>NW_026988552.1:1200000-1800000 GCF_030222135.1 Aotus nancymaae
TTCTAGGAGCTGCGTTGGGATATTCCCGAGTGAATGGGACCATAGGCTGTACAGAGAAATATCTGCTTCTAAAACCAAGAGGGTGCTATCAAACTGAATGGTTGTCAATGTGTGCATTCAACTGATAGAGTTAAACTCACGTGTGGATTCAGCGGTTTGCAAACCCTTTCTGTGCAGAATCCCAAAACCGGTATTTCCAGCCCATTGCCGGCATACCTACTAAACAGCAGGAAACTTCGTCTAAAACTCAGGAGAAACGTTACCTTGAAACTGCTCTGCTGTGCGTTCGTTCACCTGAGAGAGTTGAATCTATGTTGAGATTCAGCGAGTCAGAAACTCGTTTCTTCTAGGAGCTGCGTTGGGATATTCCCGAGTGAATGGGACCATAGGCTGTACAGAGAAATATCTGCTTCAAAAACCAAAACGGAGCTATCTAACTGGATGGTTGTCAATGTGTGCATTCAACTGACAGAGTTAAACTCACGTGTGGATTCAGCGGTTTGCAAACCCTTTCTGTGCAGAATCCCAAATCCGGTATTTCCAACCCAATGCCGGCATCCGTACTAAACAGCAGGAAACTTGGTCTGAAACACAGGAGAAACGTTTCCTCGAAACTGCTCTGCTGTGCGTTCGTTCACCTAAGAGAGTTGAATCTATGTTGAGATTCAGCGAGTCAGAAACACGTTTCTTCTAGGAGCTGCGTTGGGATATTCCCGAGTGAACGGGACCATAGGCTGTACAGAGAAATATCTGCTTCTAAAACCAAAACGGAGCTATCTAACTGAATGGTTGTCAATGTGTGCATTCAACTGACAGAGTTAAACTCACTTGTGGATTCAGCGGTTTGTAAACCCTTTCTGTGCAGAATCCCAAAACCGGTATTTCCAGCCCAATGCCGGCATCCGTACTAAACAGCAGGAAACTTCGTCTAAAACTCAGGAGAAACGTTTCCTTGAAACTGCTCTGCTGTGAGTTCGTTCACCTAAGAGAGTTGAATCTATGTTGAGATTCAGCGAGTCAGAAACACGTTTCTTCTAGGAGCTGCGTTGGGATATTCCCGAGTGAATGGGACCATAGGCTGTACAGAGAAATATCTGCTTCTAAAACCAAAACGGAGCTATCTAACTGAATGGTTGTCAATGTGTGCATTCAACTGACAGAGTTAAACTCACGTGTGGATTCAGCGGTTTGCAAACCCTTTCTGTGCAGAATCCCAAAACCGGTATGTCCCGCCCAATGCCGGCATACGTACTAAACAGCAAGAAACTACGTCTAAAACTCAGGAGAAACGTTTCCTTGAAACTGCTCTGCTGTGCGTTCGTTCACCTAAGAGATTTGAATCTATGTTGAGATTCAGCGAGTCAGAAACACGTTTCTTCTAGGAGCTGCGTTGGGATATTCCCGAGTGAATGGGACCATAGGCTGTACAGAGAAATATCTGCTTCTAAAACCAAAAGGGTGCTATCAAACTGAATGGTTGTCAATGTGTGCATTCAACTGATAGAGTTAAACTCACGTGTGGATTCAGCGGTTTGCAAACCCTTTCTGTGCAAAATCCCAAAACAGGTATTTCCAGCCCATTGCCGGCATACGTACTAAACTGCAGGAAACTTCGTCTAAAACTCAGGAGAAACGTTACCTTGAAACTTCTCTGCTGTGCGTTCGTTCACCTAAGAGAGTTGAATCTATGTTGAGATTCAGTGAGTCAGAAACTCGTTTCTTCTAGGAGCTGCGTTGGGATATTCCCGAGTGAATGGGACCATAGGCTGTACAGAGAAATATCTGCTTCTAAAACCAAAACGGAGCTATCTAACTGGATGGTTGTCAATGTGTGCATTCAACTGACAGAAACTCACGTGTGGATTCAGCGGTTTGCAAACCCTTTCTGTGCAGAATCCAAAATCCGGTATTTCCAACCCAATGCCGGCATCCGTACTAAACAGCAGGAAACGTGGTCTGAAACTCAGGAGAAACGTTTCCTTGAAACTGCTCTGCTGTGCGTTCGTTCACCTAAGAGAGTTGAATCTATGTTGAGATTCAGCGAGTCAGAAACACGTTTCTTCTAGGAGCTCCGTTGGGATATTCCCGAGTGAACCGGACCATAGGCAGTACAGAGAAATATCTGCTTCTAAAACCAAAACGGAGCTATCTAACTGAATGGTTGTCAATGTGTGCATTCAACTGACAGAGTTAAACTCACGTGTGGATTCAGCGGTTTGTAAACCCTTTCTGTGCAGAATCCCAAAACCGGTATTTCCAGCCCAATGCCGGCATCCGTACTAAACATCAGGAAACTTCGTCTAAAACTCAGGAGAAACGTTTCCTTGAAACTGCTCTGCTGTGAGTTCGTTCACCTAAGAGAGTTGAATCTATGTTGAGAATCAGCGAGTCAGAAACACGTTTCTTCTAGGATCTGCGTTGGGATATTCCCGAGTGAATGGGACCATAGGCTGTACAGAGAAATATCTGCTTCTAAAACCAAAACGGAGCTATCTAACTGAATGGTTGTCAATGTGTGCATTCAACTGACAGAGTTAAACTCACGTGGGGATTCAGCGGTTTGAAAACCCTTTCTGTGCAGAATCCCAAAACCGGTATTTCCAGCCCAATGCCGGCATACGTACTAAACAGTAGTAAACTTCGTCTAAAATTCAGGAGAAACGTTTCCTTGAAACTGCTCTGCTGTGCGTTCGTTCACCTAAGAGAGTTGAATCTATGTTGAGATTCAGCGACTCAGAAACACGTTTCTTCTAGGACCTGCGTTGGGATATTCCCGAGTGAATGGGACCATAGGCTGTATAGAGAAATATCTGCTTCTAAAACCAAAAGGGTGCTATCTAACTGAATGGTTGTCAATGTGTGCATTCAACTGACAGAGTTAAACTCACGTTTGGTATCAGCGGTTTGCAAACCCTTTCTGTGCCGAATCCCAAATCCGGTAATTCCAGCTCAATGACGGCATAGGTACTAAACAGCAGGAAACTTCATCTAAAACTCAGGAGACACGTTTCATTGTAACGGCTCTGCTGTGCGTTCGTTCACCTAAGAGAGTTGAATCTATGTTGAGATTCAGCGAGTCAGAAACTCGTTTCTTCTAGGAGCTGCGTTGGGATATTCCCGAGTGAATGGGACCATAGGCTGTACAGAGAAATATCTGCTTCTAAAACCAAAACGGAGCTATCTAACTGGATGGTTGTCAAGGTGTGCATTCAACTGACGGAGTTAAACTCACGTGTGGATTCAGCGGTTTGCAAACCCTTTCTGTGCAGAATCCCAAAACCGGTATTTCCAACCCAATGCCGGCATCCGTACTAAATAGCAGGAAACTTCGTCTAAAACTCAGGAGAAACGTTTCCTTGAAACTGCTCTGCTGTGCGTTCGTTCACCTAAGAGAGTTGAATCTATGTTGAGATTCAGCGAGTCAGAAACACGTTTCTTCTAGGAGCTGCGTTGGGATATTCCCGAGTGAATGGGACCATAGACTGTACAGAGAAATATCTGCTTCTAAAACCAAAACGAAGGTATCTAACTGAATGGTTGTCAATGTGTGCATTCAACTGAGAGAGTTAAACTCACGTGTGGATTCAGCGGTTTGCAAACCCTTTCTGTGCAGAATCCCAAAACCGGTATTTCCAGCCCAATGCCGGCATCCGTACTAAACAGCAGGAAACTTCGTCTAAAACTCAGGATAAACGTTTCCTTGAAACTGCTCTGCTGTGCGTTCGTTCACCTAAGAGAGTTGAATCTATGTTGAGATTCAGCGAGTCAGCAACACGTTTCTTCTAGGAGCTGCGTTGGGATATTCCCGAGTGAATGGGACCATAGGCTGTACAGAGAAATATCTGCTTCTAAAACCAAAAGGGTGCTATCAAACTGAATGGTTGTCAATGTGTGCATTCAACTGACAGAGTTAAACTCACGTGTGGATTCAGCGGTTTGCAAACCCTTTCTGTGCAGAATCCCAAAACCGGTATTTCGAACAAAATGCAGGCATACGTACTAAACAGCAGGAAACTTCGTCTAAAACTCAGGAGAAACGTTTCCTTGAAACTGCTCTGCTGTTCGTTCGTTCACCTAAGAGAGTTGAATCGATTTTGAGATTCAGCGACTCAGAAACACGTTCCATCTAGGACCTGCGTTGGGATATTCCCGAGTGAATGGGACCATAGGATGTACAGAGAAATATCTGCTTCTAAAACCAAAAGGGTGCTATCTAACTGAATGGTTGTCAATGTGTGCATTTAACTGACAGAGTTAAACTCACGTTTGGTATCAGCGGTTTGCAAACCCTTTCTGTGCCGAATCCCAAATCCGGTAATTCCAGCTCAATGACGGCATAGGTACTAAACAGCAGGAAACTTCATCTAAAACTCAGGAGACACGTTTCATTGTAACGGCTCTGCTGTGCGTTCGTTCACCTAAGAGAGTTGAATCTATGTTGAGATTCAGCGAGTCAGCAACACGTTTCTTCTAGGAGCTGCGTTGGGATATTCCCGAGTGAATGGGACCATAGGCTGTACAGAGAAATATCTGCTTCTAAAACCAAAAGGGTGCTATCAAACTGAATGGTTGTCAATGTGTGCATTCAACTGACAGAGTTAAACTCACGTGTGGATTCAGCGGTTTGCAAACCCTTTCTGTGCAGAATCCCAAAACCGGTATTTCGAACCAAATGCCGGCATACGTACTAAACAGCAGGAAACTTCGTCTAAAACTCAGGAGAAACGTTTCCTTGAAACTGCTCTGCTGTGCGTTCGTTCACCTAAGAGAGTTGAATCTATGTTGAGATTCAGCGAGTCAGAAACACGTTTCTTCTAGGAGCTGCGTTGGAATATTCCCGAGTGAATGGGACCATAGGCTGTACAGAGAATTATCTGCTTCTAAAACCAAAAGGGTGCTATCAAACTGAATGGTTGTCAATGTGAGCATTCAACTGACAGAGTTAAACTCACGTGTGGATTCAGCGGTTTGCAAACCATTTCTGTGCAGAATCCCAAAACCGGTATTTCCAACCCAATGTCGGCATCCGTACTAAACAGCAGGAAACTTGGTCTGAAACTCAGGAGAAACGTTTCCTTGAAACTGCTCTGCTGTGCGTTCGTTCACCTAAGAGAGTTGAATCTATGTTGAGATTCAGCGAGTCAGAAACACGTTTCTTCTAGGAGCTGCGTTGGGATATTCCCGATTGAATGGGACCATAGGCTGTACAGAGAAATATCTGCTTCTAAAACCAAAACGGAGCTATCTAACTGAATGGTTGTCAACGTGTGCATTCAACTGAGAGAGTTAAACTCACGTGTGGATTCAGCGGTTTGCAAAACCTTTCTGTGCAGAATCTCAAAACCGGTATGTACAGCCCAATGCCGGCATATGTACTAAACAGCAGGAAACTTCGTCTAAAACTCAGGAGAAACGTTTCCTTGAAACTGCTCTGCTGTGCGTTCGTTCACCTAAGAGAGTTGAATCTATGTTGAGATTCAGCGAGTCAGAAACACGTTTCTTCTAGGAGCTGCGTTGGGATATTCCCGAGTGAATGGGACCATAGGCTGTACAGAGAAATATCTGCTTCTAAAACCAAAAGGGTGCTATCAAACTGAATGGTTGTCAATGTGTGCATTCAACTGACAGAGTTAAATTCACGTGTGGATTCAGCGGTTTGCAAACCCTTTCTGTGCAGAATCCCAAAACCGGTATTTCCAGCCCAATGCCGGCATCCGTACTAAACAGCAGGAAACTTCGTCTAAAACTCAGGAGAAACGTTTCCTTGAAACTGCTCTGCTGTGCGTTCGTTCACCTAAGATAGTTGAATCTATGTTGAGATTCAGCGAGTCAGAAACACGTTTCTTCTAGGAGCTGCGTTGGGATATTCCCGAGTGAATGGGACCATAGGCTGTACAGAGAAATATCTGCTTCTAAAACCAAACGGGTGCTATCTAACTGAATGGTTGTCAATGTGTGCATTCAACTGACAGAGTTAAACTCACGTTTGGTATCAGCGGTTTGCAAACCCTTTCTGTGCCGAATCCCAAAACCGGTAATTCCAGCTCAATGCCAGCATAGGTCCTAAACACCAGGAAACTTCATCTAAAACTCAGGAGAAACGTTTCATTGAAACGGCTCTGCTGTGCGTTCGTTCAACTAAGAGAGTTGAATCTATGTTGGGATTCAGCGAGACAGAAACTCGTTTCTTCTAGGAGCTGCGTTGGGATATTCCCGAGTGAATGGGAACATAGGCTGTACAGAGAAATATCTGCTTCTAAAACCAAAACGGAGCTATCTAACTGGATGGTTGTCAATGTGTGCATTCAACTGACAGAGTTAAACTCACGTGTGGATTCAGCGGTTTGCAAACCCTTTCTGTGCAGAATCCCAAAACCGGTATTTCCAACCCAATGTCGGCATCCGTGCTAAACAGCAGGAAACTTGGTCTGAAACTCAGGAGAAACGTTTCCTTGAAACTACTCTGCTGTGCGTTCGTTCACCTAAGAGAGTTGAATCTATGTTGAGATTCAGCGAGTCAGAAACACGTTTCTTCTAGGAGCTGCGTTGGGATATTCCCGAGTGAATGGGACCATAGGCTGTACAGAGAAATATCTGCTTCTAAAACCAAAACGGAGCTATCTAACTGAATGGTTGTCAACGTGTGCATTCAACTGAGAGAGTTAAACTCACGTGTGGATTCAGCGGTTTGCAAACCCTTTCTGTGCAGAATCTCAAAACCGGTATGTACAGCCCAATGCCGGCATATGTACTAAACAGCAGGAAACTTCGTCTAAAACTCAGGAGAAACGTTTCCTTGAAACTGCTCTGCTGTGCGTTCGTTCACCTAAGAGAGTTGAATCTATGTTGAGATTCAGCGAGTCAGAAACACGTTTCTTCTAGGAGCTGCGTTGGGATATTCCCGAGTGAATGGGACCATAGGCTGTACAGAGAAATATCTGCTTCTAAAACCAAAAGGGTGCTATCAAACTGAATGGTTGTCAATGTGTGCATTCAACTGACAGAGTTAAACTCACGTGTGGATTCAGCGGTTTGCAAACCCTTTCTGTGCAGAATCCCAAAACCGGTATTTCCAGCCCAATGCCGGCATCCGTACTAAACAGCAGGAAACTTCGTCTAAAACTCAGGAGAAACGTATCCTTGAAACTGCTCTGCTGTGCGTTCGTTCACCTAAGATAGTTGAATCTATGTTGAGATTCAGCGAGTCAGAAACACGTTTCTTCTAGGAGCTGCGTTGGGATATTCCCGAGTGAATGGGACCATAGGCTGTACAGAGAAATATCTGCTCCTAAAACCAAAAGGGTGCTATCTAACAGAATGGTTGTCAATGTGTGCATTCAACTGACAGAGTTAAACTCACGTGTGGATTCAGCGGTTTGCAAATCCTTTCTGTCCAGAGTACCAAAACCGGTATTTCCAGCCCAATGCCGGCATACGTACTAAACAGCAGGAAACTTCGTCTAAAACTCAGGAGAAACGTTTCCTTGAAACTGCTCTGCTGTGCGTTCGTTCACCTAAGATAGTTGAATCTATGTTGAGATTCAGCGAGTCAGAAACACGTTTCTTCTAGGAGCTGCGTTGGGATATTCCCGAGTGAATGGGACCATAGGCTGTACAGAGAAATATCTGCTCCTAAAACCAAAAGGGTGCTATCTAACAGAATGGTTGTCAATGTGTGCATTCAACTGACAGAGTTAAACTCACGTGTGGATTCAGCGGTTTGCAAATCATTTCTGTCCAGAATACCAAAACCGGTATTTTCAGCCCAATGCCGGCATACGTACTAAACAGCAGGAAACTTCGTCTAAAACTCAGGGGAAACGTTTCCTTGAAACTGCTCTGCTGTGCGTTCGTTCACCTAAGATAGTTGAATCTATGTTGAGATTCAGCGAGTCAGAAACACGTTTCTTCTACGAGCTGCGTTGGGATATTCCCGAGTGAACGGGACCATAGGCTGTACAGAGAAATATCTGCTTCTAAAACCAAAACGGAGCTATCTAACTGAATGGTTGTCAATGTGTGCATTCAACTGACAGAGTTAAACTCACGTGTGGATTCAGCGGTTTGCAAACCCTTTCTGTGCAGAATCCCAAAACCGGTATTTCCAGCCCAATGCCGGCATCCGTACTAAACAGCAGGAAACTTCGTCCAAAACTCAGGAGAAACGTTTCCTTGAAACTGCTCTGCTGTGCGTTCGTTCACCTAAGAGAGTTGAATCTATCTTGAGATTCAGGGAGTCAGAAACACGTTTCTTCTAGGAGCTGCGTTGGGATATTCCCGAGTGAATGGGACCATAGGCTGTACAGAGAAATATCTGCTTCTAAAACCAAAAGGGTGCTATCTAACTGAATGGTTGTCAATGTGTGCATTCAACTGACAGAGTTAAACTCACGTTTGGTATCAGCGGTTTGCAAACCCTTTCTGTGCCGAATCCCAAAACCGGTAATTCCAGCTCAATGCCAGCATAGGTACTAAACAGCAGGAAACTTCATCTAAAACTCAGGAGAAACGTTTCATTGAAACGGCTCTGCTGTGCGTTCGTTCACCTAAGAGAGTTGAATCTATGTTGGGATTCAGCGAGTCAGAAACTCGTTTCTTCTAGGAGCTGCGTTGGGATATTCCCGAGTGAATGGGACCATAGGCTGTACAGAGAAATATCTGCTTCTAAAACCAAAACGGAGCTATCTAACTGGATGGTTGTCAATGTGTGCATTCAACTGACAGAGTTAAACTCACGTGTGGATTCAGCGGTTTGCAAACCCTTTCTCTGCAGAATCCCAAAACCGGTATTTCCAACCCAATGCCGGCATCCGTACTAAACAGCAGGAAACTTCGTTTAAAACTCAGGACAAACGTTTCCTTGAAACTGCTCTGCTGTGCGTTCGTTCACCTAAGATAGTTGAATCTATGTTGAGATTCAGCGAGTCAGAAACACGTTTCTTCTAGGAGCTGCGTTGGGATATTCCCGAGTGAATGGGACCATAGGCTGTACAGAGAAATATCTGCCCCTAAAACCAAAAGGGTGCTATCTAACAGAATGGTTGTCAATGTGTGCATTCAACTGACAGAGTTAAACTCACGTGTGGATTCAGCGGTTTGCAAATCCTTTCTGTCCAGAATACCAAAACCGGTATTTCCAGCCCAATGCCGGCATACGTACTAAACAGCAGGAAACTTCGTCTAAAACTCAGGAGAAACGTTTCCTTGAAACTGCTCTGCTGTGCGTTCGTTCACCTAAGATAGTTGAATCTATGTTGAGATTCAGCGAGTCAGAAACACGTTTCTTCTAGGAGCTGCGTTGGGATATTCCCGAGTGAATGGGACCATAGGCTGTACAGAGAAATATCTGCTCCTAAAACCAAAAGGGTGCTATCTAACAAAATGGTTGTCAATGTGTGCATTCAACTGACAGAGTTAAACTCACGTGTGGATTCAGCGGTTTGCAAATCATTTCTGTCCAGAATACCAAAACCGGTATTTCCAGCCCAATGCCGGCATACGTACTAAACAGTAGTAAACTTCGTCTAAAATTCAGGAGAAACGTTTCCTTGAAACTGCTCTGCTGTGCGTTCGTTCACCTAAGAGAGTTGAATCGATTTTGAGATTCAGCGACTCAGAAACACGTTTCTTCTAGGACCTGCGTTGGGATATTCCCGAGTGAATGGGACCATAGGCTGTACAGAGAAATATCTGCTTCTAAAACCAAAACGGAGCTATCTAACTGAATGGTTGTCAATGTGTGCATTCAACTGACAGAGTTAAACTCACGTGGGGATTCAGCGGTTTGCAAACCCTTTCTGTGCAGAATCCCAAAACCGGTATTTCCAGCCCAATGCCGGCATACGTACTAAACATTAGTAAACTTAGTCTAAAACCCAGGAGAAACGTTTCCTTGAAACTGCTCTGCTGTGAGTTCGTTCACCTAAGAGAGTTGAATCTATGTTGAGATTCAGCGAGTCAGAAACACGTTTCTTCTAGGAGCTGCGTTGGGATATTCCCGAGTGAATGGGACCATAGGCTGTACAGAAAAATATCTGCTTCTAAAACCAAAAGGGTGCTATCTAACTGAATGGATGTCAATGTGTGCATTCAACTGACAGAGTTAAACTCACGTTTGGTATCAGCGGTTTGCAAACCCTTTCTGTGCCGAATCCCAAAACCGGTACTTCCAGCTCAATGCCGGCATAGGTACTAAACAGCAGGAAACTTCATCTAAAACTCAGGAGAAACGTTTCATTGAAACGGCTCTGCTGTGCGTTCGTTCACCTAAGAGAGTTGAATCTATGTTGAGATTCAGCGCGTCAGAAACTCGTTTCTTCTAGGAGCTGCGTTGGGATATTCCCGAGTGAATGGGACCATAGGCTGTACAGAGAAATATCTGCTTCTAAAACCAAAACGGAGCTATCTAACTGAATGGTTGTCAATGTGTGCATTCAACTGACAGAGTTAAACTCACGTGTGGATTCAGCGGTTTGCAAACCCTTTCTGTGCAGAATCCCAAAACCGGTATGTCCCGCCCAATGCTGGCATACGTACTAAACAGCAAGAAACTACGTGTAAAACTCAGGAGAAACGTTTCCTTGAAACTGCTCTGCTGTGCGTTCGTTCACCTAAGAGATTTGAATCTATGTTGAGATTCAGCGAGTCAGAAACACGTTTCTTCTAGGAGCTGCGTTGGGATATTCCCGAGTGAATGGGACCATAGGCTGTACAGAGAAATATCTGCTTCTAAAACCAAAAGGGTGCTATCAAACTGAATGGTTGTCAATGTGTGCATTCAACTGATAGAGTTAAACTCACGTGTGGATTCAGCGGTTTGCAAACCCTTTCTGTGCAGAATCCCAAAACCGGTATTTCCAGCCCGTTGCCGGCATACGTACTAAACAGCAGGAAACTTCGTCTAAAACTCAGGAGAAACGTTACCTTGAAACTGCTCTGCTGTGCGTTCGTTCAACTAAGAGAGTTGAATCTATGTTGAGATTCAGCGAGTCAGAAACTCGTTTCTTCTAGGAGCTGCGTTGGGATATTCCCGAGTGAACGGGACCATAGGCTGTACAGAGAAATATCTGCTTCTAAAACCAAAACGGAGCTATCTAACTGAATGGTTGTCAATGTGTGCATTCAACTGACAGAGTTAAACTCACGTGTGGATTCAGCGGTTTGCAAACCCTTTCTGTGCAGAAGCCCAAAACCGGTATTTCCAGCCCAATGCCGGCATCCGTACTAAACAGCAGGAAACTTCGTCTAAATCTCAGGAGAAACGTTTCCTTGAAACTGCTCTGCTGTGCGTTCGTTCACCTAAGAGAGTTGAATCTATGTTGAGATTCAGCGAGTCAGAAACACGTTTCTTCTAGGAGCTGCGTTGGGATATTCCCGAGTGAATGGGACCATAGGCTGTACAGAGAAATATCTGCTTCTAAAACCAAAAGGGTGCTATCTAACTGAATGGTTGTCAATGTGTGCATTCAACTGACAGAGTTAAACTCACGTTTGGTATCAGCGGTTTGCAAACCCTTTCTGTGCCGAATCCCAAAACCGGTAATTCCAGCTCAATGCCAGCATAGGTACTAAACAGCAGGAAACTTCATCTAAAACTCAGGAGAAACGTTTCATTGAAACGGCTCTGCTGTGAGTTCGTTCACCTAAGAGAGTTGAATCTATGTTGGGAAGCAGCGAGTCAGAAACACGTTTCTTCTAGGAGCTGCGTTGGGATATTCCCGAGTGAATGGGACCATAGGCTGTACAGAGAAATATCTGCTTCTAAAACCAAAACGGAGCTATCTAACTGGATGGTTGTCAATGTGTGCATTCAACTGACAGAGTTAAACTCACGTGTGGATTCAGCGGTTTGCAAACCATTTCTGTGCAGAATCCCAAAACCGGTATTTCCAACCCAATGTCGGCATCCGTACTAAACAGCAGGAAACTTGGTCTGAAACTCAGGAGAAACGTTTCCTTGAAACTGCTCTGCTGTGCGTTCGTTCACCTAAGAGAGTTGAATCTATGTTGAGATTCAGCGAGTCAGAAACACGTTTCTTCTAGGAGCTGCGTTGGGATATTCCCGAGTGAATGGGACCATAGGCTGTACAGAGAAATATCTGCTTCTAAAACCAAAAGGGTGCTATCAAACTGAATGGTTGTCAATGTGTGCATTCAACTGTCAGAGTTAAACTCACGTGTGGATTCAGCGGTTTGCAAACCCTTTCTGTGCAGAATCCCAAAACCGGTATTTCCAGCCCAATGCCGGCATCCGTACTAAACAGCAGGAAACTTCGTCTAAAACTCAGGAGAAACGTTTCCTTGAAACTGCTCTGCTGTGCGTTCGTTCACCTAAGATAGTTGAATCTATGTTGAGATTCAGCGAGTCAGAAACACGTTTCTTCTAGGAGCTGCGTTGGGATATTCCCGAGTGAATGGGACCATAGGCTGTACAGAGAAATATCTGCTTCTAAAACCAAACGGGTGCTATCTAACTGAATGGTTGTCAATGTGTGCATTAAACTGACAGAGTTAAACTCACGTTTGGTATCAGCGGTTTGCAAACCCTTTCTGTGCCGAATCCCAAAACCGGTAATTCCAGCTCAATGCCAGCATAGGTCCTAAACACCAGGAAACTTCATCTAAAACTCAGGAGAAACGTTTCATTGAAACGGCTCTGCTGTGCGTTCGTTCACCTAAGAGAGTTGAATCTATGTTGGGATTCAGCGAGACAGAAACTCGTTTCTTCTAGGAGCTGCGTTGGGATATTCCCGAGTGAATGGGAACATAGGCTGTACAGAGAAATATCTGCTTCTAAAACCAAAACGGAGCTATCTAACTGGATGGTTGTCAATGTGTGCATTCAACTGACAGAGTTAAACTCACGTGTGGATTCAGCGGTTTGTAAACCCTTTCTGTGCAGAATCCCAAAACCGGTATTTCCAACCCAATGTCGGCATCCGTACTAAACAGCAGGAAACTTGGTCTGAAACTCAGGAGAAACGTTTCCTTGAAACTGCTCTGCTGTGCGTTCGTTCACCTAAGAGAGTTGAATCTATGTTGAGATTCAGCGAGTCAGAAACACGTTTCTTCTAGGAGCTGCGTTGGGATATTCCCGAGTGAATGGGACCATAGGCTGTACAGAGAAATATCTGCTTCTAAAACCAAAACGGAGCTATCTAACTGAATGGTTGTCAACGTGTGCATTCAACTGAGAGAGTTAAACTCACGTGTGCATTCAGCGGTTTGCAAACCCTTTCTGTGCAGAATCTCATAACCGGTATGTACAGCCCAATGCCGGCATATGTACTAAACAGCAGGAAACTTCGTCTAAAACTCAGGAGAAACGTTTCCTTGAAACTGCTCTGCTGTGCGTTCGTTCACCTAAGAGAGTTGAATCTATGTTGAGATTCAGCGAGTCAGAAACACGTTTCTTCTAGGAGCTGCGTTGGGATATTCCCGAGTGAATGGGACCATAGGCTGTACAGAGAAATATCTGCTTCTAAAACCAAAAGGGTGCTATCAAACTGAATGGTTGTCAATGTGTGCATTCCACTGACACAGTTAAACTCACGTGTGGATTCAGCGGTTTGCAAACCCTTTCTGTGCAGAATCCCAAAACCGGTATTTCCAGCCCAATGCCGGCATCCGTAATAAACAGCAGGAAACTTCGTCTAAAACTCAGGAGAAACGTTTCCTTGAAACTGCTCTGCTGTGCGTTCGTTCACCTAAGATAGTTGAATCTATGTTGAGATTCAGCGAGTCAGAAACACGTTTCTTCTAGGAGCTGCGTTGGGATATTCCCGAGTGAATGGGACCATAGGCTGTACAGAGAAATATCTGCTCCTAAAACCAAAAGGGTGCTATCTAACAGAATGGTTGTCAATGTGTGCATTCAACTGACAGAGTTAAACTCACGTGTGGATTCAGCGGTTTGCAAATCCTTTCTGTCCAGAATACCAAATCCGGTATTTCCAGCCCAATGCCGGCATACGTACTAAACAGCAGGAAACTTCGTCTAAAACTCAGGAGAAACGTTTCCTTGAAACTGCTCTGCTGTGCGTTTGTTCACCTAAGATAGTTGAATCTATGTTGAGATTCAGCGAGTCAGAAACACGTTTCTTCTAGGAGCTGCGTTGGGATATTCCCGAGTGAATGGGACCATAGGCTGTACAGAGAAATATCTGCTCCTAAAACCAAAAGGGAGCTATCTAACAGAATGGTTGTCAATGTGTGCATTCAACTGACAGAGTTAAACTCACGTGTGGATTCAGCGGTTTGCAAATCCTTTCTGTCCAGAATACCAAAACCGGTATTTCCAGCCCAATGCCGGCATACGTACTAAACAGCAGGAAACTTCGTCTAAAACTCAGGAGAAACGTTTCCTTGAAACTGCTCTGCTGTGCGTTCGTTCACCTAAGATAGTTGAATCTATGTTGAGATTCAGCGAGTCAGAAACACGTTTCTTCTAGGAGCTGCGTTGGGATATTCCCGAGTGAATGGGACCATAGGCTGTACAGAGAAATATCTGCTCCTAAAACCAAAAGGGTGCTATCTAACAGAATGGTTGTCAATGTGTGCATTCAACTGACAGAGTTAAACTCACGTGTGGATTCAGCGGTTTGCAAATCGTTTCTGTCCAGAATACCAAAACCGGTATTTTCAGCCCAATGCCGGCATACGTACTAAACAGCAGGAAACTTCGTCTAAAACTCAGGAGAAACGTTTCCTTGAAACTGCTCTGCTGTGCGTTCGTTCACCTAAGATAGTTGAATCTATGTTGAGATTCAGCGAGTCAGAAACACGTTTCTTCTACGAGCTGCGTTGGGATATTCCCGAGTGAACGGGACCATAGGCTGTACAGAGAAATATCTGCTTCTAAAACCAAAACGGAGCTATCTAACTGAATGGTTGTCAATGTGTGCATTCAACTGACAGAGTTAAACTCACGTGTGGATTCAGCGGTTTGCAAACCCTTTCTGTGCAGAATCCCAAAACCGGTATTTCCAGCCCAATGCCGGCATCCGTACTAAACAGCAGGAAACTTCGTCCAAAACTCAGGAGAAACGTTTCCTTGAAACTGCTCTGCTGTGCGTTCGTTCACCTAAGAGAGTTGAATCTATGTTGAGATTCAGCGAGTCAGAAACACGTTTCTTCTAGGAGCTGCGTTGGGATATTCCCGAGTGAATGGGACCATAGGCTGTACAGAGAAATATCTGCTTCTAAAACCAAAAGGGTGCTATCTAACTGAATGGTTGTCAATGTGTGCATTCAACTGACAGAGTTAAACTCACGTTTGGTATCAGCGGTTTGCAAACCCTTTCTGTGCCGAATCCCAAAACCGGTAATTCCAGCTCTATGCCAGCATAGGTACTAAACAGCAGGAAACTTCATCTAAAACTCAGGAGAAACGTTTCATTGAAACGGCTCTGCTGTGCGTTCGTTCACCTAAGAGAGTTGAATCTATGTTGGGATTCAGCGAGTCAGAAACTCGTTTCTTCTAGGAGCTGCGTTGGGATATTCCCGAGTGAATGGGACCATAGGCTGTACAGAGAAATATCTGCTTCTAAAACCAAAACGGAGCTATCTAACTGGATGGTTGTCAATGTGTGCATTCAACTGACAGAGTTAAACTCACGTGTGGATTCAGCGGTTTGCAAACCCTTTCTGTGCAGAATCCCAAAACCGGTATTTCCAACCCAATGCCGGCATCCGTACTAAACAGCAGGAAACTTCGTTTAAAACTCAGGAGAAACGTTTCCTTGAAACTGCTCTGCTGTGCGTTCGTTCACCAAAGATAGTTGAATCTATGTTGAGACTCAGCGAGTCAGAAACACGTTTCTTCTAGGAGCTGCGTTGGGATATTCCCGAGTGAATGGGACCATAGGCTGTACAGAGAAATATCTGCTTCTAAAACCAAAACGGAGCTATCTAACTGAATGGTGTCAATGTGTGCATTCAACTGACAGAGTTAAACTCACGAGTGGATTCAGCGGTTTGCAAACCCTTTCTGTGCCGAATCCCAAAACCGGTACTTCCAGCTCAATGCCAGCATAGGTACTAAACAGCAGGAAACTTCGTCTAAAACTCAGGAGAAACGTTTCCTTGAAACTGCTCTGCTGTGCGTTCGTTCACCTAAGAGAGTTGAATCTATGTTGAGATTCAGCGAGTCAGAAACACGTTTCTTCTAGGAGCTGCGTTGGGATATTCCCGAGTGAATGGGACCATAGGCTGTACAGAGAAATATCTGCTTGTAAAACCAAAACGGAGCTATCTAACTGAATGGTTGTCAACGTGTGCATTCAACTGACAGAGTTAAACTCACGTGTGGATTCAGCGGTTTGCAAACCCTTTCTGTGCAGAATCCCAAAACCGGTATTTCCAGCCCAATGCCGGCATACGAACTAAACAGCAGGAAACTTCGTCTAAAACTCAGGAGAAACGTTACCTTGAAACTGCTCTGCTGTGCGTTCGTTCACCTAAGAGAGTTGAATCTATGTTGAGATTCAGCGAGTCAGAAACTCGTTTGTTTTGAAGCTGCATTGGGATATGCCCGAGTGAATTGGACCATAGGCTGTACAGAGAAATATCTGCTTCTAAAACCAAAACGGAGCTATCTAACTGCATGGTGGTCAACGTGCGCATTCAACTGACAGAGTTAAACTCACGTGTGGATTCAGCGGTTTGCAAACCCTTTCTGTGCAGAATCCCAAAACCGGTATTTCGAACCAAATGCCGGCATCCGTACTAATCAGCAGGAAATTTCGTCTAAAACTCAGGAGAAACGTTTCCTTGAAACTGCTCTGCTGTGCGTTCGTTCACCTAAGAGAGTTGAATCTATGTTGAGATTCAGCGAGTCAGAAACACGTTTCTTCTAGGAGCTGCGTTGGGATATTCCCGAGTGAATGGGACCATAGGCTGTACAGAGAAATATCTGCTTCTAAAACCAAAACGGAGCTATCTAACTGAATGGTTGTCAATGTGTGCATTCAACTGACAGAGTTAAACTCACGTGTGGATTCAGCGGTTTGCAAACCCTTTCTGTGCAGAAGCCCAATACCGGTATTTCCAGCCCAATGCCGGCATCCGTACTAAACAGCAGGAAACTTCGTCTAAAACTCAGGATAAACGTTTCCTTGAAACTGCTCTGCTGTGCGTTCGTTCACCTAAGAGAGTTGAATCTATGTTGAGATTCAGCGAGTCAGAAACACGTTTCTTCTAGGAGCTGCGTTGGGATATTCCCGAGTGAATGGGACCATAGGCTGTACAGAGAAATATCTGCTTCTAAAACCAAAAGGGTGCTATCTAACTGAATGGTTGTCAATGTGTGCATTCAACTGACAGAGTTAAACTCACGTTTGGTATCAGCGGTTTGCAAACCCTTTCTGTGCCGAATCCCAAAACCGGTAATTCCAGCTCAATGCCAGCATAGGTACTAAACAGCAGGAAACTTCATCTAAAACTCAGGAGAAACGTTTCATTGAAACGACTCTGCTGTGCGTTCGTTCACCTAAGAGAGTTGAATCTATGTTGGGATTCAGCGAGTCAGAAACTCGTTTCTTCTAGGAGCTGCGTTGGGATATTCCCGAGTGAATGGGACCATAGGCTGTACAGAGAAATATCTGCTTCTAAAACCAAAACGGAACTATCTAACTGGATGGTTGTCAATGTGTGCATTCAACTGACAGAGTTAAACTCACGTGTGGATTCAGCGGTTTGCAAACCCTTTCTGTGCAGAATCCCAAAACCGGTATTTCCAGCCCAATGCCGGCATCCGTACTAAAGAGCAGGAAACTTCGTCTAAAACTCAGGAGAAACGTTTCCTTGAAACTGCTCTGCTGTGCGTTCGTTCACCTAAGAGAGTTGAATCTATGTTGAGATTCAGCGAGTCAGAAACACGTTTCTTCTAGGAGCTGCGTTGGGATATTCCCGAGTGAATGGGACCATAGGCTGTACAGAGAAATATCTCTTTCTAAAACCAAAACGGAGCTATCTAACTGGATGGTTGTCAATGTGTGCATTCAACTGACAGAGTTAAACTCACGTGTGGATTCAGCGGTTTGCAAACCCTTTCTGTGCAGAATCCCAAAACGGGTATTTACAGCCCAATGCCGGCATACGTACTAAACAGCAGGAAACTTCGTCTAAAACTCAGGAGAAACGTTTCCTTGAAACTGCTCTGCTGTGCGATCGTTCACCTAAGAGAGTTGAATCTATGTTGAGATTCAGCGAGTCAGAAACACGTTTCTTCTAGGAGCTGCGTTGGGATATTCCCGAGTGAATGGGACCATAGGCTGTACAGAGAAATATCTGCTTCTAAAACCAAAACGGAGCTATCTAACTGAATGGTGTCAATGTGTGCATTCAACTGACAGAGTTAAACTCACGTGTGGATTCAGCGGTTTGCAATCCCTTTCTGTGCAGAATCCCAAAACCGGAATTTCCAGTCCAATGCCAGCATCCGTACTAAACAGCAGGAAACTTCGTCTAAAACTCAGGAGAAACGTTTCCTTGAAACTGCTCTGCTTTGTGTTCGTTCACCTAAGAGAGTTGAATCTATGTTGAGATTCAGCGAGTCAGAAACACGTTTCTTCTAGGAGCTGCGTTGGGATATTCCCGAGTGAACGGGACCATAGGCTGTACAGAGAAATATCTGCTTCTAAAACCAAAACGGAGCTATCTAACTGAATGGTTGTCAATGTGTGCATTCAACTGACAGAGTTAAACTCACGTGTGGATTCAGCGGTTTGCAAACCCTTTCTGTGCAGAAGCCCAATACCGGTATTTCCAGCCCAATGCCGGCATCCGTACTAAACAGCAGGAAACTTCGTCTAAAACTCAGGAGAAACGTTTCCTTGAAACTGCTCTGCTGTGCGTTCGTTCACCTAAGAGAGTTGAATCTATGTTGAGATTCAGCGAGTCAGAAACACGTTTCTTCTAGGAGCTGCGTTGGGATATTCCCGAGTGAATGGGACCATAGGCTGTACAGAGAAATATCTGCTTCTAAAACCAAAAGGGTGCTATCTAACTGAATGGTTGTCAATGTGTGCATTCAACTGACAGAGTTAAACTCACGTTTGGTATCAGCGGTTTGCAAACCCTTTCTGTGCCGAATCCCAAAACCGGTAATTCCAGCTCATTGCCAGCATAGGTACTAAACAGCAGGAAACTTCATCTAAAACTCAGGAGAAACGTTTCATTGAAACGGCTCTGCTGTGCGTTCGTTCACCTAAGAGAGTTGAATCTATGTTGGGATTCAGCGAGTCAGAAACTCGTTTCTTCTAGGAGCTGCGTTGGGATATTCCCGAGTGAATGGGACCATAGGCTGTACAGAGAAATATCTGCTTCTAAAACCAAAACGGAACTATCTAACTGGATGGTTGTCAATGTGTGCATTCAACTGACAGAGTTAAACTCACGTGTGGATTCAGCGGTTTGCAAACCCTTTCTGTGCAGAATCCCAAAACCGGTATTTCCAACCCAATGTCGGCATCCGTACTAAACAGCAGGAAACTTGGTCTGAAACTCAGGAGAAACGTTTCCTTGAAACTGCTCTGCTGTGCGTTCGTTCACCTAAGAGAGTTGAATCTATGTTGAGATTCAGCGAGTCAGAAACACGTTTCTTCTAGGAGCTGCGTTGGGATATTCCCGAATGAATGGGACCATAGGCTGTACAGAGAAATATCTGCTTCTAAAACCAAAACGGAGCTATCTAACTGAATGGTTGTCAACGTGTGCATTCAACTGAGAGAGTTAAACTCACGTGTGGATTCAGCGGTTTGCAAACCCTTTCTGTGCAGAATCCCAAAACCGGTATTTCCAGCCCAATGCCGGCATCCGTCCTAAACAGCAGGAAACTTCGTCTAAAACTCAGGAGAAACGTTTCCTTGAAACTGCTCTGCTGTGCGTTCGTTCACCTAAGAGAGTTGAATCTATGTTGAGATTCAGCGAGTCAGCAACACGTTTCTTCTAGGAGCTGCGTTGGGATATTCCCGAGTGAATGGGACCATAGGCTGTACAGAGAAATATCTGCTTCTAAAACCAAAAGGGTGCTATCAAACTGAATGGTTGTCAATGTGTGCATTCAACTGACAGAGTTAAACTCACGTGTGGATTCAGCGGTTTGCAAACCCTTTCTGTGCAGAATCCCAAAACCGGTATTTCCAGCCCAATGCCGGCATCCGTACTAAACAGCAGGAAACTTCGTCTAAAACTCAGGAGAAACGTTTCCTTGAAACTGCTCTGCTGTCCGTTCGTTCACCTAAGAGAGTTGAATCTATGTTGAGATTCAGCGAGTCAGAAACACGTTTCTTCTAGGAGCTGCGTTGGGATATTCCCGAGTGAATGGGACCATAGGCTGTACAGAGAAATATCTGCTCCTAAAACCAAAAGGGTGCTATCTAACAGAATGGTTGTCAATGTGTGCATTCAACTGACAGAGTTAAACTCACGTGTGGATTCAGCGGTTTGCAAATCCTTTCTGTCCAGAATACCAAAACCGGTATTTCCAGCCCAATGCCGGCATACGTACTAAACAGCAGGAAACTTCGCCTAAAACTCAGGAGAAACGTTTCCTTGAAACTGCTCTGCTGTGCGTTCGTTCACCTAAGATAGTTGAATCTATGTTGAGATTCAGCGAGTCAGAAAAACGTTTCTTCTAGGAGCTGCGTTGGGATATTCCCGAGTGAATGGGACCATAGGCTGTACAGAGAAATATCTGCTTCTAAAACCATACGGGTGCTATCTAACTGAATGGTTGTCAATGTGTGCATTCAACTGACAGAGTTAAACTCACGTTTGGTATCAGCGATTTGCAAACCCTTTCTGTGCCGAATCCCAAAACCGGTAATTCCTGCTCAATGCCAGCATAGGTCCTAAACACCAGGAAACTTCATCTAAATCTCAGGAGAAACGTTTCATTGAAACGGCTCTGCTGTGCGTTCGTTCACCTAAGAGAGTTGAATCTATGTTGGGATTCAGCGAGACAGAAACTCGTTTCTTCTAGGAGCTGCGTTGGGATATTCCCGAGTGAAAGGGAACATAGGCTGTACAGAGAAATATCTGCTTCTAAAACCAAAACGGAGCTATCTAACTGGATGGTTGTCAATGTGTGCATTCAACTGACAGAGTTAAACTCACGTGTGGATTCAGCGGTTTGCAAACCCTTTCTGTGCAGAATCCCAAAACCGGTATTTCCAACCCAATGTCGGCATCCGTACTAAACAGCAGGAAACTTGGTCTGAAACTCAGGAGAAACGTTTCCTTGAAACTGCTCTGCTGTGCGTTCGTTCACCTAAGAGAGTTGAATCTATGTTGAGATTCAGCGAGTCAGAAACACGTTTCTTCTAGGAGCTGCGTTGGAATAATCCCGAGTGAATGGGACCATAGGCTGTACAGAGAAATATCTGCTCCTAAAACCAAATGGGTGCTATCTAACTGAATGGTTGTCAATGTGTGCATGCAACTGACAGAGTTAAACTCACGTGTGGATTCAGCGGTTTGCAAACCCTTTCTGTGCAAAATCCCAAAACAGGTATTTCCAGCCGAATTCCGGCATATGTACTAAACAGCAGGAAACTTCGTCTAAAACTCAGGAGAAAAGTTTCCTTGAAACTGCTCTGCTGTGCGTTCGTTCACCTAAGAGAGTTGAATCTATGTTGAGATTCAGCGAGTCAGAAACTCGTTTGTTTTGAAGCTGCATTGGGATATGCCCGAGTGAATTGGACCATAGGCTGTACAGAGAAATATCTGCTTCTAAAATCAAAACGGAGCTATCTAACTGCATGGTGGTCAATGTGCGCATTCAACTGACAGAGTTAAACTCACGTGTGGATTCAGCGGTTTGCAAACCCTTTCTGTGCAGAAGCCCAAAACCGGTATTTCCAGCCCAATGCCGGCATCCGTACTAAACAGCAGGAAACTTCGTCTAAAACTCAGGAGAAACGTTTCCTTGAAACTGCTCTGCTGTGCGTTCGTTCACCTAAGAGAGTTGAATCTATGTTGAGATTCAGCGAGTCAGAAACACGTTTCTTCAAGGAGCTGCGTTGGGATATTCCCGAGTGAATGGGACCATAGGCTGTACAGAGAAATATCTGCTTCTAAAACCAAAACGGAGCTATCTAACTGAATGGTGTCAATGTGTGCATTCAACTGACAGAGTTAAACTCACGTGTGGATTCAGCGGTTTGCAATCCCTTTCTGTGCAGAATCCCAAAACCGGAATTTCCAGTCCAATGCCAGCATCCGTACTAAACAGCAGGAAACTTCGTCTAAAACTCAGGAGAAACGTTTCCTTGAAACTGCTCTGCTTTGTGTTCGTTCACCTAAGAGAGTTGAATCTATGTTGAGATTCAGCGAGTCAGAAACACGTTTCTTCTAGGAGCTGCGTTGGGATATTCCCGAGTGAACGGGACCATAGGCTGTACAGAGAAATATCTGCTTCTAAAACCAAAACGGAGCTATCTAACTGAATGGTTGTCAATGTGTGCATTCAACTGACAGAGTTAAACTCACGTGTGGATTCAGCGGTTTGCAAACCCTTTCTGTGCAGAAGCCCAAGACCGGTATTTCCAGCCCAATGCCGGCATCCGTACTAAACAGCAGGAAACTTCGTCTAAAACTCAGGAGAAACGTTTCCTTGAAACTGCTCTGCTGTGCGTTCGTTCACCTAAGAGAGTTGAATCTATGTTGAGATTCAGCGAGTCAGAAACACGTTTCTTCTAGGAGCTGCGTTGGGATATTCCCGAATGAATGGGACCATAGGCTGTACAGAGAAATATCTGCTTCTAAAACCAAAACGGAGCTATCTGACTGAATGGTTGTCAACGTGTGCATTCAACTGAGAGAGTTAAACTCACGTGTGGATTCAGCGGTTTGCAAACCCTTTCTGTGCAGAATCCCAAAACCGGTATGTACAGCCCAATGCCGGCATACGTACTAAACAGCAGGAAACTTCGTCTAAAACTCAGGAGAAACGTTTCCTTGAAACTGCTCTGCTGTGCGTTCGTTCACCTAAGAGAGTTGAATCTATGTTGAGATTCAGCGAGTCAGAAACACGTTTCTTCTAGGAGCTGCGTTGGGATATTCCCGAGTGAATGGGACCATAGGCTGTACAGAGAAATATCTGCTTCTAAAACCAAAAGGGTGCTATCAAACTGAATGGTTGTCAATGTGTGCATTCAACTGACAGAGTTAAACTCACGTGTGGATTCAGCGGTTTGCAAACCCTTTCTGTGCAGAATTCCAAAACCGGTATTTCCAACCCAATGTCGGCATCCGTACTAAACAGCAGGAAACTTGGTCTGAAACTCAGGAGAAACGTTTCCTTGAAACTGCTCTGCTGTGCGTTCGTTCACCTAAGAGAGTTGAATCTATGTTGAGATTCAGCGAGTCAGAAACACGTTTCTTCTAGGAGCTGCGTTGGAATAATCCCGAGGGAATGGGACCATAGGCTGTACAGAGAAATATCTGCTCCTAAAACCAAATGGGTGCTATCTAACTGAATGGTTGTCAATGTGTGCATGCAACTGACAGAGTTAAACTCACGTGTGGATTCAGCGGTTTGCAAACCCTTTCTGTGCAAAATCCCAAAACAGGTATTTCCAGCCGAATTCCGGCATATGTACTAAACAGCAGGAAACTTCGTCTAAAACTCAGGAGAAAAGTTTCCTTGAAACTGCTCTGCTGTGCGTTCGTTCACCTAAGAGAGTTGAATCTATGTTGAGATTCAGCGAGTCAGAAACTCGTTTGTTTTGAAGCTGCATTGGGATATGCCCGAGTGAATTGGACCATAGGCTGTACAGAGAAATATCTGCTTCTAAAACCAAAACGGAGCTATCTAACTGCATGGTGGTCAATGTGCGCATTCAACTGACAGAGTTAAACTCACGTGTGGATTCAGCGGTTTGCAAACCCTTTCTGTGCAGAATCCCAAAACCGGTATTTCCAACCCAATGCCGGCATCCGTACTAAACAGCAGGAAACTTGGTCTAAAACTCAGGAGAAACGTTTCTTGAAACTGCTCTGCTGTGCGTTCGTTCACCTAACAGAGTTGAATCTATGTTGAGATTCAGCGAGTCAGAAACACGTTTCTTCTAGGAGCTGCGTTGGAATATTCCCGAGTGAATGGGACCATAGGCTGTACAGAGAAATATCTGCTTCTAAAACCAAAAGGGTGCTATCAAACTGAATGGTTGTCAATGTGTGCATTCAACTGACAGAGTTAAACTCACGTGTGGATTCAGCGGTTTGCAAACCCTTTCTGTGCAGAATCCCAAAACCGGTATTTCGAACCAAATGCCGGCATCCGTACTAATCAGCAGGAAATTTCGTCTAAAACTCAGGAGAAACGTTTCCTTGAAACTGCTCTGCTGTGCGTTCGTTCACCTAAGAGAGTTGAATCTATGTTGAGATTCAGCGAGTCAGAAACACGTTTCTTCAAGGAGCTGCGTTGGGATATTCCCGAGTGAATGGGACCATAGGCTGTACAGAGAAATATCTGCTTCTAAAACCAAAACGGAGCTATCTAACTGAATGGTGTCAATGTGTGCATTCAACTGACAGAGTTAAACTCACGTGTGGATTCAGCGGTTTGCAATCCCTTTCTGTGCAGAATCCCAAAACCGGAATTTCCAGTCCAATGCCAGCATCCGTACTAAACAGCAGGAAACTTCGTCTAAAACTCAGGAGAAACGTTTCCTTGAAACTGCTCTGCTTTGCGTTCGTTCACCTAAGAGAGTTGAATCTATGTTGAGAATCAGCGAGTCAGAAACACGTTTCTTCTAGGAGCTGCGTTGGGATATTCCCGAGTGAATGGGACCATAGGCTGTACAGAGAAATATCTGCTTCTAAAAACAAAAGGGTGCTATCTAACTGAATGGTTGTCAATGTGTGCATTCAACTGACAGAGTTAAGCTCACGTTTGGTATCAGCGGTTTGCAAACCCTTTCTGTGCCGAATCCCAAAACCGGTAATTCCAGCTCAATGCCAGCATAGGTACTAAACAGCAGGAAACTTCATCTAAAACTCAGGAGAAACGTTTCATTGAAACGGCTCTGCTGTGCGTTCGTTCACCTAAGAGAGTTGAATCTATGTTGGGATTCAGCGAGTCAGAAACTCGTTTCTTCTAGGAGCTGCGTTGGGATATTCCCGAGTGAATGGGACCATAGGCTGTACAGAGAAATATCTGCTTCTAAAACCAAAACGGAGCTATCTAACTGGATGGTTGTCAATGTGTGCATTCAACTGACAGAGTTAAACTCACGTGTGGATTCAGCGGTTTGCAAACCCTTTCTGTGCAGAATCCCAAAACCGGTATTTCCAACCCAATGTCGGCATCCGTACTAAACAGCAGGAAACTTGGTCTGAAACTCAGGAGAAACGTTTCCTTGAAACTGCTCTGCTGTGCGTTCGTTCACCTAAGAGAGTTGAATCTATGTTGAGATTCAGCGAGTCAGAAACACGTTTCTTCTAGGAGCTGCGTTGGGATATTCCCGAATGAATGGGACCATAGGCTGTACAGAGAAATATCTGCTTCTAAAACCAAAACGGAGCTATCTAACTGAATGGTTGTCAACGTGTGCATTCAACTGAGAGAGTTAAACTCACGTGTGGATTCAGCGGTTTGCAAACCCTTTCTGTGCAGAATCCCAAAACCGGTATGTACAGCCCAATGCCGGCATACGTACTAAACAGCAGGAAACTTCGTCTAAAACTCAGGAGAAACGTTTCCTTGAAACTGCTCTGCTGTGCGTTCGTTCACCTAAGAGAGTTGAATCTATGTTGAGATTCAGCGAGTCAGAAACACGTTTCTTCTAGGATCTGCGTTGGGATATTCCCGAGTGAATGGGACCATAGGCTGTACAGAGAAATATCTGCTTCTAAAACCAAAAGGGTGCTATCAAACTGAATGGTTGTCAATGTGTGCATTCAACTGACAGAGTTAAACTCACGTGTGGATTCAGCGGTTTGCAAACCCTTTCTGTGCAGAATCCCAAAACCGGTATTTCCAACCCAATGTCGGCATCCGTACTAAACAGCAGGAAACTTGGTCTGAAACTCAGGAGAAACGTTTCCTTGAAACTGCTCTGCTGTGCGTTCGTTCACCTAAGAGAGTTGAATCTATGTTGAGATTCAGCGAGTCAGAAACACGTTTCTTCTAGGAGCTGCGTTGGAATAATCCCGAGTGAATGGGACCATAGGCTGTACAGAGAAATATCTGCTCCTAAAACCAAATGGGTGCTATCTAACTGAATGGTTGTCAATGTGTGCATGCAACTGACAGAGTTAAACTCACGTGTGGATTCAGCGGTTTGCAAACCCTTTCTGTGCAAAATCCCAAAACAGGTATTTCCAGCCGAATTCCGGCATATGTACTAAACAGCAGGAAACTTCGTCTAAAACTCAGGAGAAAAGTTTCCTTGAAACTGCTCTGCTGTGCGTTCGTTCACCTAAGAGAGTTGAATCTATGTTGAGATTCAGCGAGTCAGAAACTCGTTTGTTTTGAAGCTGCATTGGGATATGCCCGAGTGAATTGGACCATAGGCTGTACAGAGAAATATCTGCTTCTAAAACCAAAACGGAGCTATCTAACTGCATGGTGGTCAATGTGCGCATTCAACTGACAGAGTTAAACTCACGTGTGGATTCAGCGGTTTGCAAACCCTTTCTGTGCAGAATCCCAAAACCGGTATTTCCAACCCAATGCCGGCATCCGTACTAAACAGCAGGAAACTTGGTCTAAAACTCAGGAGAAACGTTTCTTGAAACTGCTCTGCTGTGCGTTCGTTCACCTAACAGAGTTGAATCTATGTTGAGATTCAGCGAGTCAGAAACACGTTTCTTCTAGGAGCTTCGTTGGAATATTCCCGAGTGAATGGGACCATAGGCTGTACAGAGAAATATCTGCTTCTAAAACCAAAAGGGTGCTATCAAACTGAATGGTTGTCAATGTGTGCATTCAACTGACAGAGTTAAACTCACGTGTGGATTCAGCGGTTTGCAAACCCTTTCTGTGCAGAATCCCAAAACCGGTATTTCGAACCAAATGCCGGCATCCGTACTAATCAGCAGGAAATTTCGTCTAAAACTCAGGAGAAACGTTTCCTTGAAACTGCTGTGCTGTGCGTTCGTTCACCTAAGAGAGTTGAATCTATGTTGAGATTCAGCGAGTCAGAAACACGTTTCTTCAAGGAGCTGCGTTGGGATATTCCCGAGTGAATGGGACCATAGGCTGTGCAGAGTAATATCTGCTTCTAAAACCAAAACGGAGCTATCTAACTGAATGGTTGTCAATGTGTGCATTCAACTGACAGAGTTAAACTAACATGTGGATTCAGCGGTTTGCAAACCCTTTCTGTGCAGAATCCCAAAACCGGTATTTCCAGCCCAATGCCGGCATCCGTACTAAACAGCAGGAAACTTCGTCTAAAACTCAGGAGAAACGTTTCCTTGAAACTGCTCTGCTGTGCGTTCGTTCACCTAAGAGAGTTGAATCTATGTTGAGATTCAGCGAGTCAGAAACACGTTTCTTCTAGGAGCTGCGTTGGGATATTCCCGAGTGAATGGGACCATAGGCTGTACAGAGAAATATCTGCTTCTAAAACCAAAAGGGTGCTATCAAACTGAATGGTTGTCAATGTGTGCATTCAACTGACAGAGTTAAACTCACGTGTGGATTCAGCGGTTTGCAAACCCTTTCTGTGCAGAATCCCAAAACCGGTATTTCCAGCCCAATGCCGGCATCCGTACTAAACAGCAGGAAACTTCGTCTAAAACTCAGGAGAAACGTTTCCTTGAAACTGCTCTGCTGTGCGTTCGTTCACCTAAGATAGTTGAATCTATGTTGAGATTCAGCGAGTCAGAAACACGTTTCTTCTAGGAGCTGCGTTGGGATATTCCCGAGTGAATGGGACCATAGGCTGTACAGAGAAATATCTGCTTCTAAAACCAAACGGGTGCTATCTAACTGAATGGTTGTCAATGTGTGCATTAAACTGACAGAGTTAAACTCACGTTTGGTATCAGCGGTTTGCAAACCCTTTCTGTGCCGAATCCCAAAACCGGTAATTCCAGCTCAATGCCAGCATAGGTCCTAAACACCAGGAAACTTCATCTAAAACTCAGGAGAAACGTTTCATTGAAACGGCTCTGCTGTGCGTTCGTTCACCTAAGAGAGTTGAATCTATGTTGGGATTCAGCGAGACAGAAACTCGTTTCTTCTAGGAGCTGCGTTGGGATATTCCCGAGTGAATGGGACCATAGGCTGTACAGAGAAATATCTGCTTCTAAAACCAAAACGGAGCTATCTAACTGAATGGTTGTCAACGTGTGCATTCAACTGAGAGAGTTAAACTCACGTGTGCATTCAGCGGTTTGCAAACCCTTTCTGTGCAGAATCTCATAACCGGTATGTACAGCCCAATGCCGGCATATGTACTAAACAGCAGGAAACTTCGTCTAAAACTCAGGAGAAACGTTTCCTTGAAACTGCTCTGCTGTGCGTTCGTTCACCTAAGAGAGTTGAATCTATGTTGAGATTCAGCGAGTCAGAAACACGTTTCTTCTAGGAGCTGCGTTGGGATATTCCCGAGTGAATGGGACCATAGGCTGTACAGAGAAATATCTGCTTCTAAAACCAAAAGGGTGCTATCAAACTGAATGGTTGTCAATGTGTGCATTCAACTGACAGAGTTAAACTCACGTGTGGATTCAGCGGTTTGCAAACCCTTTCTGTGCAGAATCCCAAAACCGGTATTTCCAGCCCAATGCCGGCATCCGTAATAAACAGCAGGAAACTTCGTCTAAAACTCAGGAGAAACGTTTCCTTGAAACTGCTCTGCTGTGCGTTCGTTCACCTAAGATAGTTGAATCTATGTTGAGATTCAGCGAGTCAGAAACACGTTTCTTCTAGGAGCTGCGTTGGGATATTCCCGAGTGAATGGGACCATAGGCTGTACAGAGAAATATCTGCTCCTAAAACCAAAAGGGTGCTATCTAACAGAATGGTTGTCAATGTGTGCATTCAACTGACAGAGTTAAACTCACGTGTGGATTCAGCGGTTTGCAAATCCTTTCTGTCCAGAATACCAAATCCGGTATTTCCAGCCCAATGCCGGCATACGTACTAAACAGCAGGAAACTTCGTCTAAAACTCAGGAGAAACGTTTCCTTGAAACTGCTCTGCTGTGCGTTTGTTCACCTAAGATAGTTGAATCTATGTTGAGATTCAGCGAGTCAGAAACACGTTTCTTCTAGGAGCTGCGTTGGGATATTCCCGAGTGAATGGGACCATAGGCTGTACAGAGAAATATCTGCTCCTAAAACCAAAAGGGAGCTATCTAACAGAATGGTTGTCAATGTGTGCATTCAACTGACAGAGTTAAACTCACGTGTGGATTCAGCGGTTTGCAAATCCTTTCTGTCCAGAATACCAAAACCGGTATTTCCAGCCCAATGCCGGCATACGTACTAAACAGCAGGAAACTTCGTCTAAAACTCAGGAGAAACGTTTCCTTGAAACTGCTCTGCTGTGCGTTCGTTCACCTAAGATAGTTGAATCTATGTTGAGATTCAGCGAGTCAGAAACACGTTTCTTCTAGGAGCTGCGTTGGGATATTCCCGAGTGAATGGGACCATAGGCTGTACAGAGAAATATCTGCTCCTAAAACCAAAAGGGTGCTATCTAACAGAATGGTTGTCAATGTGTGCATTCAACTGACAGAGTTAAACTCACGTGTGGATTCAGCGGTTTGCAAATCGTTTCTGTCCAGAATACCAAAACCGGTATTTTCAGCCCAATGCCGGCATACGTACTAAACAGCAGGAAACTTCGTCTAAAACTCAGGAGAAACGTTTCCTTGAAACTGCTCTGCTGTGCGTTCGTTCACCTAAGATAGTTGAATCTATGTTGAGATTCAGCGAGTCAGAAACACGTTTCTTCTAGGAGCTGCGTTGGGATATTCCCGAGTGAATGGGACCATAGGCTGTACAGAGAAATATCTGCTTCTAAAACCAAAAGGGTGCTATCTAACTGAATGGTTGTCAATGTGTGCATTCAACTGACAGAGTTAAACTCACGTTTGGTATCAGCGGTTTGCAAACCCTTTCTGTGCCGAATCCCAAAACCGGTAATTCCAGCTCAATGCCAGCATAGGTTCTAAACAGCAGGAAACTTCATCTAAAACTCAGGAGAAACGTTTCATTGAAACGGCTCTGCTGTGCGTTCGTTCACCTAAGAGAGTTGAATCTATGTTGGGATTCAGCGAGTCAGAAACTCGTTTCTTCTAGGAGCTGCGTTGGGATATTCCCGAGTGAATGGGACCATAGGCTGTACAGAGAAATATCTGCTTCTAAAACCAAAACGGAGCTATCTAACTGGATGGTTGTCAATGTGTGCATTCAAATGACAGAGTTAAACTCACGTGTGGATTCAGCGGTTTGCACACCCTTTCTGTGCAGAATCCCAAAACCGGTATTTCCAACCCAATGCCGGCATCCGTACTAAACAGCAGGAAACTTCGTTTAAAACTCAGGAGAAACGTTTCCTTGAAACTGCTCTGCTGTGCGTTCGTTCACCTAAGATAGTTGAATCTATGTTGAGATTCAGCGAGTCAGAAACACGTTTCTTCTAGGAGCTGCGTTGGGATATTCCCGAGTGAATGGGACCATAGGCTGTACAGAGAAATATCTGCTCCTAAAACCAAAAGGGTGCTATCTAACAGAATGGTTGTCAATGTGTGCATTCAACTGACAGAGTTAAACTCACATGTGGATTCAGCGGTTTGCAAATCCTTTCTGTCCAGAATACCAAATCCGGTATTTCCAGCCCAATGCCGGCATACGTACTAAACAGCAGGAAACTTCGTCTAAAACTCAGGAGAAACGTTTCCTTGAAACTGCTCTGCTGTGCGTTCGTTCACCTAAGATAGTTGAATCTATGTTGAGATTCAGCGAGTCAGAAACACGTTTCCTCTAGGAGCTGCGTTGGGATATTCCCGAGTGAATGGGACCATAGGCTGTACAGAGAAATATCTGCTCCTAAAACCAAAAGGGTGCTATCTAACAGAATGGTTGTCAATGTGTGCATTCAACTGACAGAGTTAAACTCACGTGTGGATTCAGCGGTTTGCAAATCATTTCTGTCCAGAATACCAAAACCGGTATTTCCAGCCCAATGCCGGCATACGTACTAAACAGCAGGAAACTTCGTCTAAAACTCAGGAGAAACGTTTCCTTGAAACTGCTCTGCTGTGCGTTCGTTCACCTAAGAGAGTTGAATCTATGTTGAGATTCAGCGAGTCAGAAACACGTTTCTTCTAGGAGCTGCGTTGGGATATTCCCGAGTGAATGGGACCATAGGCTGTACAGAGAAATATCTGCTTCTAAAACCAAAAGGGTGCTATCTAACTGAATGGTTGTCAATGTGTGCATTCAACTGACAGAGTTAAACTCACGTTTGGTATCAGCGGTTTGCAAACCCTTTCTGTGCCGAATCCCAAAACCGGTAATTCCAGCTCAATGCCAGCATAGGTACTAAACAGCAGGAAACTTCATCTAAAACACAGGAGAAACGTTTCATTGAAACGGCTCTGCTGTGCGTTCGTTCACCTAAGAGAGTTGAATCTATGTTGGGATTCAGCGAGTCAGAAACTCGTTTCTTCTAGGAGCTGCGTTGGGATATTCCCGAGTGAATGGGACCATAGGCTGTACAGAGAAATATCTGCTTCTAAAACCAAAACGGAGCTATCTAACTGGATGGTTGTCAATGTGTGCATTCAACTGACAGAGTTAAACTCACGTGTGGATTCAGCGGTTTGCAAACCCTTTCTGTGCAGAATCCCAAAACCGGTATTTCCAACACAATGCCGGCATCCGTACTAAACAGCAGGAAACTTCGTTTAAAACTCAGGAGAAACGTTTCCTTGAAACTGCTCTGCTGTGCGTTCGTTCACCAAAGATAGTTGAATCTATGTTGAGACTCAGCGAGTCAGAAACACGTTTCTTCTAGGAGCTGCGTTGGGATATTCCCGAGTGAATGGGACCATAGGCTGTACAGAGAAATATCTGCTTCTAAAACCAAAACGGAGCTATCTAACTGAATGGTGTCAATGTGTGCATTCAACTGACAGAGTTAAACTCACGAGTGGATTCAGCGGTTTGCAAACCCTTTCTGTGCCGAATCCCAAAACCGGTACTTCCAGCTCAATGCCAGCATAGGTACTAAACAGCAGGAAACTTCGTCTAAAACTCAGGAGAAACGTTTCCTTGAAACTGCTCTGCTGTGCGTTCGTTCACCTAAGAGAGTTGAATCTATGTTGAGATTCAGCGAGTCAGAAACACGTTTCTTCTAGGAGCTGCGTTGGGATATTCCCGAGTGAATGGGACCATAGGCTGTACAGAGAAATATCTGCTTGTAAAACCAAAACGGAGCTATCTAACTGAATGGTTGTCAACGTGTGCATTCAACTGACAGAGTTAAACTCACGTGTGGATTCAGCGGTTTGCAAACCCTTTCTGTGCAGAATCCCAAAACCGGTATTTCCAGCCCAATGCCGGCATACGAACTAAACAGCAGGAAACTTCGTCTAAAACTCAGGAGAAACGTTACCTTGAAACTGCTCTGCTGTGCGTTCGTTCACCTAAGAGAGTTGAATCTATGTTGAGATTCAGCGAGTCAGAAACTCGTTTGTTTTGAAGCTGCATTGGGATATTCCCGAGTGAATTGGACCATAGGCTGTACAGAGAAATATCTGCTTCTAAAACCAAAACGGAGCTATCTAACTGCATGGTGGTCAACGTGCGCATTCAACTGACAGAGTTAAACTCACGTGTGGATTCAGCGGTTTGCAAACCCTTTCTGTGCAGAATCCCAAAACCGGTATTTCGAACCAAATGCCGGCATCCGTACTAATCAGCAGGAAATTTCGTCTAAAACTCAGGAGAAACGTTTCCTTGAAACTGCTCTGCTGTGCGTTCGTTCACCTAAGAGAGTTGAATCTATGTTGAGATTCAGCGAGTCAGAAACACGTTTCTTCTAGGAGCTGCGTTGGGATATTCCCGAGTGAATGGGACCATAGGCTGTACAGAGAAATATCTGCTTCTAAAACCAAAACGGAGCTATCTAACTGAATGGTGTCAATGTGTGCATTCAACTGACAGAGTTAAACTCACGTGTGGATTCAGCGGTTTGCAATCCCTTTCTGTGCAGAATCCCAAAACCGGAATTTCCAGTCCAATGCCAGCATCCGTACTAAACAGCAGGAAACTTCGTCTAAAACTCAGGAGAAACGTTTCCTTGAAACTGCTCTGCTTTGTGTTCGTTCACCTAAGAGAGTTGAATCTATGTTGAGATTCAGCGAGTCAGAAACACGTTTCTTCTAGGAGCTGCGTTGGGATATTCCCGAGTGAACGGGACCATAGGCTGTACAGAGAAATATCTGCTTCTAAAACCAAAACGGAGCTATCTAACTGAATGGTTGTCAACGTGTGCATTCAACTGAGAGAGTTAAACTCACGTGTGCATTCAGCGGTTTGCAAACCCTTTCTGTGCAGAATCTCATAACCGGTATGTACAGCCCAATGCCGGCATATGTACTAAACAGCAGGAAACTTCGTCTAAAACTCAGGAGAAACGTTTCCTTGAAACTGCTCTGCTGTGCGTTCGTTCACCTAAGAGAGTTGAATCTATGTTGAGATTCAGCGAGTCAGAAACACGTTTCTTCTAGGAGCTGCGTTGGGATATTCCCGAGTGAATGGGACCATAGGCTGTACAGAGAAATATCTGCTCCTAAAACCAAAAGGGTGCTATCTAACAGAATGGTTGTCAATGTGTGCATTCAACTGACAGAGTTAAACTCACGTGTGGATTCAGCGGTTTGCAAATCCTTTCTGTCCAGAATACCAAATCCGGTATTTCCAGCCCAATGCCGGCATACGTACTAAACAGCAGGAAACTTCGTCTAAAACTCAGGAGAAACGTTTCCTTGAAACTGCTCTGCTGTGCGTTTGTTCACCTAAGATAGTTGAATCTATGTTGAGATTCAGCGAGTCAGAAACACGTTTCTTCTAGGAGCTGCGTTGGGATATTCCCGAGTGAATGGGACCATAGGCTGTACAGAGAAATATCTGCTCCTAAAACCAAAAGGGAGCTATCTAACAGAATGGTTGTCAATGTGTGCATTCAACTGACAGAGTTAAACTCACGTGTGGATTCAGCGGTTTGCAAATCCTTTCTGTCCAGAATACCAAAACCGGTATTTCCAGCCCAATGCCGGCATACGTACTAAACAGCAGGAAACTTCGTCTAAAACTCAGGAGAAACGTTTCCTTGAAACTGCTCTGCTGTGCGTTCGTTCACCTAAGATAGTTGAATCTATGTTGAGATTCAGCGAGTCAGAAACACGTTTCTTCTAGGAGCTGCGTTGGGATATTCCCGAGTGAATGGGACCATAGGCTGTACAGAGAAATATCTGCTCCTAAAACCAAAAGGGTGCTATCTAACAGAATGGTTGTCAATGTGTGCATTCAACTGACAGAGTTAAACTCACGTGTGGATTCAGCGGTTTGCAAATCGTTTCTGTCCAGAATACCAAAACCGGTATTTTCAGCCCAATGCCGGCATACGTACTAAACAGCAGGAAACTTCGTCTAAAACTCAGGAGAAACGTTTCCTTGAAACTGCTCTGCTGTGCGTTCGTTCACCTAAGATAGTTGAATCTATGTTGAGATTCAGCGAGTCAGAAACACGTTTCTTCTAGGAGCTGCGTTGGGATATTCCCGAGTGAATGGGACCATAGGCTGTACAGAGAAATATCTGCTTCTAAAACCAAAAGGGTGCTATCTAACTGAATGGTTGTCAATGTGTGCATTCAACTGACAGAGTTAAACTCACGTTTGGTATCAGCGGTTTGCAAACCCTTTCTGTGCCGAATCCCAAAACCGGTAATTCCAGCTCAATGCCAGCATAGGTACTAAACAGCAGGAAACTTCATCTAAAACTCAGGAGAAACGTTTCATTGAAACGGCTCTGCTGTGCGTTCGTTCACCTAAGAGAGTTGAATCTATGTTGGGATTCAGCGAGTCAGAAACTCGTTTCTTCTAGGAGCTGCGTTGGGATATTCCCGAGTGAATGGGACCATAGGCTGTACAGAGAAATATCTGCTTCTAAAACCAAAACGGAGCTATCTAACTGGATGGTTGTCAATGTGTGCATTCAAATGACAGAGTTAAACTCACGTGTGGATTCAGCGGTTTGCAAACCCTTTCTGTGCAGAATCCCAAAACCGGTATTTCCAACCCAATGCCGGCATCCGTACTAAACAGCAGGAAACTTCGTTTAAAACTCAGGAGAAACGTTTCCTTGAAACTGCTCTGCTGTGCGTTCGTTCACCTAAGATAGTTGAATCTATGTTGAGATTCAGCGAGTCAGAAACACGTTTCTTCTAGGAGCTGCGTTGGGATATTCCCGAGTGAATGGGACCATAGGCTGTACAGAGAAATATCTGCTCCTAAAACCAAAAGGGTGCTATCTAACAGAATGGTTGTCAATGTGTGCATTCAACTGACAGAGTTAAACTCACATGTGGATTCAGCGGTTTGCAAATCCTTTCTGTCCAGAATACCAAATCCGGTATTTCCAGCCCAATGCCGGCATACGTACTAAACAGCAGGAAACTTCGTCTAAAACTCAGGAGAAACGTTTCCTTGAAACTGCTCTGCTGTGCGTTCGTTCACCTAAGATAGTTGAATCTATGTTGAGATTCAGCGAGTCAGAAACACGTTTCTTCTAGGAGCTGCGTTGGGATATTCCCGAGTGAATGGGACCATAGGCTGTACAGAGAAATATCTGCTCCTAAAACCAAAAGGGTGCTATCTAACAGAATGGTTGTCAATGTGGGCATTCAACTGACAGAGTTAAACTCACGTGTGGATTCAGCGGTTTGCAAATCATTTCTGTCCAGAATACCAAAACCGGTATTTCCAGCCCAATGCCGGCATACGTACTAAACAGCAGGAAACTTCGTCTAAAACTCAGGAGAAACGTTTCCTTGAAACTGCTCTGCTGTGCGTTCATTCACCTAAGAGAGTTGAATCTATGTTGAGATTCAGCGAGTCAGAAACACGTTTCTTCTAGGAGCTGCGTTGGGATATTCCCGAGTGAATGGGACCATAGGCTGTACAGAGAAATATCTGCTTCTAAAACCAAAAGGGTGCTATCTAACTGAATGGTTGTCAATGTGTGCATTCAACTGACAGAGTTAAACTCACGTTTGGTATCAGCGGTTTGCAAACCCTTTCTGTGCCGAATCCCAAAACCGGTAATTCCAGCTCAATGCCAGCATAGGTACTAAACAGCAGGAAACTTCATCTAAAACACAGGAGAAACGTTTCATTGAAACGGCTCTGCTGTGCGTTCGTTCACCTAAGAGAGTTGAATCTATGTTGGGATTCAGCGAGTCAGAAACTCGTTTCTTCTAGGAGCTGCGTTGGGATATTCCCGAGTGAATGGGACCATAGGCTGTACAGAGAAATATCTGCTTCTAAAACCAAAACGGAGCTATCTAACTGGATGGTTGTCAATGTGTGCATTCAACTGACAGAGTTAAACTCACGTGTGGATTCAGCGGTTTGCAAACCCTTTCTGTGCAGAATCCCAAAACCGGTATTTCCAACACAATGCCGGCATCCGTACTAAACAGCAGGAAACTTCGTTTAAAACTCAGGAGAAACGTTTCCTTGAAACTGCTCTGCTGTGCGTTCGTTCACCAAAGATAGTTGAATCTATGTTGAGACTCAGCGAGTCAGAAACACGTTTCTTCTAGGAGCTGCGTTGGGATATTCCCGAGTGAATGGGACCATAGGCTGTACAGAGAAATATCTGCTTCTAAAACCAAAACGGAGCTATCTAACTGAATGGTGTCAATGTGTGCATTCAACTGACAGAGTTAAACTCACGAGTGGATTCAGCGGTTTGCAAACCCTTTCTGTGCCGAATCCCAAAACCGGTACTTCCAGCTCAATGCCAGCATAGGTACTAAACAGCAGGAAACTTCGTCTAAAACTCAGGAGAAACGTTTCCTTGAAACTGCTCTGCTGTGCGTTCGTTCACCTAAGAGAGTTGAATCTATGTTGAGATTCAGCGAGTCAGAAACACGTTTCTTCTAGGAGCTGCGTTGGGATATTCCCGAGTGAATGGGACCATAGGCTGTACAGAGAAATATCTGCTTGTAAAACCAAAACGGAGCTATCTAACTGAATGGTTGTCAACGTGTGCATTCAACTGACAGAGTTAAACTCACGTGTGGATTCAGCGGTTTGCAAACCCTTTCTGTGCAGAATCCCAAAACCGGTATTTCCAGCCCAATGCCGGCATACGAACTAAACAGCAGGAAACTTCGTCTAAAACTCAGGAGAAACGTTACCTTGAAACTGCTCTGCTGTGCGTTCGTTCACCTAAGAGAGTTGAATCTATGTTGAGATTCAGCGAGTCAGAAACTCGTTTGTTTTGAAGCTGCATTGGGATATGCCCGAGTGAATTGGACCATAGGCTGTACAGAGAAATATCTGCTTCTAAAACCAAAACGGAGCTATCTAACTGCATGGTGGTCAACGTGCGCATTCAACTGACAGAGTTAAACTCACGTGTGGATTCAGCGGTTTGCAAACCCTTTCTGTGCAGAATCCCAAAACCGGTATTTCGAACCAAATGCCGGCATCCGTACTAATCAGCAGGAAATTTCGTCTAAAACTCAGGAGAAACGTTTCCTTGAAACTGCTCTGCTGTGCGTTCGTTCACCTAAGAGAGTTGAATCTATGTTGAGATTCAGCGAGTCAGAAACACGTTTCTTCTAGGAGCTGCGTTGGGATATTCCCGAGTGAATGGGACCATAGGCTGTACAGAGAAATATCTGCTTCTAAAACCAAAACGGAGCTATCTAACTGAATGGTGTCAATGTGTGCATTCAACTGACAGAGTTAAACTCACGTGTGGATTCAGCGGTTTGCAATCCCTTTCTGTGCAGAATCCCAAAACCGGAATTTCCAGTCCAATGCCAGCATCCGTACTAAACAGCAGGAAACTTCGTCTAAAACTCAGGAGAAACGTTTCCTTGAAACTGCTCTGCTTTGTGTTCGTTCACCTAAGAGAGTTGAATCTATGTTGAGATTCAGCGAGTCAGAAACACGTTTCTTCTAGGAGCTGCGTTGGGATATTCCCGAGTGAACGGGACCATAGGCTGTACAGAGAAATATCTGCTTCTAAAACCAAAACGGAGCTATCTAACTGAATGGTTGTCAATGTGTGCATTCAACTGACAGAGTTAAACTCACGTGTGGATTCAGCGGTTTGCAAACCCTTTCTGTGCAGAAGCCCAATACCGGTATTTCCAGCCCAATGCCGGCATCCGTACTAAACAGCAGGAAACTTCGTCTAAAACTCAGGAGAAACGTTTCCTTGAAACTGCTCTGCTGTGCGTTCGTTCACCTAAGAGAGTTGAATCTATGTTGAGATTCAGCGAGTCAGAAACACGTTTCTTCTACGAGCTGCGTTGGGATATTCCCGAGTGAACGGGACCATAGGCTGTACAGAGAAATATCTGCTCCTAAAACCAAAAGGGAGCTATCTAACAGAATGGTTGTCAATGTGTGCATTCAACTGACAGAGTTAAACTCACGTGTGGATTCAGCGGTTTGCAAATCCTTTCTGTCCAGAATACCAAAACCGGTATTTCCAGCCCAATGCCGGCATACGTACTAAACAGCAGGAAACTTCGTCTAAAACTCAGGAGAAACGTTTCCTTGAAACTGCTCTGCTGTGCGTTCGTTCACCTAAGATAGTTGAATCTATGTTGAGATTCAGCGAGTCAGAAACACGTTTCTTCTAGGAGCTGCGTTGGGATATTCCCGAGTGAATGGGACCATAGGCTGTACAGAGAAATATCTGCTCCTAAAACCAAAAGGGTGCTATCTAACAGAATGGTTGTCAATGTGTGCATTCAACTGACAGAGTTAAACTCACGTGTGGATTCAGCGGTTTGCAAATCGTTTCTGTCCAGAATACCAAAACCGGTATTTTCAGCCCAATGCCGGCATACGTACTAAACAGCAGGAAACTTCGTCTAAAACTCAGGAGAAACGTTTCCTTGAAACTGCTCTGCTGTGCGTTCGTTCACCTAAGATAGTTGAATCTATGTTGAGATTCAGCGAGTCAGAAACACGTTTCTTCTACGAGCTGCGTTGGGATATTCCCGAGTGAACGGGACCATAGGCTGTACAGAGAAATATCTGCTTCTAAAACCAAAACGGAGCTATCTAACTGAATGGTTGTCAATGTGTGCATTCAACTGACAGAGTTAAACTCACGTGTGGATTCAGCGGTTTGCAAACCCTTTCTGTGCAGAATCCCAAAACCGGTATTTCCAGCCCAATGCCGGCATCCGTACGAAACAACAGGAAACTTCGTCCAAAACTCAGGAGAAACGTTTCCTTGAAACTGCTCTGCTGTGCGTTCGTTCACCTAAGAGAGTTGAATCTATGTTGAGATTCAGCGAGTCAGAAACACGTTTCTTCTAGGAGCTGCGTTGGGATATTCCCGAGTGAATGGGACCATAGGCTGTACAGAGAAATATCTGCTTCTAAAACCAAAAGGGTGCTATCTAACTGAATGGTTGTCAATGTGTGCATTCAACTGACAGAGTTAAACTCACGTTTGGTATCAGCGGTTTGCAAACCCTTTCTGTGCCGAATCCCAAAACCGGTAATTCCAGCTCAATGCCAGCATAGGTACTAAACAGCAGGAAACTTCATCTAAAACTCAGGAGAAACGTTTCATTGAAACGGCTCTGCTGTGCGTTCGTTCACCTAAGAGAGTTGAATCTATGTTGGGATTCAGCGAGTCAGAAACTCGTTTCTTCTAGGAGCTGCGTTGGGATATTCCCGAGTGAATGGGACCATAGGCTGTACAGAGAAATATCTGCTTCTAAAACCAAAACGGAGCTATCTAACTGGATGGTTGTCAATGTGTGCATTCAAATGACAGAGTTAAACTCACGTGTGGATTCAGCGGTTTGCAAACCCTTTCTGTGCAGAATCCCAAAACCGGTATTTCCAACCCAATGCCGGCATCCGTACTAAACAGCAGGAAACTTCGTTTAAAACTCAGGAGAAACGTTTCCTTGAAACTGCTCTGCTGTGCGTTCGTTCACCTAAGATAGTTGAATCTATGTTGAGATTCAGCGAGTCAGAAACACGTTTCTTCTAGGAGCTGCGTTGGGATATTCCCGAGTGAATGGGACCATAGGCTGTACAGAGAAATATCTGCTCCTAAAACCAAAAGGGTGCTATCTAACAGAATGGTTGTCAATGTGTGCATTCAACTGACAGAGTTAAACTCACATGTGGATTCAGCGGTTTGCAAATCCTTTCTGTCCAGAATACCAAATCCGGTATTTCCAGCCCAATGCCGGCATCCGTACTAAACAGCAGGAAACTTCGTCTAAAACTCAGGAGAAACGTTTCCTTGAAACTGCTCTGCTGTGCGTTCGTTCACCTAAGAGAGTTGAATCTATGTTGAGATTCAGCGAGTCAGAAACACGTTTCTTCTAGGAGCTGCGTTGGGATATTCCCGAGTGAATGGGACCATAGGCTGTACAGAGAAATATCTCTTTCTAAAACCAAAACGGAGCTATCTAACTGGATGGTTGTCAATGTGTGCATTCAACTGACAGAGTTAAACTCACGTGTGGATTCAGCGGTTTGCAAACCCTTTCTGTGCAGAATCCCAAAACGGGTATTTACAGCCCAATGCCGGCATACGTACTAAACAGCAGGAAACTTCGTCTAAAACTCAGGAGAAACGTTTCCTTGAAACTGCTCTGCTGTGCGTTCGTTCACCTAAGAGAGTTGAATCTATGTTGAGATTCAGCGAGTCAGAAACACGTTTCTTCTAGGAGCTGCGTTGGGATATTCCCGAGTGAATGGGACCATAGGCTGTACAGAGAAATATCTGCTTCTAAAACCAAAACGGAGCTATCTAACTGAATGGTGTCAATGTGTGCATTCAACTGACAGAGTTAAACTCACGTGTGGATTCAGCGGTTTGCAATCCCTTTCTGTGCAGAATCCCAAAACCGGAATTTCCAGTCCAATGCCAGCATCCGTACTAAACAGCAGGAAACTTCGTCTAAAACTCAGGAGAAACGTTTCCTTGAAACTGCTCTGCTTTGTGTTCGTTCACCTAAGAGAGTTGAATCTATGTTGAGATTCAGCGAGTCAGAAACACGTTTCTTCTAGGAGCTGCGTTGGGATATTCCCGAGTGAACGGGACCATAGGCTGTACAGAGAAATATCTGCTTCTAAAACCAAAACGGAGCTATCTAACTGAATGGTTGTCAATGTGTGCATTCAACTGACAGAGTTAAACTCACGTGTGGATTCAGCGGTTTGCAAACCCTTTCTGTGCAGAAGCCCAATACCGGTATTTCCAGCCCAATGCCGGCATCCGTACTAAACAGCAGGAAACTTCGTCTAAAACTCAGGAGAAACGTTTCCTTGAAACTGCTCTGCTGTGCGTTCGTTCACCTAAGAGAGTTGAATCTATGTTGAGATTCAGCGAGTCAGAAACACGTTTCTTCTAGGAGCTGCGTTGGGATATTCCCGAGTGAATGGGACCATAGGCTGTACAGAGAAATATCTGCTTCTAAAACCAAAAGGGTGCTATCTAACTGAATGGTTGTCAATGTGTGCATTCAACTGACAGAGTTAAACTCACGTTTGGTATCAGCGGTTTGCAAACCCTTTCTGTGCCGAATCCCAAAACCGGTAATTCCAGCTCAATGCCAGCATAGGTACTAAACAGCAGGAAACTTCATCTAAAACTCAGGAGAAACGTTTCATTGAAACGGCTCTGCTGTGCGTTCGTTCACCTAAGAGAGTTGAATCTATGTTGGGATTCAGCGAGTCAGAAACTCGTTTCTTCTAGGAGCTGCGTTGGGATATTCCCGAGTGAATGGGACCATAGGCTGTACAGAGAAATATCTGCTTCTAAAACCAAAACGGAACTATCTAACTGGATGGTTGTCAATGTGTGCATTCAACTGACAGAGTTAAACTCACGTGTGGATTCAGCGGTTTGCAAACCCTTTCTGTGCAGAATCCCAAAACCGGTATTTCCAACCCAATGTCGGCATCCGTACTAAACAGCAGGAAACTTGGTCTGAAACTCAGGAGAAACGTTTCCTTGAAACTGCTCTGCTGTGCGTTCGTTCACCTAAGAGAGTTGAATCTATGTTGAGATTCAGCGAGTCAGAAACACGTTTCTTCTAGGAGCTGCGTTGGGATATTCCCGAATGAATGGGACCATAGGCTGTACAGAGAAATATCTGCTTCTAAAACCAAAACGGAGCTATCTAACTGAATGGTGTCAATGTGTGCATTCAACTGACAGAGTTAAACTCACGTGTGGATTCAGCGGTTTGCAATCCCTTTCTGTGCAGAATCCCAAAACCGGAATTTCCAGTCCAATGCCAGCATCCGTACTAAACAGCAGGAAACTTCGTCTAAAACTCAGGAGAAACGTTTCCTTGAAACTGCTCTGCTTTGTGTTCGTTCACCTAAGAGAGTTGAATCTATGTTGAGATTCAGCGAGTCAGAAACACGTTTCTTCTAGGAGCTGCGTTGGGATATTCCCGAGTGAACGGGACCATAGGCTGTACAGAGAAATATCTGCTTCTAAAACCAAAACGGAGCTATCTAACTGAATGGTTGTCAATGTGTGCATTCAACTGACAGAGTTAAACTCACGTGTGGATTCAGCGGTTTGCAAACCCTTTCTGTGCAGAAGCCCAATACCGGTATTTCCAGCCCAATGCCGGCATCCGTACTAAACAGCAGGAAACTTCGTCTAAAACTCAGGAGAAACGTTTCCTTGAAACTGCTCTGCTGTGCGTTCGTTCACCTAAGAGAGTTGAATCTATGTTGAGATTCAGCGAGTCAGAAACACGTTTCTTCTAGGAGCTGCGTTGGGATATTCCCGAGTGAATGGGACCATAGGCTGTACAGAGAAATATCTGCTTCTAAAACCAAAAGGGTGCTATCTAACTGAATGGTTGTCAATGTGTGCATTCAACTGACAGAGTTAAACTCACGTTTGGTATCAGCGGTTTGCAAACCCTTTCTGTGCCGAATCCCAAAACCGGTAATTCCAGCTCAATGCCAGCATAGGTACTAAACAGCAGGAAACTTCATCTAAAACTCAGGAGAAACGTTTCATTGAAACGGCTCTGCTGTGCGTTCGTTCACCTAAGAGAGTTGAATCTATGTTGGGATTCAGCGAGTCAGAAACTCGTTTCTTCTAGGAGCTGCGTTGGGATATTCCCGAGTGAATGGGACCATAGGCTGTACAGAGAAATATCTGCTTCTAAAACCAAAACGGAACTATCTAACTGGATGGTTGTCAATGTGTGCATTCAACTGACAGAGTTAAACTCACGTGTGGATTCAGCGGTTTGCAAACCCTTTCTGTGCAGAATCCCAAAACCGGTATTTCCAACCCAATGTCGGCATCCGTACTAAACAGCAGGAAACTTGGTCTGAAACTCAGGAGAAACGTTTCCTTGAAACTGCTCTGCTGTGCGTTCGTTCACCTAAGAGAGTTGAATCTATGTTGAGATTCAGCGAGTCAGAAACACGTTTCTTCTAGGAGCTGCGTTGGGATATTCCCGAATGAATGGGACCATAGGCTGTACAGAGAAATATCTGCTTCTAAAACCAAAACGGAGCTATCTAACTGAATGGTTGTCAACGTGTGCATTCAACTGAGAGAGTTAAACTCACGTGTGGATTCAGCGGTTTGCAAACCCTTTCTGTGCAGAATCCCAAAACCGGTATGTACAGCCCAATGCCGGCATACGTACTAAACAGCAGGAAACTTCGTCTAAAACTCAGGAGAAACGTTTCCTTGAAACTGCTCTGCTGTGCGTTCGTTCACCTAAGAGAGTTGAATCTATGGTGAGATTCAGCGAGTCAGAAACACGTTTCTTCTACGAGCTGTGTTGGGATATTCCCGAGTGAATGGGACCATAGGCTGTACAGAGAAATATCTGCTTCTAAAACCAAAAGGGTGCTATCAAACTGAATGGTTGTCAATGTGTGCATTCAACTGACAGAGTTAAACTCACGTGTGGATTCAGCGGTTTGCAAACCCTTTCTGTGCAGAATCCCAAAACCGGTATTTCCAGCCCAATGCCGGCATCCGTACTAAACAGCAGGAAACTTCGTCTAAAACTCAGGAGAAACGTTTCCTTGAAACTGCTCTGCTGTCCGTTCGTTCACCTAAGAGAGTTGAATCTATGTTGAGATTCAGCGAGTCAGAAACACGTTTCTTCTAGGAGCTGCGTTGGGATATTCCCGAGTGAATGGGACCATAGGCTGTACAGAGAAATATCTGCTCCTAAAACCAAAAGGGTGCTATCTAACAGAATGGTTGTCAATGTGTGCATTCAACTGACAGAGTTAAACTCACGTGTGGATTCAGCGGTTTGCAAATCCTTTCTGTCCAGAATACCAAAACCGGTATTTCCAGCCCAATGCCGGCATACGTACTAAACAGCAGGAAACTTCGCCTAAAACTCAGGAGAAACGTTTCTTTGAAACTGCTCTGCTGTGCGTTCGTTCACCTAAGATAGTTGAATCTATGTTGAGATTCAGCGAGTCAGAAAAACGTTTCTTCTAGGAGCTGCGTTGGGATATTCCCGAGTGAATGGGACCATAGGCTGTACAGAGAAATATCTGCTTCTAAAACCATACGGGTGCTATCTAACTGAATGGTTGTCAATGTGTGCATTCAACTGACAGAGTTAAACTCACGTTTGGTATCAGCGATTTGCAAACCCTTTCTGTGCCGAATCCCAAAACCGGTAATTCCAGCTCAATGCCAGCATAGGTCCTAAACACCAGGAAACTTCATCTAAAACTCAGGAGAAACGTTTCATTGAAACGGCTCTGCTGTGCGTTCGTTCACCTAAGAGAGTTGAATCTATGTTGGGATTCAGCGAGACAGAAACTCGTTTCTTCTAGGAGCTGCGTTGGGATATTCCCGAGTGAAAGGGAACATAGGCTGTACAGAGAAATATCTGCTTCTAAAACCAAAACGGAGCTATCTAACTGGATGGTTGTCAATGTGTGCATTCAACTGACAGAGTTAAACTCACGTGTGGATTCAGCGGTTTGCAAACCCTTTCTGTGCAGAATCCCAAAACCGGTATTTCCAACCCAATGTCGGCATCCGTACTAAACAGCAGGAAACTTGGTCTGAAACTCAGGAGAAACGTTTCCTTGAAACTGCTCTGCTGTGCGTTCGTTCACCTAAGAGAGTTGAATCTATGTTGAGATTCAGCGAGTCAGAAACACGTTTCTTCTAGGAGCTGCGTTGGAATAATCCCGAGTGAATGGGACCATAGGCTGTACAGAGAAATATCTGCTCCTAAAACCAAATGGGTGCTATCTAACTGAATGGTTGTCAATGTGTGCATGCAACTGACAGAGTTAAACTCACGTGTGGATTCAGCGGTTTGCAAACCCTTTCTGTGCAAAATCCCAAAACAGGTATTTCCAGCCGAATTCCGGCATATGTACTAAACAACAGGAAACTTCGTCTAAAACTCAGGAGAAAAGTTTCCTTGAAACTGCTCTGCTGTGCGTTCGTTCACCTAAGAGAGTTGAATCTATGTTGAGATTCAGCGAGTCAGAAACTCGTTTGTTTTGAAGCTGCATTGGGATATGCCCGAGTGAATTGGACCATAGGCTGTACAGAGAAATATCTGCTTCTAAAATCAAAACGGAGCTATCTAACTGCATGGTGGTCAATGTGCGCATTCAACTGACAGAGTTAAACTCACGTGTGGATTCAGCGGTTTGCAAACCCTTTCTGTGCAGAAGCCCAAAACCGGTATTTCCAGCCCAATGCCGGCATCCGTACTAAACAGCAGGAAACTTCGTCTAAAACTCAGGAGAAACGTTTCCTTGAAACTGCTCTGCTGTGCGTTCGTTCACCTAAGAGAGTTGAATCTATGTTGAGATTCAGCGAGTCAGAAACACGTTTCTTCAAGGAGCTGCGTTGGGATATTCCCGAGTGAATGGGACCATAGGCTGTACAGAGAAATATCTGCTTCTAAAACCAAAACGGAGCTATCTAACTGAATGGTGTCAATGTGTGCATTCAACTGACAGAGTTAAACTCACGTGTGGATTCAGCGGTTTGCAATCCCTTTCTGTGCAGAATCCCAAAACCGGAATTTCCAGTCCAATGCCAGCATCCGTACTAAACAGCAGGAAACTTCGTCTAAAACTCAGGAGAAACGTTTCCTTGAAACTGCTCTGCTTTGTGTTCGTTCACCTAAGAGAGTTGAATCTATGTTGAGATTCAGCGAGTCAGAAACACGTTTCTTCTAGGAGCTACGTTGGGATATTCCCGAGTGAACGGGACCATAGGCTGTACAGAGAAATATCTGCTTCTAAAACCAAAACGGAGCTATCTAACTGAATGGTTGTCAATGTGTGCATTCAACTGACAGAGTTAAACTCACGTGTGGATTCAGCGGTTTGCAAACCCTTTCTGTGCAGAAGCCCAAAACCGGTATTTCCAGCCCAATGCCGGCATCCGTACTAAACAGCAGGAAACTTCGTCTAAAACTCAGGAGAAACGTTTCCTTGAAACTGCTCTGCTGTGCGTTCGTTCACCTAAGAGAGTTGAATCTATGTTGAGATTCAGCGAGTCAGAAACACGTTTCTTCTAGGAGCTGCGTTGGGATATTCCCGAGTGAATGGGACCATAGGCTGTACAGAGAAATATCTGCTTCTAAAAACAAAAGGGTGCTATCTAACTGAATGGTTGTCAATGTGTGCATTCAACTGACAGAGTTAAACTCACGTTTGGTATCAGCGGTTTGCAAACCCTTTCTGTGCCGAATCCCAAAACCGGTAATTCCAGCTCAATGCCAGCATAGGTACTAAACAGCAGGAAACTTCATCTAAAACTCAGGAGAAACGTTTCATTGAAACGGCTCTGCTGTGCGTTCGTTCACCTAAGAGAGTTGAATCTATGTTGGGATTCAGCGAGTCAGAAACTCGTTTCTTCTAGGAGCTGCGTTGGGATATTCCCGAGTGAATGGGACCATAGGCTGTACAGAGAAATATCTGCTTCTAAAACCAAAACGGAGCTATCTAACTGGATGGTTGTCAATGTGTGCATTCAACTGACAGAGTTAAACTCACGTGTGGATTCAGCGGTTTGCAAACCCTTTCTGTGCAGAATCCCAAAACCGGTATGTACAGCCCAATGCCGGCATACGTACTAAACAGCAGGAAACTTCGTCTAAAACTCAGGAGAAACGTTTCCTTGAAACTGCTCTGCTGTGCGTTCGTTCACCTAAGAGAGTTGAATCTATGTTGAGATTCAGCGAGTCAGAAACACGTTTCTTCTAGGAGCTGCGTTGGGATATTCCCGAGTGAATGGGACCATAGGCTGTACAGAGAAATATCTGCTTCTAAAACCAAAAGGGTGCTATCAAACTGAATGGTTGTCAATGTGTGCATTCAACTGACAGAGTTAAACTCACGTGTGGATTCAGCGGTTTGCAAACCCTTTCTGTGCAGAATCCCAAAACCGGTATTTCCAGCCCAATGCCGGCATCCGTACTAAACAGCAGGAAACTTCGTCTAAAACTCAGGAGAAACGTTTCCTTGAAACTGCTCTGCTGTGCGTTCGTTCACCTAAGAGAGTTGAATCTATGTTGAGATTCAGCGAGTCAGAAACACGTTTCTTCTAGGAGCTGCGTTGGGATATTCCCGAGTGAATGGGACCATAGGCTGTACAGAGAAATATCTCTTTCTAAAACCAAAACGGAGCTATCTAACTGGATGGTTGTCAATGTGTGCATTCAACTGACAGAGTTAAACTCACGTGTGGATTCAGCGGTTTGCAAACCCTTTCTGTGCAGAATCCCAAAACGGGTATTTACAGCCCAATGCCGGCATACGTACTAAACAGCAGGAAACTTCGTCTAAAACTCAGGAGAAACGTTTCCTTGAAACTGCTCTGCTGTGCGTTCGTTCACCTAAGAGAGTTGAATCTATGTTGAGATTCAGCGAGTCAGAAACACGTTTCTTCTAGGAGCTGCGTTGGGATATTCCCGAGTGAATGGGACCATAGGCTGTACAGAGAAATATCTGCTTCTAAAACCAAAACGGAGCTATCTAACTGAATGGTGTCAATGTGTGCATTCAACTGACAGAGTTAAACTCACGTGTGGATTCAGCGGTTTGCAATCCCTTTCTGTGCAGAATCCCAAAACCGGAATTTCCAGTCCAATGCCAGCATCCGTACTAAACAGCAGGAAACTTCGTCTAAAACTCAGGAGAAACGTTTCCTTGAAACTGCTCTGCTTTGTGTTCGTTCACCTAAGAGAGTTGAATCTATGTTGAGATTCAGCGAGTCAGAAACACGTTTCTTCTAGGAGCTGCGTTGGGATATTCCCGAGTGAACGGGACCATAGGCTGTACAGAGAAATATCTGCTTCTAAAACCAAAACGGAGCTATCTAACTGAATGGTTGTCAATGTGTGCATTCAACTGACAGAGTTAAACTCACGTGTGGATTCAGCGGTTTGCAAACCCTTTCTGTGCAGAAGCCCAATACCGGTATTTCCAGCCCAATGCCGGCATCCGTACTAAACAGCAGGAAACTTCGTCTAAAACTCAGGAGAAACGTTTCCTTGAAACTGCTCTGCTGTGCGTTCGTTCACCTAAGAGAGTTGAATCTATGTTGAGATTCAGCGAGTCAGAAACACGTTTCTTCTAGGAGCTGCGTTGGGATATTCCCGAGTGAATGGGACCATAGGCTGTACAGAGAAATATCTGCTTCTAAAACCAAAAGGGTGCTATCTAACTGAATGGTTGTCAATGTGTGCATTCAACTGACAGAGTTAAACTTACGTTTGGTATCAGCGGTTTGCAAACCCTTTCTGTGCCGAATCCCAAAACCGGTAATTCCAGCTCAATGCCAACATAGGTACTAAACAGCAGGAAACTTCATCTAAAACTCAGGAGAAACGTTTCATTGAAACGGCTCTGCTGTGCGTTCGTTCACCTAAGAGAGTTGAATCTATGTTGGGATTCAGCGAGTCAGAAACTCGTTTCTTCTAGGAGCTGCGTTGGGATATTCCCGAGTGAATGGGACCATAGGCTGTACAGAGAAATATCTGCTTCTAAAACCAAAACGGAACTATCTAACTGGATGGTTGTCAATGTGTGCATTCAACTGACAGAGTTAAACTCACGTGTGGATTCAGCGGTTTGCAAACCCTTTCTGTGCAGAATCCCAAAACCGGTATTTCCAACCCAATGTCGGCATCCGTACTAAACAGCAGGAAACTTGGTCTGAAACTCAGGAGAAACGTTTCCTTGAAACTGCTCTGCTGTGCGTTCGTTCACCTAAGAGAGTTGAATCTATGTTGAGATTCAGCGAGTCAGAAACACGTTTCTTCTAGGAGCTGCGTTGGGATATTCCCGAATGAATGGGACCATAGGCTGTACAGAGAAATATCTGCTTCTAAAACCAAAACGGAGCTATCTAACTGAATGGTTGTCAACGTGTGCATTCAACTGAGAGAGTTAAACTCACGTGTGGATTCAGCGGTTTGCAAACCCTTTCTGTGCAGAATCCCAAAACCGGTATGTACAGCCCAATGCCGGCATACGTACTAAACAGCAGGAAACTTCGTCTAAAACTCAGGAGAAACGTTTCCTTGAAACTGCTCTGCTGTGCGTTCGTTCACCTAAGAGAGTTGAATCTATGTTGAGATTCAGCGAGTCAGAAACACGTTTCTTCTACGAGCTGCGTTGGGATATTCCCGAGTGAATGGGACCATAGGCTGTACAGAGAAATATCTGCTTCTAAAACCAAAAGGGTGCTATCAAACTGAATGGTTGTCAATGTGTGCATTCAACTGACAGAGTTAAACTCACGTGTGGATTCAGCGGTTTGCAAATCCTTTCTGTCCAGAATACCAAAACCGGTATTTCCAGCCCAATGCCGGCATACGTACTAAACAGCAGGAAACTTCGCCTAAAACTCAGGAGAAACGTTTCTTTGAAACTGCTCTGCTGTGCGTTCGTTCACCTAAGATAGTTGAATCTATGTTGAGATTCAGCGAGTCAGAAAAACGTTTCTTCTAGGAGCTGCGTTGGGATATTCCCGAGTGAATGGGACCATAGGCTGTACAGAGAAATATCTGCTTCTAAAACCATACGGGTGCTATCTAACTGAATGGTTGTCAATGTGTGCATTCAACTGACAGAGTTAAACTCACGTTTGGTATCAGCGATTTGCAAACCCTTTCTGTGCCGAATCCCAAAACCGGTAATTCCAGCTCAATGCCAGCATAGGTCCTAAACACCAGGAAACTTCATCTAAAACTCAGGAGAAACGTTTCATTGAAACGGCTCTGCTGTGCGTTCGTTCACCTAAGAGAGTTGAATCTATGTTGGGATTCAGCGAGACAGAAACTCGTTTCTTCTAGGAGCTGCGTTGGGATATTCCCGAGTGAAAGGGAACATAGGCTGTACAGAGAAATATCTGCTTCTAAAACCAAAACGGAGCTATCTAACTGGATGGTTGTCAATGTGTGCATTCAACTGACAGAGTTAAACTCACGTGTGGATTCAGCGGTTTGCAAACCCTTTCTGTGCAGAATCCCAAAACCGGTATTTCCAACCCAATGTCGGCATCCGTACTAAACAGCAGGAAACTTGGTCTGAAACTCAGGAGAAACGTTTCCTTGAAACTGCTCTGCTGTGCGTTCGTTCACCTAAGAGAGTTGAATCTATGTTGAGATTCAGCGAGTCAGAAACACGTTTCTTCTAGGAGCTGCGTTGGAATAATCCCGAGTGAATGGGACCATAGGCTGTACAGAGAAATATCTGCTCCTAAAACCAAATGGGTGCTATCTAACTGAATGGTTGTCAATGTGTGCATGCAACTGACAGAGTTAAACTCACGTGTGGATTCAGCGGTTTGCAAACCCTTTCTGTGCAAAATCCCAAAACAGGTATTTCCAGCCGAATTCCGGCATATGTACTAAACAGCAGGAAACTTCGTCTAAAACTCAGGAGAAAAGTTTCCTTGAAACTGCTCTGCTGTGCGTTCGTTCTCCTAAGAGAGTTGAATCTATGTTGAGATTCAGCGAGTCAGAAACTCGTTTGTTTTGAAGCTGCATTGGGATATGCCCGAGTGAATTGGACCATAGGCTGTACAGAGAAATATCTGCTTCTAAAATCAAAACGGAGCTATCTAACTGCATGGTGGTCAATGTGCGCATTCAACTGACAGAGTTAAACTCACGTGTGGATTCAGCGGTTTGCAAACCCTTTCTGTGCAGAAGCCCAAAACCGGTATTTCCAGCCCAATGCCGGCATCCGTACTAAACAGCAGGAAACTTCGTCTAAAACTCAGGAGAAACGTTTCCTTGAAACTGCTCTGCTGTGCGTTCGTTCACCTAAGAGAGTTGAATCTATGTTGAGATTCAGCGAGTCAGAAACACGTTTCTTCAAGGAGCTGCGTTGGGATATTCCCGAGTGAATGGGACCATAGGCTGTACAGAGAAATATCTGCTTCTAAAACCAAAACGGAGCTATCTAACTGAATGGTGTCAATGTGTGCATTCAACTGACAGAGTTAAACTCACGTGTGGATTCAGCGGTTTGCAATCCCTTTCTGTGCAGAATCCCAAAACCGGAATTTCCAGTCCAATGCCAGCATCCGTACTAAACAGCAGGAAACTTCGTCTAAAACTCAGGAGAAACGTTTCCTTGAAACTGCTCTGCTTTGTGTTCGTTCACCTAAGAGAGTTGAATCTATGTTGAGATTCAGCGAGTCAGAAACACGTTTCTTCTAGGAGCTGCGTTGGGATATTCCCGAGTGAACGGGACCATAGGCTGTACAGAGAAATATCTGCTTCTAAAACCAAAACGGAGCTATCTAACTGAATGGTTGTCAATGTGTGCATTCAACTGACAGAGTTAAACTCACGTGTGGATTCAGCGGTTTGCAAACCCTTTCTGTGCAGAAGCCCAAAACCGGTATTTCCAGCCCAATGCCGGCATCCGTACTAAACAGCAGGAAACTTCGTCTAAAACTCAGGAGAAACGTTTCCTTGAAACTGCTCTGCTGTGCGTTCGTTCACCTAAGAGAGTTGAATCTATGTTGAGATTCAGCGAGTCAGAAACACGTTTCTTCTAGGAGCTGCGTTGGGATATTCCCGAGTGAATGGGACCATAGGCTGTACAGAGAAATATCTGCTTCTAAAAACAAAAGGGTGCTATCTAACTGAATGGTTGTCAATGTGTGCATTCAACTGACAGAGTTAAACTCACGTTTGGTATCAGCGGTTTGCAAACCCTTTCTGTGCCGAATCCCAAAACCGGTAATTCCAGCTCAATGCCAGCATAGGTACTAAACAGCAGGAAACTTCATCTAAAACTCAGGAGAAACGTTTCATTGAAACGGCTCTGCTGTGCGTTCGTTCACCTAAGAGAGTTGAATCTATGTTGGGATTCAGCGAGTCAGAAACTCGTTTCTTCTAGGAGCTGCGTTGGGATATTCCCGAGTGAATGGGACCATAGGCTGTACAGAGAAATATCTGCTTCTAAAACCAAAACGGAGCTATCTAACTGGATGGTTGTCAATGTGTGCATTCAACTGACAGAGTTAAACTCACGTGTGGATTCAGCGGTTTGCAAACCCTTTCTGTGCAGAATCCCAAAACCGGTATTTCCAGCCCAATGCCGGCATCCGTACTAAACAGCAGGAAACTTCGTCTAAAACTCAGGAGAAACGTTTCCTTGAAACTGCTCTGCTGTCCGTTCGTTCACCTAAGAGAGTTGAATCTATGTTGAGATTCAGCGAGTCAGAAACACGTTTCTTCTAGGAGCTGCGTTGGGATATTCCCGAGTGAATGGGACCATAGGCTGTACAGAGAAATATCTGCTCCTAAAACCAAAAGGGTGCTATCTAACAGAATGGTTGTCAATGTGTGCATTCAACTGACAGAGTTAAACTCACGTGTGGATTCAGCGGTTTGCAAATCCTTTCTGTCCAGAATACCAAAACCGGTATTTCCAGCCCAATGCCGGCATACGTACTAAACAGCAGGAAACTTCGCCTAAAACTCAGGAGAAACGTTTCTTTGAAACTGCTCTGCTGTGCGTTCGTTCACCTAAGATAGTTGAATCTATGTTGAGATTCAGCGAGTCAGAAAAGCGTTTCTTCTAGGAGCTGCGTTGGGATATTCCCGAGTGAATGGGACCATAGGCTGTACAGAGAAATATCTGCTTCTAAAACCATACGGGTGCTATCTAACTGAATGGTTGTCAATGTGTGCATTCAACTGACAGAGTTAAACTCACGTTTGGTATCAGCGATTTGCAAACCCTTTCTGTGCCGAATCCCAAAACCGGTAATTCCAGCTCAATGCCAGCATAGGTCCTAAACACCAGGAAACTTCATCTAAAACTCAGGAGAAACGTTTCATTGAAACGGCTCTGCTGTGCGTTCGTTCACCTAAGAGAGTTGAATCTATGTTGGGATTCAGCGAGACAGAAACTCGTTTCTTCTAGGAGCTGCGTTGGGATATTCCCGAGTGAAAGGGAACATAGGCTGTACAGAGAAATATCTGCTTCTAAAACCAAAACGGAGCTATCTAACTGGATGGTTGTCAATGTGTGCATTCAACTGACAGAGTTAAACTCACGTGTGGATTCAGCGGTTTGCAAACCCTTTCTGTGCAGAATCCCAAAACCGGTATTTCCAACCCAATGTCGGCATCCGTACTAAACAGCAGGAAACTTGGTCTGAAACTCAGGAGAAACGTTTCCTTGAAACTGCTCTGCTGTGCGTTCGTTCACCTAAGAGAGTTGAATCTATGTTGAGATTCAGCGAGTCAGAAACACGTTTCTTCTAGGAGCTGCGTTGGAATAATCCCGAGTGAATGGGACCATAGGCTGTACAGAGAAATATCTGCTCCTAAAACCAAATGGGTGCTATCTAACTGAATGGTTGTCAATGTGTGCATGCAACTGACAGAGTTAAACTCACGTGTGGATTCAGCGGTTTGCAAACCCTTTCTGTGCAAAATCCCAAAACAGGTATTTCCAGCCGAATTCCGGCATATGTACTAAACAGCAGGAAACTTCGTCTAAAACTCAGGAGAAAAGTTTCCTTGAAACTGCTCTGCTGTGCGTTCGTTCACCTAAGAGAGTTGAATCTATGTTGAGATTCAGCGAGTCAGAAACTCGTTTGTTTTGAAGCTGCATTGGGATATGCCCGAGTGAATTGGACCATAGGCTGTACAGAGAAATATCTGCTTCTAAAATCAAAACGGAGCTATCTAACTGCATGGTGGTCAATGTGCGCATTCAACTGACAGAGTTAAACTCACGTGTGGATTCAGCGGTTTGCAAACCCTTTCTGTGCAGAAGCCCAAAACCGGTATTTCCAGCCCAATGCCGGCATCCGTACTAAACAGCAGGAAACTTCGTCTAAAACTCAGGAGAAACGTTTCCTTGAAACTGCTCTGCTGTGCGTTCGTTCACCTAAGAGAGTTGAATCTATGTTGAGATTCAGCGAGTCAGAAACACGTTTCTTCAAGGAGCTGCGTTGGGATATTCCCGAGTGAATGGGACCATAGGCTGTACAGAGAAATATCTGCTTCTAAAACCAAAACGGAGCTATCTAACTGAATGGTGTCAATGTGTGCATTCAACTGACAGAGTTAAACTCACGTGTGGATTCAGCGGTTTGCAATCCCTTTCTGTGCAGAATCCCAAAACCGGAATTTCCAGTCCAATGCCAGCATCCGTACTAAACAGCAGGAAACTTCGTCTAAAACTCAGGAGAAACGTTTCCTTGAAACTGCTCTGCTTTGTGTTCGTTCACCTAAGAGAGTTGAATCTATGTTGAGATTCAGCGAGTCAGAAACACGTTTCTTCTAGGAGCTGCGTTGGGATATTCCCGAGTGAACGGGACCATAGGCTGTACAGAGAAATATCTGCTTCTAAAACCAAAACGGAGCTATCTAACTGAATGGTTGTCAATGTGTGCATTCAACTGACAGAGTTAAACTCACGTGTGGATTCAGCGGTTTGCAAACCCTTTCTGTGCAGAAGCCCAAAACCGGTATTTCCAGCCCAATGCCGGCATCCGTACTAAACAGCAGGAAACTTGGTCTGAAACTCAGGAGAAACGTTTCCTTGAAACTGCTCTGCTGTGCGTTCGTTCACCTAAGAGAGTTGAATCTATGTTGAGATTCAGCGAGTCAGAAACACGTTTCTTCTAGGAGCTGCGTTGGGATATTCCCGAATGAATGGGACCATAGGCTGTACAGAGAAATATCTGCTTCTAAAACCAAAACGGAGCTATCTGACTGAATGGTTGTCAACGTGTGCATTCAACTGAGAGAGTTAAACTCACGTGTGGATTCAGCGGTTTGCAAACCCTTTCTGTGCAGAATCCCAAAACCGGTATGTACAGCCCAATGCCGGCATACGTACTAAACAGCAGGAAACTTCGTCTAAAACTCAGGAGAAACGTTTCCTTGAAACTGCTCTGCTGTGCGTTCGTTCACCTAAGAGAGTTGAATCTATGTTGAGATTCAGCGAGTCAGAAACACGTTTCTTCTAGGAGCTGCGTTGGGATATTCCCGAGTGAATGGGACCATAGGCTGTACAGAGAAATATCTGCTTCTAAAACCAAAAGGGTGCTATCAAACTGAATGGTTGTCAATGTGTGCATTCAACTGACAGAGTTAAACTCACGTGTGGATTCAGCGGTTTGCAAACCCTTTCTGTGCAGAATCCCAAAACCGGTATTTCCAACCCAATGTCGGCATCCGTACTAAACAGCAGGAAACTTGGTCTGAAACTCAGGAGAAACGTTTCCTTGAAACTGCTCTGCTGTGCGTTCGTTCACCTAAGAGAGTTGAATCTATGTTGAGATTCAGCGAGTCAGAAACACGTTTCTTCTAGGAGCTGCGTTGGAATAATCCCGAGTGAATGGGACCATAGGCTGTACAGAGAAATATCTGCTCCTAAAACCAAATGGGTGCTATCTAACTGAATGGTTGTCAATGTGTGCATGCAACTGACAGAGTTAAACTCACGTGTGGATTCAGCGGTTTGCAAACCCTTTCTGTGCAAAATCCCAAAACAGGTATTTCCAGCCGAATTCCGGCATATGTACTAAACAGCAGGAAACTTCGTCTAAAACTCAGGAGAAAAGTTTCCTTGAAACTGCTCTGCTGTGCGTTCGTTCACCTAAGAGAGTTGAATCTATGTTGAGATTCAGCGAGTCAGAAACTCGTTTGTTTTGAAGCTGCATTGGGATATGCCCGAGTGAATTGGACCATAGGCTGTACAGAGAAATATCTGCTTCTAAAACCAAAACGGAGCTATCTAACTGCATGGTGGTCAATGTGCGCATTCAACTGACAGAGTTAAACTCACGTGTGGATTCAGCGGTTTGCAAACCCTTTCTGTGCAGAATCCCAAAACCGGTATTTCCAACCCAATGCCGGCATCCGTACTAAACAGCAGGAAACTTGGTCTAAAACTCAGGAGAAACGTTTCTTGAAACTGCTCTGCTGTGCGTTCGTTCACCTAACAGAGTTGAATCTATGTTGAGATTCAGCGAGTCAGAAACACGTTTCTTCTAGGAGCTGCGTTGGAATATTCCCGAGTGAATGGGACCATAGGCTGTACAGAGAAATATCTGCTTCTAAAACCAAAAGGGTGCTATCAAACTGAATGGTTGTCAATGTGTGCATTCAACTGACAGAGTTAAACTCACGTGTGGATTCAGCGGTTTGCAAACCCTTTCTGTGCAGAATCCCAAAACCGGTACTTCGAACCAAATGCCGGCATCCGTACTAATCAGCAGGAAATTTCGTCTAAAACTCAGGAGAAACGTTTCCTTGAAACTGCTCTGCTGTGCGTTCGTTCACCTAAGAGAGTTGAATCTATGTTGAGATTCAGCGAGTCAGAAACACGTTTCTTCAAGGAGCTGCGTTGGGATATTCCCGAGTGAATGGGACCATAGGCTGTACAGAGAAATATCTGCTTCTAAAACCAAAACGGAGCTATCTAACTGAATGGTGTCAATGTGTGCATTCAACTGACAGAGTTAAACTCACGTGTGGATTCAGCGGTTTGCAATCCCTTTCTGTGCAGAATCCCAAAACCGGAATTTCCAGTCCAATGCCAGCATCCGTACTAAACAGCAGGAAACTTCGTCTAAAACTCAGGAGAAACGTTTCCTTGAAACTGCTCTGCTTTGTGTTCGTTCACCTAAGAGAGTTGAATCTATGTTGAGATTCAGCGAGTCAGAAACACGTTTCTTCTAGGAGCTGCGTTGGGATATTCCCGAGTGAACGGGACCATAGGCTGTACAGAGAAATATCTGCTTCTAAAACCAAAACGGAGCTATCTAACTGAATGGTTGTCAATGTGTGCATTCAACTGACAGAGTTAAACTCACGTGTGGATTCAGCGGTTTGCAAACCCTTTCTGTGCAGAAGCCCAAAACCGGTATTTCCAGCCCAATGCCGGCATCCGTACTAAACAGCAGGAAACTTCGTCTAAAACTCAGGAGAAACGTTTCCTTGAAACTGCTCTGCTGTGCGTTCGTTCACCTAAGAGAGTTGAATCTATGTTGAGATTCAGCGAGTCAGAAACACGTTTCTTCTAGGAGCTGCGTTGGGATATTCCCGAGTGAATGGGACCATAGGCTGTACAGAGAAATATCTGCTTCTAAAAACAAAAGGGTGCTATCTAACTGAATGGTTGTCAATGTGTGCATTCAACTGACAGAGTTAAACTCACGTTTGGTATCAGCGGTTTGCAAACCCTTTCTGTGCCGAATCCCAAAACCGGTAATTCCAGCTCAATGCCAGCATAGGTACTAAACAGCAGGAAACTTCATCTAAAACTCAGGAGAAACGTTTCCTTGAAACTGCTCTGCTGTGCGTTCGTTCACCTAAGAGAGTTGAATCTATGTTGAGATTCAGCGAGTCAGAAACACGTTTCTTCTAGGAGCTGCGTTGGGATATTCCCGAGTGAATGGGACCATAGGCTGTACAGAGAAATATCTGCTTCTAAAACCAAAAGGGTGCTATCAAACTGAATGGTTGTCAATGTGTGCATTCAACTGACAGAGTTAAACTCACGTGTGGATTCAGCGGTTTGCAAACCCTTTCTGTGCAGAATCCCAAAACCGGTATTTCCAACCCAATGTCGGCATCCGTACTAAACAGCAGGAAACTTGGTCTGAAACTCAGGAGAAACGTTTCCTTGAAACTGCTCTGCTGTGCGTTCGTTCACCTAAGAGAGTTGAATCTATGTTGAGATTCAGCGAGTCAGAAACACGTTTCTTCTAGGAGCTGCGTTGGAATAATCCCGAGTGAATGGGACCATAGGCTGTACAGAGAAATATCTGCTCCTAAAACCAAATGGGTGCTATCTAACTGAATGGTTGTCAATGTGTGCATGCAACTGACAGAGTTAAACTCACGTGTGGATTCAGCGGTTTGCAAACCCTTTCTGTGCAAAATCCCAAAACAGGTATTTCCAGCCGAATTCCGGCATATGTACTAAACAGCAGGAAACTTCGTCTAAAACTCAGGAGAAAAGTTTCCTTGAAACTGCTCTGCTGTGCGTTCGTTCACCTAAGAGAGTTGAATCTATGTTGAGATTCAGCGAGTCAGAAACTCGTTTGTTTTGAAGCTGCATTGGGATATGCCCGAGTGAATTGGACCATAGGCTGTACAGAGAAATATCTGCTTCTAAAACCAAAACGGAGCTATCTAACTGCATGGTGGTCAATGTGCGCATTCAACTGACAGAGTTAAACTCACGTGTGGATTCAGCGGTTTGCAAACCCTTTCTGTGCAGAATCCCAAAACCGGTATTTCCAACCCAATGCCGGCATCCGTACTAAACAGCAGGAAACTTGGTCTAAAACTCAGGAGAAACGTTTCTTGAAACTGCTCTGCTGTGCGTTCGTTCACCTAACAGAGTTGAATCTATGTTGAGATTCAGCGAGTCAGAAACACGTTTCTTCTAGGAGCTGCGTTGGAATATTCCCGAGTGAATGGGACCATAGGCTGTACAGAGAAATATCTGCTTCTAAAACCAAAAGGGTGCTATCAAACTGAATGGTTGTCAATGTGTGCATTCAACTGACAGAGTTAAACTCACGTGTGGATTCAGCGGTTTGCAAACCCTTTCTGTGCAGAATCCCAAAACCGGTACTTCGAACCAAATGCCGGCATCCGTACTAATCAGCAGGAAATTTCGTCTAAAACTCAGGAGAAACGTTTCCTTGAAACTGCTCTGCTGTGCGTTCGTTCACCTAAGAGAGTTGAATCTATGTTGAGATTCAGCGAGTCAGAAACACGTTTCTTCAAGGAGCTGCGTTGGGATATTCCCGAGTGAATGGGACCATAGGCTGTACAGAGAAATATCTGCTTCTAAAACCAAAACGGAGCTATCTAACTGAATGGTGTCAATGTGTGCATTCAACTGACAGAGTTAAACTCACGTGTGGATTCAGCGGTTTGCAATCCCTTTCTGTGCAGAATCCCAAAACCGGAATTTCCAGTCCAATGCCAGCATCCGTACTAAACAGCAGGAAACTTCGTCTAAAACTCAGGAGAAACGTTTCCTTGAAACTGCTCTGCTTTGTGTTCGTTCACCTAAGAGAGTTGAATCTATGTTGAGATTCAGCGAGTCTGAAACACGTTTCTTCTAGGAGCTGCGTTGGGATATTCCCGAGTGAACGGGACCATAGGCTGTACAGAGAAATATCTGCTTCTAAAACCAAAACGGAGCTATCTAACTGAATGGTTGTCAATGTGTGCATTCAACTGACAGAGTTAAACTCACGTGTGGATTCAGCGGTTTGCAAACCCTTTCTGTGCAGAAGCCCAAAACCGGTATTTCCAGCCCAATGCCGGCATCCGTACTAAACAGCAGGAAACTTCTTCTAAAACTCAGGAGAAACGTTTCCTTGAAACTGCTCTGCTGTGCGTTCGTTCACCTAAGAGAGTTGAATCTATGTTGAGATTCAGCGAGTCAGAAACACGTTTCTTCTAGGAGCTGCGTTGGGATATTCCCGAGTGAATGGGACCATAGGCTGTACAGAGAAATATCTGCTTCTAAAAACAAAAGGGTGCTATCTAACTGAATGGTTGTCAATGTGTGCATTCAACTGACAGAGTTAAACTCACGTTTGGTATCAGCGGTTTGCAAACCCTTTCTGTGCCGAATCCCAAAACCGGTAATTCCAGCTCAATGCCAGCATAGGTACTAAACAGCAGGAAACTTCATCTAAAACTCAGGAGAAACGTTTCATTGAAACGGCTCTGCTGTGCGTTCGTTCACCTAAGAGAGTTGAATCTATGTTGGGATTCAGCGAGTCAGAAACTCGTTTCTTCTAGGAGCTGCGTTGGGATATTCCCGAGTGAATGGGACCATAGGCTGTACAGAGAAATATCTGCTTCTAAAACCAAAACGGAGCTATCTAACTGGATGGTTGTCAATGTGTGCATTCAACTGACAGAGTTAAACTCACGTGTGGATTCAGCGGTTTGCAAACCCTTTCTGTGCAGAATCCCAAAACCGGTATTTCCAACCCAATGTCGGCATCCGTACTAAACAGCAGGAAACTTGGTCTGAAACTCAGGAGAAACGTTTCCTTGAAACTGCTCTGCTGTGCGTTCGTTCACCTAAGAGAGTTGAATCTATGTTGAGATTCAGCGAGTCAGAAACACGTTTCTTCTAGGAGCTGCGTTGGAATAATCCCGAGTGAATGGGACCATAGGCTGTACAGAGAAATATCTGCTCCTAAAACCAAATGGGTGCTATCTAACTGAATGGTTGTCAATGTGTGCATGCAACTGACAGAGTTAAACTCACGTGTGGATTCAGCGGTTTGCAAACCCTTTCTGTGCAAAATCCCAAAACAGGTATTTCCAGCCGAATTCCGGCATATGTACTAAACAGCAGGAAACTTCGTCTAAAACTCAGGAGAAAAGTTTCCTTGAAACTGCTCTGCTGTGCGTTCGTTCACCTAAGAGAGTTGAATCTATGTTGAGATTCAGCGAGTCAGAAACTCGTTTGTTTTGAAGCTGCATTGGGATATGCCCGAGTGAATTGGACCATAGGCTGTACAGAGAAATATCTGCTTCTAAAACCAAAACGGAGCTATCTAACTGCATGGTGGTCAATGTGCGCATTCAACTGACAGAGTTAAACTCACGTGTGGATTCAGCGGTTTGCAAACCCTTTCTGTGCAGAATCCCAAAACCGGTATTTCCAACCCAATGCCGGCATCCGTACTAAACAGCAGGAAACTTGGTCTAAAACTCAGGAGAAACGTTTCTTGAAACTGCTCTGCTGTGCGTTCGTTCACCTAACAGAGTTGAATCTATGTTGAGATTCAGCGAGTCAGAAACACGTTTCTTCTAGGAGCTGCGTTGGAATATTCCCGAGTGAATGGGACCATAGGCTGTACAGAGAAATATCTGCTTCTAAAACCAAAAGGGTGCTATCAAACTGAATGGTTGTCAATGTGTGCATTCAACTGACAGAGTTAAACTCACGTGTGGATTCAGCGGTTTGCAAACCCTTTCTGTGCAGAATCCCAAAACCGGTATTTCGAACCAAATGCCGGCATCCGTACTAATCAGCAGGAAATTTCGTCTAAAACTCAGGAGAAACGTTTCCTTGAAACTGCTCTGCTGTGCGTTCGTTCACCTAAGAGAGTTGAATCTATGTTGAGATTCAGCGAGTCAGAAACACGTTTCTTCTAGGAGCTGCGTTGGGATATTCCCGAGTGAACGGGACCATAGGCTGTACAGAGAAATATCTGCTTCTAAAACCAAAACGGAGCTATCTAACTGAATGGTTGTCAATGTGTGCATTCAACTGACAGAGTTAAACTCACGTGTGGATTCAGCGGTTTGCAAACCCTTTCTGTGCAGAAGCCCAAAACCGGTATTTCCAGCCCAATGCCGGCATCCGTACTAAACAGCAGGAAACTTCGTCTAAAACTCAGGAGAAACGTTTCCTTGAAACTGCTCTGCTGTGCGTTCGTTCACCTAAGAGAGTTGAATCTATGTTGAGATTCAGCGAGTCAGAAACACGTTTCTTCTAGGAGCTGCGTTGGGATATTCCCGAGTGAATGGGACCATAGGCTGTACAGAGAAATATCTGCTTCTAAAACCAAAAGGGTGCTATCAAACTGAATGGTTGTCAATGTGTGCATTCAACTGACAGAGTTAAACTCACGTGTGGATTCAGCGGTTTGCAAACCCTTTCTGTGCAGAATCCCAAAACCGGTATTTCCAACCCAATGTCGGCATCCGTACTAAACAGCAGGAAACTTGGTCTGAAACTCAGGAGAAACGTTTCCTTGAAACTGCTCTGCTGTGCGTTCGTTCACCTAAGAGAGTTGAATCTATGTTGAGATTCAGCGAGTCAGAAACACGTTTCTTCTAGGAGCTGCGTTGGAATAATCCCGAGTGAATGGGACCATAGGCTGTACAGAGAAATATCTGCTCCTAAAACCAAATGGGTGCTATCTAACTGAATGGTTGTCAATGTGTGCATGCAACTGACAGAGTTAAACTCACGTGTGGATTCAGCGGTTTGCAAACCCTTTCTGTGCAAAATCCCAAAACAGGTATTTCCAGCCGAATTCCGGCATATGTACTAAACAGCAGGAAACTTCGTCTAAAACTCAGGAGAAAAGTTTCCTTGAAACTGCTCTGCTGTGCGTTCGTTCACCTAAGAGAGTTGAATCTATGTTGAGATTCAGCGAGTCAGAAACTCGTTTGTTTTGAAGCTGCATTGGGATATGCCCGAGTGAATTGGACCATAGGCTGTACAGAGAAATATCTGCTTCTAAAACCAAAACGGAGCTATCTAACTGCATGGTGGTCAATGTGCGCATTCAACTGACAGAGTTAAACTCACGTGTGGATTCAGCGGTTTGCAAACCCTTTCTGTGCAGAATCCCAAAACCGGTATTTCCAACCCAATGCCGGCATCCGTACTAAACAGCAGGAAACTTGGTCTAAAACTCAGGAGAAACGTTTCTTGAAACTGCTCTGCTGTGCGTTCGTTCACCTAACAGAGTTGAATCTATGTTGAGATTCAGCGAGTCAGAAACACGTTTCTTCTAGGAGCTGCGTTGGAATATTCCCGAGTGAATGGGACCATAGGCTGTACAGAGAAATATCTGCTTCTAAAACCAAAAGGGTGCTATCAAACTGAATGGTTGTCAATGTGTGCATTCAACTGACAGAGTTAAACTCACGTGTGGATTCAGCGGTTTGCAAACCCTTTCTGTGCAGAATCCCAAAACCGGTACTTCGAACCAAATGCCGGCATCCGTACTAATCAGCAGGAAATTTCGTCTAAAACTCAGGAGAAACGTTTCCTTGAAACTGCTCTGCTGTGCGTTCGTTCACCTAAGAGAGTTGAATCTATGTTGAGATTCAGCGAGTCAGAAACACGTTTCTTCAAGGAGCTGCGTTGGGATATTCCCGAGTGAATGGGACCATAGGCTGTACAGAGAAATATCTGCTTCTAAAACCAAAACGGAGCTATCTAACTGAATGGTGTCAATGTGTGCATTCAACTGACAGAGTTAAACTCACGTGTGGATTCAGCGGTTTGCAATCCCTTTCTGTGCAGAATCCCAAAACCGGAATTTCCAGTCCAATGCCAGCATCCGTACTAAACAGCAGGAAACTTCGTCTAAAACTCAGGAGAAACGTTTCCTTGAAACTGCTCTGCTTTGTGTTCGTTCACCTAAGAGAGTTGAATCTATGTTGAGATTCAGCGAGTCTGAAACACGTTTCTTCTAGGAGCTGCGTTGGGATATTCCCGAGTGAACGGGACCATAGGCTGTACAGAGAAATATCTGCTTCTAAAACCAAAACGGAGCTATCTAACTGAATGGTTGTCAATGTGTGCATTCAACTGACAGAGTTAAACTCACGTGTGGATTCAGCGGTTTGCAAACCCTTTCTGTGCAGAAGCCCAAAACCGGTATTTCCAGCCCAATGCCGGCATCCGTACTAAACAGCAGGAAACTTCGTCTAAAACTCAGGAGAAACGTTTCCTTGAAACTGCTCTGCTGTGCGTTCGTTCACCTAAGAGAGTTGAATCTATGTTGAGATTCAGCGAGTCAGAAACACGTTTCTTCTAGGAGCTGCGTTGGGATATTCCCGAGTGAATGGGACCATAGGCTGTACAGAGAAATATCTGCTTCTAAAAACAAAAGGGTGCTATCTAACTGAATGGTTGTCAATGTGTGCATTCAACTGACAGAGTTAAACTCACGTTTGGTATCAGCGGTTTGCAAACCCTTTCTGTGCCGAATCCCAAAACCGGTAATTCCAGCTCAATGCCAGCATAGGTACTAAACAGCAGGAAACTTCATCTAAAACTCAGGAGAAACGTTTCATTGAAACGGCTCTGCTGTGCGTTCGTTCACCTAAGAGAGTTGAATCTATGTTGGGATTCAGCGAGTCAGAAACTCGTTTCTTCTAGGAGCTGCGTTGGGATATTCCCGAGTGAATGGGACCATAGGCTGTACAGAGAAATATCTGCTTCTAAAACCAAAACGGAGCTATCTAACTGGATGGTTGTCAATGTGTGCATTCAACTGACAGAGTTAAACTCACGTGTGGATTCAGCGGTTTGCAAACCCTTTCTGTGCAGAATCCCAAAACCGGTATTTCCAACCCAATGTCGGCATCCGTACTAAACAGCAGGAAACTTGGTCTGAAACTCAGGAGAAACGTTTCCTTGAAACTGCTCTGCTGTGCGTTCGTTCACCTAAGAGAGTTGAATCTATGTTGAGATTCAGCGAGTCAGAAACACGTTTCTTCTAGGAGCTGCGTTGGAATAATCCCGAGTGAATGGGACCATAGGCTGTACAGAGAAATATCTGCTCCTAAAACCAAATGGGTGCTATCTAACTGAATGGTTGTCAATGTGTGCATGCAACTGACAGAGTTAAACTCACGTGTGGATTCAGCGGTTTGCAAACCCTTTCTGTGCAAAATCCCAAAACAGGTATTTCCAGCCGAATTCCGGCATATGTACTAAACAGCAGGAAACTTCGTCTAAAACTCAGGAGAAAAGTTTCCTTGAAACTGCTCTGCTGTGCGTTCGTTCACCTAAGAGAGTTGAATCTATGTTGAGATTCAGCGAGTCAGAAACTCGTTTGTTTTGAAGCTGCATTGGGATATGCCCGAGTGAATTGGACCATAGGCTGTACAGAGAAATATCTGCTTCTAAAACCAAAACGGAGCTATCTAACTGCATGGTGGTCAATGTGCGCATTCAACTGACAGAGTTAAACTCACGTGTGGATTCAGCGGTTTGCAAACCCTTTCTGTGCAGAATCCCAAAACCGGTATTTCCAACCCAATGCCGGCATCCGTACTAAACAGCAGGAAACTTGGTCTAAAACTCAGGAGAAACGTTTCTTGAAACTGCTCTGCTGTGCGTTCGTTCACCTAACAGAGTTGAATCTATGTTGAGATTCAGCGAGTCAGAAACACGTTTCTTCTAGGAGCTGCGTTGGAATATTCCCGAGTGAATGGGACCATAGGCTGTACAGAGAAATATCTGCTTCTAAAACCAAAAGGGTGCTATCAAACTGAATGGTTGTCAATGTGTGCATTCAACTGACAGAGTTAAACTCACGTGTGGATTCAGCGGTTTGCAAACCCTTTCTGTGCAGAATCCCAAAACCGGTATTTCGAACCAAATGCCGGCATCCGTACTAATCAGCAGGAAATTTCGTCTAAAACTCAGGAGAAACGTTTCCTTGAAACTGCTCTGCTGTGCGTTCGTTCACCTAAGAGAGTTGAATCTATGTTGAGATTCAGCGAGTCAGAAACACGTTTCTTCTAGGAGCTGCGTTGGGATATTCCCGAGTGAACGGGACCATAGGCTGTACAGAGAAATATCTGCTTCTAAAACCAAAACGGAGCTATCTAACTGAATGGTTGTCAATGTGTGCATTCAACTGACAGAGTTAAACTCACGTGTGGATTCAGCGGTTTGCAAACCCTTTCTGTGCAGAAGCCCAAAACCGGTATTTCCAGCCCAATGCCGGCATCCGTACTAAACAGCAGGAAACTTCGTCTAAAACTCAGGAGAAACGTTTCCTTGAAACTGCTCTGCTGTGCGTTCGTTCACCTAAGAGAGTTGAATCTATGTTGAGATTCAGCGAGTCAGAAACACGTTTCTTCTAGGAGCTGCGTTGGGATATTCCCGAGTGAATGGGACCATAGGCTGTACAGAGAAATATCTGCTTCTAAAACCAAAAGGGTGCTATCAAACTGAATGGTTGTCAATGTGTGCATTCAACTGACAGAGTTAAACTCACGTGTGGATTCAGCGGTTTGCAAACCCTTTCTGTGCAGAATCCCAAAACCGGTATTTCCAACCCAATGTCGGCATCCGTACTAAACAGCAGGAAACTTGGTCTGAAACTCAGGAGAAACGTTTCCTTGAAACTGCTCTGCTGTGCGTTCGTTCACCTAAGAGAGTTGAATCTATGTTGAGATTCAGCGAGTCAGAAACACGTTTCTTCTAGGAGCTGCGTTGGAATAATCCCGAGTGAATGGGACCATAGGCTGTACAGAGAAATATCTGCTCCTAAAACCAAATGGGTGCTATCTAACTGAATGGTTGTCAATGTGTGCATGCAACTGACAGAGTTAAACTCACGTGTGGATTCAGCGGTTTGCAAACCCTTTCTGTGCAAAATCCCAAAACAGGTATTTCCAGCCGAATTCCGGCATATGTACTAAACAGCAGGAAACTTCGTCTAAAACTCAGGAGAAAAGTTTCCTTGAAACTGCTCTGCTGTGCGTTCGTTCACCTAAGAGAGTTGAATCTATGTTGAGATTCAGCGAGTCAGAAACTCGTTTGTTTTGAAGCTGCATTGGGATATGCCCGAGTGAATTGGACCATAGGCTGTACAGAGAAATATCTGCTTCTAAAACCAAAACGGAGCTATCTAACTGCATGGTGGTCAATGTGCGCATTCAACTGACAGAGTTAAACTCACGTGTGGATTCAGCGGTTTGCAAACCCTTTCTGTGCAGAATCCCAAAACCGGTATTTCCAACCCAATGCCGGCATCCGTACTAAACAGCAGGAAACTTGGTCTAAAACTCAGGAGAAACGTTTCTTGAAACTGCTCTGCTGTGCGTTCGTTCACCTAACAGAGTTGAATCTATGTTGAGATTCAGCGAGTCAGAAACACGTTTCTTCTAGGAGCTTCGTTGGAATATTCCCGAGTGAATGGGACCATAGGATGTACAGAGAAATATCTGCTTCTAAAACCAAAAGGGTGCTATCAAACTGAATGGTTGTCAATGTGTGCATTCAACTGACAGAGTTAAACTCACGTGTGGATTCAGCGGTTTGCAAACCCTTTCTGTGCAGAATCCCAAAACCGGTATTTCGAACCAATTGCCGGCATCCGTACTAATCAGCAGGAAATTTCGTCTAAAACTCAGGAGAAACGTTTCCTTGAAACTGCTGTGCTGTGCGTTCGTTCACCTAAGAGAGTTGAATCTATGTTGAGATTCAGCGAGTCAGAAACACGTTTCTTCAAGGAGCTGCGTTGGGATATTCCCGAGTGAATGGGACCATAGGCTGTGCAGAGTAATATCTGCTTCTAAAACCAAAACGGAGCTATCTAACTGAATGGTTGTCAATGTGTGCATTCAACTGACAGAGTTAAACTAACATGTGGATTCAGCGGTTTGCAAACCCTTTCTGTGCAGAATCCCAAAACCGGTATTTCCAGCCCAATGCCGGCATACGTACTAAAGAGCAGGAAACTTCGTCTAAAACTCAGGAGAAACGTTTCCTTGAAACTGCTCTGCTGTGCGTTCGTTCACCTAAGAGAGTTGAAACTATGTTGCGATTCAGCGAGTCAGAAACACGTTTATGCTAGGAGCTGCGTTGGGATATTCCCGAGTGAATGAGACCATAGGCTGTACAGAGAAATATCTGCATCTAAAACCAAAAGTGTGCTATCAAACTGAATGGTTGTCAATGTGTGCATTCAACTGACAGAGTTAAACTCACATGTGGATTCAGCGGTTTGCAAACCCTTTCTGTGCAGAATCCCAAAACCGGTATTTCCAGCCCAATGCCGGCATACGTACTAAAGAGCAGGAAACTTCGTCTAAAACTCAGGAGCAACGTTTCCTTGAAACTGCTCTGCTGTGCGTTCGTTCACCTAAGAGAGTTGAATCTATGTTGAGATTCAGCGAGTCAGAAACACGTTTCTTCTAGGAGCTGCGTTGGGATATTCCCGAGTGAATGGGACCATAGGCTGTACAGAGAAATATCTGCTTCTAAAACCAAAACGGAGCTATCTAACTGAATGGTTGTCAATGTGTGCATTCAACTGACAGAGTTAAACTCACGTGTGGATTCAGCGGTTTGCAAACCCTTTCTGTGCAGAATCCCAAAACCGGTATTTCCAGCCCAATGCCGGCATCCGTACTAAACAGCAGGAAACTTCGTCTAAAACTCAGGAGAAACGTTTCCTTGAAACTGCTCTGCTGTGCGTTCGTTCACCTAAGAGAGTTGAAACTATGTTGAGATTCAGCGAGTCAGAAACACGTTTATGCTAGGAGCTGCGTTGGGATATTCCCGAGTGAATGGGACCATAGGCTGTACAGAGAAATATCTGCTTCTGAAACCAAAACGGAGCTATCTAACTGAATGGTTGTCAATGTGTGCATTCAACTGACAGAGTTAAACTCACGTGTGGATTCAGCGGTTTGCAAACCATTTCTGTGCAGAATCCCAAAACCGGTATGTCCAACCCAATGCCGGCATCCGTACTAAACAGCAGGAAACTTCGTCTAAAACTCAGGAGAAACGTTTCCTTGAAACTGCTCTGCTGCGCGTTCGATCACCTAAGAGAGTTGAATCTATGTTGAGATTCAGCGAGTCAGAAACACGTTTCTTCTAGGAGGTGCGTTGGGATATTCCCGAGTGAATGGGACCATAGGCTGTACAGAGAAATATCTGCTCTTACAACCAAAAGGGTGGTATCTAACTGAATGGTTGTCAATGTGTGCATTCAACTGACAGAGTTAAACTCACGTTTGGATTCAGCGGTTTACAATCCCATTCTGTGCAGAATCCCAAAACCGGTAATTCCAGCCCAATGCCGGCATCCGTACTAAACAGCAGGAAACTTCGTCTAAAACTCAGGAGAAACGTTTCCTTGAAACTGCTCTGCTGTGCGTTCGTTCACCTAAGAGAGTTGAAACTATGTTGAGATTCAGCGAGTCAGAAACACGTTTCTTCTAGGAGCTGCGTTGGGATATTCCCGAGCGAATGGGACCATAGGCTGTACAGAGAAATATCTGCTTCTAAAACCAAAAGTGTGCTATCAAACTGAATGGTTGTCAATGTGTGCATTCAACTGACAGAGTTAAACTCACGTGTGGATTCAGCGGTTTGCAAACCCTTTCTGTGCAGAATCCCTAAACCGGTATTTCCAGCCCAATGCCGGCATCCGTACTAAACAGCAGGAAACTTCGTCTAAAACTCAGGAGAAACGTTTCCTTGTAACTGTTCTGCTGTGCGTTCGTTCACCTAAGAGAGTTGAATCTATGTTGAGATTCAGCGAGTCAGAAACACGTTTCTTCTAGGAGCTGCGTTGGGACATTCCCGAGTGAATGGGACCATAGGCTGTACAGAGAAATATCTGCTTCTAAATCCAAAAGTGTGCTATCAAACTGAATGGTTGTCAATGTGTGCATTCAACTGACAGAGTTAAACTCACGTGTGGATTCAGCGGTTTGCAAACCCTTTCTGTGCAGAATCCCAAAACCGGTATTTCCAGCCCAATGCCGGCATACGTACTAAACAGCAGGAAACTTCGTCTAAAACTCAGGAGAAACGTTTCCTTGAAACTGCTCTGCTGTGCGTTCGTTCACCTAAGAGAGTTGAATCTATGTTGAGATTCAGCGAGTCAGAAACACGTTTCTTCTAGGAGCTGCGTTGGGATACTCCCGAGTGAATGGGACCATAGGCTGTACAGAGAAATATCTGCTTCTAAAACCAAAACGGAGCTATCTAACTGAATGGTTGTCAATGTGTGCATTCAACTGACAGAGTTAAACTCACGTGTGGATTCAGCGGTTTACAAACCCTTTCTGTGCAGAATCCCAAAACCGGTATTTCCAGCCCAATGCCGGCATACGTACTAAACAGCAGGAAACTTCGTCTAAGACTCAAGAGAAACGATTCCTTGAAACTGCTCTGCTGTGCGATCGTTCACCTAAGAGAGTTGAATCTATGTTGAGATTCAGCGAGTCAGAAACACGTTTCTTCTAGGAGCTGCGTTGGGATATTCCCGAGCGAATGGGACCATAGGCTGTACAGAGAAATATCTGCTTCTAAAACCAAAACGGAGCTATCTAACTGAATGGTTGTCAATGTGTGCATTCAACTGACAGAGTTAAACTCACGTGTGGATTCAGCGGTTTGCAAACCCTTTCTGTGCAGAATCCCAAAACCGGTATTTCCAGCCCAATGCCGGCATCCGTACTAAACAGCAGGAAACTTCGTCTAAAACTCAGGAGAAACGTTTCCTTGAAACTGCTCTGCTGTGCGTTCGATCACCTAAGAGAGTTGAATCTATGTTGAGATTCAGCGAGTCAGAAACACGTTTCTTCTAGGAGCTGCGTTGGGATATTCCCGAGTGAATGGGACCATAGGCTGTACAGAGAAATATCTGCTCCTACAACCAAAAGGGTGGTATCTAACTGAATGGTTGTCAATGTGTGCATTCAACTGACAGAGTTAAACTCACGATTGGATTCAGCGGTTTACAAACCCTTTCTGTGCAGAATCCCAAAACCGGTAATTCCAGCTCAATGCCGGCATCCGTACTAAACAGCAGGAAACTTCGTCTAAAACTCAGGAAAAACGTTTCCTTGAAACTGCTCTGCTGTGCGTTCGTTCACCTAAGAGAGTTGAAACTATGTTGCGATTCAGCGAGTCAGAAACACGTTTCTTCTAGGAGCTGCGTTGGGATATTCCCGAGTGAATGGGACCATGGGCTGTACAGAGAAATATCTGCTTCTGAAACCAAAACGGAGCTATCTAACTGAATGGTTGTCAATGTGTGCATTCAACTGACAGAGTTAAACTCACCTGTGGATTCAGCGGTTTGCAAACCATTTCTGTGCAGAATCCCAAAACCGGTATGTCCAGCCCAATGCCGGCATCCGTACTAAACAGCAGGAAACTTCGTCTAAAACTCAGGAGAAACGTTTCCTTGAAACTGCTCTGCTGTGCGTTCGTTCACCTAAGAGAGTTGAATCTATGTTGAGATTCAGCGAGTCAGAAACACGTTTCTTCTAGGAGCTGCGTTGGGATATTCCCGAGTGAATGAGACCATAGGCTGTACAGAGAAATATCTGCTTCTAAAACCAAAAGTGTGCTATCAAACTGAATGGTTGTCAATGTGTGCATTCAACTGACAGAGTTAAACTCACGTGTGGATTCAGCGGTTTGCAAACCCTTTCTGTGCAGAATCCCAAAACCGCTATTTCCAGCCCAATGCCGGCATCCGTACTAAACAGCAGGAAACTTCGTCTAAAACTCAGGAGAAACGTTTCCTTGAAACTGCTCTGCTGTGCGTTCGTTCACCTAAGAGAGTTGAATCTATGTTGAGATTCAGCGAGTCAGAAACACGTTTCTTCTAGGAGCTGCGTTGGGATATTCCCGAGTGAATGGGACCATAGGCTGTACAGAGAAATATCTGCTTCTAAAACCAAAACGGAGCTATCTAACTGAATGGTTGTCAATGTGTGCATTCAACTGACAGAGTTAAACTCACATGTGGATTCAGCGGTTTGCAAACCCTTTCTGTGCAGAATCCCAAAACCGGTATTTCCAGCCCAATGCCGGCATACGTACTAAAGAGCAGGAAACTTCGTCTAAAACTCAGGAGCAACGTTTCCTTGAAACTGCTCTGCTGTGCGTTCGTTCACCTAAGAGAATTGAAACTATGTTGAGATTCAGCGAGTCAGAAACACGTTTCTTCTAGGAGCTGCGTTGGGATATTCCCGAGTGAATGGGACCATAGGCTGTACAGAGAAATATCTGCTTCTAAAACCAAAACGGAGCTATCTAACTGAATGGTTGTCAATGTGTGCATTCAACTGACAGAGTTAAACTCACGTTTGGATTCAGCGGTTTACAAACCTTTTCTGTGCAGAATCCCAAAACCGGTAATTCCAGCTCAATGCCGGCATCCGTACTAAACAGCAGGAAACTTCGTCTAAAACTCAGGAGAAACGTTTCCTTGAAACTGCTCTGCTGTGCGTTCGTTCACCTAAGAGAGTTGAAACTATGTTGCGATTCAGCGAGTCAGAAACACGTTTATGCTAGGAGCTGCGTTGGGATATTCCCGAGTGAATGGGACCATAGGCTGTACAGAGAAATATCTGCTTCTGAAACCAAAACGGAGCTATCTAACTGAATGGTTGTCAATGTGTGCATTCAACTGACAGAGTGAAACTCACGTGTGGATTCAGCGGTTTGCAAACCATTTCTGTGCAGAATCCCAAAACCGGTTTGTCCAGCCCAATGCCGGCATCCGTACTAAATAGCAGGAAACTTCGTCTAAAACTCAGGAGAAACGTTTCCTTGAAACTGCTCTGCTGTGCGTTCGTTCACCTAAGATAGTTGAATCTATGTTGAGATTCAGCGAGTCAGAAACACGTTTCTTCTAGGAGCTGCGTTAGGATATTCCCGAGTGAATGGGACCATAGGCTGTGCAGAGTAATATCTGCTTCTAAAACCAAAACGGAGCTATCTAACTGAATGGTTGTCAATGTGTGCATTCAACTGACAGAGTTAAACTCACGTGTGGATTCAGCGGTTTGCAAACCCTTTATGTGCAGAATCCAAAAACCGGTATTTCCAGCCCAATGCCGGCATACGTACTAAAGAGCAGGAAACTTCATCTAAAACTCAGGAGCAACGTTTCCTTGAAACTGCTCTGCTGTGCGTTCGTTCACCTAAGGGAGTTGAATCTATGTTGAGATTCAGCGAGTCAGAAACACGTTTCTTCTAGGAGCTGCGTTGGGATATTCCCGAGTGAATGGGACCATAGGCTGTACAGAGAAATATCTGCTTCTAAAACCAAAACGGAGCTATCTAACTGAATGGCTGTCAATGTGTGCATTCAACTGACAGAGTTAAACTCACGTGTGGATTCAGCGGTTTGTAACCCTTTCTGTGCAGAATCCCAAAACTGGTATTTCCAGCCCAATGCCGGCATCCGTACTAAACAGCAGGAAACTTCGTCTAAAACTCAGGAGAAACGTTTCCTTGAAACTGCTCTGCTGTACGTTCGTTCACCTAAGAGAGTTGAATCTATGTTGAGATTCAGCGAGTCAGAAACACGTTTCTTCTAGGAGCTGCGTTGGGATATTCCCGAGTGAATGGGACCATAGGCTGTACAGAGAAATATCTGCTTCTAAAACCAAAAGTGTGCTATCAAACTGAATGGTTGTCAATGTGTGCATTCAACTGACAGAGTTAAACTCACATGTGGATTCACCGGTTTGCAAACCCTTTCTGTGCAGAATCCCAAAACCGGTATTTCCAGCCCAATGCCGGCATACGTACTAAAGAGCAGGAAACTTCGTCTAAAACTCAGGAGAAACGTTTCCTTGAAACTGCTCTGCTGTGCGTTCGTTCACCTAAGAGAGTTGAATCTATGTTGAGATTCAGCGACTCAGAAACACGTTTCCTCTAGGAGCTGCGTTGGGATATTCCCGAGTGAATGGGACCATAGGATGTACAGAGAAATATCTGCTTCTAAAACCAAAACGGAGCTATCTAACTGAATGGTTGTCAATGTGTGCATTCAACTGACAGAGTTAAACTCACGTGTGGATTCAGCGGTTTGCAAACCCTTTCTGTGCAGAATCCCAAAACCGGTATTTCCAGCCCAATGCCGGCATCCGTACTAAACAGCAGGAAACTTCGTCTAAAACTCAGGAGAAACGTTTCCTTGAAACTGCTCTGCTGTGCGTTCGTTCACCTAAGAGAGTTGAAACTATGTTGAGATTGAGCGAGTCAGAAACACGTTTATGCTAGGAGCTGCGTTGGGATATTCCCGAGTGAATGGGACCATAGGCTGTACAGAGAAATATCTGCTTCTGAAACCAAAACGGAGCTATCTAACTGAATGGTTGTCAATGTGTGCATTCAACTGACAGAGTTAAACTCACGTGTGGATTCAGCGGTTTGCAAACCATTTCTGTGCAGAATCCCAAAACCGGTATGTCCAGCCCAATGCCGGCATCCGTACTAAACAGCAGGAAACTTCGTCTAAAACTCAGGAGAAACGTTTCCTTGAAACTGCTCTGCTGCGCGTTCGATCACCTAAGAGAGTTGAATCTATGTTGAGATTCAGCGAGTCAGAAACACGTTTCTTCTAGGAGGTGCGTTGGGATATTCCCGAGTGAATGGGACCATAGGCTGTACAGAGAAATATCTGCTCTTACAACCAAAAGGGTGGTATCTAACTGAATGGTTGTCAATGTGTGCATTCAACTGACAGAGTTAAACTCACGTTTGGATTCAGCGGTTTACAATCCCTTTCTGTGCAGAATCCCAAAACCGGTAATTCCAGCTCAATGCCGGCATCCGTACTAAACAGCAGGAAACTTCGTCTAAAACTCAGGAGAAACGTTTCCTTGAAACTGCTCTGCTGTGCGTTCGTTCACCTAAGAGAGTTGAAACTATGTTGAGATTCAGCGAGTCAGAAACACGTTTCTTCTAGGAGCTGCGTTGGGATATTCCCGAGCGAATGGGACCATAGGCTGTACAGAGAAATATCTGCTTCTAAAACCAAAAGTGTGCTATCAAACTGAATGGTTGTCAATGTGTGCATTCAACTGACAGAGTTAAACTCACGTGAGGATTCAGCGGTTTGCAAACCCTTTCTGTGCAGAATCCCTAAACCGGTATTTCCAGCCCAATGCCGGCATCCGTACTAAACAGCAGGAAACTTCGTCTAAAACTCAGGAGAAACGTTTCCTTGAAACTGTTCTGCTGTGCTTTCGTTCACCTAAGAGAGTTGAATCTATGTTGAGATTCAGCGAGTCAGAAACACGTTTCTTCTAGGAGGTGCGTTGGGATATTCCCGAGTGAATGGGACCATAGGCTGTACAGAGAAATATCTGCTCTTACAACCAAAAGGGTGGTATCTAACTGAATGGTTGTCAATGTGTGCATTCAACTGACAGAGTTAAACTCACCTTTGGATTCAGCGGTTTACAATCCCTTTCTGTACAGAATCCCAAAACCGGTAATTCCAGCTCAATGCCGGCATCCGTACTAAACAGCAGGAAACTTCGTCTAAAACTCAGGAGAAACGTTTCCTTGAAACTGCTCTGCTGTGCGTTCGTTCACCTAAGAGAGTTGAAACTATGTTGAGATTCAGCGAGTCAGAAACACGTTTCTTCTAGGAGCTGCGTTGGGATATTCCCGAGCGAATGGGACCATAGGCTGTACAGAGAAATATCTGCTTCTAAAACCAAAAGTGTGCTATCAAACTGAATGGTTGTCAATGTGTGCATTCAACTGACAAAGTTAAACTCACGTGTGGATTCAGCGGTTTGCAAACCCTTTCTGTGCAGAATCCCAAAACCGGTAATTCCAACCCAATGCCGGCATACGTACTAAACAGCAGGAAACTTCGTCTAAAACTCAGGAGAAACGTTTCCTTGAAACTGCTCTGCTGTGCGTTCGTTCACCTAAGAGAGTTGAATCTATGTTGAGATTCAGCGAGTCAGAAACACGTTTCTTCTAGGAGCTGCGTTGGGATATTCCCGAGTGAATGGGACCATAGGCTGTACAGAGAAATATCTGCTCCTACAACCAAAAGGGTGGTATCTAACTGAATGGTTGTCAATGTGTGCATTCAACTGACAGAGTTAAACTCACGTTTGGATTCAGCGGTTTACAAACCCTTTCTGTGCAGAATCCCAAAACCGGTAATTCCAGCTTAATGCCGGCATCCGTACTAAACAGCAGGAAACTTCGTCTAAAACTCAGGAGAAACGTTTCCTTGAAACTGCTCTGCTGTGCGTTCGTTCACCTAAGAGAGTTGAAACTATGTTGAGATTCAGCGAGTCAGAAACACGTTTCTTCTAGGAGCTGCGTTGGGATATTCCCGAGTGAATGGGACCATAGGCTGTACAGAGAAATATATGCTTCTAAAACCAAAAGTGTGCTATCAAACTGAATGGTTGTCAATGTGTGCATTCAACTGACAGAGTTAAACTCACGTGTGGATTCAGCGGTTTGCAAACCCTTTCTGTGCAGAATCCCAAAACCGGTATTTCCAGCCGAATGCCGGCATACGTACTAAACAGCAGGAAACTTCGTCTAAGACTCAGGAGAAACGTTTCCTTGAAACTGCTCTGCTGTGCGTTCGTTCACCTAAGAGAGTTGAATCTATGTTGAGATTCAGCGAGTCAGAAACACGTTTCTTCTAGGAGCTGCGTTGGGATATTCCCGAGTGAATGGGACCATAGGCTGTACAGAGAAATATCTGCTTCTAAACCAAAAGTGTGCTATCAAACTGAATGGTTGTCAATGTGTGCATTCAACTGACAGAGTTAAACTCACGTGTGGATTCAGCGGTTTGCAAACCCTTTCTGTGCAGAATCCCAAAACCGGTATTTCCAGCCCAATGCCGGCATACGTACTAAACAGCAGGAAACTTCTTCTAAAACTCAGGAGAAACGTTTCCTTGAAACTGCTCTGCTGTGCGTTCGTTCACCTAAGAGAGTTGAATCTATGTTGAGATTCAGCGAGTCAGAAACACGTTTCTTCTAGGAGCTGCGTTGGGATATTCCCGAGTGAATGGGACCATAGGCTGTACAGAGAAATATCTGCTTCTAAAACCAAAAGTGTGCTATCAAACTGAATGGTTGTCAATGTGTGCATTCAACTGACAGAGTTAAACTCACGTGTGGATTCAGCGGTTTGCAAACCCTTTCTGTGCAGAATCCCAAAACCGCTATTTCCAGCCCAATGCCGGCATCCGTACTAAACAACAGGAAACTTCGTCTAAAACTCAGGAGAAACGTTTCCTTGAAACTGCTCTGCTGTGCGTTCGTTCACCTAAGAGAGTTGAATCTATGTTGAGATTCAGCGAGTCAGAAACACGTTTCTTCTAGGAGCTGCGTTGGGATATTCCCGAGTGAATGGGACCATAGGCTGTACAGAGAAATATCTGCTTCTAAAACCAAAACGGAGCTATCTAACTGAATGGTTGTCAATGTGTGCATTCAACTGACAGAGTTAAACTCACATGTGGATTCAGCGGTTTGTAAACCCTTTCTGTGCAGAATCCCAAAACCGGTATTTCCAGCCCAATGCCGGCATACGTACTAAAGAGCAGGAAACTTCGTCTAAAACTCAGGAGCAACGTTTCCTTGAAACTGCTCTGCTGTGCGTTCGTTCACCTAAGAGAATTGAAACTATGTTGAGATTCAGCGAGTCAGAAACACGTTTCTTCTAGGAGCTGCGTTGGGATATTCCCGAGTGAATGGGACCATAGGCTGTACAGAGAAATATCTGCTTCTAAAACCAAAAGTGTGCTATCAAACTGAATGGTTGTCAATGTGTGCATTCAACTGACAGAGTTAAACTCACGTGTGGATTCAGCGGTTTGCAAACCCTTTCTGTGCAGAATCCCAAAACCGGTATTTCCAGCCCAATGCCGGCATACGTACTAAACAGCAGGAAACTTCGTCTAAGACTCAAGAGAAACGTTCCCTTGAAACTGCTCTGCTGTGCGTTCGTTCACCTAAGAGAGTTGAATCTATGTTGAGATTCAGCGAGTCAGAAACACGTTTCTTCTAGGAGCTGCGTTGGGATATTCCCGAGTGAATGGGACCATAGGCTGTACAGAGAAATATCTGCTTCTAAAACCAAAACGGAGCTCTCTAACTGAATGGTTGTCAATGTGTGCATTCAACTGACAGAGTTAAACTCACGTGTGGATTCAGCGGTTTGCAAACCCTTTCTGTGCAGAATCCCAAAACCGGTATTTCCAGCCCAATGCCGGCATCCGTACTAAACAGCAGGAAACTTCGTCTAAAACTCAGGAGAAACGTTTCCTTGAAACTGCTCTGCTGTGCTTTCGTTCACCTAAGAGAGTTGAAACTATGTTGAGATTGAGCGAGTCAGAAACACGTTTATGCTAGGAGCTGCGTTGGGATATTCCCGAGTGAATGGGACCATAGGCTGTACAGAGAAATATCTGCTTCTGAAACCAAAACGGAGCTATCTAACTGAATGGTTGTCAATGTGTGCATTCAACTGACAGAGTTAAACTCACGTGTGGATTCAGCGGTTTGCAAACCATTTCTGTGCAGAATCCCAAAACCGGTATGTCCAGCCCAATGCCGGCATCCGTACTAAACAGCAGGAAACTTCGTCTAAAACTCAGGAGAAACGTTTCCTTGAAACTGCTCTGCTGCGCGTTCGATCACCTAAGAGAGTTGAATCTATGTTGAGATTCAGCGAGTCAGAAACACGTTTCTTCTAGGAGGTGCGTTGGGATATTCCCGAGTGAATGGGACCATAGGCTGTACAGAGAAATATCTGCTCTTACAACCAAAAGGGTGGTATCTAACTGAATGGTTGTCAATGTGTGCATTCAACTGACAGAGTTAAACTCACGTTTGGATTCAGCGGTTTACAATCCCTTTCTGTGCAGAATCCCAAAACCGGTAATTCCAGCTCAAAGCCGGCATCCGTACTAAACAGCAGGAAACTTCGTCTAAAACTCAGGAGAAACGTTTCCTTGAAACTGCTCTGCTGTGCGTTCGTTCACCTAAGAGAGTTGAAACTATGTTGAGATTCAGCGAGTCAGAAACACGTTTCTTCTAGGAGCTGCGTTGGGATATTCCCGAGCGAATGGGACCATAGGCTGTACAGAGAAATATCTGCTTCTAAAACCAAAAGTGTGCTATCAAACTGAATGGTTGTCAATGTGTGCATTCAACTGACAGAGTTAAACTCACGTGTGGATTCAGCGGTTTGCAAACCCTTTCTGTGCAGAATCCCTAAACCGGTATTTCCAGCCCAATGCCGGCATCCGTACTAAACAGCAGGAAACTTCGTCTAAAACTCAGGAGAAACGTTTCCTTGAAACTGTTCTGCTGTGCGTTCGTTCACCTAAGAGAGTTGAATCTATGTTGAGATTCAGCGAGTCAGAAACACGTTTCTTCTAGGAGCTGCGTTGGGATATTCCCGAGTGAATGGGACCATAGGCTGTACAGAGAAATATCTGCTTCTAAAACCAAAAGTGTGCTATCAAACTGAATGGTTGTCAATGTGTGCATTCAACTGACAGAGTTAAACTCACGTGTGGATTCAGCGGTTTGCAAACCCTTTCTGTGCAGAATCCCAAAACCGGTAATTCCAACCCAATGCCGGCATCCGTACTAAACAGCAGGAAACTTCGTCTAAAACTCAGGAGAAACGTTTCCTTGAAACTGCTCTGCTGTGCGTTCGTTCACCTAAGAGAGTTGAAACTATGTTGAGATTCAGCGAGTCAGAAACACGTTTATGCTAGGAGCTGCGTTGGGATATTCCCGAGTGAATGGGACCATAGGCTGTACAGAGAAATATCTGCTTCTAAAACCAAAACGGAGCTATCTAACTGAATGGTTGTCAATGTGTGCATTCAACTGACAGAGTTAAACTCACGTGTGGATTCAGCGGTTTGCAAACTATTTCTGTGCAGAATCCCAAAACCGGTATGTCCAGCCCAATGCCGGCATCCGTACTAAACAGCAGGAAACTTCGTCTAAAACTCAGGAGAAACGTTTCCTTGAAACTGCTCTGCTGCGCGTTCGATCACCTAAGAGAGTTGAATCTATGTTGAGATTCAGCGAGTCAGAAACACGTTTCTTCTAGGAGGTGCGTTGGGATATTCCCGAGTGAATGGGACCATAGGCTGTACAGAGAAATATCTGCTCTTACAACCAAAAGGGTGGTATCTAACTGAATGGTTGTCAATGTGTGCATTCAACTGACAGAGTTAAACTCACCTTTGGATTCAGCGGTTTACAATCCCTTTCTGTACAGAATCCCAAAACCGGTAATTCCAGCTCAATGCCGGCATCCGTACTAAACAGCAGGAAACTTCGTCTAAAACTCAGGAGAAACGTTTCCTTGAAACTGCTCTGCTGTGCGTTCGTTCACCTAAGAGAGTTGAAACTATGTTGAGATTCAGCGAGTCAGAAACACGTTTCTTCTAGGAGCTGCGTTGGGATATTCCCGAGCGAATGGGACCATAGGCTGTACAGAGAAATATCTGCTTCTAAAACCAAAAGTGTGCTATCAAACTGAATGGTTGTCAATGTGTGCATTCAACTGACAGAGTTAAACTCACGTGTGGATTCAGCGGTTTGCAAACCCTTTCTGTGCAGAATCCCAAAACCGGTATTTCCAGCCGAATGCCGGCATACGTACTAAACAGCAGGAAACTTCGTCTAAGACTCAGGAGAAACGTTTCCTTGAAACTGCTCTGCTGTGCGTTCGTTCACCTAAGAGAGTTGAATCTATGTTGAGATTCAGCGAGTCAGAAACACGTTTCTTCTAGGAGCTGCGTTGGGATATTCCCGAGTGAATGGGACCATAGGCTGTACAGAGAAATATCTGCTTCTAAACCAAAAGTGTGCTATCAAACTGAATGGTTGTCAATGTGTGCATTCAACTGACAGAGTTAAACTCACGTGTGGATTCAGCGGTTTGCAAACCCTTTCTGTGCAGAATCCCAAAACCGGTATTTCCAGCCCAATGCCGGCATACGTACTAAACAGCAGGAAACTTCTTCTAAAACTCAGGAGAAACGTTTCCTTGAAACTGCTCTGCTGTGCGTTCGTTCACCTAAGAGAGTTGAATCTATGTTGAGATTCAGCGAGTCAGAAACACGTTTCTTCTAGGAGCTGCGTTGGGATATTCCCGAGTGAATGGGACCATAGGCTGTACAGAGAAATATCTGCTTCTAAAACCAAAACGGAGCTATCTAACTGAATGGTTGTCAATGTGTGCATTCAACTGACAGAGTTAAACTCACGTGTGGATTCAGCGGTTTGCAAACCCTTTCTGTGCAGAATCCCAAAACCGGTATTTCCAGCCCAATGCCGGCATCCGTACTAAACAGCAGGAAACTTCGTCTAAAACTCAGGAGAAACGTTTCCTTGAAACTGCTCTGCTGTGCGTTCGTTCACCTAAGAGAGTTGAAACTATGTTGAGATTCAGCGAGTCAGAAACACGTTTATGCTAGGAGCTGCGTTGGGATATTCCCGAGTGAATGGGACCATAGGCTGTACAGAGAAATATCTGCTTCTGAAACCAAAACGGAGCTATCTAACTGAATGGTTGTCAATGTGTGCATTCAACTGACAGAGTTAAACTCACGTGTGGATTCAGCGGTTTGCAAACCATTTCTGTGCAGAATCCCAAAACCGGTATGTCCAGCCCAATGCCGGCATCCGTACTAAACAGCAGGAAACTTCGTCTAAAACTCAGGAGAAACGTTTCCTTGAAACTGCTCTGCTGCGCGTTCGATCACCTAAGAGAGTTGAATCTATGTTGAGATTCAGCGAGTCAGAAACACGTTTCATCTAGGAGGTGCGTTGGGATATTCCCGAGTGAATGGGACCATAGGCTGTACAGAGAAATATCTGCTCTTACAACCAAAAGGGTGGTATCTAACTGAATGGTTGTCAATGTGTGCATTCAACTGACAGAGTTAAACTCACGTTTGGATTCAGCGGTTTACAATCCCATTCTGTGCAGAATCCCAAAACCGGTAATTCCAGCTCAATGCCGGCATCCGTACTAAACAGCAGGAAACTTCGTCTAAAACTCAGGAGAAACGTTTCCTTGAAACTGCTCTGCTGTGCGTTCGTTCACCTAAGAGAGTTGAAACTATGTTGAGATTCAGCGAGTCAGAAACACGTTTCTTCTAGGAGCTGCGTTGGGATATTCCCGAGCGAATGGGACCATAGGCTGTACAGAGAAATATCTGCTTCTAAAACCAAAAGTGTGCTATCAAACTGAATGGTTGTCAATGTGTGCATTCAACTGACAGAGTTAAACTCACGTGTGGATTCAGCGGTTTGCAAACCCTTTCTGTGCAGAATCCCTAAACCGGTATTTCCAGCCCAATGCCGGCATCCGTACTAAACAGCAGGAAACTTCGTCTAAAACTCAGGAGAAACGTTTCCTTGTAACTGTTCTGCTGTGCGTTCGTTCACCTAAGAGAGTTGAATCTATGTTGAGATTCAGCGAGTCAGAAACACGTTTCTTCTAGGAGCTGCGTTGGGACATTCCCGAGTGAATGGGACCATAGGCTGTACAGAGAAATATCTGCTTCTAAATCCAAAAGTGTGCTATCAAACTGAATGGTTGTCAATGTGTGCATTCAACTGACAGAGTTAAACTCACGTGTGGATTCAGCGGTTTGCAAACCCTTTCTGTGCAGAATCCCAAAACCGGTAATTCCAACCCAATGCCGGCATACGTACTAAACAGCAGGAAACTTCGTCTAAAACTCAGGAGAAACGTTTCCTTGAAACTGCTCTGCTGTGCGTTCGTTCACCTAAGAGAGTTGAAACTATGTTGCGATTCAGCGAGTCAGAAACACGTTTATGCTAGGAGCTGCGTTGGGATATTCCCGAGTGAATGGGACCATAGGCTGTACAGAGAAATATCTGCTTCTGAAACCAAAACGGAGCTATCTAACTGAATGGTTGTCAATGTGTGCATTCAACTGACAGAGTGAAACTCACGTGTGGATTCAGCGGTTTGCAAACCATTTCTGTGCAGAATCCCAAAACCGGTTTGTCCAGCCCAATGCCGGCATCCGTACTAAACAGCAGGAAACTTCGTCTAAAACTCAGGAGAAACGTTTCCTTGAAACTGCTCTGCTGTGCGTTCGTTCACCTAAGATAGTTGAATCTATGTTGAGATTCAGCGAGTCAGAAACACGTTTCTTCTAGGAGCTGCGTTAGGATATTCCCGAGTGAATGGGACCATAGGCTGTGCAGAGTAATATCTGCTTCTAAAACCAAAACGGAGCTATCTAACTGAATGGTTGTCAATGTGTGCATTCAACTGACAGAGTTAAACTCACGTGTGGATTCAGCGGTTTGCAAACCCTTTATGTGCAGAATCCAAAAACCGGTATTTCCAGCCCAATGCCGGCATACGTACTAAAGAGCAGGAAACTTCATCTAAAACTCAGGAGCAACGTTTCCTTGAAACTGCTCTGCTGTGCGTTCGTTCACCTAAGGGAGTTGAATCTATGTTGAGATTCAGCGAGTCAGAAACACGTTTCTTCTAGGAGCTGCGTTGGGATATTCCCGAGTGAATGGGACCATAGGCTGTACAGAGAAATATCTGCTTCTAAAACCAAAACGGAGCTATCTAACTGAATGGTTGTCAATGTGTGCATTCAACTGACAGAGTTAAACTCACGTGTGGATTCAGCGGTTTGTAACCCTTTCTGTGCAGAATCCCAAAACTGGTATTTCCAGCCCAATGCCGGCATCCGTACTAAACAGCAGGAAACTTCGTCTAAAACTCAGGAGAAACTTTTCCTTGAAACTGCTCTGCTGTACGTTCGTTCACCTAAGAGAGTTGAATCTATGTTGAGATTCAGCGAGTCAGAAACACGTTTCTTCTAGGAGCTGCGTTGGGATATTCCCGAGTGAATGGGACCATAGGCTGTACAGAGAAATATCTGCTTCTAAAACCAAAAGTGTGCTATCAAACTGAATGGTTGTCAATGTGTGCATTCAACTGACAGAGTTAAACTCACATGTGGATTCACCGGTTTGCAAACCCTTTCTGTGCAGAATCCCAAAACCGGTATTTCCAGCCCAATGCCGGCATACGTACTAAAGAGCAGGAAACTTCGTCTAAAACTCAGGAGAAACGTTTCCTTGAAACTGCTCTGCTGTGCGTTCGTTCACCTAAGAGAGTTGAATCTATGTTGAGATTCAGCGACTCAGAAACACGTTTCTTCTAGGAGCTGCGTTGGGATATTCCCGAGTGAATGGGACCATAGGATGTACAGAGAAATATCTGCTTCTAAAACCAAAACGGAGCTATCTAACTGAATGGTTGTCAATGTGTGCATTCAACTGACAGAGTTAAACTCACGTGTGGATTCAGCGGTTTGCAAACCCTTTCTGTGCAGAATCCCAAAACCGGTATTTCCAGCCCAATGCCGGCATCCGTACTAAACAGCAGGAAACTTCGTCTAAAACTCAGGAGAAACGTTTCCTTGAAACTGCTCTGCTGTGCGTTCATTCACCTAAGAGAGTTGAAACTATGTTGAGATTGAGCGAGTCAGAAACACGTTTATGCTGGGAGCTGCGTTGGGATATTCCCGAGTGAATGGGACCATAGGCTGTACAGAGAAATATCTGCTTCTGAAACCAAAACGGAGCTATCTAACTGAATGGTTGTCAATGTGTGCATTCAACTGACAGAGTTAAACTCACGTGTGGATTCAGCGGTTTGCAAACCATTTCTGTGCAGAATCCCAAAACCGGTATGTCCAGCCCAATGCCGACATCCGTACTAAACAGCAGGAAACTTCGTCTAAAACTCAGGAGAAACGTTTCCTTGAAACTGCTCTGCTGCGCGTTCGATCACCTAAGAGAGTTGAATCTATGTTGAGATTCAGCGAGTCAGAAACACGTTTCTTCTAGGAGGTGCGTTGGGATATTCCCGAGTGAATGGGACCATAGGCTGTACAGAGAAATATCTGCTCTTACAACCAAAAGGGTGGTATCTAACTGAATGGTTGTCAATGTGTGCATTCAACTGACAGAGTTAAACTCACGTTTGGATTCAGCGGTTTACAATCCCTTTCTGTGCAGAATCCCAAAACCGGTAATTCCAGCTCAATGCCGGCATCCGTACTAAACAGCAGGAAACTTCGTCTAAAACTCAGGAGAAACGTTTCCTTGAAACTGCTCTGCTGTGCGTTCGTTCACCTAAGAGAGTTGAAACTATGTTGAGATTCAGCGAGTCAGAAACACGTTTCTTCTAGGAGCTGCGTTGGGATATTCCCGAGCGAATGGGACCATAGGCTGTACAGAGAAATATCTGCTTCTAAAACCAAAAGTGTGCTATCAAACTGAATGGTTGTCAATGTGTGCATTCAACTGACAGAGTTAAACTCACGTGTGGATTCAGCGGTTTGCAAACCCTTTCTGTGCAGAATCCCTAAACCGGTATTTCCAGCCCAATGCCGGCATCCGTACTAAACAGCAGGAAACTTCGTCTAAAACTCAGGAGAAACGTTTCCTTGAATCTGTTCTGCTGTGCGTTCGTTCACCTAAGAGAGTTGAATCTATGTTGAGATTCAGCGAGTCAGAAACACGTTTCTTCTAGGAGCTGCGTTGGGATATTCCCGAGTGAATGGGACCATAGGCTGTACAGAGAAATATCTGCTCTTACAACCAAAAGGGTGGTATCTAACTGAATGGTTGTCAATGTGTGCATTCAACTGACAGAGTTAAACTCACGTTTGGATTCAGCGGTTTACAATCCCTTTCTGTGCAGAATCCCAAAACCGGTAATTCCAGCTCAATGCCGGCATCCGTACTAAACAGCAGGAAACTTCGTCTAAAACTCAGGAGAAACGTTTCCTTGAAACTGCTCTGCTGTGCGTTCGTTCACCTAAGAGAGTTGAAACTATGTTGAGATTCAGCGAGTCAGAAACACGTTTCTTCTAGGAGCTGCGTTGGGATATTCCCGAGCGAATGGGACCATAGGCTGTACAGAGAAATATCTGCTTCTAAAACCAAAAGTGTGCTATCAAACTGAATGGTTGTCAATGTGTGCATTCAACTGACAGAGTTAAACTCACGTGTGGATTCAGCGGTTTGCAAACCCTTTCTGTGCAGAATCCCAAAACCGGTATTTCCAGCCCAATGCCGGCATCCGTACTAAACAGCAGGAAACTTCGTCTAAAACTCAGGAGAAACGTTTCCTTGAAACTGTTCTGCTGTGCGTTCGTTCACCTAAGAGAGTTGAATCTATGTTGAGATTCAGCGAGTCAGAAACACGTTTCTTCTAGGAGCTGCGTTGGGATATTCCCGAGTGAATGGGACCATAGGCTGTACAGAGAAATATCTGCTTCTAAAACCAAAAGTGTGCTATCAAACTGAATGGTTGTCAATGTGTGCATTCAACTGACAGAGTTAAACTCACGTGTGGATTCAGCGGTTTGCAAACCCTTTCTGTGCAGAATCCCAAAACCGGTAATTCCAACCCAATGCCGGCATCCGTACTAAACAGCAGGAAACTTCGTCTAAAACTCAGGAGAAACGTTTCCTTGAAACTGCTCTGCTGTGCGTTCGTTCACCTAAGAGAGTTGAAACTATGTTGAGATTCAGCGAGTCAGAAACACGTTTATGCTAGGAGCTGCGTTGGGATATTCCCGAGTGAATGGGACCATAGGCTGTACAGAGAAATATCTGCTTCTAAAACCAAAACGGAGCTATCTAACTGAATGGTTGTCAATGTGTGCATTCAACTGACAGAGTTAAACTCACGTGTGGATTCAGCGGTTTGCAAACCATTTCTGTGCAGAATCCCAAAACCGGTATGTCCAGCCCAATGCCGGCATCCGTACTAAACAGCAGGAAACTTCGTCTAAAACTCAGGAGAAACGTTTCCTTGAAACTGCTCTGCTGCGCGTTCGATCACCTAAGAGAGTTGAATCTATGTTGAGATTCAGCGAGTCAGAAACACGTTTCTTCTAGGAGGTGCGTTGGGATATTCCCGAGTGAATGGGACCATAGGCTGTACAGAGAAATATCTGCTCTTACAACCAAAAGGGTGGTATCTAACTGAATGGTTGTCAATGTGTGCATTCAACTGACAGAGTTAAACTCACGTTTGGATTCAGCGGTTTACAATCCCTTTCTGTGCAGAATCCCAAAACCGGTAATTCCAGCTCAATGCCGGCATCCGTACTAAACAGCAGGAAACTTCGTCTAAAACTCAGGAGAAACGTTTCCTTGAAACTGCTCTGCTGTGCGTTCGTTCACCTAAGAGAGTTGAAACTATGTTGAGATTCAGCGAGTCAGAAACACGTTTCTTCTAGGAGCTGCGTTGGGATATTCCCGAGCGAATGGGACCATAGGCTGTACAGAGAAATATCTGCTTCTAAAACCAAAAGTGTGCTATCAAACTGAATGGTTGTCAATGTGTGCATTCAACTGACAGAGTTAAACTCACGTGTGGATTCAGCGGTTTGCAAACCCTTTCTGTGCAGAATCCCTAAACCGGTATTTCCAGCCCAATGCCGGCATCCGTACTAAACAGCAGGAAACTTCGTCTAAAACTCAGGAGAAACGTTTCCTTGAATCTGTTCTGCTGTGCTTTCGTTCACCTAAGAGAGTTGAATCTATGTTGAGATTCAGCGAGTCAGAAACACGTTTCTTCTAGGAGCTGCGTTGGGATATTCCCGAGTGAATGGGACCATAGGCTGTACAGAGAAATATCTGCTTCTAAAACCAAAAGTGTGCTATCAAACTGAATGGTTGTCAATGTGTGCATTCAACTGACAGAGTTAAACTCACGTGTGGATTCAGCGGTTTGCAAACCCTTTCTGTGCAGAATCCCAAAACCGGTAATTCCAACCCAATGCCGGCATACGTACTAAACAGCAGGAAACTTCGTCTAAAACTCAGGAGAAACGTTTCCTTGAAACTGCTCTGCTGTGCGTTCGTTCACCTAAGAGAGTTGAATCTATGTTGAGATTCAGCGAGTCAGAAACACGTTTCTTCTAGGAGCTGCGTTGGGATACTCCCGAGTGAATGGGACCATAGGCTGTACAGAGAAATATCTGGTTCTAAAACCAAAACGGAGCTATCTAACTGAATGGTTGTCAATGTGTGCATTCAACTGACAGAGTTAAACTCACGTGTGGATTCAGCGGTTTGCAAACCCTGTCTGTGCAGAATCCCAAAACCGGTATTTCCAGCCCAATGCCGGCATACGTACTAAACAGCAGGAAACTTCGTCTAAGACTCAAGAGAAACGTTTCCTTGAAACTGCTCTGCTGTGCGTTCGTTCACCTAAGAGAGTTGAATCTATGTTGAGATTCAGCGAGTCAGAAACACGTTTCTTCTAGGAGCTGCGTTGGGATATTCCCGAGCGAATGGGACCATAGGCTGTACAGAGAAATATCTGCTTCTAAAACCAAAACGGAGCTATCTAACTGAATGGTTGTCAATGTGTGCATTCAACTGACAGAGTTAAACTCACGTGTGGATTCAGCGGTTTGCAAACCCTTTCTGTGCAGAATCCCAAAACCGGTATTTCCAGCCCAATGCCGGCATACGTACTAAACAGCAGGAAACTTCGTCTAAAACTCAGGAGAAACGTTTCCTTGAAACTGCTCTGCTGCGCGTTCGATCACCTAAGAGAGTTGAATCTATGTTGAGATTCAGCGAGTCAGAAACACGTTTCTTCTAGGAGCTGCGTTGGGATATTCCCGAGTGAATGGGACCACAGGCTGTACAGAGAAATATCTGCTTCTAAACCAAAAGTGTGCTATCAAACTGAATGGTTGTCAATGTGTGCATTCAACTGACAGAGTTAAACTCACGTGTGGATTCAGCGGTTTGCAAACCCTTTCTGTGCAGAATCCCAAAACCGGTATTTCCAGCCCAATGCCGGCATACGTACTAAACAGCAGGAAACTTCTTCTAAAACTCAGGAGAAACGTTTCCTTGAAACTGCTCTGCTGTGCGTTCGTTCACCTAAGAGAGTTGAATCTATGTTGAGATTCAGCGAGTCAGAAACACGTTTCTTCTAGGAGCTGCGTTGGGATATTCCCGAGTGAATGGGACCATAGGCTGTACAGAGAAATATCTGCTTCTAAAACCAAAAGTGTGCTATCAAACTGAATGGTTGTCAATGTGTGAATTCAACTGACAGAGTTAAACTCACGTGTGGATTCAGCGGTTTGCAAACCCTTTCTGTGCAGAATCCCAAAACCGGTAATTCCAACCCAATGCCGGCATACGTACTAAACAGCAGGAAACTTCGTCTAAAACTCAGGAGAAACGTTTCCTTGAAACTGCTCTGCTGTGCGTTCGTTCACCTAAGAGAGTTGAATCTATGTTGAGATTCAGCGAGTCAGAAACACGTTTCTTCTAGGAGCTGCGTTGGGATACTCCCTAGTGAATGGGACCATAGGCTGTACAGAGAAATATCTGCTTCTAAAACCAAAACGGAGCTATCTAACTGAATGGTTGTCAATGTGTGCATTCAACTGACAGAGTTAAACTCACGTGTGGATTCCGCGGTTTGCAAACCCTGTCTGTGCAGAATCCCAAAACCGGTAATTCCAGCCCAATGCCGGCATACGTACTAAACAGCAGAAAACTTCGTCTAAGACTCAAGAGAAACGTTTCCTTGAAACTGCTCTGCTGTGCGTTCGTTCACCTAAGAGAGTTGAATCTATGTTGAGATTCAGCGAGTCAGAAACACGTTTCTTCTAGGAGCTGCGTTGGGATATTCCCGAGCGAATGGGACCATAGGCTGTACAGAGAAATATCTGCTTCTAAAACCAAAACGGAGCTATCTAACTGAATGGTTGTCAATGTGTGCATTCAACTGACAGAGTTAAACTCACGTGTGGATTCAGCGGTTTGCAAACCCTTTCTGTGCAGAATCCCAAAACCGGTATTTCCAGCCCAATGCCGGCATACGTACTAAACAGCAGGAAACTTCGTCTAAAACTCAGGAGAAACGTTTCCTTGAAACTGCTCTGCTGCGCGTTCGATCACCTAAGAGAGTTGAATCTATGTTGAGATTCAGCGAGTCAGAAACACGTTTCTTCTAGGAGCTGCGTTGGGATATTCCCGAGTGAATGGGACCATAGGCTGTACAGAGAAATATCTGCTTCTAAAACCAAAACGGAGCTATCTAACTGAATGGTTGTCAATGTGTGCATTCAACTGACAGAGTTAAACTCACGTGTGGATTCAGCGGTTTGCAAACCCTTTCTGTGCAGAATCCCAAAACCGGTGTTTCCAGCCCAATGCCGGCATACGTACTAAACAGCAGGAAACTTCTTCTAAAACTCAGGAGAAACGTTTCCTTGAAACTGCTCTGCTGTGCGTTCGTTCACCTAAGAGAGTTGAATCTATGTTGAGATTCAGCGAGTCAGAAACACGTTTCTTCTAGGAGCTGCGTTGGGATATTCCCGAGTGAATGGGACCATAGGCTGTACAGAGAAATATCTGCTTCTAAAACCAAAAGTGTGCTATCAAACTGAATGGTTGTCAATGTGTGCATTCAACTGACAGAGTTAAACTCACGTGTGGATTCAGCGGTTTGCAAACCCTTTCTGTGCAGAATCCCAAAACCGCTATTTCCAGCCCAATGCCGGCATCCGTACTAAACAACAGGAAACTTCGCCTAAAACTCAGGAGAAACGTTTCCTTGAAACTGCTCTGCTGTGCGTTCGTTCACCTAAGAGAGTTGAATCTATGTTGAGATTCAGCGAGTCAGAAACACGTTTCTTCTAGGAGCTGCGTTGGGATATTCCCGAGTGAATGGGACCATAGGCTGTACAGAGAAATATCTGCTTCTAAAACCAAAACGGAGCTATCTAACTGAATGGTTGTCAATGTGTGCATTCAACTGACACAGTTAAACTCACATGTGGATTCAGCGGTTTGCAAACCCTTTCTGTGCAGAATCCCAAAACCGGTATTTCCAGCCCAATGCCGGCATACGTACTAAACAGCAGGAAACTTCGTCTAAAACTCAGGAGCAACGTTTCCTTGAAACTGCTCTGCTGTGCGTTCGTTCACCTAAGAGAATTGAAACTATGTTGAGATTCAGCGAGTCAGAAACACGTTTCTTCTAGGAGCTGCGTTGGGATATTCCCGAGTGAATGGGACCATAGGCTGTACAGAGAAATATCTGCTTCTAAAACCAAAAGTGTGCTATCAAACTGAATGGTTGTCAATGTGTGCATTCAACTGACAGAGTTAAACTCACGTGTGGATTCAGCGGTTTGCAAACCCTTTCTGTGCAGAATCCCAAAACCGGTATTTCCAGCCCAATGCCGGCATACGTACTAAACAGCAGGAAACTTCGTCTAAGACTCAAGAGAAACGTTCCCTTGAAACTGCTCTGCTGTGCGTTCGTTCACCTAAGAGAGTTGAATCTATGTTGAGATTCAGCGAGTCAGAAACACGTTTCTTCTAGGAGCTGCGTTGGGATATTCCCGAGTGAATGGGACCATAGGCTGTACAGAGAAATATCTGCTTCTAAAACCAAAACGGAGCTATCTAACTGAATGGTTGTCAATGTGTGCATTCAACTGACAGAGTTAAACTCACATGTGGATTCAGCGGTTTGCAAACCCTTTCTGTGCAGAATCCCAAAACCGGTATTTCCAGCCCAATGCCGGCACACGTATTAAACAGCAGGAAACTTCGTCTAAAACTCAGGAGCAACGTTTCCTTGAAACTGCTCTGCTGTGCGTTCGTTCACCTAAGAGAATTGAAACTATGTTGAGATTCAGCGAGTCAGAAACACGTTTCTTCTAGGAGCTGCGTTGGGATATTCCCGAGTGAATGGGACCATAGGCTGTACAGAGAAATATCTGCTTCTAAAACCAAAAGTGTGCTATCAAACTGAATGGTTGTCAATGTGTGCATTCAACTGACAGAGTTAAACTCACGTGTGGATTCAGCGGTTTGCAAACCCTTTCTGTGCAGAATCCCAAAACCGGTATTTCCAGCCCAATGCCGGCATACGTACTAAACAGCAGGAAACTTCGTCTAAGACTCAAGAGAAACGTTCCCTTGAAACTGCTCTGCTGTGCGTTCGTTCACCTAAGAGAGTTGAATCTATGTTGAGATTCAGCGAGTCAGAAACACGTTTCTTCTAGGAGCTGCGTTGGGATATTCCCGAGTGAATGGGACCATAGGCTGTACAGAGAAATATCTGCTTCTAAAACCAAAACGGAGCTCTCTAACTGAATGGTTGTCAATGTGTGCATTCAACTGACAGAGTTAAACTCACGTTTGGATTCAGCGGTTTACAAACCCTTTCTGTGCAGAATCCCAAAACCGGTAATTCCAGCTCAATGCCGGCATCCGTACTAAACAGCAGGAAACTTCGTCTAAAACTCAGGAGAAACGTTTCCTTGAAACTGCTCTGCTGTGCGTTCGTTCACCTAAGAGAGTTGAAACTATGTTGCGATTCAGCGAGTCAGAAACACGTTTATGCTAGGAGCTGCGTTGGGATATTCCCGAGTGAATGGGACCATAGGCTGTACAGAGAAATATCTGCTTCTGAAACCAAAACGGAGCTATCTAACTGAATGGTTGTCAATGTGTGCATTCAACTGACAGAGTGAAACTCACGTGTGGATTCAGCGGTTTGCAAACCATTTCTGTGCAGAATCCCAAAACCGGTATGTCCAGCCCAATGCCGGCATCCGTACTAAACAGCAGGAAACTTCGTCTAAAACTCAGGAGAAACGTTTCCTTGAAACTGCTCTGCTGTGCGTTCGTTCACCTAAGATAGTTGAATCGATGTTGAGATTCAGCGAGTCAGAAACACGTTTCTTCAAGGAGCTGCGTTAGGATATTCCCGAGTGAATGGGACCATAGGCTGTGCAGAGTAATATCTGCTTCTAAAACCAAATCGGAGCTATCTAACTGAATGGTTGTCAATGTGTGCATTCAACTGACAGAGTTAAACTCACGTGTTGATTCAGCGGTTTGCAAACCCTTTATGTGCAGAATCCAAAAACCGGTATTTCCAGCCCAATGCCGGCATACGTACTAAAGAGCAGGAAACTTCGTCTAAAACTCAGGAGCAACGTTTCCTTGAAACTGCTCTGCTGTGCGTTCGTTCACCTAAGGGAGTTGAATCTATGTTGAGATTCAGCGAGTCAGAAACACGTTTCTTCTAGGAGCTGCGTTGGGATATTCCCGAGTGAATGGGACCATAGGCTGTACAGAGAAATATCTGCTTCTAAAACCAAAACGGAGCTATCTAACTGAATGGTTGTCAATGTGTGCATTCAACTGACAGAGTTAAACTCACGTGTGGATTCAGCGGTTTGTAACCCTTTCTGTGCAGAATCCCAAAACCGGTATTTCCAGCCCAATGCCGGCATACGTACTAAACAGCAGGAAACTTCGTCTAAAACTCAGGAGAAACTTTTCCTTGAAACTGCTCTGCTGTACGTTCGTTCACCTAAGAGAGTTGAATCTATGTTGAGATTCAGCGAGTCAGAAACACGTTTCTTCTAGGAGCTGCGTTGGGATATTCCCGAGTGAATGGGACCATAGGCTGTACAGAGAAATATCTGCTTCTAAAACCAAAACTGTGCTATCTAACTGAATGGTTGTCAATGTGTGCATTCAACTGACAGAGTTAAACTCACGTTTGGATTCAGCGGTTTACAATCCCATTCTGTGCAGAATCCCAAAACCGGTAATTCCAGCTCAATGCCGGCATCCGTACTAAACAGCAGGAAACTTCGTCTAAAACTCAGGAGAAACGTTTCCTTGAAACTGCTCTGCTGTGCGTTCGTTCACCTAAGAGAGTTGAAACTATGTTGAGATTCAGCGAGTCAGAAACACGTTTCTTCTAGGAGCTGCGTTGGGATATTCCCGAGCGAATGGGACCATAGGCTGTACAGAGAAATATCTGCTTCTAAAACCAAAAGTGTGCTATCAAACTGAATGGTTGTCAATGTGTGCATTCAACTGACAGAGTTAAACTCACGTGTGGATTCAGCGGTTTGCAAACTCTTTCTGTGCAGAATCCCTAAACCGGTATTTCCAGCCCAATGCCGGCATCCGTACTAAACAGCAGGAAACTTCGTCTAAAACTCAGGAGAAACGTTTCCTTGTAACTGTTCTGCTGTGCGTTCGTTCACCTAAGAGAGTTGAATCTATGTTGAGATTCAGCGAGTCAGAAACACGTTTCTTCTAGGAGCTGCGTTGGGACATTCCCGAGTGAATGGGACCATAGGCTGTACAGAGAAATATCTGCTTCTAAATCCAAAAGTGTGCTATCAAACTGAATGGTTGTCAATGTGTGCATTCAACTGACAGAGTTAAACTCACGTGTGGATTCAGCGGTTTGCAAACCCTTTCTGTGCAGAATCCCAAAACCGGCAATTCCAACCCAATGCCGGCATACGTACTAAACAGCAGGAAACTTCGTCTAAAACTCAGGAGAAACGTTTCCTTGAAACTGCTCTGCTGTGCGTTCGTTCACCTAAGAGAGTTGAATCTATGTTGAGATTCAGCGAGTCAGAAACACGTTTCTTCTAGGAGCTGCGTTGGGATACTCCCGAGTGAATGGGACCATAGGCTGTACAGAGAAATATCTGCTTCTAAAACCAAAACGGAGCTATCTAACTGAATGGTTGTCAATGTGTGCATTCAACTGACAGAGTTAAACTCACGTGTGGATTCAGCGGTTTGCAAACCCTTTCTGTGCAGAATCCGAAAACCGGTATTTCCAGCCCAATGCCGGCATCCGTACTAAACAGCAGGAAACTTCGTCTAAAACTCAGGAGAAACGTTTCCTTGAAACTGCTCTGCTGTGCGTTCGATCACCTAAGAGAGTTGAATCTATGTTGAGATTCAGCGAGTCAGAAACACGTTTCTTCTAGGAGCTGCGTTGGGATATTCCCGAGTGAATGGGACCATAGGCTGTACAGAGAAATATCTGCTCCTACAACCAAAAGGGTGGTATCTAACTGAATGGTTGTCAATGTGTGCATTCAACTGACAGAGTTAAACTCACGTTTGGATGCAGCGGTTTACAAACCCTTTCTGTGCAGAATCCCAAAACCGGTAATTCCAGCTCAATGCCGGCATCCGTACTAAACAGCAGGAAACTTCGTCTAAAACTCAGGAAAAACGTTTCCTTGAAACTGCTCTGCTGTGCGTTCGTTCACCTAAGAGAGTTGAAACTATGTTGCGATTCAGTGAGTCAGAAACACGTTTCTTCTAGGAGCTGCGTTGGGATATTCCCGAGTGAATGGGACCATAGGCTGTACAGAGAAATATCTGCTTCTGAAACCAAAACGGAGCTATCTAACTGAATGGTTGTCAATGTGTGCATTCAACTGACAGAGTTAAACTCACGTGTGGATTCAGCGGTTTGCAAACCATTTCTGTGCAGAATCCCAAAACCGGTATGTCCAGCCCAATCCCGGCATCCGTACTAAACAGCAGGAAACTTCGTCTAAAACTCAGGAGAAACGTTTCCTTGAAACTGCTCTGCTGTGCGTTCGTTCACCTAAGAGAGTTGAATCTATGCTGAGATTCAGCGAGTCAGAAACACGTTTCTTCTAGGAGCTGCGTTGGGATATTCCCGAGTGAATGGGACCATAGGCTGTACAGAGAAATATCTGCTTCTAAAACCAAAACGGAGCTATCTAACTGAATGGTTGTCAATGTGTGCATTCAACTGACAGAGTTAAACTCACGTGTGGATTCAGCGGTTTGTAACCCTTTCTGTGCAGAATCCCAAAACCGGTATTTCCAGCCCAATGCCGGCATACGTACTAAACAGCAGGAAACTTCGTCTAAAACTCAGGAGAAACTTTTCCTTGAAACTGCTCTGCTGTACGTTCGTTCACCTAAGAGAGTTGAATCTATGTTGAGATTCAGCGAGTCAGAAACACGTTTCTTCTAGGAGCTGCGTTGGGATATTCCCGAGTGAATGGGACCATAGGCTGTACAGAGAAATATCTGCTTCTAAAACCAAAACTGTGCTATCTAACTGAATGGTTGTCAATGTGTGCATTCAACTGACAGAGTTAAACTCACGTTTGGATTCAGCGGTTTACAATCCCATTCTGTGCAGAATCCCAAAACCGGTAATTCCAGCTCAATGCCGGCATCCGTACTAAACAGCAGGAAACTTCGTCTAAAACTCAGGAGAAACGTTTCCTTGAAACTGCTCTGCTGTGCGTTCGTTCACCTAAGAGAGTTGAAACTATGTTGAGATTCAGCGAGTCAGAAACACGTTTCTTCTAGGAGCTGCGTTGGGATATTCCCGAGCGAATGGGACCATAGGCTGTACAGAGAAATATCTGCTTCTAAAACCAAAAGTGTGCTATCAAACTGAATGGTTGTCAATGTGTGCATTCAACTGACAGAGTTAAACTCACGTGTGGATTCAGCGGTTTGCAAACTCTTTCTGTGCAGAATCCCTAAACCGGTATTTCCAGCCCAATGCCGGCATCCGTACTAAACAGCAGGAAACTTCGTCTAAAACTCAGGAGAAACGTTTCCTTGTAACTGTTCTGCTGTGCGTTCGTTCACCTAAGAGAGTTGAATCTATGTTGAGATTCAGCGAGTCAGAAACACGTTTCTTCTAGGAGCTGCGTTGGGACATTCCCGAGTGAATGGGACCATAGGCTGTACAGAGAAATATCTGCTTCTAAATCCAAAAGTGTGCTATCAAACTGAATGGTTGTCAATGTGTGCATTCAACTGACAGAGTTAAACTCACGTGTGGATTCAGCGGTTTGCAAACCCTTTCTGTGCAGAATCCCAAAACCGGCAATTCCAACCCAATGCCGGCATACGTACTAAACAGCAGGAAACTTCGTCTAAAACTCAGGAGAAACGTTTCCTTGAAACTGCTCTGCTGTGCGTTCGTTCACCTAAGAGAGTTGAATCTATGTTGAGATTCAGCGAGTCAGAAACACGTTTCTTCTAGGAGCTGCGTTGGGATACTCCCGAGTGAATGGGACCATAGGCTGTACAGAGAAATATCTGCTTCTAAAACCAAAACGGAGCTATCTAACTGAATGGTTGTCAATGTGTGCATTCAACTGACAGAGTTAAACTCACGTGTGGATTCAGCGGTTTGCAAACCCTTTCTGTGCAGAATCCGAAAACCGGTATTTCCAGCCCAATGCCGGCATCCGTACTAAACAGCAGGAAACTTCGTCTAAAACTCAGGAGAAACGTTTCCTTGAAACTGCTCTGCTGTGCGTTCGATCACCTAAGAGAGTTGAATCTATGTTGAGATTCAGCGAGTCAGAAACACGTTTCTTCTAGGAGCTGCGTTGGGATATTCCCGAGTGAATGGGACCATAGGCTGTACAGAGAAATATCTGCTCCTACAACCAAAAGGGTGGTATCTAACTGAATGGTTGTCAATGTGTGCATTCAACTGACAGAGTTAAACTCACGTTTGGATGCAGCGGTTTACAAACCCTTTCTGTGCAGAATCCCAAAACCGGTAATTCCAGCTCAATGCCGGCATCCGTACTAAACAGCAGGAAACTTCGTCTAAAACTCAGGAAAAACGTTTCCTTGAAACTGCTCTGCTGTGCGTTCGTTCACCTAAGAGAGTTGAAACTATGTTGCGATTCAGTGAGTCAGAAACACGTTTCTTCTAGGAGCTGCGTTGGGATATTCCCGAGTGAATGGGACCATAGGCTGTACAGAGAAATATCTGCTTCTGAAACCAAAACGGAGCTATCTAACTGAATGGTTGTCAATGTGTGCATTCAACTGACAGAGTTAAACTCACGTGTGGATTCAGCGGTTTGCAAACCATTTCTGTGCAGAATCCCAAAACCGGTATGTCCAGCCCAATCCCGGCATCCGTACTAAACAGCAGGAAACTTCGTCTAAAACTCAGGAGAAACGTTTCCTTGAAACTGCTCTGCTGTGCGTTCGTTCACCTAAGAGAGTTGAATCTATGCTGAGATTCAGCGAGTCAGAAACACGTTTCTTCTAGGAGCTGCGTTGGGATATTCCCGAGTGAATGGGACCATAGGCTGTACAGAGAAATATCTGCTTCTAAAACCAAAAGTGTGCTATCAAACTGAATGGTTGTCAATGTGTGCATTCAACTGACAGAGTTAAACTCACGTGTGGATTCAGCGGTTTGCAAACCCTTTCTGTGCAGAATCCCAAAACCGCTATTTCCAGCCCAATGCCGGCATCCGTACTAAACAGCAGGAAACTTCGTCTAAAACTCAGGAGAAACGTTTCCTTGAAACTGCTCTGCTGTGCGTTTGTTCACCTAAGAGAATTGAAACTATGTTGAGATTCAGCGAGTCAGAAACACGTTTCTTCTAGGAGCTGCGTTAGGATATTCCCGAGTGAATGGGACCATAGGCTGTGCAGAGTAATATCTGCTTCTAAAACCAAAACGGAGCTATCTAACTGAATGGTTGTCAATGTGTGCATTCAACTGACAGAGTTAAACTCACGTGTGGATTCAGCGGTTTGCAAACCCTTTATGTGCAGAATCCAAAAACCGGTATTTCCAGCCCAATGCCGGCATTCGTACTAAAGAGCAGGAAACTTCGTCTAAAACTCAGGAGCAACGTTTCCTTGAAACTGCTCTGCTGTGCGTTCGTTCACCTAAGGGAGTTGAATCTATGTTGAGATTCAGCGAGTCAGAAACACGTTTCTTCTAGGAGCTGCGTTGGGATATTCCCGAGTGAATGGGACCATAGGCTGTACAGAGAAATATCTGCTTCTAAAACCAAAACGGAGCTATCTAACCGAATGGTTGTCAATGTGTGCATTCAACTGACAGAGTTAAACTCACGTGTGGATTCAGCGGTTTATAACCCTTTCTGTGCAGAATCCCAAAACTGGTATTTCCATCCCAATGCCGGCATCCGTACTAAACAGCAGGAAACTTCGTCTAAAACTCAGGAGAAACGTTTCCTTGAAACTGCTCTGCTGCGCGTTCGATCACCTAAGAGAGTTGAATCTATGTTGAGATTCAGCGAGTCAGAAACACGTTTCTTCTAGGAGGTGCGTTGGGATATTCCCGAGTGAATGGGACCATAGGCTGTACGGAGAAATATCTGCTCTTACAACCACAAGGGTGGTATCTAACTGAGTGGTTGTCAATGTGTGCATTCAACTGACAGAGTTAAACTCACGTTTGGATTCAGCGGTTTACAATCCCTTTCTGTGCAGAATCCCAAAACCGGTAATTCCAGCTCAATGCCGGCATCCGTACTAAACAGAAGGAAACTTCGTCTAAAACTCAGGAGAAACGTTTCCTTGAAACTGCTCTGCTGTGCGTTCGTTCACCTAAGAGAGTTGAAACTATGTTGAGATTCAGCGAGTCAGAAACACGTTTCTTCTAGGAGCTGCGTTGGGATATTCCCGAGCGAATGGGACCATAGGCTGTACAGAGAAATATCTGCTTCTAAAACCAAAAGTGTGCTATCAAACTGAATGGTTGTCAATGTGTGCATTCAACTGACAGAGTTAAACTCACGTGTGGATTCAGCGGTTTGCAAACCCTTTCTGTGCAGAATCCCTAAACCGGTATTTCCAGCCCAATGCCGGCATCCGTACAAAACAGCAGGAAACTTCGTCTAAAACTCAGGAGAAACGTTTCCTTGAAACTGTTCTGCTGTGCGTTCGTTCACCTAAGAGAGTTGAATCTATGTTGAGATTCAGCGAGTCAGAAACACGTTTCTTCTAGGAGCTGCGTTGGGATATTCCCGAGTGAATGGGACCATAGGCTGTACAGAGAAATATCTGCTTCTAAAACCAAAAGTGTGCTATCAAACTGAATGGTTGTCAATGTGTGCATTCAACTGACAGAGTTAAACTCACGTGTGGATTCAGCGGTTTGCAAACCTTTCTGTGCAGAATCCCAAAACCGGTAATTCCAACCCAATGCCGGCATCCGTACTAAACAGCAGGAAACTTCGTCTAAAACTCAGGAGAAACGTTTCCTTGAAACTGCTCTGCTGTGCGTTCGTTCACCTAAGAGAGTTGAAACTATGTTGAGATTCAGCGAGTCAGAAACACGTTTATGCTAGGAGCTGCGTTGGGATATTCCCGAGTGAATGGGACCATAGGCTGTACAGAGAAATATCTGCTTCTAAAACCAAAACGGAGCTATCTAACTGAATGGTTGTCAATGTGTGCATTCAACTGACAGAGTTAAACTCACGTGTCGATTCAGCGGTTTGCAAACCATTTCTGTGCAGAATCCCAAAACCGGTATGTCCAGCCCAATGCCGGCATCCGTACTAAACAGCAGGAAACTTCGTCTAAAACTCAGGAGAAACGTTTCCTTGAAACTGCTCTGCTGCGCGTTCGATCACCTAAGAGAGTTGAATCTATGTTGAGATTCAGCGAGTCAGAAACACGTTTCTTCTAGGAGCTGCGTTGGGACATTCCCGAGTGAATGGGACCATAGGCTGTACAGAGAAATATCTGCTTCTAAATCCAAAAGTGTGCTATCAAACTGAATGGTTGTCAATGTGTGCATTCAACTGACAGAGTTAAACTCACGTGTGGATTCAGCGGTTTGCAAACCCTTTCTGTGCAGAATCCCAAAACCGGCAATTCCAACCCAATGCCGGCATACGTACTAAACAGCAGGAAACTTCGTCTAAAACTCAGGAGAAACGTTTCCTTGAAACTGCTCTGCTGTGCGTTCGTTCACCTAAGAGAGTTGAATCTATGTTGAGATTCAGCGAGTCAGAAACACGTTTCTTCTAGGAGCTGCGTTGGGATACTCCCGAGTGAATGGGACCATAGGCTGTACAGAGAAATATCTGCTTCTAAAACCAAAACGGAGCTATCTAACTGAATGGTTGTCAATGTGTGCATTCAACTGACAGAGTTAAACTCACGTGTGGATTCAGCGGTTTGCAAACCATTTCTGTGCAGAATCCCAAAACCGGTATTTCCAGCCCAATGCCGGCATACGTACTAAACAGCAGGAAACTTCGTCTAAGACTCAAGAGAAACGTTTCCTTGAAACTGCTCTGCTGTGCGATCGTTCACCTAAGAGAGTTGAATCTATGTTGAGATTCAGCGAGTCAGAAACACGTTTCTTCTAGGAGCTGCGTTGGGATATTCCCGAGCGAATGGGACCATAGGCTGTACAGAGAAATATCTGCTTCTAAAACCAAAACGGAGCTATCTAACTGAATGGTTGTCAATGTGTGCATTCAACTGACAGAGTTAAACTCACGTGTGGATTCAGCGGTTTGCAAACCCTTTCTGTGCAGAATCCGAAAACCGGTATTTCCAGCCCAATGCCGGCATCCGTACTAAACAGCAGGAAACTTCGTCTAAAACTCAGGAGAAACGTTTCCTTGAAACTGCTCTGCTGTGCGTTCGATCACCTAAGAGAGTTGAATCTATGTTGAGATTCAGCGAGTCAGAAACACGTTTCTTCTAGGAGCTGCGTTGGGATATTCCCGAGTGAATGGGACCATAGGCTGTACAGAGAAATATCTGCTCCTACAACCAAAAGGGTGGTATCTAACTGAATGGTTGTCAATGTGTGCATTCAACTGACAGAGTTAAACTCACGTTTGGATGCAGCGGTTTACAAACCCTTTCTGTGCAGAATCCCAAAACCGGTAATTCCAGCTCAATGCCGGCATCCGTACTAAACAGCAGGAAACTTCGTCTAAAACTCAGGAAAAACGTTTCCTTGAAACTGCTCTGCTGTGCGTTCGTTCACCTAAGAGAGTTGAAACTATGTTGCGATTCAGTGAGTCAGAAACACGTTTCTTCTAGGAGCTGCGTTGGGATATTCCCGAGTGAATGGGACCATAGGCTGTACAGAGAAATATCTGCTTCTGAAACCAAAACGGAGCTATCTAACTGAATGGTTGTCAATGTGTGCATTCAACTGACAGAGTTAAACTCACGTGTGGATTCAGCGGTTTGCAAACCATTTCTGTGCAGAATCCCAAAACCGGTATGTCCAGCCCAATGCCGGCATCCGTACTAAACAGCAGGAAACTTCGTCTAAAACTCAGGAGAAACGTTTCCTTGAAACTGCTCTGCTGTGCGTTCGTTCACCTAAGAGAGTTGAATCTATGCTGAGATTCAGCGAGTCAGAAACACGTTTCTTCTAGGAGCTGCGTTGGGATATTCCCGAGTGAATGGGACCATAGGCTGTACAGAGAAATATCTGCTTCTAAAACCAAAAGTGTGCTATCAAACTGAATGGTTGTCAATGTGTGCATTCAACTGACAGAGTTAAACTCACGTGTGGATTCAGCGGTTTGTAACCCTTTCTGTGCAGAATCCCAAAACTGGTATTTCCATCCCAATGCCGGCATCCGTACTAAACAGCAGGAAACTTCGTCTAAAACTCAGGAGAAACGTTTCCTTGAAACTGCTCTGCTGCGCGTTCGATCACCTAAGAGAGTTGAATCTATGTTGAGATTCAGCGAGTCAGAAACACGTTTCTTCTAGGAGGTGCGTTGGGATATTCCCGAGTGAATGGGACCATAGGCTGTACAGAGAAATATCTGCTCTTACAACCACAAGGGTGGTATCTAACTGAGTGGTTGTCAATGTGTGCATTCAACTGACAGAGTTAAACTCACGTTTGGATTCAGCGGTTTACAATCCCTTTCTGTGCAGAATCCCAAAACCGGTAATTCCAGCTCAATGCCGGCATCCGTACTAAACAGAAGGAAACTTCGTCTAAAACTCAGGAGAAACGTTTCCTTGAAACTGCTCTGCTGTGCGTTCGTTCACCTAAGAGAGTTGAAACTATGTTGAGATTCAGCGAGTCAGAAACACGTTTCTTCTAGGAGCTGCGTTGGGATATTCCCGAGCGAATGGGACCATAGGCTGTACAGAGAAATATCTGCTTCTAAAACCAAAAGTGTGCTATCAAACTGAATGGTTGTCAATGTGTGCATTCAACTGACAGAGTTAAACTCACGTGTGGATTCAGCGGTTTGCAAACCCTTTCTGTGCAGAATCCCTAAACCGGTATTTCCAGCCCAATGCCGGCATCCGTACAAAACAGCAGGAAACTTCGTCTAAAACTCAGGAGAAACGTTTCCTTGAAACTGTTCTGCTGTGCGTTCGTTCACCTAAGAGAGTTGAATCTATGTTGAGATTCAGCGAGTCAGAAACACGTTTCTTCTAGGAGCTGCGTTGGGATATTCCCGAGTGAATGGGACCATAGGCTGTACAGAGAAATATCTGCTTCTAAAACCAAAAGTGTGCTATCAAACTGAATGGTTGTCAATGTGTGCATTCAACTGACAGAGTTAAACTCACGTGTGGATTCAGCGGTTTGCAAACCTTTCTGTGCAGAATCCCAAAACCGGTAATTCCAACCCAATGCCGGCATCCGTACTAAACAGCAGGAAACTTCGTCTAAAACTCAGGAGAAACGTTTCCTTGAAACTGCTCTGCTGTGCGTTCGTTCACCTAAGAGAGTTGAAACTATGTTGAGATTCAGCGAGTCAGAAACACGTTTATGCTAGGAGCTGCGTTGGGATATTCCCGAGTGAATGGGACCATAGGCTGTACAGAGAAATATCTGCTTCTAAAACCAAAACGGAGCTATCTAACTGAATGGTTGTCAATGTGTGCATTCAACTGACAGAGTTAAACTCACGTGTGGATTCAGCGGTTTGCAAACCATTTCTGTGCAGAATCCTAAAACCGGTATGTCCAGCCCAATGCCGGCATCCGTACTAAACAGCAGGAAACTTCGTCTAAAACTCAGGAGAAACGTTTCCTTGAAACTGCTCTGCTGCGCGTTCGATCACCTAAGAGAGTTGAATCTATGTTGAGATTCAGCGAGTCAGAAACACGTTTCTTCTAGGAGGTGCGTTGGGATATTCCCGAGTGAATGGGACCGTAGGCTGTACAGAGAAATATCTGCTCTTACAACCAAAAGGGTGGTATCTAACTGAATGGTTGTCAATGTGTGCATTCAACTGACAGAGTTAAACTCACGTTTGGATTCAGCGGTTTACAATCCCTTTCTGTGCAGAATCCCAAAACCGGTAATTCCAGCTCAATGCCGGCATCCGTACTAAACAGCAGGAAACTTCGTCTAAAACTCAGGAGAAACGTTTCCTTGAAACTGCTCTGCTGTGCGTTCGTTCACCTAAGAGAGTTGAAACTATGTTGAGATTCAGCGAGTCAGAAACACGTTTCTTCTAGGACCTGCATTGGGATATTCCCGAGCGAATGGGACCATAGGCTGTACAGAGAAATATCTGCTTCTAAAACCAAAAGTGTGCTATCAAACTGAATGGTTGTCAATGTGTGCATTCAACTGACAGAGTTAAACTCACGTGTGAATTCAGCGGTTTGCAAACCCTTTCTGTGCAGAATCCCTAAACCGGTATTTCCAGCCCAATGCCGGCATCCGTACTAAACAGCAGGAAACTTCGTCTAAAACTCAGGAGAAACGTTTCCTTGAATCTGTTCTGCTGTGCGTTCGTTCACCTAAGAGAGTTGAATCTATGTTGAGATTCAGCGAGTCAGAAACACGTTTCTTCTAGGAGCTGCGTTGGGATATTCCCGAGTGAATGGGACGATAGGCTGTACAGAGAAATATCTGCTTCTAAAACCAAAAGTGCGCTATCAAACTGAATGGTTGTCAATGTGTGCATTCAACTGACAGAGTTAAACTCACGTGTGGATTCAGCGGTTTGCAAACCCTTTCTGTGCAGAATCCCAAAACCGGTAATTCCAACCCAATGCCGGCATACGTACTAAACAGCAGGAAACTTCGTCTAAAACTCAGGAGAAACGTTTCCTTGAAACTGCTCTGCTGTGCGTTCGTTCACCTAAGAGAGTTGAATCTATGTTGAGATTCAGCGAGTCAGAAACACGTTTCTTCTAGGAGCTGCGTTGGGATACTCCCGAGTGAATGGGACCATAGGCTGTACAGAGAAATGTCTGCTTCTAAAACCAAAACGGAGCTATCTAACTGAATGGTTGTCAATGTGTGCATTCAACTGACAGAGTTAAACTCACGTGTGGATTCAGCGGTTTGCAAACCCTGTCTGTGCAGAATCCCAAAACCGGTATTTCCAGCCCAATGCCGGCATACGTACTAAACAGCAGGAAACTTCGTCTAAGACTCAAGAGAAACGTTTCCTTGAAACTTCTCTGCTGTGCGTTCGTTCACCTAAGAGAGTTGAATCTATGTTGAGATTCAGCGAGTCAGAAACACGTTTCTTCTAGGAGCTGCGTTGGGATATTCCCGAGAGAATGGGACCATAGGCTGTACAGAGAAATATCTGCTACTAAAACCAAAACGGAGCTATCTAACTGAATGGTTGTCAATGTGTGCATTCAACTGACAGAGTTAAACTCACGTGTGGATTCAGCGGTTTGCAAACCCTTTCTGTGCAGAATCCCAAAACCGGTATTTCCAGCCCAATGCCGGCATACGTACTAAACAGCAGGAAACTTCGTCTAAAACTCAGGAGAAACGTTTCCTTGAAACTGCTCTGCTGTGCGTTCGATCACCTAAGAGAGTTGAATCTATGTTGAGATTCAGCGAGTCAGAAACACGTTTCTTCTAGGAGCTGCGTTGGGATATTCCCGAGTGAATGGGACCATAGACTGTACAGAGAAATATCTGCTCCTACAACCAAAAGGGTGGTATCTAACTGAATGGTTGTCAATGTGTGCATTCAACTGACAGAATTAAACTCACGTTTGGATTCAGCGGTTTACAAACCCTTTCTGTGCAGAATCCCAAAACCGGTAATTCCAGCTCAATGCCGGCATCCGTACTAAACAGCAGGAAACTTCGTCTAAAACTCAGGAGCAACGTTTCCTTGAAACTGCTCTGCTGTGCGTTCGTTCACCTAAGAGAATTGGAACTATGTTGAGATTCAGCGAGTCAGAAACACGTTTCTTCTAGGAGCTGCGTTGGGATATTCCCGAGTGAATGGGACCATAGGCTGTACAGAGAAATATCTGCTCTTACAACCAAACGGGTGGTATCTAACTGAATGGTTGTCAATGTGTGCATTCAACTGACAGAGTTAAACTCACGTTTGGATTCAGCGGTTTACAATCCCTTTCTGTGCAGAATCCCAAAACCGGTAATTCCAGCTCAATGCCGGCATCCGTACTAAACAGCAGGAAACTTCGTCTAAAACTCAGGAGAAACGTTTCCTTGAAACTGCTCTGCTGTGCGTTCGTTCACCTAAGAGAGTTGAAACTATGTTGAGATTCAGCGAGTCAGAAACACGTTTCTTCTAGGAGCTGCGTTGGGATATTCCCGAGCGAATGGGACCATAGGCTGTACAGAGAAATATCTGCTTCTAAAACCAAAAGTGTGCTATCAAACTGAATGGTTGTCAATGTGTGCATTCAATTGACAGAGTTAAACTCACGTGTGGATTCAGCGGTTTGCAAACCCTTTCTGTGCAGAATCCCTAAACCGGTATTTCCAGCCCTATGCCGGCATCCGTACTAAACAGCAGGAAACTTCGTCTAAAACTCAGGAGAAACGTTTCCTTGAATCTGTTCTGCTGTGCGTTCGTTCACCTAAGAGAGTTGAATCTATGTTGAGATTCAGCGAGTCAGAAACACGTTTCTTCTAGGAGCTGCGTTGGGATATTCCCGAGTGAATGGGACCATAGGCTGTACAGAGAAATATCTGCTTCTAAAACCAAAAGTGTGCTATCAAACTGAATGGTTGTCAATGTGTGCATTCAACTGACAGAGTTAAACTCACGTGTGGATTCAGCGGTTTGCAAACCCTTTCTGTGCAGAATCCCAAAACCGGTAATTCCAACCCAATGCCGGCATACGTACTAAACAGCAGGAAACTTCGTCTAAAACTCAGGAGAAACGTTTCCTTGAAACTGCTCTGCTGTGCGTTCGTTCACCTAAGAGAGTTGAATCTATGTTGAGATTCAGCGAGTCAGAAACACGTTTCTTCTAGGAGCTGCGTTGGGATACTCCCGAGTGAATGGGACCATAGGCTGTACAGAGAAATATCTGCTTCTAAAACCAAAACGGAGCTATCTAACTGAATGGTTGTCAATGTGTGCATTCAACTGACAGAGTTAAACTCACGTGTGGATTCAGCGGTTTGCAAACCCTGTCTGTGCAGAATCCCAAAACCGGTATTTCCAGCCCAATGCCGGCATACGTACTAAACAGCAGGAAACTTCGTCTAAGACTCAAGAGAAACGTTTCCTTGAAACTGCTCTGCTGTGCGTTCGTTCACCTAAGAGAGTTGAATCTATGTTTAGATTCAGCGAGTCAGAAACACGTTTCTTCTAGGAGCTGCGTTGGGATATTCCCGAGCGAATGGGACCATAGGCTGTACAGAGAAATATCTGCTTCTAAAACCAAAACGGAGCTATCTAACTGAATGGTTGTCAATGTGTGCATTCAACTGACAGAGTTAAACTCACGTGTGGATTCAGCGGTTTGCAAACCCTTTCTGTGCAGAATCCCAAAACCGGTATTTCCAGCCCAATGCCGGCATCCGTACTAAACAGCAGGAAACTTCGTCTAAAACTCAGGAGAAACGTTTCCTTGAAACTGCTCTGCTGTGCGTTCGATCACCTAAGAGAGTTGAATCTATGTTGAGATTCAGCGAGTCAGAAACACGTTTCTTCTAGGAGCTGCGTTGGGATATTCCCGAGTGAATGGGACCATAGGCTGTACAGAGAAATATCTGCTCCTACAACCAAAAGGGTGGTATCTAACTGAATGGTTGTCAATGTGTGCATTCAACTGCCAGAGTTAAACTCACGTTTGGATTCAGCGGTTTACAAACCCTTTCTGTGCAGAATCCCAAAACCGGTAATTCCAGCTCAATGCCGGCATCCGTACTAAACAGCAGGAAACTTCGTCTAAAACTCAGGAGAAACGTTTCCTTGAAACTGCTCTGCTGTGCGTTCGTTCACCTAAGAGAGTTGAAACTATGTTGCGATTCAGCGAGTCAGAAACACGTTTATGCTAGGAGCTGCGTTGGGATATTCCCGAGTGAATGGGACCATAGGCTGTACAGAGAAATATCTGCTTCTGAAACCAAAACGGAGCTATCTAACTGAATGGTTGTCAATGTGTGCATTCAACTGACAGAGTTAAACTCACGTGTGGATTCAGAGGTTTTCAAACCATTTCTGTGCAGAATCCCAAAACCGGAATGTCCAGCCCAATGCCGGCATCCGTACTAAACAGCAGGAAACTTCGTCTAAAACTCAGAAGAAACGTTTCCTTGAAACTGCTCTGCTGCGCGTTCGATCACCTAAGAGAGTTGAATCTATGTTGAGATTCAGCGAGTCAGAAACACGTTTCTTCTAGGAGCTGCGTTGGGATATTCCCGAGTGAATGGGACCATAGGCTGTACAGAGAAATATTTGCTCTTACAACCAAAAGGGTGGTATCAAACTGAATGGTTGTCAATGTGTGCATTCAACTGACAGAGTTAAACTCACGTGTGGATTCAGCGGTTTGCAAACCCTTTCTGTGCAGAATCCCTAAACCGGTATTTCCAGCCCAATGCCGGCATCCGTACTAAACAGCAGGAAACTTCGTCTAAAACTCAGGAGAAACGTTTCCTTGAAACTGTTCTGCTGTGCGTTCGTTCACCTAAGAGAGTTGAATCTATGTTGAGATTCAGCGAGTCAGAAACACGTTTCTTCTAGGAGCTGCGTTGGGATATTCCCGAGTGAATGGGACCATAGGCTGTACAGAGAAATATCTGCTTCTAAAACCAAAAGTGTGCTATCAAACTGAATGGTTGTCAATGTGTGCATTCAACTGACAGAGTTAAACTCACGTGTGGATTCAGCGGTTTGCAAACCCTTTCTGTGCAGAATCCCAAAACCGGTAATTCCAACCCAATGCCGGCATACGTACTAAACAGCAGGAAACTTCGTCTAAAACTCAGGAGAAACGTTTCCTTGAAACTGCTCTGCTGTGCGTTCGTTCACCTAAGAGAGTTGAATCTATGTTGAGATTCAGCGAGTCAGAAACACATTTCTTCTAGGAGCTGCGTTGGGATATTCCCGAGTGAATGGGACCATAGGCTGTACAGAGAAATATCTGCTCTTACAACCAAACGGGTGGTATCTAACTGAATGGTTGTCAATGTGTGCATTCAACTGACAGAGTTAAACTCACGTTTGGATTCAGCGGTTTACAATCCCTTTCTGTGCAGAATCCCAAAACCGGTAATTCCAGCTCAATGTCGGCATCCGTACTAAACAGCAGGAAACTTCGTCTAAAACTCAGGAGAAACGTTTCCTTGAAACTGCTCTGCTGTGCGTTCGTTCACCTAAGAGAGTTGAAACTATGTTGAGATTCAGCGAGTCAGAAACACGTTTCTTCTAGGAGCTGCGTTGGGATATTCCCGAGCGAATGGGACCATAGGCTGTACAGAGAAATATCTGCTTCTAAAACCAAAAGTGTGCTATCAAACTGAATGGTTGTCAATGTGTGCATTCAACTGACAGAGTTAAACTCACGTGTGGATTCAGCGGTTTGCAAACCCTTTCTGTGCAGAATCCCTAAACCGGTATTTCCAGCCCAATGCCGGCATCCGTACTAAACAGCAGGAAACTTCGTCTAAAACTCAGGAGAAACGTTTCCTTGAAACTGTTCTGCTGTGCGTTCGTTCACCTAAGAGAGCTGAATCTATGTTGAGATTCAGCGAGTCAGAAACACGTTTCTTCTAGGAGCTGCGTTGGGATATTCCCGAGTGAATGGGACCATAGGCTGTACAGAGAAATATCTGCTTCTAAAACCAAAAGTGTGCTATCAAACTGAATGGTTGTCAATGTGTGCATTCAACTGACAGAGTTAAACTCACGTGTGGATTCAGCGGTTTGCAAACCCTTTCTGTGCAGAATCCCAAAACCGGTAATTCCAACCCAATGCCGGCATCCGTACTAAACAGCAGGAAACTTCGTCTAAAACTCAGGAGAAACGTTTCCTTGAAACTGCTCTGCTGTGCGTTCGTTCACCTAAGAGAGTTGAAACTATGTTGAGATTCAGCGAGTCAGAAACACGTTTATGCTAGGAGCTGCGTTGGGATATTCCCGAGTGAATGGGACCATAGGCTGTACAGAGAAATATCTGCTTCTAAAACAAAAACGGAGCTATCTAACTGAATGGTTGTCAATGTGTGCATTCAACTGACAGAGTTAAACTCACGTGTGGATTCAGCGGTTTGCAAACCATTTCTGTGCAGAATCCCAAAACCGGTATGTCCAGCCCAATGCCGGCATCCGTACTAAACAGCAGGAAACTTCGTCTAAAACTCAGGAGAAACGTTTCCTTGAAACTGCTCTGCTGCGCGTTCGATCACCTAAGAGAGTTGAATCTATGTTGAGATTCAGCGAGTCAGAAACACGTTTCTTCTAGGAGGTGCGTTGGGATATTCCCGAGTGAATGGGACCATAGGCTGTACAGAGAAATATCTGCTCTTACAACCAAAAGGGTGGTATCTAACTGAATGGTTGTCAATGTGTGCATTCAACTGACAGAGTTAAACTCACGTTTGGATTCAGCGGTTTACAATCCCTTTCTGTGCAGAATCCCAAAACCGGTAATTCCAGCCCAATGCCGGCATCCGTACTAAACAGCAGGAAACTTCGTCTAAAACTCAGGAGAAACGTTTCCTTGAAACTGCTCTGCTGTGCGTTCGTTCACCTAAGAGAGTTGAAACTATGTTGAGATTCAGCGAGTCAGAAACACGTTTCTTCTAGGAGCTGCGTTGGGATATTCCCGAGCGAATGGGACCATAGGCTGTACAGAGAAATATCTGCTTCTAAAACCAAAAGTGTGCTATCAAACTGAATGGTTGTCAATGTGTGCATTCAACTGACAGAGTTAAACTCACGTGTGGATTCAGCGGTTTGCAAACCCTTTCTGTGCAGAATCCCTAAACCGGTATTTCCAGCCCAATGCCGGCATCCATACTAAACAGCAGGAAACTTCGTCTAAAACTCAGGAGAAACGTTTCCTTGAATCTGTTCTGCTGTGCGTTCGTTCAACTAAGAGAGTTGAATCTATGTTGAGATTCAGCGAGTCAGAAACACGTTTCTTCTAGGAGCTGCGTTGGGATATTCCCGAGTGAATGGGACCATAGGCTGTACAGAGAAATATCTGCTTCTAAAACCAAAAGTGTGCTATCAAACTGAATGGTTGTCAATGTGTGCATTCAACTGACAGAGTTAAACTCACGTGTGGATTCAGCGGTTTGCAAACCCTTTCTGTGCAGAATCCCAAAACCGGTAATTCCAACCCAATGCCGGCATACGTACTAAACAGCAGGAAACTTCGTCTAAAACTCAGGAGAAACGTTTCCTTGAAACTGCTCTGCTGTGCGTTCGTTCACCTAAGAGAGTTGAATCTATGTTGAGATTCAGCGAGTCAGAAACACGTTTCTTCTAGGAGCTGCGTTGGGATACTCCCGAGTGAATGGGACCATAGGCTGTACAGAGAAATATCTGCTTCTAAAACCAAAACGGAACTATCTAACTGAATGGTTGTCAATGTGTGCATTCAACTGACAGAGTTAAACTCACGTGTGGATTCAGCGGTTTGCAAACCCTGTCTGTGCAGAATCCCAAAACCGGTATTTCCAGCCCAATGCCGGCATACGTACTAAACAGCAGGAAACTTCGTCTAAGACTCAAGAGAAACGTTTCCTTGAAACTGCTCTGCTGTGCGTTCGTTCACCTAAGAGAGTTGAATCTATGTTTAGATTCAGCGAGTCAGAAACACGTTTCTTCTAGGAGCTGCGTTGGGATATTCCCGAGCGAATGGGACCATAGGCTGTACAGAGAAATATCTGCTTCTAAAACCAAAACGGAGCTATCTAACTGAATGGTTGTCAATGTGTGCATTCAACTGACAGAGTTAAACTCACGTGTGGATTCAGCGGTTTGCAAACCCTTTCTGTGCAGAATCCCAAAACCGGTATTTCCAGCCCAATGCCGGCATCCGTACTAAACAGCAGGAAACTTCGTCTAAAACTCAGGAGAAACGTTTCCTTGAAACTGCTCTGCTGTGCGTTCGATCACCTAAGAGACTTGAATCTATGTTGAGATTCAGCGAGTCAGAAACACGTTTCTTCTAGGAGCTGCGTTGGGATATTCCCGAGTGAATGGGACCATAGGCTGTACAGAGAAATATCTGCTCCTACAACCAAAAGGGTGGTATCTAACTGAATGGTTGTCAATGTGTGCATTCAACTGCCAGAGTTAAACTCACGTTTGGATTCAGCGGTTTACAAACCCTTTCTGTGCAGAATCCCAAAACCGGTAATTCCAGCTCAATGCCGGCATCCGTACTAAACAGCAGGAAACTTCGTCTAAAACTCAGGAGAAACGTTTCCTTGAAACTGCTCTGCTGTGCGTTCGTTCACCTAAGAGAGTTGAAACTATGTTGCGATTCAGCGAGTCAGAAACACGTTTATGCTAGGAGCTGCGTTGGGATATTCCCGAGTGAATGGGACCATAGGCTGTACAGAGAAATATCTGCTTCTGAAACCAAAACGGAGCTATCTAACTGAATGGTTGTCAATGTGTGCATTCAACTGACAGAGTTAAACTCACGTGTGGATTCAGAGGTTTTCAAACCATTTCTGTGCAGAATCCCAAAACCGGAATGTCCAGCCCAATGCCGGCATCCGTACTAAACAGCAGGAAACTTCGTCTAAAACTCAGAAGAAACGTTTCCTTGAAACTGCTCTGCTGCGCGTTCGATCACCTAAGAGAGTTGAATCTATGTTGAGATTCAGCGAGTCAGAAACACGTTTCTTCTAGGAGCTGCGTTGGGATATTCCCGAGTGAATGGGACCATAGGCTGTACAGAGAAATATTTGCTCTTACAACCAAAAGGGTGGTATCAAACTGAATGGTTGTCAATGTGTGCATTCAACTGACAGAGTTAAACTCACGTGTGGATTCAGCGGTTTGCAAACCCTTTCTGTGCAGAATCCCTAAACCGGTATTTCCAGCCCAATGCCGGCATCCGTACTAAACAGCAGGAAACTTCGTCTAAAACTCAGGAGAAACGTTTCCTTGAAACTGTTCTGCTGTGCGTTCGTTCACCTAAGAGAGTTGAATCTATGTTGAGATTCAGCGAGTCAGAAACACGTTTCTTCTAGGAGCTGCGTTGGGATATTCCCGAGTGAATGGGACCATAGGCTGTACAGAGAAATATCTGCTTCTAAAACCAAAAGTGTGCTATCAAACTGAATGGTTGTCAATGTGTGCATTCAACTGACAGAGTTAAACTCACGTGTGGATTCAGCGGTTTGCAAACCCTTTCTGTGCAGAATCCCAAAACCGGTAATTCCAACCCAATGCCGGCATACGTACTAAACAGCAGGAAACTTCGTCTAAAACTCAGGAGAAACGTTTCCTTGAAACTGCTCTGCTGTGCGTTCGTTCACCTAAGAGAGTTGAATCTATGTTGAGATTCAGCGAGTCAGAAACACATTTCTTCTAGGAGCTGCGTTGGGATACTCCCGAGTGAATGGGACCATAGGCTGTACAGAGAAATATCTGCTTCTAAAACCAAAACGGAGCTATCTAACTGAATGGTTGTCAATGTGTGCATTCAACTGACAGAGTTAAACTCACGTGTGGATTCAGCGGTTTGCAAACCCTTTCTGTGCAGAATCCCAAAACCGGTATTTCCAGCCCAATGCCGGCATACGTACTAAACAGCAGGAAACTTCGTCTAAGACTCAAGAGAAACGTTTCCTTGAAACTGCTCTGCTGTGCGTTCGTTCACCTAAGAGAGTTGAATCTATGTTGAGATTCAGCGAGTCAGAAACACGTTTCTTCTAGGAGCTGCGTTGGGATATTCCCGAGCGAATGGGACCATAGGCTGTACAGAGAAATATCTGCTTCTAAAACCAAAACGGAGCTATCTAACTGAATGGTTGTCAATGTGTGCATTCAACTGACAGAGTTAAACTCACGTTTGGATTCAGCGGTTTGCAAACCCTTTCTGTGCAGAATCCCAAAACCGGTATTTCCAGCCCAATGCCGGCATCCGTACTAAACAGCAGGAAACTTCGTCTAAAACTCAGGAGAAACGTTTCCTTGAAACTGCTCTGCTGTGCGTTCGATCACCTAAGAGAGTTGAATCTATGTTGAGATTCAGCGAGTCAGAAACACGTTTCTTCTAGGAGGTGCGTTGGGATATTCCCGAGTGAATGGGACCACAGGCTGTACAGAGAAATATCTGCTCCTACAACCAAAAGGGTGGTATCTAACTGAATGGTTGTCAATGTGTGCATTCAACTGACAGAGTTAAACTCACGTTTGGATTCAGCGGTTTACAAACCCTTTCTGTGCAGAATCCCAAAACCGGTAATTCCAGCTCAATGCCGGCATCCGTACTAAACATCAGGAAACTTCGTCTAAAACTCAGGAGAAACGTTTCCTTGAAACTGCTCTGCTGTGCGTTCGTTCACCTAAGAGAGTTGAAACTATGTTGAGATTCAGCGAGTCAGAAACACGTTTATGCTAGGAGCTGCGTTGGGATATTCCCGAGTGAATGGGACCATAGGCTGTACAGAGAAATATCTGCTTCTAAAACCAAAAGTGTGCTATCAAACTGAATGGTTGTCAATGTGTGCATTCAACTGACAGAGTTAAACTCACGTGTGGATTCAGCGGTTTGCAAACTCTTTCTGTGCAGAATCCCAAAACCGCTATTTCCAGTCCAATGCCGGCATCCGTACTAAACAGCAGGAAACTTCGTCTAAAACTCAGGAGAAACGTTTCCTTGAAACTGCTCTGCTGTGCGTTCGTTCACCTAAGAGAGTTGAATCTATGTTGAGATTCAGCGAGTCAGAAACACGTTTCTTCTAGGAGCTGCGTTGGGATATTCCCGAGTGAATGGTACCATAGGCTGTACAGAGAAATATCTGCTTCTAAAACCAAAACGGAGCTATCTAACTGAATGGTTGTCAATGTGTGCATTCAACTGACAGAGTTAAACTCACATGTGGATTCAGCGGTTTGCAAACCCTTTCTGTGCAGAATCCCAAAACCGGTATTTCCAGCCCAATGCCGGCATACGTACTAAAGAGCAGGAAACTTCGTCTAAAACTCAGGAGCAACGTTTCCTTGAAACTGCTCTGCTGTGCGTTCGTTCACCTAAGAGAATTGAAACTATGTTGAGATTCAGCGAGTCAGAAACACGTTTCTTCTAGGAGCTGCGTTGGGATATTCCCGAGTGAATGGGACCATAGGCTGTACAGAGAAATATCTGCTTCTAAAACCAAAAGTGTGCTATCAAACTGAATGGTTGTCAATGTGTGCATTCAACTTACAGAGTTAAACTCACGTGTGGATTCAGCGGTTTGCAAACCCTTTCTGTGCAGAATCCCAAAACCGGTATTTCCAGCCCAATGCCGGCCTACGTACTAAACAGCAGGAAACTTCGTCTAAGACTCAAGAGAAACGTTTCCTTGAAACTGCGCTGCTGTGCGTTCGTTCACCTAAGAGAGTTGAATCTATGTTGAGATTCAGCGAGTCAGAAACACGTTTCTTCTAGGAGCTGCGTTGGGATATTCCCGAGTGAATGGGACCATAGGCTGTACAGAGAAATATCTGCTTCTAAACCAAAAGTGTGCTATCAAACTGAATGGTTGTCAATGTGCGCATTCAACTGACAGAGTTAAACTCACGTGTGGATTCAGCGGTTTGCAAACCCTTTCTGTGCAGAATCCCAAAACCGGTATTTCCAGCCCAATGCCGGCATACGTACTAAACAGCAGGAAACTTCGTCTAAAACTCAGGAGAAACGTTTCCTTGAAACTGCTCTGCTGTGCGTTCGTTCACCTAAGAGAGTTGAATCTATGTTGAGATTCAGCGAGTCAGAAACACGTTTCTTCTAGGAGCTGCGTTGGGATATTCCCGAGTGAATGGGACCATAGGCTGTACAGAGAAATATCTGCTTCTAAAACCAAAAGTGTGCTATCAAACTGAATGGTTGTCAATGTGTGCATTCAACTGACAGAGTTACACTCACGTGTGGATTCAGCGGTTTGCAAACCCTTTCTGTGCAGAATCCCAAAACCGCTATTTCCAGCCCAATGCCGGCATCCGTACTAAACAGCAGGAAACTTCGTCTAAAACTCAGGAGAAACGTTTCCTTGAAACTGCTCTGCTGTGCGTTCGTTCACCTAAGAGAGTTGAATCTATGTTGAGATTCAGCGAGTCAGAAAGACGTTTCTTCTAGGAGCTGCGTTGGGATATTCCCGAGTGAATGGGACCATAGGCTGTACCGAGAAATATCTGCTTCTAAAACCAAAACGGAGCTATCTAACTGAATGGTTGTCAATGTGTGCATTCAACTGACAGAGTTAAACTCACATGTGGATTCAGCGGTTTGCAAACCCTTTCTGTGCAGAATCCCAAAACCGGTATTTCCAGCCCAATGCCGGCATACGTACTAAAGAGCAGGAAACTTCGTCTAAAACTCAGGAGCAACGTTTCCTTGAAACTGCTCTGCTGTGCGTTCGTTCACCTAAGAGAGTTGAATCTATGTTGAGATTCAGCGAGTCAGAAACACGTTTCTTCTAGGAGCTGCTTTGGGATATTCCCGAGTGAATGGGACCATAGGCTGTACAGAGAAATATCTGCTTCTGAAACCAAAACGGAGCTCTCTAACTGAATGGTTGTCAATGTGTGCATTCAACTGACAGAGTTAAACTCACGTGTGGATTCAGCGGTTTGCAAACCGTTTCTGTGCAGAATCCCAAAACCGGTATTTCCAGCCCAATGCCGGCATACGTACTAAACAGCAGGAAACTTCGTCTAAAACTCAGGAGAAACGTTTCCTTGAAACTGCTCTGCTGTGCGATCGATCACCTAAGAGAGTTGAATCTATGTTGAGATTCAGCGAGTCAGAAACACGTTTCTTCTAGGAGCTGCGTTGGGATATTCCCGAGTGAATGGGACCATAGGCTGTACAGAGAAATTTCTGCTCCTACAACCAAAAGGGTGGTATCTAACTGAATGGTTGTCAATGTGTGCATTCAACTGACAGAGTTAAACTCACGTTTGGATTCAGCGGTTTACAAACCCTTTCTGTGCAGAATCCCAAAACCGGTAATTCCAGCTCAATGCCGGCATCCGTACTAAACAGCAGGAAACTTCGTCTAAAACTCAGGAGAAACGTTTCCTTGAAACTGCTCTGCTGTGCGTTCGTTCACCTAAGAGAGTTGAAACTATGTTGCGATTCAGCGAGTTAGAAACACGTTTATGCTAGGAGCTGCGTTGGGATATTCCCGAGTGAATGGGACCATAGGCTGTACAGAGAAATATCTGCTTCTGAAACCAAAACGGAGCTATCCAACTGAATGGTTGTCAATGTGTGCATTCAACTGACAGAGTTAAACTCACGTGTGGATTCAGCGGTTTGCAAACCCTTTCTGTGCAGAATCCCTAAACCGGTATTTCCAGCCCAATGCCGGCATCCGTACTAAACAGCAGGAAACTTCGTCTAAAACTCAGGAGAAACGTTTCCTTGAAACTGTTCTGCTGTGCGTTCGTTCACCTAAGAGAGTTGAATCTATGTTGAGATTCAGCGAGTCAGAAACACGTTTCTTCTAGGAGCTGCGTTGGGATATTCCCGAGTGAATGGGACCATAGGCTGTACAGAGAAATATCTGCTTCTAAAACCAAAAGTGTGCTATCAAACTGAATGGTTGTCAATGTGTGCATTCAACTGACAGAGTTAAACTCACGTGTGGATTCAGCGGTTTGCAAACCCTTTCTGTGCAGAATCCCAAAACCGGTAATTCCAACCCAATGCCGGCATACGTACTAAACAGCAGGAAACTTCGTCTAAAACTCAGGAGAAACGTTTCCTTGAAACTGCTCTGCTGTGCGTTCGTTCACCTAAGAGAGTTGAATCTATGTTGAGATTCAGCGAGTCAGAAACACGTTTCTTCTAGGAGCTGCGTTGGGATACTCCCGAGTGAATGGGACCATAGGCTGTACAGAGAAATATCTGCTTCTAAAACCAAAACGGAGCTATCTAACTGAATGGTTGTCAATGTGTGCATTCAACTGACAGAGTTAAACTCACGTGTGGATTCAGCGGTTTGCAAACCCTTTCTGTGCAGAATCCCAAAACCGGTATTTCCAGCCCAATGCCGGCATACGTACTAAACAGCAGGAAACTTCGTCTAAGACTCAAGAGAAACGTTTCCTTGAAACTGCTCTGCTGTGCGTTCGTTCACCTAAGAGAGTTGAATCTATGTTGAGATTCAGCGAGTCAGAAACACGTTTCTTCTAGGAGCTGCGTTGGGATATTCCCGAGCGAATGGGACCATAGGCTGTACAGAGAAATATCTGCTTCTAAAACCAAAACGGAGCTATCTAACTGAATGGTTGTCAAAGTGTGCATTCAACTGACAGAGTTAAACTCACGTTTGGATTCAGCGGTTTGCAAACCCTTTCTGTGCAGAATCCCAAAACCGGTATTTCCAGCCCAATGCCGGCATCCGTACTAAACAGCAGGAAACTTCGTCTAAAACTCAGGAGAAACGTTTCCTTGAAACTGCTCTGCTGTGCGTTCGATCACCTAAGAGAGTTGAATCTATGTTGAGATTCAGCGAGTCAGAAACACGTTTCTTCTAGGAGGTGCGTTGGGATATTCCCGAGTGAATGGGACCACAGGCTGTACAGAGAAATATCTGCTCCTACAACCAAAAGGGTGGTATCTAACTGAATGGTTGTCAATGTGTGCATTCAACTGACAGAGTTAAACTCACGTTTGGATTCAGCGGTTTACAAACCCTTTCTGTGCAGAATCCCAAAACCGGTAATTCCAGCTCAATGCCGGCATCCGTACTAAACATCAGGAAACTTCGTCTAAAACTCAGGAGAAACGTTTCCTTGAAACTGCTCTGCTGTGCGTTCGTTCACCTAAGAGAGTTGATACTATGTTGAGATTCAGCGAGTCAGAAACACGTTTATGCTAGGAGCTGCGTTGGGATATTCCCGAGTGAATGGGACCATAGGCTGTACAGAGAAATATCTGCTTCTGAAACCAAAACGGAGCTATCTAACTGAATGGTTGTCAATGTGTGCATTCAACTGACAGAGTTAAACTCACGTGTGGATTCAGCGGTTTGCAAACCCTTTCTGTGCAGAATCCCAAAACCGGTATTTCCAGCCCAATGCCGGCATCCGTACTAAACAGCAGGAAACTTCGTCTAAAACTCAGGAGAAACGTTTCCTTGAAACTGCTCTGCTGTGCGTTCGTTCACCTAAGGGAGTTGAATCTATGTTGAGATTCAGCGAGTCAGAAACACGTTTCTTCTAGGAGCTGCGTTGGGATATTCCCGAGTGAATGGGACCATAGGCTGTACAGAGAAATATCTGCTTCTAAAACCAAAAGTGTGCTATCAAACTGAATGGTTGTCAATGTGTGCATTCAACTGACAGAGTTAAACTCACGTGTGGATTCAGCGGTTTGCAAACTCTTTCTGTGCAGAATCCCAAAACCGCTATTTCCAGCCCAATGCCGGCATCCGTACTAAACAGCAGGAAACTTCGTCTAAAACTCAGGAGAAACGTTTCCTTGAAACTGCTCTGCTGTGCGTTCGTTCACCTAAGAGAGTTGAATCTATGTTGAGATTCAGCGAGTCAGAAACACGTTTCTTCTTGGAGCTGCGTTGGGATATTCCCGAGTGAATGGGACCATAGGCTGTACAGAGAAATATCTGCTTCTAAAACCAAAACGGAGCTATCTAACTGAATGGTTGTCAATGTGTGCATTCAACTGACAGAGTTAAACTCACATGTGGATTCAGCGGTTTGCAAACCCTTTCTGTGCAGAATCCCAAAACCGGTATTTCCAGCCCAATGCCGGCATACGTACTAAAGAGCAGGAAACTTCGTCTAAAACTCAGGAGCAACGTTTCCTTGAAACTGCTCTGCTGTGCGTTCGTTCACCTAAGAGAATTGAAACTATGTTGAGATTCAGCGAGTCAGAAACACGTTTCTTCTAGGAGCTGCGTTGGGATATTCCCGAGTGAATGGGACCATAGGCTGTACAGAGAAATATCTGCTTCTAAAACCAAAAGTGTGCTATCAAACTGAATGGTTGTCAATGTGTGCATTCAACTGACAGAGTTAAACTCACGTGTGGATTCAGCGGTTTGCAAACCCTTTCTGTGCAGAATCCCAAAACCGGTATTTCCAGCCCAATGCCGGCCTACGTACTAAACAGCAGGAAACTTCGTCTAAGACTCAAGAGAAACGTTTCCTTGAAACTGCGCTGCTGTGCGTTCGTTCACCTAAGAGAGTTGAATCTATGTTGAGATTCAGCGAGTCAGAAACACGTTTCTTCTAGGAGCTGCGTTGGGATATTCCCGAGTGAATGGGACCATAGGCTGTACAGAGAAATATCTGCTTCTAAACCAAAAGTGTGCTATCAAACTGAATGGTTGTCAATGTGCGCATTCAACTGACAGAGTTAAACTCACGTGTGGATTCAGCGGTTTGCAAACCCTTTCTGTGCAGAATCCCAAAACCGGTATTTCCAGCCCAATGCCGGCATACGTACTAAACAGCAGGAAACTTCGTCTAAAACTCAGGAGAAACGTTTCCTTGAAACTGCTCTGCTGTGCGTTCGTTCACCTAAGAGAGTTGAATCTATGTTGAGATTCAGCGAGTCAGAAACACGTTTCTTCTAGGAGCTGCGTTGGGATATTCCCGAGTGAATGGGACCATAGGCTGTACAGAGAAATATCTGCTTCTAAAACCAAAAGTGTGCTATCAAACTGAATGGTTGTCAATGTGTGCATTCAACTGACAGAGTTAAACTCACGTGTGGATTCAGCGGTTTGCAAACCATTTCTGTGCAGAATCCCAAAACCGGTATGTCCAGCCCAATGCCGGCATCCATACTAAACAGCAGGAAACTTCGTCTGAAACTCAGGAGAAACGTTTCCTTGAAACTGGTCTGCTGTGCGTTCGTTCACCTAAGATAGTTGAATCTATGTTGAGATTCAGCGAGTCAGAAACACGTTTCTTCTAGGAGGTGCGTTAGGATATTCCCGAGTGAATGGGACCATAGGCTGTGCAGAGTAATATCTGCTTCTAAAACCAAAACGGAGCTATCTAACTGAATGGTTGTCAATGTGTGCATTCAACTGACAGAGTTAAACTCACGTGTGGATTCAGCGGTTTGCAAACCCTTTCTGTGCAGAATCCCTAAACCGGTATTTCCAGCCCAATGCCGGCATCCGTACTAAACAGCAGGAAACTTCGTCTAAAACTCAGGAGAAACGTTTCCTTGTAACTGTTCTGCTGTGCTTTCGTTCACCTAAGAGAGTTGAATCTATGTTGAGATTCAGCGAGTCAGAAACACGTTTCTTCTAGGAGCTGCGTTGGGATATTCCCGAGTGAATGGGACCATAGGCTGTACAGAGAAATATCTGCTTCTAAAACCAAAACGGAGCTATCTAACTGAATGGTTGTCAATGTGTGCATTCAACTGACAGAGTTAAACTCACGTGTGGATTCAGCGGTTTACAAACCCTTTCTGTGCAGAATCCCAAAACCGGTATTTCCAGCCCAATGCCGGCATACGTACTAAACAGCAGGAAACTTCGTCTAAAACTCAGGAGAAACGTTTCCTTGAAACTGCTCTGCTGTGCGTTCGATCACCTAAGAGAGTTGAATCTATGTTGAGATTCAGCGAGTCAGAAACACGTTTCTTCTAGGAGCTGCGTTGGGATATTCCCGAGTGAAAGGGACCATAGGCTGTACAGAGAAATATCTGCTCCTACAACCAAAAGGGTGGTATCTAACTGAATGGTTGTCAATGTGTGCATTCAACTGCCAGAGTTAAACTCACGTTTGGATTCAGCGGTTTACAAACCCTTTCTGTGCAGAATCCCAAAACCGGTAATTCCAGCTCAATGCCGGCATCCGTACTAAACAGCAGGAAACTTCGTCTAAAACTCAGGAGAAACGTTTCCTTGAAACTGCTCTGCTGTGCGTTCGTTCACCTAAGAGAGTTGAAACTATGTTGCGATTCAGCGAGTCAGAAACACGTTTATGCTAGGAGCTGCGTTGGGATATTCCCGAGTGAATGGGACCATAGGCTGTACAGAGAAATATCTGCTTCTGAAACCAAAACGGAGCTATCTAACTGAATGGTTGTCAATGTGTGCATTCAACTGACAGAGTTAAACTCACGTGTGGATTCAGAGGTTTGCAAACCATTTCTGTGCAGAATCCCAAAACCGGAATGTCCAGCCCAATGCCGGCATCCGTACTAAACAGCAGGAAACTTCGTCTAAAACTCAGAAGAAACGTTTCCTTGAAACTGCTCTGCTGCGCGTTCGATCACCTAAGAGAGTTGAATCTATGTTGAGATTCAGCGAGTCAGAAACACGTTTCTTCTAGGAGGTGCGTTGGGATATTCCCGAGTGAATGGGACCATAGGCTGTACAGAGAAATATTTGCTCTTACAACCAAAAGGGTGGTATCAAACTGAATGGTTGTCAATGTGTGCATTCAACTGACAGAGTTAAACTCACGTGTGGATTCAGCGGTTTGCAAACCCTTTCTGTGCAGAATCCCTAAACCGGTATTTCCAGCCCAATGCCGGCATCCGTACTAAACAGCAGGAAACTTCGTCTAAAACTCAGGAGAAACGTTTCCTTGAAACTGTTCTGCTGTGCGTTCGTTCACCTAAGAGAGTTGAATCTATGTTGAGATTCAGCGAGTCAGAAACACGTTTCTTCTAGGAGCTGCGTTGGGATATTCCCGAGTGAATGGGACCATAGGCTGTACAGAGAAATATCTGCTTCTAAAACCAAAAGTGTGCTATCAAACTGAATGGTTGTCAATGTGTGCATTCAACTGACAGAGTTAAACTCACGTGTGGATTCAGCGGTTTGCAAACCCTTTCTGTGCAGAATCCCAAAACCGGTAATTCCAACCCAATGCCGGCATACGTACTAAACAGCAGGAAACTTCGTCTAAAACTCAGGAGAAACGTTTCCTTGAAACTGCTCTGCTGTGCGTTCGTTCACCTAAGAGAGTTGAATCTATGTTGAGATTCAGCGAGTCAGAAACACGTTTCTTCTAGGAGCTGCGTTGGGATACTCCCGAGTGAATGGGACCATAGGCTGTACAGAGAAATATCTGCTTCTAAAACCAAAACGGAGCTATCTAACTGAATGGTTGTCAATGTGTGCATTCAACTGACAGAGTTAAACTCACGTGTGGATTCAGCGGTTTGCAAACCCTTTCTGTGCAGAATCCCAAAACCGGTATTTCCAGCCCAATGCCGGCATACGTACTAAACAGCAGGAAACTTCGTCTAAGACTCAAGAGAAACGTTTCCTTGAAACTGCTCTGCTGTGCGTTCGTTCACCTAAGAGAGTTGAATCTATGTTGAGATTCAGCGAGTCAGAAACACGTTTCTTCTAGGAGCTGCGTTGGGATATTCCCGAGCGAATGGGACCATAGACTGTACAGAGAAATATCTGCTTCTAAAACCAAAACGGAGCTATCTAACTGAATGGTTGTCAATGTGTGCATTCAACTGACAGAGTTAAACTCACGTTTGGATTCAGCGGTTTGCAAACCCTTTCTGTGCAGAATCCCAAAACCGGTATTTCCAGCCCAATGCCGGCATCCGTACTAAACAGCAGGAAACTTCGTCTAAAACTCAGGAGAAACGTTTCCTTGAAACTGCTCTGCTGTGCGTTCGATCACCTAAGAGAGTTGAATCTATGTTGAGATTCAGCGAGTCAGAAACACGTTTCTTCTAGGAGGTGCGTTGGGATATTCCCGAGTGAATGGGACCATAGGCTGTACAGAGAAATATCTGCTTCTAAACCAAAAGTGTGCTATCAAACTGAATGGTTGTCAATGTGCGCATTCAACTGACAGAGTTAAACTCACGTGTGGATTCAGCGGTTTGCAAACCCTTTCTGTGCAGAATCCCAAAACCGGTATTTCCAACCCAATGCCGGCATACGTACTAAACAGCAGGAAACTTCCTCTAAAACTCAGGAGAAACGTTTCCTTGAAACTGCTCTGCTGTGCGTTCGTTCACCTAAGAGAGTTGAATCTATGTTGAGATTCAGCGAGTCAGAAACACGTTTCTTCTAGGAGCTGCGTTGGGATATTCCCGAGTGAATGGGACCATAGGCTGTACAGAGAAATATCTGCTTCTAAAACCAAAAGTGTGCTATCAAACTGAATGGTTGTCAATGTGTGCATTCAACTGACAGAGTTAAACTCACGTGTGGATTCAGCGGTTTGCAAACCCTTTCTGTGCAGAATCCCAAAACCGCTATTTCCAGCCCAATGCCGGCATCCGTACTAAACAGCAGGAAACTTCGTCTAAAACTCAGGAGAAACGTTTCCTTGAAACTGCTCTGCTGTGCGTTCGTTCACCTAAGAGAGTTGAATCTATGTTGAGATTCAGCGAGTCAGAAAGACGTTTCTTCTAGGAGCTGCGTTGGGATATTCCCGAGTGAATGGGACCATAGGCTGTACCGAGAAATATCTGCTTCTAAAACCAAAACGGAGCTATCTAACTGAATGGTTGTCAATGTGTGCATTCAACTGACAGAGTTAAACTCACATGTGGATTCAGCGGTTTGCAAACCCTTTCTGTGCAGAATCCCAAAACCGGTATTTCCAGCCCAATGCGGGCATACGTACTAAAGAGCAGGAAACTTCGTCTAAAACTCAGGAGCAACGTTTCCTTGAAACTGCTCTGCTGTGCGTTCGTTCACCTAAGAGAGTTGAATCTATGTTGAGATTCAGCGAGTCAGAAACACGTTTCTTCTAGGAGCTGCGTTGGGATACTCCCGAGTGAATGGGACCATAGGCTGTACAGAGAAATATCTGCTTCTAAAACCAAAACGGAGCTATCTAACTGAATGGTTGTCAATGTGTGCATTCAACTGACAGAGTTAAACTCACGTGTGGATTCAGCGGTTTGCAAACCCTTTCTGTGCAGAATCCCAAAACCGGTATTTCCAGCCCAATGCCGGCATACGTACTAAACAGCAGGAAACTTCGTCTAAGACTCAAGAGAAACGTTTCCTTGAAACTGCTCTGCTGTGCGTTCGTTCACCTAAGAGAGTTGAATCTATGTTGAGATTCAGCGAGTCAGAAACACGTTTCTTCTAGGAGCTGCGTTGGGATATTCCCGAGCGAATGGGACCATAGGCTGTACAGAGAAATATCTGCTTCTAAAACCAAAACGGAGCTATCTAACTGAATGGTTGTCAATGTGTGCATTCAACTGACAGAGTTAAACTCACGTTTGGATTCAGCGGTTTGCAAACCCTTTCTGTGCAGAATCCCAAAACCGGTATTTCCAGCCCAATGCCGGCATCCGTACTAAACAGCAGGAAACTTCGTCTAAAACTCAGGAGAAACGTTTCCTTGAAACTGCTCTGCTGTGCGTTCGATCACCTAAGAGAGTTGAATCTATGTTGAGATTCAGCGAGTCAGAAACACGTTTCTTCTAGGAGGTGCGTTGGGATATTCCCGAGTGAATGGGACCACAGGCTGTACAGAGAAATATCTGCTCCTACAACCAAAAGGGTGGTATCTAACTGAATGGTTGTCAATGTGTGCATTCAACTGACAGAGTTAAACTCACGTTTGGATTCAGCGGTTTACAAACCCTTTCTGTGCAGAATCCCAAAACCGGTAATTCCAGCTCAATGCCGGCATCCGTACTAAACATCAGGAAACTTCGTCTAAAACTCAGGAGAAACGTTTCCTTGAAACTGCTCTGCTGTGCGTTCGTTCACCTAAGAGAGTTGAAACTATGTTGAGATTCAGCGAGTCAGAAACACGTTTATGCTAGGAGCTGCGTTGGGATATTCCCGAGTGAATGGGACCATAGGCTGTACAGAGAAATATCTGCTTCTGAAACCAAAACGGAGCTATCTAACTGAATGGTTCTCAATGTGTGCATTCAACTGACAGAGTTAAACTCACGTGTGGATTCAGCGGTTTGCAAACCCTTTCTGTGCAGAATCCCAAAACCGGTATTTCCAGCCCAATGCCGGCATCCGTACTAAACAGCAGGAAACTTCGTCTAAAACTCAGGAGAAACGTTTCCTTGAAACTGCTCTGCTGTGCGTTCGTTCACCTAAGGGAGTTGAATCTATGTTGAGATTCAGCGAGTCAGAAACACGTTTCTTCTAGGAGCTGCGTTGGGATATTCCCGAGTGAATGGGACCATAGGCTGTACAGAGAAATATCTGCTTCTAAAACCAAAAGTGTGCTATCAAACTGAATGGTTGTCAATGTGTGCATTCAACTGACAGAGTTAAACTCACGTGTGGATTCAGCGGTTTGCAAACTCTTTCTGTGCAGAATCCCAAAACCGCTATTTCCAGCCCAATGCCGGCATCCGTACTAAACAGCAGGAAACTTCGTCTAAAACTCAGGAGAAACGTTTCCTTGAAACTGCTCTGCTGTGCGTTCGTTCACCTAAGAGAGTTGAATCTATGTTGAGATTCAGCGAGTCAGAAACACGTTTCTTCTTGGAGCTGCGTTGGGATATTCCCGAGTGAATGGGACCATAGGCTGTACAGAGAAATATCTGCTTCTAAAACCAAAACGGAGCTATCTAACTGAATGGTTGTCAATGTGTGCATTCAACTGACAGAGTTAAACTCACATGTGGATTCAGCGGTTTGCAAACCCTTTCTGTGCAGAATCCCAAAACCGGTATTTCCAGCCCAATGCCGGCATACGTACTAAAGAGCAGGAAACTTCGTCTAAAACTCAGGAGCAACGTTTCCTTGAAACTGCTCTGCTGTGCGTTCGTTCACCTAAGAGAATTGAAACTATGTTGAGATTCAGCGAGTCAGAAACACGTTTCTTCTAGGAGCTGCGTTGGGATATTCCCGAGTGAATGGGACCATAGGCTGTACAGAGAAATATCTGCTTCTAAAACCAAAAGTGTGCTATCAAACTGAATGGTTGTCAATGTGTGCATTCAACTGACAGAGTTAAACTCACGTGTGGATTCAGCGGTTTGCAAACCCTTTCTGTGCAGAATCCCAAAACCGGTATTTCCAGCCCAATGCCGGCCTACGTACTAAACAGCAGGAAACTTCGTCTAAGACTCAAGAGAAACGTTTCCTTGAAACTGCGCTGCTGTGCGTTCGTTCACCTAAGAGAGTTGAATCTATGTTGAGATTCAGCGAGTCAGAAACACGTTTCTTCTAGGAGCTGCGTTGGGATATTCCCGAGTGAATGGGACCATAGGCTGTACAGAGAAATATCTGCTTCTAAACCAAAAGTGTGCTATCAAACTGAATGGTTGTCAATGTGCGCATTCAACTGACAGAGTTAAACTCACGTGTGGATTCAGCGGTTTGCAAACCCTTTCTGTGCAGAATCCCAAAACCGGTATTTCCAGCCCAATGCCGGCATACGTACTAAACAGCAGGAAACTTCGTCTAAAACTCAGGAGAAACGTTTCCTTGAAACTGCTCTGCTGTGCGTTCGTTCACCTAAGAGAGTTGAATCTATGTTGAGATTCAGCGAGTCAGAAACACGTTTCTTCTAGGAGCTGCGTTGGGATATTCCCGAGTGAATGGGACCATAGGCTGTACAGAGAAATATCTGCTTCTAAAACCAAAAGTGTGCTATCAAACTGAATGGTTGTCAATGTGTGCATTCAACTGACAGAGTTAAACTCACGTGTGGATTCAGCGGTTTGCAAACCCTTTCTGTGCAGAATCCCAAAACCGCTATTTCCAGCCCAATGCCGGCATCCGTACTAAACAGCAGGAAACTTCGTCTAAAACTCAGGAGAAACGTTTCCTTGAAACTGCTCTGCTGTGCGTTCGTTCACCTAAGAGAGTTGAATCTATGTTGAGATTCAGCGAGTCAGAAAGACGTTTCTTCTAGGAGCTGCGTTGGGATATTCCCGAGTGAATGGGACCATAGGCTGTACCGAGAAATATCTGCTTCTAAAACCAAAACGGAGCTATCTAACTGAATGGTTGTCAATGTGTGCATTCAACTGACAGAGTTAAACTCACGTGTGGATTCAGCGGTTTGCAAACCCTTTCTGTGCAGAATCCCAAAACCGGTATTTCCAGCCCAATGCCGGCATCCGTACTAAACAGCAGGAAACTTCGTCTAAAACTCAGGAGAAACGTTTCCTTGAAACTGCTCTGCTGTGCGTTCGATCACCTAAGAGAGTTGAATCTATGTTGAGATTCAGCGAGTCAGAAACACGTTTCTTCTAGGAGCTGCGTTGGGATATTCCCGAGTGAATGGGACCATAGGCTGTACAGAGAAATATCTGCTCCTACAACCAAAAGGGTGGTATCTAACTGAATGGTTGTCAATGTGTGCATTCAACTGACAGAGTTAAACTCACGTTTGGATTCAGCGGTTTACAAACCCTTTCTGTGCAGAATCCCAAAACCGGTAATTCCAGCTCAATGCCGGCATCCGTACTAAACAGCAGGAAACTTCGTCTAAAACTCAGGAGAAACGTTTCCTTGAAACTGCTCTGCTGTGCGTTCGTTCACCTAAGAGAGTTGAAACTATGTTGCGATTCAGCGAGTTAGAAACACGTTTATGCTAGGAGCTGCGTTGGGATATTCCCGAGTGAATGGGACCATAGGCTGTACAGAGAAATATCTGCTTCTGAAACCAAAACGGAGCTATCTAACTGAATGGTTGTCAATGTGTGCATTCAACTGACAGAGTTAAACTCACGTGTGGATTCAGCGGTTTGCAAACCATTTCTGTGCAGAATCCCAAAACCGGTATGTCCAGCCCAATGCCGGCATCCATACTAAACAGCAGGAAACTTCGTCTAAAACTCAGGAGAAACGTTTCCTTGAAACTGGTCTGCTGTGCGTTCGTTCACCTAAGATAGTTGAATCTATGTTGAGATTCAGCGAGTCAGAAACACGTTTCTTCTAGGAGGTGCGTTAGGATATTCCCGAGTGAATGGGACCATAGGCTGTGCAGAGTAATATCTGCTTCTAAAACCAAAAGGGTGCTATCTAACTGAATGGTTGTCAATGTGTGCATTCAACTGACAGAGTTAAACTCACGTGTGGATTCAGCGGTTTGCAAACCCTTTATGTGCAGAATCCCAAAACCGGTATTTCCAGCCCAATGCCGGCATACGTACTAAAGAGCAGGAAACTTCGTCTAAAACTCAGGAGAAACGTTTCCTTGAAACTGCTCTGCTGTGCGTTCGTTCACCTAAGAGAGTTGAATCTATGTTGAGATTCAGCGAGTCAGAAACACGTTTCTTCTAGGAGCTGCGTTGGGATATTCCCGAGTGAATGGGACCATAGGCTGTACAGAGAAATATCTGCTTCTAAAACCAAAAGTGTGCTATCAAACTGAATGGTTGTCAATGTGTGCATTCAACTGACAGAGTTAAACTCACATGTGGATTCACCGGTTTGCAAACCCTTTCTGTGCAGAATCCCAAAACCGGTATTTCCAGCCCAATGCCGGCATACGTACTAAAGAGCAGGAAACTTCGTCTAAAACTCAGGAGAAACGTTTCCTTGAAACTGCTCTGCTGTGCGTTCGTTCACCTAAGAGAGTTGAATCTATGTTGAGATTCAGCGAGTCAGAAACACGTTTCTTCTAGGAGCTGCGTTGGGATATTCCCGAGTGAATGGGACCATAGGTTGTACAGAGAAATATCTGCTTCTAAAACCAAAACGGAGCTATCTAACTGAATGGTTGTCAATGTGTGCATTCAACTGACAGAGTTAAACTCACGTGTGGATTCAGCGGTTTGCAAACCCTTTCTGTGCAGAATCCCAAAACCGGTATTTCCAGCCCAATGCCGGCATCCGTACTAAACAGCAGGAAACTTCGTCTAAAACTCAGGAGAAACGTTTCCTTGAAACTGCTCTGCTGTGCGTTCGTTCACCTAAGAGAGTTGAAACTATGTTGAGATTCAGCGAGTCAGAAACACGTTTCTTCTAGGAGCTGCGTTGGGATATTCCCGAGTGAATGGGACCATAGGCTGTACAGAGAAATATCTGCTTCTAAAACCAAAAGTGTGCTATCAAACTGAATGGTTGTCAATGTGTGCATTCAACTGACAGAGTTAAACTCACGTGTGGATTCAGCGGTTTGCAAACCCTTTCTGTGCAGAATCCCAAAACCGGTATTTCCAGCCCAATGCCGGCCTACGTACTAAACAGCAGGAAACTTCGTCTAAAACTCAGGAGAAACGTTTCCTTGAAACTGCTCTGCTGGGCGTTCCTTCACCTAAGAGAGTTGAAACTATGTTGCGATTCAGCGAGTCAGAAACACGTTTATGCTAGGAGCTGCGTTGGGATATTCCCGAGTGAATGGGACCATAGGCTGTACAGAGAAATATCTGCTTCTGAAACCAAAACGGAGCTATCTAACTGAATGGTTGTCAATGTGTGCATTCAACTGACAGAGTTAAACTCACGTGTGGATTCAGCGGTTTGCAAACCATTTCTGTGCAGAATCCCAAAACCGGTATGTCCAGCCCAATGCCGGCATCCGTACTAAACAGCAGGAAACTTCGTCTAAAACTCAGGAGAAACGTTTCCTTGAAACTGCTCTGCTGTGCGTTCGTTCACCTAAGATAGTTGAATCTATGTTGAGATTCAGCGAGTCAGAAACACGTTTCTTCTAGGAGCTGCGTTAGGATATTCCCGAGTGAATGGGACCATAGGCTGTGCAGAGTAATATCTGCTTCTAAAACCACAACGGAGCTATCTAACTGAATGGGTGTCAATGTGTGCATTCAACTGACAGAGTTAAACTCACGTGTGGATTCAGCGGTTTGCAAACCCTTTATGTGCAGAATCCAAAAACCGGTATTTCCAGCCCAATGCCGGCATACGTACTAAAGAGCAGGAAACTTCATCTAAAACTCAGAAGCAACGTTTCCTTGAAACTGCTCTGCTGTGCGTTCGTTCACCTAAGGGAGTTGAATCTATGTTGAGATTCAGCGAGTCAGAAACACGTTTCTTCTAGGAGCTGCGTTGGGATATTCCCGAGTGAATGGGACCATAGGCTGTACAGAGAAATATCTGCTTCTAAAACCAAAACGGAGCTATCTAACTGAATGGTTGTCAATGTGTGCATTCAACTGACAGAGTTAAACTCACGTGTGGATTCAGCGGTTTGCAAACCCTTTCTGTGCAGAATCCCAAAACCGGTAATTCCAACCCAATGCCGGCATCCGTACTAAACAGCAGGAAACTTCGTCTAAAACTCAGGAGCAACGTTTCCTTGAAACTGCTCTGCTGTGCGTTCGTTCACCTAAGAGAGTTGAAACTATGTTGAGATTCAGCGAGTCAGAAACACGTTTCTTCTAGGAGCTGCGTTGGGATATTCCCGAGCGAATGGGACCATAGGCTGTACAGAGAAATATCTGCTTCTAAAACCAAAAGTGTGCTATCAAACTGAATGGTTGTCAATGTGTGCATTCAACTGACAGAGTTAAACTCACGTGTGGATTCAGCGGTTTGCAAACCCTTTCTGTGCAGAATCCCTAAACCGGTATTTCCAGCCCAATGCCGGCATCCGTACTAAACAGCAGGAAACTTCGTCTAAAACTCAGGAGAAACGTTTCCTTGAATCTGTTCTGCTGTGCGTTCGTTCACCTAAGAGAGTTGAATCTATGTTGAGATTCAGCGAGTCAGAAACACGTTTCTTCTAGGAGCTGCGTTGGGATATTCCCGAGTGAATGGGACCATAGGCTGTACAGAGAAATATCTGCTTCTAAAACCAAAAGTGTGCTATCAAACTGAATGGTTGTCAATGTGTGCATTCAACTGACAGAGTTAAACTCACGTGTGGATTCAGCGGTTTGCAAACCCTTTCTGTGCAGAATCCCAAAACCGGTAATTCCAACCCAATGCCGGCATACGTACTAAACAGCAGGAAACTTCGTCTAAAACTCAGGAGAAACGTTTCCTTGAAACTGCTCTGCTGTGCGTTCGTTCACCTAAGAGAGTTGAATCTATGTTGAGATTCAGCGAGTCAGAAACACGTTTCTTCTAGGAGCTGCGTTGGGATACTCCCGAGTGAATGGGACCATAGGCTGTACAGAGAAATATCTGCTTCTAAAACCAAAACGGAGCTATCTAACTGAATGGTTGTCAATGTGTGCATTCAACTGACAGAGTTAAACTCACGTGTGGATTCAGCGGTTTGCAAACCCTTTCTGTGCAGAATCCCAAAACCGGTATTTCCAGCCCAATGCCGGCATCCGTACTAAACAGCAGGAAACTTCGTCTAAAACTCAGGAGAAACGTTTCCTTGAAACTGCTCTGCTGTGCGTTCGATCACCTAAGAGAGTTGAATCTATGTTGAGATTCAGCGAGTCAGAAACACGTTTCTTCTAGGAGCTGCGTTGGGATATTCCCGAGCGAATGGGACCATAGGCTGTACAGAGAAATATCTGCTTCTAAAACCAAAACGGAGCTATCTAACTGAATGGTTGTCAATGTGTGCATTCAACTGACAGAGTTAAACTCACGTGTGGATTCAGCGGTTTGCAAACCCTTTCTGTGCAGAATCCCAAAACCGGTATTTCCAGCCCAATGCCGGCATACGTACTAAACAGCAGGAAACTTCGTCTAAAACTCAGGAGAAACGTTTCCTTGAAACTGCTCTGCTGTGCGTTCGATCACCTAAGAGAGTTGAATCTATGTTGAGATTCAGCGAGTCAGAAACACGTTTCTTCTAGGAGCTGCGTTGGGATATTCCCGAGTGAATGGGACCATAGGCTGTACAGAGAAATATCTGCTCCTACAACCAAAAGGGTGGTATCTAACTGAATGGTTGTCAATGTGTGCATTCAACTGACAGAGTTAAACTCACGTTTGGATTCAGCGGTTTACAAACCCTTTCTGTGCAGAATCCCAAAACCGGTAATTCCAGCTCAATGCCGGCATCCGTACAAAACAGCAGGAAACTTCGTCTAAAACTCAGGAGAAACGTTTCCTTGAAACTGCTCTGCTGTGCGTTCGTTCACCTAAGAGAGTTGAAACTATGTTGCGATTCAGCGAGTCAGAAACACGTTTATGCAAGGAGCTGCGTTGGGATATTCCCGAGTGAATGGGATCATAGGCTGTACAGAGAAATATCTGCTTCTGAAACCAAAACGGAGCTATCTAACTGAATGGTTGTCAATGTGTGCATTCAACTGACAGAGTTAAACTCAGGTGTGGATTCAGCGGTTTGCAAACCCTTTCTGTGCAGAATCCCAAAACCGGTATTTCCAGCCCAATGCCGGCATACGTACTAAACAGCAGGAAACTTCGTCTAAGACTCAAGAGAAACGTTTCCTTGAAACTGCTCTGCTGTGCGTTCGTTCACCTAAGAGAGTTGAATCTATGTTGCGATTCAGCGAGTCAGAAACACGTTTCTTCTAGGAGCTGCGTTGGGATATTCCCGAGCGAATGGGACCATAGGCTGTACAGAGAAATATCTGCTTCTAAAACCAAAACGGAGCTATCTAACTGAATGGTTGTCAATGTGTGCATTCAACTGACAGAGTTAAACTCACGTGTGGATTCAGCGGTTTGCAAACCCTTTCTGTGCAGAATCCCAAAACCGGTATTTCCAGCCCAATGCCGGCATCCGTACTAAACAGCAGGAAACTTCGTCTAAAACTCAGGAGAAACGTTTCCTTGAAACTGCTCTGCTGTGCGTTCGTTCACCTAAGAGAGTTGAATCTATGTTGAGATTCAGCGAGTCAGAAACACGTTTCTTCTAGGAGCTGCGTTGGGATATTCCCGAGTGAATGGGACCATAGGCTGTACAGAGTAATATCTGCTTCTAAAACCAAAACGGAGATATCTAACTGAATGGTTGTCAATGTCTGCATTCAACTGACAGAGTTAAACTCACATGTGGATTCAGCGGTTTGCAAACCCTTTCTGTGCAGAATCCCAAAACCGGTATTTCCAGCCCAATGCCGGCATACGTACTAAAGAGCAGGAAACTTCGTCTAAAACTCAGGAGCAACGTTTCCTTGAAACTGCTCTGCTGTGCGTTCGTTCACCTAAGAGAATTGAAACTATGTTGAGATTCAGCGAGTCAGAAACACGTTTCTTCTAGGAGCTGCGTTGGGATATTCCCGAGTGAATGGGACCATAGGCTGTACAGAGAAATATCTGCTTCTAAAACCAAAAGTGTGCTATCAAACTGAATGGTTGTCAATGTGTGCATTCAACTGACAGAGTTAAACTCACGTGTGGATTCAGCGGTTTGCAAACCCTTTCTGTGCAGAATCCCAAAACCGGTATTTCCAGCCCAATGCCGGCCTACGTACTAAACAGCAGGAAACTTCGTCTAAGACTCAAGAGAAACGTTTCCTTGAAACTGCGCTGCTGTGCGTTCGTTCACCTAAGAGAGATGAATCTATGTTGAGATTCAGCGAGTCAGAAACACGTTTCTTCTAGGAGCTGCGTTGGGATATTCCCGAGTGAATGGGACCATAGGCTGTACAGAGAAATATCTGCTTCTAAACCAAAAGTGTGCTATCAAACTGAATGGTTGTCAATGTGCGCATTCAACTGACAGAGTTAAACTCACGTGTGGATTCAGCGGTTTGCAAACCCTTTCTGTGCAGAATCCCAAAACCGGTATTTCCAGCCCAATGCCGGCATACGTACTAAACAGCAGGAAACTTCGTCTAAAACTCAGGAGAAACGTTTCCTTGAAACTGCTCTGCTGTGCGTTCGTTCACCTAAGAGAGTTGAATCTATGTTGAGATTCAGCGAGTCAGAAACACGTTTCTTCTAGGAGCTGCGTTGGGATATTCCCGAGTGAATGGGACCATAGGCTGTACAGAGAAATATCTGCTTCTAAAACCAAAAGTGTGCTATCAAACTGAATGGTTGTCAATGTGTGCATTCAACTGACAGAGTTAAACTCACGTGTGGATTCAGCGGTTTGCAAACCCTTTCTGTGCAGAATCCCAAAACCGCTATTTCCAGCCCAATGCCGGCATCCGTACTAAACAGCAGGAAACTTCGTCTAAAACTCAGGAGAAACGTTTCCTTGAAACTGCTCTGCTGTGCGTTCGTTCACCTAAGAGAGTTGAATCTATGTTGAGATTCAGCGAGTCAGAAAGACGTTTCTTCTAGGAGCTGCGTTGGGATATTCCCGAGTGAATGGGACCATAGGCTGTACCGAGAAATATCTGCTTCTAAAACCAAAACGGAGCTATCTAACTGAATGGTTGTCAATGTGTGCATTCAACTGACAGAGTTAAACTCACATGTGGATTCAGCGGTTTGCAAACCCTTTCTGTGCAGAATCCCAAAACCGGTATTTCCAGCCCAATGCCGGCATACGTACTAAAGAGCAGGAAACTTCGTCTAAAACTCAGGAGCAACGTTTCCTTGAAACTGCTCTTTTGTGCGTTCGTTCACCTAAGAGAGTTGAATCTATGTTGAGATTCAGCGAGTCAGAAACACGTTTCTTCTAGGAGCTGCGTTGGGATATTCCCGAGTGAATGGGACCATAGGCTGTACAGAGAAATATCTGCTTCTAAAACCAAAACGGAGCTATCTAACTGAATGGTTGTCAATGTGTGCATTCAACTGACAGAGTTAAACTCACATGTGGATTCAGCGGTTTGCAAACCCTTTCTGTGCAGAATCCCAAAACCGGTATTTCCAGCCCAATGCCGGCATCCGTACTAAACAGCAGGAAACTTCGTCTAAAACTCAGGAGAAACGTTTCCTTGAAACTGCTCTGCTGTGCGTTCGATCACCTAAGAGAGTTGAATCTATGTTGAGATTCAGCGAGTCAGAAACACGTTTCTTCTAGGAGCTGCGTTGGGATATTCCCGAGTGAATGGGACCATAGGCTGTACAGAGAAATATCTGCTCCTACAACCAAAAGCGTGGTATCTAACTGAATGGTTGTCAATGTGTGCATTCAACTGACAGAGTTAAACTCACGTTTGGATTCAGCGGTTTACAAACCCTTTCTGTGCAGAATCCCAAAACCGGTAATTCCAGCTCAATGCCGGCATCCGTACTAAACAGCAGGAAACTTCGTCTAAAACTCAGGAGAAACGTTTCCTTGAAACTGCTCTGCTGTGCGTTCGTTCACCTAAGAGAGTTGAAACTATGTTGCGATTCAGCGAGTCAGAAACACGTTTATGCTAGGAGCTGCGTTGGTATATTCCCGAGTGAATGGGACCATAGGCTGTACAGAGAAATATCTGCTTCTGAAACCAAAACGGAGCTATCTAACTGAATGGTTGTCAATGTGTGCATTCAACTGACAGAGTTAAACTCACGTGTGGATTCAGAGGTTTGCAAACCCTTTCTGTGCAGAATCCCAAAACCGGTATGTCCGGCCCAATGCCGGCATCCATACTAAACAGCAGGAAACTTCGTCTAAAACTCAGGAGATACGTTTCCTTGAAACTGGTCTGCTGTGCGTTCGTTCACCTAAGATAGTTGAATCTATGTTGAGATTCAGCGAGTCAGAAACACGTTTCTTCTAGGAGGTGCGTTAGGATATTCCCGAGTGAATGGGACCATAGGCTGTGCAGAGTAATATCTGCTTCTAAAACCAAAATGGAGCTATCTAACTGAATGGTTGTCAATGTGTGCATTCAACTGACAGAGTTAAACTCACGTGTGGATTCAGCGGTTTGCAAACCCTTTCTGTGCAGAATCCCAAAACCGGTATTTCCAGCCCAATGCCGGCATATGTACTAAAGAGCAGGAAACTTCGTCTAAAACTCAGGAGCAACGTTTCCTTGAAACTGCTCTGCTGTGCGTTCGTTCACCTAAGAGAGTTGAATCTATGTTGAGATTCAGCGAGTCAGAAACACGTTTCTTCTAGGAGCTGCGTTGGGATATTCCCGAGTGAATGGGACCATAGGCTGTACAGAGAAATATCTGCTTCTAAAACCAAAAGTGTGCTATCAAACTGAATGGTTGTCAATGTGTGCATTCAACTGACAGAGTTAAACTCACGTGTGGATTCAGCGGTTTGCAAACCCTTTCTGTGCAGAATCCCAAAACCGGTATTTCCAGCCCAATGCTGGCATACGTACTAAACAGCAGGAAACTTCGTCTAAGACTCAAGAGAAACGTTTCCTTGAAGCTGCTCTGCTGTGCGTTCGTTCACCTAAGAGAGTTGAAACTATGTTGAGATTCAGCGAGTCAGAAACACGTTTCTTCTAGGAGCTGCGTTGGGATATTCCCGAGTGAATGGGACCATAGGCTGTGCAGAGAAATATCTGCTTCTAAACCAAAAGTGTGCTATCAAACTGAATGGTTGTCAATGTGCGCATTCAACTGACAGAGTTAAACTCACGTGTGAATTCAGCGGTTTGCAAACCCTTTCTGTGCAGAATCCCAAAACCGGTATTTCCAGCCCAATGCCGGCCTACGTACTAAACAGCAGGAAACTTCGTCTAAGACTCAAGAGAAACGTTTCCTTGAAACTGCGCTGCTGTGCGTTCGTTCACCTAAGAGAGATGAATCTATGTTGAGATTCAGCGAGTCAGAAACACGTTTCTTCTAGGAGCTGCGTTGGGATATTCCCGAGTGAATGGGACCATAGGCTGTACAGAGAAATATCTGCTTCTAAACCAAAAGTGTGCTATCAAACTGAATGGTTGTCAATGTGCGCATTCAACTGACAGAGTTAAACTCACGTGTGGATTCAGCGGTTTGCAAACCCTTTCTGTGCAGAATCCCAAAACCGGTATTTCCAGCCCAATGCCGGCATACGTACTAAACAGCAGGAAACTTCGTCTAAAACTCAGGAGAAACGTTTCCTTGAAACTGCTCTGCTGTGCGTTCGTTCACCTAAGAGAGTTGAATCTATGTTGAGATTCAGCGAGTCAGAAACACGTTTCTTCTAGGAGCTGCGTTGGGATATTCCCGAGTGAATGGGACCATAGGCTGTACAGAGAAATATCTGCTTCTAAAACCAAAAGTGTGCTATCAAACTGAATGGTTGTCAATGTGTGCATTCAACTGACAGAGTTAAACTCACGTGTGGATTCAGCGGTTTGCAAACCCTTTCTGTGCAGAATCCCAAAACCGCTATTTCCAGCCCAATGCCGGCATCCGTACTAAACAGCAGGAAACTTCGTCTAAAACTCAGGAGAAACGTTTCCTTGAAACTGCTCTGCTGTGCGTTCGTTCACCTAAGAGAGTTGAATCTATGTTGAGATTCAGCGAGTCAGAAAGACGTTTCTTCTAGGAGCTGCGTTGGGATATTCCCGAGTGAATGGGACCATAGGCTGTACCGAGAAATATCTGCTTCTAAAACCAAAACGGAGCTATCTAACTGAATGGTTGTCAATGTGTGCATTCAACTGACAGAGTTAAACTCACATGTGGATTCAGCGGTTTGCAAACCCTTTCTGTGCAGAATCCCAAAACCGGTATTTCCAGCCCAATGCCGGCATACGTACTAAAGAGCAGGAAACTTCGTCTAAAACTCAGGAGCAACGTTTCCTTGAAACTGCTCTGCTGTGCGTTCGTTCACCTAAGAGAGTTGAATCTATGTTGAGATTCAGCGAGTCAGAAACACGTTTCTTCTAGGAGCTGCTTTGTGATATTCCCGAGTGAATGGGACCATAGGCTGTACAGAGAAATATCTGCTTCTAAAACCAAAACGGAGCTATCTAACTGAATGGTTGTCAATGTGTGCATTCAACTGACAGAGTTAAACTCACATGTGGATTCAGCGGTTTGCAAACCCTTTCTGTGCAGAATCCCAAAACCGGTATTTCCAGCCCAATGCCGGCATCCGTACTAAACAGCAGGAAACTTCGTCTAAAACTCAGGAGAAACGTTTCCTTGAAACTGCTCTGCTGTGCGTTCGATCACCTAAGAGAGTTGAATCTATGTTGAGATTCAGCGAGTCAGAAACACGTTTCTTCTAGGAGCTGCGTTGGGATATTCCCGAGTGAATGGGACCATAGGCTGTACAGAGAAATATCTGCTCCTACAACCAAAAGCGTGGTATCTAACTGAATGGTTGTCAATGTGTGCATTCAACTGACAGAGTTAAACTCACGTTTGGATTCAGCGGTTTACAAACCCTTTCTGTGCAGAATCCCAAAACCGGTAATTCCAGCTCAATGCCGGCATCCGTACTAAACAGCAGGAAACTTCGTCTAAAACTCAGGAGAAACGTTTCCTTGAAACTGCTCTGCTGTGCGTTCGTTCACCTAAGAGAGTTGAAACTATGTTGCGATTCAGCGAGTCAGAAACACGTTTATGCTAGGAGCTGCGTTGGTATATTCCCGAGTGAATGGGACCATAGGCTGTACAGAGAAATATCTGCTTCTGAAACCAAAACGGAGCTATCTAACTGAATGGTTGTCAATGTGTGCATTCAACTGACAGAGTTAAACTCACGTGTGGATTCAGAGGTTTGCAAACCATTTCTGTGCAGAATCCCAAAACCGGTATGTCCGGCCCAATGCCGGCATCCATACTAAACAGCAGGAAACTTCGTCTAAAACTCAGGAGAAACGTTTCCTTGAAACTGGTCTGCTGTGCGTTCGTTCACCTAAGATAGTTGAATCTATGTTGAGATTCAGCGAGTCAGAAACACGTTTCTTCTAGGAGGTGCGTTAGGATATTCCCGAGTGAATGGGACCATAGGCTGTGCAGAGTAATATCTGCTTCTAAAACCAAAATGGAGCTATCTAACTGAATGGTTGTCAATGTGTGCATTCAACTGACAGAGTTAAACTCACGTGTGGATTCAGCGGTTTGCAAACCCTTTCTGTGCAGAATCCCAAAACCGGTATTTCCAGCCCAATGCCGGCATACGTACTAAACAGCAGGAAACATCGTCTAAAACTCAGGAGAAACGTTTCCTTGAAACTGCTCTGCTGTGCTTTCGTTCACCTAAGAGAGTTGAATCTATGTTGAGATTCAGCGAGTCAGAAACACGTTTCTTCTAGGAGCTGCGTTGGGATATTCCCGAGTGAATGGGACCATAGGCTGTACAGAGAAATATCTGCTTCTAAAACCAAAAGTGTGCTATCAAACTGAATGGTTGTCAATGTGTGCATTCAACTGACAGAGTTAAACTCACGTGTGGATTCAGCGGTTTGCAAACCCTTTCTGTGCAGAATCCCAAAACCGCTATTTCCAGCCCAATGCCGGCATACGTACTAAACAGCAGGAAACTTCGTCTAAAACTCAGGAGAAACGTTTCCTTGAAACTGCTCTGCTGTGCGTTCGATCACCTAAGAGAGTTGAATCTATGTTGAGATTCAGCGAGTCAGAAACACGTTTCTTCTAGGAGCTGCGTTGGGATATTCCCGAGTGAATGGGACCATAAGCTGTACAGAGAAATATCTGCTCCTACAACCAAAAGGGTGGTATCTAACTGAATGGTTGTCAATGTGTGCATTCAACTGACAGAGTTAAACTCACGTTTGGATTCAGCGGTTTACAAACCCTTTCTGTGCAGAATCCCAAAACCGGTAATTCCAGCTCAATGCCGGCATCCGTACTAAACAGCAGGAAACTTCGTCTAAAACTCAGGAGAAACGTTTCCTCGAAACTGCTCTGCTGTGCGTTCGTTCACCTAAGAGAGTTGAAACTATGTTGCGATTCAGCGAGTCAGAAACACGTTTATGCTAGGAGCTGCATTGGGATATTCCCGAGTGAATGGGACCATAGGCTGTACAGAGAAATATCTGCTTCTGAAACCAAAACGGAGCTATCTAACTGAATGGTTGTCAATGTGTGCATTCAACTGACAGAGTTAAACTCACGTGTGGATTCAGCCGTTTGCAAACCATTTCTGTGCAGAATCCCAAAACCGGTATGTCCAGCCCAATGCCGGCATCCGTACTAAACAGCAGGAAACTTCGTCTAAAACTCAGAAGAAACGTTTCTTTGAAACTGCTCTGCTGTGCTTTCGTTCACCTAAGATAGTTGAATCTATGTTGAGATTCAGCGAGTCAGAAACACGTTTCTTCTAGGAGCTGCGTTAGGATATTCCCGAGTGAATGGGACCATAGGATGTGCAGAGTAATATCTGCTTCTAAAACCAAAACGGAGCTATCTAACTGAATGGTTGTCAATGTGTGCATTCAACTGACAGAGTTAAACTCACGTGTGGATTCAGCGGTTTGCAAACCCTTTCTGTGCAGAATCCCAAAACTGGTATTTCCAGCCCAATGCCGGCATCCGTACTAAACAGCAGGAAACTTCGTCTAAAACTCAGGAGAAACTTTTCCTTGAAACTGCTGTGCTGTACGTTCGTTCACCTAAGAGAGTTGAATCTATGTTGAGATTCAGCGAGTCAGAAACACGTTTCTTCTAGGAGCTGCGTTGGGATATTCCCGAGTGAATGGGACCATAGGCTGTACAGAGAAATATCTGCTTCTAAAACCAAAAGTGTGCTATCAAACTGAATGGTTGTCAATGTGTGCATTCAACTGACAGAGTTAAACTCACATGTGGATTCAGCGGTTTGCAAACCCTTTCTGTGCAGAATCCCAAAACCGGTATTTCCAGCCCAATGCCGGCATACGTACTAAAGAGCAGGAAACTTCGTCTAAAACTCAGGAGCAACGTTTCCTTGAAACTGCTCTGCTGTGCGTTCGTTCACCTAAGAGAGTTGAATCTATGTTGAGATTCAGCGAGTCAGAAACACGTTTCTTCTAGGAGCTGCGTTGGGATATTCCCGAGCGAATGGGACCATAGGCTGTACAGAGAAATATCTGCTTCTAAAACCAAAACGGAGCTATCTAACTGAATGGTTGTCAATGTGTGCATTCAACTGACAGAGTTAAACTCACGTGTGGATTCAGCGGTTTGCAAACCCTTTATGTGCAGAATCCCAAAACCGGTATTTCCAGCCCAATGCCGGCATCCGTACTAAACAGCAGGAAACTTCGTCTAAAACTCAGGAGAAACGTTTCCTTGAAACTGCTCTGCTGTGCGTTCGATCACCTAAGAGAGTTGAATCTATGTTGAGATTCAGCGAGTCAGAAACACGTTTCTTCTAGGAGGTGCGTTGGGATATTCCCGAGTGAATGGGACCATAGGCTGTACAGAGAAATATCTGCTCCTACAACCAAAAGGGTGTTATCTAACTGAATGGTTGTCAATGTGTGCATTCAACTGACAGAGTTAAACTCACGTTTGGATTCAGCGGTTTACAAACCCTTTCTGTGCAGAATCCCAAAACCGGTAATTCCAGCTCAATGCCGGCATCCGTACTAAACATCAGGAAACTTCGTCTAAAACTCAGGAGAAACGTTTCCTTGAAACTGCTCTGCTGTGCGTTCGTTCACCTAAGAGAGTTGAAACTATGTTGAGATTCAGCGAGTCAGAAACACGTTTATGCTAGGAGCTGCGTTGGGATATTCCCGAGTGAATGGGACCATAGGCTGTACAGAGAAATATCTGCTTCTGAAACCAAAACGGAGCTATCTAACTGAATGGTTGTCAATGTGTGCATTCAACTGACAGAGTTAAACTCACGTGTGGATTCAGCGGTTTGCAAACCCTTTCTGTGCAGAATCCCAAAACCGGTATTTCCAGCCCAATGCCGGCATCCGTACTAAACAGCAGGAAACTTCGTCTAAAACTCAGGAGAAACGTTTCCTTGAAACTGCTCTGCTGTGCGTTCGTTCACCTAAGAGAGTTGAATCTATGTTGAGATTCAGCGAGTCAGAAACACGTTTCTTCTAGGAGCTGCGTTGGGATATTCCCGAGTGAATGGGACCATAGGCTGTACAGAGAAATATCTGCTTCTAAAACCAAAAGTGTGCTATCAAACTGAATGGTTGTCAATGTGTGCATTCCACTGACACAGTTAAACTCACGTGTGGATTCAGCGGTTTGCAAACTCTTTCTGTGCAGAATCCCAAAACCGCTATTTCCAGCCCAATGCCGGCATCCGTACTAAACAGTAGGAAACTTCGTCTAAAACTCAGGAGAAACGTTTCCTTGAAACTGCTCTGCTGTGCGTTCGTTCACCTAAGAGAGTTGAATCTATGTTGAGATTCAGCGAGTCAGAAACACGTTTCTTCTAGGAGCTGCGTTGGGATATTCCCGAGTGAATGGGACCATAGGCTGTACAGAGAAATATCTGCTTCTAAAACCAAAACGGAGCTATCTAACTGAATGGTTGTCAATGTGTGCATTCAACTGACAGAGTTAAACTCACGTGTGGATTCAGCGGTTTGCAAACCCTTTCTGTGCAGAATCCCAAAACCGGTATTTCCAGCCCAATGCCGGCATACGTACTAAAGAGCAGGAAACTTCGTCTAAAACTCAGGAGCAACGTTTCCTTGAAACTGCTCTGCTGTGCGTTCGTTCACCTAAGAGAGTTGAATCTATGTTGAGATTCAGCGAGTCAGAAACACGTTTCTTCTAGGAGCTGCGTTGGGATATTCCCGAGTGAATGGGACCATAGGCTGTACAGAGAAATATCTGCTTCTAAAACCAAAAGTGTGCTATCAAACTGAATGGTTGTCAATGTGTGCATTCAACTGACAGAGTTAAACTCACGTGTGGATTCAGCGGTTTGCAAACCCTTTCTGTGCAGAATCCCAAAACCGGTATTTCCAGCCCAATGCCGGCATACGTACTAAACAGCAGGAAACTTCGTCTAAGACTCAAGAGAAACGTTTCCTTGAAGCTGCTCTGCTGTGCGTTCGTTCACCTAAGAGAGTTGAATCTATGTTGAGATTCAGCGAGTCAGAAACACGTTTCTTCTAGGAGCTGCGTTGGGATATTCCCGAGTGAATGGGACCATAGGCTGTACAGAGAAATATCTGCTTCTAAACCAAAAGTGTGCTATCAAACTGAATGGTTGTCAATGTGCGCATTCAACTGACAGAGTTAAAATCACGTGTGGATTCAGCGGTTTGCAAACCCTTTCTGTGCAGAATCCCAAAACCGGTATTTCCAGCCCAATGCCGGCATACGTACTAAACAGCAGGAAACATCGTCTAAAACTCAGGAGAAACGTTTCCTTGAAACTGCTCTGCTGTGCGTTCGTTCACCTAAGAGAGTTGAATATATGTTGAGATTCAGCGAGTCAGAAACACGTTTCTTCTAGGAGCTGCGTTGGGATATTCCCGAGTGAATGGGACCATAGGCTGTACAGAGAAATATCTGATTCTAAAACCAAAAGTGTGCTATCAAACTGAATGGTTGTCAATGTGTGCATTCAACTGACAGAGTTAAACTCACGTGTGGATTCAGCGGTTTGCAAACCCTTTCTGTGCAGAATCCCAAAACCGGTAATTCCAACCCAATGCCGGCATACGTACTAAACAGCAGGAAACTTCGTCTAAAACTCAGGAGAAACGTTTCCTTGAAACTGCTCTGCTGTGCGTTCGTTCACCTAAGAGAGTTGAATCTATGTTGAGATTCAGCGAGTCAGAAACACGTTTCTTCTAGGAGCTGCGTTGGGATACTCCCGAGTGAATGGGACCATAGGCTGTACAGAGAAATATCTGCTTCTAAAACCAAAACGGAGCTATCTAACTGAATGGTTGTCAATGTGTGCATTCAACTGACAGAGTTAAACTCAGGTGTGGATTCAGCGGTTTGCAAACCCTTTCTGTGCAGAATCCCAAAACCGGTATTTCCAGCCCAATGCCGGCATACGTACTAAACAGCAGGAAACTTCGTCTAAGACTCAAGAGAAACGTTTCCTTGAAACTGCTCTGCTGTGCGTTCGTTCACCTAAGAGAGTTGAATCTATGTTGAGATTCAGCGAGTCAGAAACACGTTTCTTCTAGGAGCTGCGTTGGGATATTCCCGAGCGAATGGGACCATAGGCTGTACAGAGAAATATCTGCTTCTAAAACCAAAACGGAGCTATCTAACTGAATGGTTGTCAATGTGTGCATTCAACTGACAGAGTTAAACTCACGTGTGGATTCAGCGGTTTGCAAACCCTTTCTGTGCAGAATCCCAAAACCGGTATTTCCAGCCCAATGCCGGCATCCGTACTAAACAGCAGGAAACTTCGTCTAAAACTCAGGAGAAACGTTTCCTTGAAACTGCTCTGCTGTGCGTTCGATCACCTAAGAGAGTTGAATCTATGTTGAGATTCAGCGAGTCAGAAACACGTTTCTTCTAGGAGGTGCGTTGGGATATTCCCGAGTGAATGGGACCATAGGCTGTACAGAGAAATATCTGCTCCTACAACCAAAAGGGTGGTATCTAACTGAATGGTTGTCAATGTGTGCATTCAACTGACAGAGTTAAACTCACGTTTGGATTCAGCGGTTTACAAACCCTTTCTGTGCAGAATCCCAAAACCGGTAATTCCAGCTCAATGCCGGCATCCGTACTAAACATCAGGAAACTTCGTCTAAAACTCAGGAGAAACGTTTCCTTGAAACTGCTCTGCTGTGCGTTCGTTCACCTAAGAGAGTTGAAACTATGTTGAGATTCAGCGAGTCAGAAACACGTTTATGCTAGGAGCTGCGTTGGGATATTCCCGAGTGAATGGGACCATAGGCTGTACAGAGAAATATCTGCTTCTAAAACCAAAAGTGTGCTATCAAACTGAATGGTTGTCAATGTGTGCATTCAACTGACAGAGTTAAACTCACGTGTGGATTCAGCGGTTTGCAAACCCTTTCTGTGCAGAATCCCAAAACCGGTATTTCCAGCCCAATGCCGGCCTACGTATTAACAGCAGGAAACTTCGTCTAAGACTCAAGAGAAACGTTTCCTTGAAACTGCGCTGCTGTGCGTTCGTTCACCTAAGAGAGATGAATCTATGTTGAGATTCAGCGAGTCAGAAACACGTTTCTTCTAGGAGCTGCGTTGGGATATTCCCGAGTGAATGGGACCATAGGCTGTACAGAGAAATATCTGCTTCTTAACCAAAAGTGTGCTATCAAACTGAATGGTTGTCAATGTGCGCATTCAACTGACAGAGTTAAACTCACGTGTGGATTCAGCGGTTTGCAAACCCTTTCTGTGCAGAATCCCAAAACCGATATTTCCAGCCCAATGCCGGCATACGTACTAAACAGCAGGAAACTTCGTCTAAAACTCAGGAGAAACGTTTCCTTGAAACTGCTCTGCTGTGCGTTCGTTCACCTAAGAGAGTTGAATCTATGTTGAGATTCAGCGAGTCAGAAACACGTTTCTTCTAGGAGCTGCGTTGGGATATTCCCGAGTGAATGGGACCATAGGCTGTACAGAGAAATATCTGCTTCTAAAACCAAAAGTGTGCTATCAAACTGAATGGTTGTCAATGTGTGCATTCAACTGACAGAGTTAAACTCACGTGTGGATTCAGCGGTTTGCAAACCCTTTCTGTGCAGAATCCCAAAACCGCTATTTCCAGCCCAATGCCGGCATCCGTACTAAACAGCAGGAAACTTCGTCTAAAACTCAGGAGAAACGTTTCCTTGAAACTGCTCTGCTGTGCGTTCGTTCACCTAAGAGAGTTGAATCTATGTTGAGATTCAGCGAGTCAGAAAGACGTTTCTTCTAGGAGCTGCGTTGGGATATTCCCGAGTGAATGGGACCATAGGCTGTACCGAGAAATATCTGCTTCTAAAACCAAAACGGAGCTATCTAACTGAATGGTTGTCAATGTGTGCATTCAACTGACAGAGTTAAACTCACATGTGGATTCAGCGGTTTGCAAATCCTTTCTGTGCAGAATCCCAAAACCGGTATTTCCAGCCCAATGCCGGCATACGTACTAAAGAGCAGGAAACTTCGTCTAAAACTCAGGAGCAACGTTTCCTTGAAACTGCTCTGCTGTGCGCTCGTTCACCTAAGAGAGTTGAATCTATGTTGAGATTCAGCGAGTCAGAAACACGTTTCTTCTAGGAGCTGCTTTGGGATATTCCCGAGTGAATGGGACCATAGGCTGTACAGAGAAATATCTGCTTCTAAAACCAAAACGGAGCTATCTAACTGAATGGTTGTCAATGTGTGCATTCAACTGACAGAGTTAAACTCACGTGTGGATTCAGCGGTTTGCAAACCCTTTATGTGCAGAATCCCAAAACCGGTATTTCCAGCCCAATGCCGGCATCCGTACTAAACAGCAGGAAACTTCGTCTAAAACTCAGGAGAAACGTTTCCTTGAAACTGCTCTGCTGTGCGTTCGATCACCTAAGAGAGTTGAATCTATGTTGAGATTCAGCGAGTCAGAAACACGTTTCTTCTAGGAGCTGCGTTGGGATATTCCCGAGTGAATGGGACCATAGGCTGTACAGAGAAATATCTGCTCCTACAACCAAAAGCGTGGTATCTAACTGAATGGTTGTCAATGTGTGCATTCAACTGACAGAGTTAAACTCACGTTTGGATTCAGCGGTTTACAAACCCTTTCTGTGCAGAATCCCAAAACCGGTAATTCCAGCTCAATGCCGGCATCCGTACTAAACAGCAGGAAACTTCGTCTAAAACTCAGGAGAAACGTTTCCTTGAAACTGCTCTGCTGTGCGTTCGTTCACCTAAGAGAGTTGAAACTATGTTGCGATTCAGCGAGTCAGAAACACGTTTATGCTAGGAGCTGCGTTGGTATATTCCCGAGTGAATGGGACCATAGGCTGTACAGAGAAATATCTGCTTCTGAAACCAAAACGGAGCTATCTAACTGAATGGTTGTCAATGTGTGCATTCAACTGACAGAGTTAAACTCACGTGTGGATTCAGCGGTTTGCAAACCATTTCTGTGCAGAATCCCAAATCCGGTATGTCCGGCCCAATGCCGGCATCCATACTAAACAGCAGGAAACTTCGTCTAAAACTCAGGAGAAACGTTTCCTTGAAACTGCTCTGCTGTGCGTTCGTTCACCTAAGATAGTTGAATCTATGTTGAGATTCAGCGAGTCAGAAACACGTTTCTTCTAGGAGGTGCGTTAGGATATTCCCGAGTGAATGGGACCATAGGCTGTGCAGAGTAATATCTGCTTCTAAAACCAAAACGGAGCTATCTAACTGAATGGTTGTCAATGTGTGCATTCAACTGACAGAGTTAAACTCACGTGTGGATTCAGCGGTTTGCAAACCCTTTCTGTGCAGAATCCCAAAACCGGTATTTCCAGCCCAATGCCGGCATACGTACTAAAGAGCAGGAAACTTCGTCTAAAACTCAGGAGCAACGTTTCCTTGAAACTGCTCTGCTGTGCGTTCGTTCACCTAAGAGAGTTGAATCTATGTTGAGATTCAGCGAGTCAGAAACACGTTTCTTCTAGGAGCTGCGTTGGGATATTCCCGAGTGAATGGGACCATAGGCTGTACAGAGAAATATCTGCTTCTAAAACCAAAAGTGTGCTATCAAACTGAATGGTTGTCAATGTGTGCATTCAACTGACAGAGTTAAACTCACGTGTGGATTCAGCGGTTTGCAAACCCTTTCTGTGCAGAATCCCAAAACCGGTATTTCCAGCCCAATGCCGGCATACGTACTAAACAGCAGGAAACTTCGTCTAAGACTCAAGAGAAACGTTTCCTTGAAGCTGCTCTGCTGTGCGTTCGTTCACCTAAGAGAGTTGAATCTATGTTGAGATTCAGCGAGTCAGAAACACGTTTCTTCTAGGAGCTGCGTTGGGATATTCCCGAGTGAATAGGACCATAGGCTGTACAGAGAAATATCTGCTTCTAAACCAAAAGTGTGCTATCAAACTGAATGGTTGTCAATGTGCGCATTCAACTGACAGAGTTAAACTCACGTGTGGATTCAGCGGTTTGCAAACCCTTTCTGTGCAGAATCCCAAAACCGGTATTTCCAGCCCAATGCCGGCATACGAACTAAACAGCAGGAAACATCGTCTAAAACTCAGGAGAAACGTTTCCTTGAAACTGCTCTGCTGTGCGTTCGTTCACCTAAGAGAGTTGAATCTATGTTGAGATTCAGCGAGTCAGAAACACGTTTCTTCTAGGAGGTGCGTTGGGATATTCCCGAGTGAATGGGACCATAGGCTGTACAGAGAAATATCTGCTTCTAAAACCAAAAGTGTGCTATCAAACTGAATGGTTGTCAATGTGTGCATTCAACTGACAGAGTTAAACTCACGTGTGGATTCAGCGGTTTGCAAACCCATTCTGTGCAGAATCCCAAAACCGGTATTTCCAGCCCAATGCCGGCATACGTACTAAACAGCAGGAAACTTCGTCTAAAACTCAGGAGAAACGTTTCCTTGAAACTGCTCTGCTGTGCGTTCGATCACCTAAGAGAGTTGAATCTATGTTGAGATTCAGCGAGTCAGAAACACGTTTCTTCTAGGAGCTGCGTTGGGATATTCCCGAGTGAATGGGACCATAAGCTGTACAGAGAAATATCTGCTCCTACAACCAAAAGGGTGGTATCTAACTGAATGGTTGTCAATGTGTGCATTCAACTGACAGAGTTAAACTCACGTTTGGATTCAGCGGTTTACAAACCCTTTCTGTGCAGAATCCCAAAACCGGTAATTCCAGCTCAATGCCGGCATCCGTACTAAACAGCAGGAAACTTCGTCTAAAACTCAGGAGAAACGTTTCCACGAAACTGCTCTGCTGTGCGTTCGTTCACCTAAGAGAGTTGAAACTATGTTGCGATTCAGCGAGTCAGAAACACGTTTATGCTAGGAGCTGCATTGGGATATTCCCGAGTGAATGGGACCATAGGCTGTACAGAGAAATATCTGCTTCTGAAACCGAAACGGAGCTATCTAACTGAATGGTTGTCAATGTGTGCATTCAACTGACAGAGTTAAACTCACGTGTGGATTCAGCCGTTTGCAAACCATTTCTGTGCAGAATCCCAAAACCGGTATGTCCAGCCCAATGCCGGCATCCGTACTAAACAGCAGGAAACTTCGTCTAAAACTCAGAAGAAACGTTTCTTTGAAACTGCTCTGCTGTGCTTTCGTTCACCTAAGAGAGTTGAATCTATGTTGAGATTCAGCGAGTCAGAAACACGTTTCTTCTAGGAGCTGCGTTAGGATATTCCCGAGTGAATGGGACCATAGGCTGTGCAGAGTAATATCTGCTTCTAAAACCAAAACGGAGCTATCTAACTGAATGGTTGTCAATGTGTGCATTCAACTGACAGAGTTAAACTCACGTGTGGATTCAGCGGTTTGCAAACCCTTTATGTGCAGAATCCCAAAACCGGTATTTCCAGACCAATGCCGGCATACGTACTAAAGAGCAGGAAACTTCGTCTAAAACTCAGGAGCAACGTTTCCTTGAAACTGCTCTGCTGTGCGTTCGTTCACCTAAGAGAGTTGAATCTATGTTGAGATTCAGCGAGTCAGAAACACGTTTCTTCTAGGAGCTGCGTTGGGATATTCCCGAGTGAATGGGACCATAGGCTGTACAGAGAAATATCTGCTTCTAAAACCAAAAGTGTGCTATCTAACTGAATGGTTGTCAATGTGTGCATTCAACTGACAGAGTTAAACTCACGTGTGGATTCAGCGGTTTGCAAACCCTTTCTGTGCAGAATCCCAAAACTGGTATTTCCAGCCCAATGCCGGCATCCGTACTAAACAGCAGGAAACTTCGTCTAAAACTCAGGAGAAACTTTTCCTTGAAACTGCTGTGCTGTACGTTCGTTCACCTAAGAGAGTTGAATCTATGTTGAGATTCAGCGAGTCAGAAACACGTTTCTTCTAGGAGCTGCGTTGGGATATTCCCGAGTGAATGGGACCATAGGCTGTACAGAGAAATATCTGCTTCTAAAACCAAAAGTGTGCTATCAAACTGAATGGTTGTCAATGTGTGCATTCAACTGACAGAGTTAAACTCACATGTGGATTCAGCGGTTTGCAAACCCTTTCTGTGCAGAATCCCAAAACCGGTATTTCCAGCCCAATGCCGGCATACGTACTAAAGAGCAGGAAACTTCGTCTAAAACTCAGGAGCAACGTTTCCTTGAAACTGCTCTGCTGTGCGTTCGTTCACCTAAGAGAGTTGAATCTATGTTGAGATTCAGCGAGTCAGAAACACGTTTCTTCTAGGAGCTGCGTTGGGATATTCCCGAGTGAATGGGACCATAGGCTGTACAGAGAAATATCTGCTTCTAAAACCAAAACGGAGCTATCTAACTGAATGGTTGTCAATGTGTGCATTCAACTGACAGAGTTAAACTCACGTGTGGATTCAGCGGTTTGCAAACCCTTTCTGTGCAGAATCCCAAAACCGGTATTTCCAGCCCAATGCCGGCATCCGTACTAAACAGCAGGAAACTTCGTCTAAAACTCAGGAGAAACGTTTCCTTGAAACTGCTCTGCTGCGCGTTCGATCACCTAAGAGAGTTGAATCTATGTTGAGATTCAGCGAGTCAGAAACACGTTTCTTCTAGGAGGTGCATTGGGATATTCCCGAGTGAATGGGACCATAGACTGTACAGCGAAATATCTGCTCCTACAACCAAAAGGGTGGTATCTAACTGAATGGTTGTCCTTGTGTGCATTCAACTGACAGAGTTAAACTCACGTTTGGATTCAGCGGTTTACAAACCCTTTCTGTGCAGAATCCCAAAACCGGTAATTCCAGCTCAATGCCGGCATCCGTACTAAACAGCAGGAAACTTCGTCTAAAACTCAGGAGAAACGTTTCCTTGAAACTGCTCTGCTGTGCGTTCGTTCACCTAAGAGAGTTGAAAATATGTTGAGATTCAGCGAGTCAGAAACACGTTTATGCTAGGAGCTGCGTTGGGATATTCCCGAGCGAATGGGACCATAGGCTGTCCAGAGAAATATCTGCTTCTAAAACCAAAAGTGTGCTATCAAACTGAATGGTTGTCAATGTGTGCATTCAACTGACAGAGTTAAACTCACGTGTGGATTCAGCGGTTTGCAAACCCTTTCTGTGCAGAATCCCAAAACCGGTATTTCCAGCCCAATGCCGGCATACGTACTAAACAGCAGGAAACTTCGTCTAAAACTCAGGAGAAACGTTTCCTTGAAACTGCTCTGCTGTGCGTTCGTTCACCTAAGAGAGTTGAATCTATGTTGAGATTCAGCGAGTCAGAAACACGTTTCTTCTAGGAGCTGCGTTGGGATATTCCCGAGTGAATGGGACCATAGGCTGTACAGAGAAATATCTGCTTCTAAAACCAAAAGTGTGCTATCAAACTGAATGGTTGTCAATGTGTGCATTCAACTGACAGAGTTAAACTCACATGTGGATTCAGCGGTTTGCAAACCCTTTCTGTGCAGAATCCCAAAACCGGTATTTCCAGCCCAATGCCGGCATACGTACTAAAGAGCAGGAAACTTCGTCTAAAACTCAGGAGCAACGTTTCCTTGAAACTGCTCTGCTGTGCGTTCGTTCACCTAAGAGAGTTGAATCTATGTTGAGATTCAGCGAGTCAGAAACACGTTTATTCTAGGAGCTGCGTTGGGATATTCCCGAGTGAATGGGACCATAGGCTGTACAGAGAAATATCTGCTTCTAAAACCAAAACGGAGCTATCTAACTGAATGGTTGTCAATGTGTGCATTCAACTGACAGAGTTAAACTCACGTGTGGATTCAGCGGTTTGCAAACCCTTTATGTGCAGAATCCCAAAACCGGTATTTCCAGCCCAATGCCGGCATCCGTACTAAACAGCAGGAAACTTCGTCTAAAACTCAGGAGAAACGTTTCCTTGAAACTGCTCTGCTGCGCGTTCGATCACCTAAGAGAGTTGAATCTATGTTGAGATTCAGCGAGTCAGAAACACGTTTCTTCTAGGAGGTGCATTGGGATATTCCCGAGGGAATGGGACCATAGGCTGTACAGCGAAATATCTGCTCCTACAACCAAAAGGGTGGTATCTAACTGAATGGTTGTCAATGTGTGCATTCAACTGACAGAGTTAAACTCACGTTTGGATTCAGCGGTTTACAAACCCTTTCTGTGCAGAATCCCAAAACCGGTAATTCCAGCTCAATGCCGGCATCCGTACTAAACAGCAGGAAACTTCGTCTAAAACTCAGGAGAAACGTTTCCTTGAAACTGCTCTGCTGTGCGTTCGTTCACCTAAGAGAGTTGAAAATATGTTGAGATTCAGCGAGTCAGAAACACGTTTATGCTAGGAGCTGCGTTGGGATATTCCCGAGCGAATGGGACCATAGGCTGTCCAGAGAAATATCTGCTTCTAAAACCAAAAGTGTGCTATCAAACTGAATGGTTGTCAATGTGTGCATTCAACTGACAGAGTTAAACTCACGTGTGGATTCAGCGGTTTGCAAACCCTTTCTGTGCAGAATCCCAAAACCGGTATTTCCAGCCCAATGCCGGCATACGTACTAAACAGCAGGAAACTTCGTCTAAAACTCAGGAGAAACGTTTCCTTGAAACTGCTCTGCTGTGCGTTCGTTCACCTAAGAGAGTTGAATCTATGTTGAGATTCAGCGAGTCAGAAACACGTTTCTTCTAGGAGCTGCGTTGGGATATTCCCGAGTGAATGGGACCATAGGCTGTACAGAGAAATATCTGCTTCTAAAACCAAAAGTGTGCTATCAAACTGAATGGTTGTCAATGTGTGCATTCAACTGACAGAGTTAAACTCACGTGTGGATTCAGCGGTTTGCAAACCCTTTCTGTGCAGAATCCCAAAACCGGTAATTCCAGCCCAATGCCGGCATACGTACTAAACAGCAGGAAACTTCGTCTAAAACTCAGGAGAAACGTTTCCTTGAAACTGCTCTGCTGTGCGTTCGTTCACCTAAGAGAGTTGAATCTATGTTGAGATTCAGCGAGTCAGAAACACGTTTCTTCTAGGAGCTGCGTTGGGATACTCCCGAGTGAATGGGACCATAGGCTGTACAGAGAAATATCTGCTTCTAAAACCAAAACGGAGCTATCTAACTGAATGGTTGTCAATGTGTGGATTCAACTGACAGAGTTAAACTCACGTGTGGATTCAGCTGTTTGCAAACCCTTTCTGTGCAGAATCCCAAAACCGGTATTTCCAGCCCAATGCCGGCATCCGTACTAAACAGCAGGAAACTTCGTCTATAACTCAGGAGAAACGTTTCCTTGAAACTGCTCTGCTGTGCGTTCGTTCACCTAAGAGAGTTGAATCTATGTTGAGATTCAGCGAGTCAGAAACACGTTTCTTCTAGGAGGTGTGTTGGGATATTCCCGAGTGAATGGGACCATAGGCTGTACAGAGAAATATCTGCTCCTACAACCAAAAGGGTGGTATCTAACTGAATGGTTGTCAATGTGTGCATTCAACTGACAGAGTTAAACTCACGTTTGGATTCAGCGGTTTACAAACCCTTTCTGTGCAGAATCCCAAAACCGGTAATTCCAGCTCAATGCCGGCATCCGTACTAAACAGCAGGAAACTTCGTCTAAAACTCAGGAGAAACGTTTCCTTGAAACTGCTCTGCTGTGCGTTCGTTCATCTAAGAGAGTTGAAACTATGTTGAGATTCAGCGAGTCAGAAACACGTTTCTTCTAGGAGCTGCGTTGGGATATTCCCGAGTGAATGGGACCATAGGCTGTACAGAGAAATATCTGCTTCTAAAACCAAAAGTGTGCTATCAAACTGAATGGTTGTCAATGTGTGCATTCAACTGACAGAGTTAAACTCACGTGTGGATTCAGCGGTTTGCAAACCCTTTCTGTGCAGAATCCCAAAACCGGTATTTCCAGCCCAATGCCGGCATACGTACTAAACAGCAGGAAACTTCGTCTAAGACTCAAGAGAAACGTTCCCTTGAAACTGCTCTGCTGTGCGTTCGTTCACCTAAGAGAGTTGAATCTATGTTGAGATTCAGCGAGTCAGAAACACGTTTCTTCTAGGAGCTCCGTTGGGATATTCCCGAGTGAATGGGACCATAGGCTGTACAGAGAAATATCTGCTTCTAAAACCAAAACGGAGCTCTCTAACTGAATGGTTGTCAATGTGTGCATTCAACTGACATTGTTAAACTCACGTTTGGATTCAGCGGTTTACAAACCCTTTCTGTGCAGAATCCCAAAACCGGTAATTCCAGCTCAATGCCGGCATCCGTACTAAACAGCAGGAAACTTCGTCTAAAACTCAGGAGAAACGTTTCCTTGAAACTGCTCTGCTGTGCGTTCGTTCACCTAAGATAGTTGAAACTATGTTGAGATTCAGCGAGTCAGAAACACGTTTCTTCTAGGAGCTGCGTTGGGATATTCCCGAGTGAATGGGACCATAGGCTGTACAGAGAAATATCTGCTTCTGAAACCAAAACGGAGCTATCTAACTGAATGGTTGTCAATGTGTGCATTCAACTGACAGAGTGAAACTCACGTGTGGATTCAGCGGTTTGCAAACCATTTCTGTGCAGAATCCCAAAACCGGTATGTCCAGCCCAATGCCGGCATCCGTACTAAACAGCAGGAAACTTCGTCTAAAACTCAGGAGAAACGTTTCCTTGAAACTGCTCTGCTGTGCGTTCGTTCACCTAATATAGTTGAATCTATGTTGAGATTCAGCGAGTCAGAAACACGTTTCTTCAAGGAGCTGCGTTAGGATATTCCCGAGTGAATGGGACCATAGGCTGTGCAGAGTAATATCTGCTTCTAAAACCAAAACGGAGCTATCTAACTGAATGGTTGTCAATGTGTGCATTGAACTGACAGAGTTAAACTCACGTGTTGATTCAGCGGTTTGCAAACCCTTTATGTGCAGAATCCAAAAACCGGTATTTCCAGCCCAATGCCGGCATACGTACTAAAGAGCAGGAAACTTCGTCTAAAACTCAGGAGCAACGTTTCCTTGAAACTGCTCTGCTGTGCGTTCGTTCACCTAAGAGAGTTGAATCTATGTTGAGATTCAGCGAGTCAGAAACACGTTTCTTCTAGGAGCTGCGTTGGGATATTCCCGAGTGAATGGGACCATAGGCTGTACAGAGAAATATCTGCTTCTAAAACCAAAACGGAGCTCTCTAACTGAATGGTTGTCAATGTGTGCATTCAACTGACAGAGTTAAACTCACGTTTGGATTCAGCGATTTACAAACCCTTTCTGTGCAGAATCCCAAAACCGGTAATTCCAGCTCAATGCCGGCATCCGTACTAAACAGCAGGAAACTTCGTCTAAAACTCAGGAGCAACGTTTCCTTGAAACTGCTCTGCTGTGCGTTCGTTCACCTAAGAGAGTTGAATCTATGTTGAGATTCAGCGAGTCAGAAACACGTTTCTTCTAGGAGGTGCGTTGGGATATTCCCGAGTGAATGGGACCATAGGCTGTACAGAGAAATATCTGCTTCTAAAACCAAAACGGAGCTATCTAACTGAATGGTTGTCAATGTGTGCATTCAACTGACAGAGTTAAACTCACGTGTGGATTCAGCGGTTTGCAAACCCTTTCTGTGCAGAATCCCAAAACCGGTATTTCCAGCCCAATGCCGGCATCCGTACTAAACAGCAGGAAACTTCGTCTAAGACTCAAGAGAAACGTTCCCTTGAAACTGCTCTGCTGTGCGTTCGTTCACCTAAGAGAGTTGAATCTATGTTGAGATTCAGCGAGTCAGAAACACGTTTCTTCTAGGAGCTGCGTTGGGATATTCCCGAGTGAATGGGACCATAGGCTGTACAGAGAAATATCTGCTTCTAAAACCAAAACGGAGCTCTCTAACTGAATGGTTGTCAATGTGTGCATTCAACTGACAGAGTTAAACTCACGTTTGGATTCAGCGGTTTACAAACCCTTTCTGTGCAGAATCCCAAAACCGGTAATTCCAGCTCAATGCCGGCATCCGTACTAAACAGCAGGAAACTTCGTCTAAAACTCAGGAGAAACGTTTCCTTGAAACTGCTCTGCTGTGCGTTCGTTCACCTAAGAGAGTTGAAACTATGTTGAGATTCAGCGAGTCAGAAACACGTTTCTTCTAGGAGCTGCGTTGGGATATTCCCGAGTGAATGGGACCATAGGCTGTACAGAGAAATATCTGCTTCTGAAACCAAAACGGAGCTATCTAACTGAATGGTTGTCAATGTGTGCATTCAACTGACAGAGTGAAACTCACGTGTGGATTCAGCGGTTTGCAAACCATTTCTGTGCAGAATCCCAAAACCGGTATGTCCAGCCCAATGCCGGCATCCGTACTAAACAGCAGGAAACTTCGTCTAAAACTCAGGAGAAACGTTTCCTTGAAACTGCTCTGCTGTGCGTTCGTTCACCTAATATAGTTGAATCTATGTTGAGATTCAGCGAGTCAGAAACACGTTTCTTCAAGGAGCTGCGTTAGGATATTCCCGAGTGAATGGGACCATAGGCTGTGCAGAGTAATATCTGCTTCTAAAACCAAAACGGAGCTATCTAACTGAATGGTTGTCAATGTGTGCATTCAACTGACAGAGTTAAACTCACGTGTTGATTCAGCGGTTTGCAAACCCTTTATGTGCAGAATCCAAAAACCGGTATTTCCAGCCCAATGCCGGCATACGTACTAAAGAGCAGGAAACTTCGTCTAAAACTCAGGAGCAACGTTTCCTTGAAACTGCTCTGCTGTGCGTTCGTTCACCTAAGGGAGTTGAATCTATGTTGAGATTCAGCGAGTCAGAAACACGTTTCTTCTAGGAGCTGCGTTGGGATATTCCCGAGTGAATGGGACCATAGGCTGTACAGAAAATATCTGCTTCTAAAACCAAAACGGAGCTATCTAACTGAATGGTTGTCAATGTGTGCATTCAACTGACAGAGTTAAACTCACGTGTGGATTCAGCGGTTTGTAACCCTTTCTGTGCAGAATCCCAAAACCGGTATTTCCAGCCCAATGCCGGCATCCGTACTAAACAGCAGGAAACTTCGTCTAAAACTCAGGAGAAACTTTTCCTTGAAACTGCTCTGCTGTACGTTCGTTCACCTAAGAGAGTTGAATCTATGTTGAGATTCAGCGAGTCAGAAACACGTTTCTTCTAGGAGCTGCGTTGGGATATTCCCGAGTGAATGGGACCATAGGCTGTACAGAGAAATATCTGCTTCTAAAACCAAAACGGAGCTATCTAACTGAATGGTTGTCAATGTGTGCATTCAACTGACAGAGTTAAACTCACATGTGGATTCAGCGGTTTGCAAACCCTTTCTGTGCAGAATCCCAAAACCGGTATTTCCAGCCCAATGCCGGCATACGTACTAAAGAGCAGGAAACTTCGTCTAAAACTCAGGAGCAACGTTTCCTTGAAACTGCTCTGCTGTGCGTTCGTTCACCTAAGAGAGTTGAATCTATGTTGAGATTCAGCGAGTCAGAAACACGTTTCTTCTAGGAGCTGCGTTGGGATATTCCCGAGTGAATGGGACCATAGGCTGTACAGAGAAATATCTGCTTCTAAAACCAAAACGGAGCTATCTAACTGAATGGTTGTCAATGTGTGCATTCAACTGACAGAGTTAAACTCACGTGTGGATTCAGCGGTTTGCAAACCCTTTCTGTGCAGAATCCCAAAACCGGTATTTCCAGCCCAATGCCGGCATCCGTACTAAACAGCAGGAAACTTCGTCTAAAACTCAGGAGAAACGTTTCCTTGAAACTGCTCTGCTGTGCGTTCGTTCACCTAAGAGAGTTGAAACTATGTTGAGATTCAGCGAGTCAGAAACACGTTTATGCTAGGAGCTGCGTTGGGATATTCCCGAGTGAATGGGACCATAGGCTGTACAGAGAAATATCTGCTTCTGAAACCAAAACGGAGCTATCTAACTGAATGGTTGTCAATGTGTGCATTCAACTGACAGAGTGAAACTCACGTGTGGATTCAGCGGTTTGCAAACCATTTCTGTGCAGAATCCCAAAACCGGTATGTCCAGCCCAATGCCGGCATCCGTACTACACAGCAGGAAACTTCGTCTAAAACTCAGGAGAAACGTTTCCTTGAAACTGCTCTGCTGCGCGTTCGATCACCTAAGAGAGTTGAATCTATGTTGAGATTCAGCGAGTCAGAAACACGTTTCTTCTAGGAGGTGCGTTGGGATATTCCCGAGTGAATGGGACCATAGGCTGTACAGAGAAATATCTGCTCTTACAACCAAAAGGGTGGTATCTAACTGAATGGTTGTCAATGTGTGCATTCAACTGACAGAGTTAAACTCACGTTTGGATTCAGCGGTTTACAATCCCATTCTGTGCAGAATCCCAAAACCGGTAATTCCAGCTCAATGCCGGCATCCGTACTAAACAGCAGGAAACTTCGTCTAAAACTCAGGAGAAACGTTTCCTTGAAACTGCTCTGCTGTGCGTTCGTTCACCTAAGAGAGTTGAAACTATGTTGAGATTCAGCGAGTCAGAAACACGTTTCTTCTAGGAGCTGCGTTGGGATATTCCCGAGCGAATGGGACCATAGGCTGTACAGAGAAATATCTGCTTCTAAAACCAAAAGTGTGCTATCAAACTGAATGGTTGTCAATGTGTGCATTCAACTGACAGAGTTAAACTCACGTGTGGATTCAGCGGTTTGCAAACCCTTTCTGTGCAGAATCCCTAAACCGGTATTTCCAGCCCAATGCCGGCATCCGTACTAAACAGCAGGAAACTTCGTCTAAAACTCAGGAGAAACGTTTCCTTGTAACTGTTCTGCTGTGCGTTCGTTCACCTAAGAGAGTTGAATCTATGTTGAGATTCAGCGAGTCAGAAACACGTTTCTTCTAGGAGCTGCGTTGGGATATTCCCGAGTGAATGGGACCATAGGCTGTACAGAGAAATATCTGCTCTTACAACCAAAAGGGTGGTATCTAACTGAATGGTTGTCAATGTGTGCATTCAACTGACAGAGTTAAACTCACGTTTGGATTCAGCGGTTTACAATCCCATTCTGTGCAGAATCCCAAAACCGGTAATTCCAGCTCAATGCCGGCATCCGTACTAAACAGCAGGAAACTTCGTCTAAAACTCAGGAGAAACGTTTCCTTGAAACTGCTCTGCTGTGCGTTCGTTCACCTAAGAGATTTGAAACTATGTTGAGATTCAGCGAGTCAGAAACACGTTTCTTCTAGGAGCTGCGTTGGGATATTCCCGAGCGAATGGGACCATAGGCTGTACAGAGAAATATCTGCTTCTAAAACCAAAAGTGTGCTATCAAACTGAATGGTTGTCAATGTGTGCATTCAACTGACAGAGTTAAACTCACGTGTGGATTCAGCGGTTTGCAAACCCTTTCTGTGCAGAATCCCTAAACCGGTATTTCCAGCCCAATGCCGGCATCCGTACTAAACAGCAGGAAACTTCGTCTAAAACTCAGGAGAAACGTTTCCTTGTAACTGTTCTGCTGTGCGTTCGTTCACCTAAGAGAGTTGAATCTATGTTGAGATTCAGCGAGTCAGAAACACGTTTCTTCTAGGAGCTGCGTTGGGACATTCCCGAGTGAATGGGACCATAGGCTGTACAGAGAAATATCTGCTTCTAAATCCAAAAGTGTGCTATCAAACTGAATGGTTGTCAATGTGTGCATTCAACTGACAGAGTTAAACTCACGTGTGGATTCAGCGGTTTGCAAACCCTTTCTGTGCAGAATCCCAAAACCGGTAATTCCAACCCAATGCCGGCATACGTACTAAACAGCAGGAAACTTCGTCTAAAACTCAGGAGAAACGTTTCCTTGAAACTGCTCTGCTGTGCGTTCGTTCACCTAAGAGAGTTGAATCTATGTTGAGATTCAGCGAGTCAGAAACACGTTTCTTCTAGGAGCTGCGTTGGGATACTCCCGAGTGAATGGGACCATAGGCTGTACAGAGAAATATCTGCTTCTAAAACCAAAACGGAGCTATCTAACTGAATGGTTGTCAATGTGTGCATTCAACTGACAGAGTTAAACTCACGTGTGGATTCAGCGGTTTACAAACCCTTTCTGTGCAGAATTCCAAAACCGGTATTTCCAGCCCAATGCCGGCATCCGTACTAAACAGCAGGAAACTTCGTCTAAGACTCAAGAGAAACGTTTCCTTGAAACTGCTCTGCTGTGCGATCGTTCACCTAAGAGAGTTGAATCTATGTTGAGATTCAGCGAGTCAGAAACACGTTTCTTCTAGGAGCTGCGTTGGGATATTCCCGAGCGAATGGGACCATAGGCTGTACAGAGAAATATCTGCTTCTAAAACCAAAACGGAGCTATCTAACTGAATGGTTGTCAATGTGTGCATTCAACTGACAGAGTTAAACTCACGTGTGGATTCAGCGGTTTGCAAACCCTTTCTGTGCAGAATCCCAAAACCGGTATTTCCAGCCCAATGCCGGCATACGTACTAAACAGCAGGAAACTTCGTCTAAAACTCAGGAGCAACGTTTCCTTGAAACTGCTCTGCTGTGCGTTCGTTCACCTAAGAGAGTTGAATCTATGTTGAGATTCAGCGAGTCAGAAACACGTTTTTTCTAGGAGCTGCGTTGGGATATTCCCGAGTGAATGGGACCATAGGATGTACAGAGAAATATCTGCTTCTAAAACCAAAACGGAGCTATCTAACTGAATGGTTGTCAATGTGTGCATTCAACTGACAGAGTTAAACTCACGTGTGGATTCAGCGGTTTGTAACCCTTTCTGTGCAGAATCCCAAAACCGGTATTTCCAGCCCAATGCCGGCATCCGTACTAAACAGCAGGAAACTTCGTCTAAAACTCAGGAGAAACTTTTCCTTGAAACTGCTCTGCTGTACGTTCGTTCACCTAAGAGAGTTGAATCTATGTTGAGATTCAGCGAGTCAGAAACACGTTTCTTCTAGGAGCTGCGTTGGGATATTCCCGAGTGAATGGGACCATAGGCTGTACAGAGAAATATCTGCTTCTAAAACCAAAACGGAGCTATCTAACTGAATGGTTGTCAATGTGTGCATTCAACTGACAGAGTTAAACTCACATGTGGATTCAGCGGTTTGCAAACCCTTTCTGTGCAGAATCCCAAAACCGGTATTTCCAGCCCAATGCCGGCATACGTACTAAAGAGCAGGAAACTTCGTCTAAAACTCAGGAGCAACGTTTCCTTGAAACTGCTCTGCTGTGCGTTCGTTCACCTAAGAGAGTTGAATCTATGTTGAGATTCAGCGAGTCAGAAACACGTTTCTTCTAGGAGCTGCGTTGGGATATTCCCGAGTGAATGGGACCATAGGCTGTACAGAGAAATATCTGCTTCTAAAACCAAAACGGAGCTATCTAACTGAATGGTTGTCAATGTGTGCATTCAACTGACAGAGTTAAACTCACGTGTGGATTCAGCGGTTTGCAAACCCTTTCTGTGCAGAATCCCAAAACCGGTATTTCCAGCCCAATGCCGGCATCCGTACTAAACAGCAGGAAACTTCGTCTAAAACTCAGGAGAAACGTTTCCTTGAAACTGCTCTGCTGTGCGTTCGTTCACCTAAGAGAGTTGAAACTATGTTGAGATTCAGCGAGTCAGAAACACGTTTATGCTAGGAGCTGCGTTGGGATATTCCCGAGTGAATGGGACCATAGGCTGTACAGAGAAATATCTGCTTCTGAAACCAAAACGGAGCTATCTAACTGAATGGTTGTCAATGTGTGCATTCAACTGACAGAGTGAAACTCACGTGTGGATTCAGCGGTTTGCAAACCATTTCTGTGCAGAATCCCAAAACCGGTATGTCCAGCCCAATGCCGGCATCCGTACTACACAGCAGGAAACTTCGTCTAAAACTCAGGAGAAACGTTTCCTTGAAACTGCTCTGCTGCGCGTTCGATCACCTAAGAGAGTTGAATCTATGTTGAGATTCAGCGAGTCAGAAACACGTTTCTTCTAGGAGGTGCGTTGGGATATTCCCGAGTGAATGGGACCATAGGCTGTACAGAGAAATATCTGCTCTTACAACCAAAAGGGTGGTATCTAACTGAATGGTTGTCAATGTGTGCATTCAACTGACAGAGTTAAACTCACGTTTGGATTCAGCGGTTTACAATCCCATTCTGTGCAGAATCCCAAAACCGGTAATTCCAGCTCAATGCCGGCATCCGTACTAAACAGCAGGAAACTTCGTCTAAAACTCAGGAGAAACGTTTCCTTGAAACTGCTCTGCTGTGCGTTCGTTCACCTAAGAGAGTTGAAACTATGTTGAGATTCAGCGAGTCAGAAACACGTTTCTTCTAGGAGCTGCGTTGGGATATTCCCGAGCGAATGGGACCATAGGCTGTACAGAGAAATATCTGCTTCTAAAACCAAAAGTGTGCTATCAAACTGAATGGTTGTCAATGTGTGCATTCAACTGACAGAGTTAAACTCACGTGTGGATTCAGCGGTTTGCAAACCCTTTCTGTGCAGAATCCCTAAACCGGTATTTCCAGCCCAATGCCGGCATCCGTACTAAACAGCAGGAAACTTCGTCTAAAACTCAGGAGAAACGTTTCCTTGTAACTGTTCTGCTGTGCGTTCGTTCACCTAAGAGAGTTGAATCTATGTTGAGATTCAGCGAGTCAGAAACACGTTTCTTCTAGGAGCTGCGTTGGGATATTCCCGAGTGAATGGGACCATAGGCTGTACAGAGAAATATCTGCTCTTACAACCAAAAGGGTGGTATCTAACTGAATGGTTGTCAATGTGTGCATTCAACTGACAGAGTTAAACTCACGTTTGGATTCAGCGGTTTACAATCCCATTCTGTGCAGAATCCCAAAACCGGTAATTCCAGCTCAATGCCGGCATCCGTACTAAACAGCAGGAAACTTCGTCTAAAACTCAGGAGAAACGTTTCCTTGAAACTGCTCTGCTGTGCGTTCGTTCACCTAAGAGATTTGAAACTATGTTGAGATTCAGCGAGTCAGAAACACGTTTCTTCTAGGAGCTGCGTTGGGATATTCCCGAGCGAATGGGACCATAGGCTGTACAGAGAAATATCTGCTTCTAAAACCAAAAGTGTGCTATCAAACTGAATGGTTGTCAATGTGTGCATTCAACTGACAGAGTTAAACTCACGTGTGGATTCAGCGGTTTGCAAACCCTTTCTGTGCAGAATCCCTAAACCGGTATTTCCAGCCCAATGCCGGCATCCGTACTAAACAGCAGGAAACTTCGTCTAAAACTCAGGAGAAACGTTTCCTTGTAACTGTTCTGCTGTGCGTTCGTTCACCTAAGAGAGTTGAATCTATGTTGAGATTCAGCGAGTCAGAAACACGTTTCTTCTAGGAGCTGCGTTGGGACATTCCCGAGTGAATGGGACCATAGGCTGTACAGAGAAATATCTGCTTCTAAATCCAAAAGTGTGCTATCAAACTGAATGGTTGTCAATGTGTGCATTCAACTGACAGAGTTAAACTCACGTGTGGATTCAGCGGTTTGCAAACCCTTTCTGTGCAGAATCCCAAAACCGGTAATTCCAACCCAATGCCGGCATACGTACTAAACAGCAGGAAACTTCGTCTAAAACTCAGGAGAAACGTTTCCTTGAAACTGCTCTGCTGTGCGTTCGTTCACCTAAGAGAGTTGAATCTATGTTGAGATTCAGCGAGTCAGAAACACGTTTCTTCTAGGAGCTGCGTTGGGATACTCCCGAGTGAATGGGACCATAGGCTGTACAGAGAAATAACTGCTTCTAAAACCAAAACGGAGCTATCTAACTGAATGGTTGTCAATGTGTGCATTCAACTGACAGAGTTAAACTCACGTGTGGATTCAGCGGTTTACAAACCCTTTCTGTGCAGAATTCCAAAACCGGTATTTCCAGCCCAATGCCGGCATCCGTACTAAACAGCAGGAAACTTCGTCTAAGACTCAAGAGAAACGTTTCCTTGAAACTGCTCTGCTGTGCGATCGTTCACCTAAGAGAGTTGAATCTATGTTGAGATTCAGCGAGTCAGAAACACGTTTCTTCTAGGAGCTGCGTTGGGATATTCCCGAGCGAATGGGACCATAGGCTGTACAGAGAAATATCTGCTTCTAAAACCAAAACGGAGCTATCTAACTGAATGGTTGTCAATGTGTGCATTCAACTGACAGAGTTAAACTCACGTGTGGATTCAGCGGTTTGCAAACCCTTTCTGTGCAGAATCCCAAAACCGGTATTTCCAGCCCAATGCCGGCATACGTACTAAACAGCAGGAAACTTCGTCTAAAACTCAGGAGCAACGTTTCCTTGAAACTGCTCTGCTGTGCGTTCGTTCACCTAAGAGAGTTGAATCTATGTTGAGATTCAGCGAGTCAGAAACACGTTTTTTCTAGGAGCTGCGTTGGGATATTCCCGAGTGAATGGGACCATAGGATGTACAGAGAAATATCTGCTTCTAAAACCAAAACGGAGCTATCTAACTGAATGGTTGTCAATGTGTGCATTCAACTGACAGAGTTAAACTCACGTGTGGATTCAGCGGTTTGCAAACCCTTTCTGTGCAGAATCCCAAAACCGGTATTTCCAGCCCAATGCCGGCATCCGTACTAAACAGCAGGAAACTTCGTCTAAAACTCAGGAGAAACGTTTCCTTGAAACTGCTCTGCTGTGCGTTCGTTCACCTAAGAGAGTTGAAACTATGTTGAGATTGAGCGAGTCAGAAACACGTTTATGCTAGGAGCTGCGTTGGGATATTCCCGAGTGAATGGGACCATAGGCTGTACAGAGAAATATCTGCTTCTGAAACCAAAACGGAGCTATCTAACTGAATGGTTGTCAATGTGTGCATTCAACTGACAGAGTTAAACTCACGTGTGGATTCAGCGGTTTGCAAACCATTTCTGTGCAGAATCCCAAAACCGGTATGTCCAGCCCAATGCCGGCATCCGTACTAAACAGCAGGAAACTTCGTCTAAAACTCAGGAGAAACGTTTCCTTGAAACTGCTCTGCTGCGCGTTCGATCACCTAAGAGAGTTGAATCTATGTTGAGATTCAGCGAGTCAGAAACACGTTTCTTCTAGGAGGTGCGTTGGGATATTCCCGAGTGAATGGGACCATAGGCTGTACAGAGAAATATCTGCTCTTACAACCAAAAGGGTGGTATCTAACTGAATGGTTGTCAATGTGTGCATTCAACTGACAGAGTTAAACTCACGTTTGGATTCAGCGGTTTACAATCCCTTTCTGTGCAGAATCCCAAAACCGGTAATTCCAGCTCAATGCCGGCATCCGTACTAAACAGCAGGAAACTTCGTCTAAAACTCAGGAGAAACGTTTCCTTGAAACTGCTCTGCTGTGCGTTCGTTCACCTAAGAGAGTTGAAACTATGTTGAGATTCAGCGAGTCAGAAACACGTTTCTTCTAGGAGCTGCGTTGGGATATTCCCGAGCGAATGGGACCATAGGCTGTACAGAGAAATATCTGCTTCTAAAACCAAAAGTGTGCTATCAAACTGAATGGTTGTCAATGTGTGCATTCAACTGACAGAGTTAAACTCACGTGTGGATTCAGCGGTTTGCAAACCCTTTCTGTGCAGAATCCCTAAACCGGTATTTCCAGCCCAATGCCGGCATCCGTACTAAACAGCAGGAAACTTCGTCTAAAACTCAGGAGAAACGTTTCCTTGAAACTGTTCTGCTGTGCGTTCGTTCACCTAAGAGAGTTGAATCTATGTTGAGATTCAGCGAGTCAGAAACACGTTTCTTCTAGGAGCTGCGTTGGGATATTCCCGAGTGAATGGGACCATAGGCTGTACAGAGAAATATCTGCTTCTAAAACCAAAAGTGTGCTATCAAACTGAATGGTTGTCAATGTGTGCATTCAACTGACAGAGTTAAACTCACGTGTGGATTCAGCGGTTTGCAAACCCTTTCTGTGCAGAATCCCAAAACCGGTAATTCCAACCCAATGCCGGCATCCGTACTAAACAGCAGGAAACTTCGTCTAAAACTCAGGAGAAACGTTTCCTTGAAACTGCTCTGCTGTGCGTTCGTTCACCTAAGAGAGTTGAAACTATGTTGAGATTCAGCGAGTCAGAAACACGTTTATGCTAGGAGCTGCGTTGGGATATTCCCGAGTGAATGGGACCATAGGCTGTACAGAGAAATATCTGCTTCTAAAACCAAAACGGAGCTATCTAACTGAATGGTTGTCAATGTGTGCATTCAACTGACAGAGTTAAACTCACGTGTGGATTCAGCGGTTTGCAAACCATTTCTGTGCAGAATCCCAAAACCGGTATGTCCAGCCCAATGCCGGCATCCGTACTAAACAGCAGGAAACTTCGTCTAAAACTCAGGAGAAACGTTTCCTTGAAACTGCTCTGCTGCGCGTTCGATCACCTAAGAGAGTTGAATCTATGTTGAGATTCAGCGAGTCAGAAACACGTTTCTTCTAGGAGGTGCGTTGGGATATTCCCGAGTGAATGGGACCATAGGCTGTACAGAGAAATATCTGCTCTTACAACCAAAAGGGTGGTATCTAACTGAATGGTTGTCAATGTGTGCATTCAACTGACAGAGTTAAACTCACGTTTGGATTCAGCGGTTTACAATCCCTTTCTGTGCAGAATCCCAAAACCGGTAATTCCAGCTCAATGCCGGCATCCGTACTAAACAGCAGGAAACTTCGTCTAAAACTCAGGAGAAACGTTTCCTTGAAACTGCTCTGCTGTGCGTTCGTTCACCTAAGAGAGTTGAAACTATGTTGAGATTCAGCGAGTCAGAAACACGTTTCTTCTAGGAGCTGCGTTGGGATATTCCCGAGCGAATGGGACCATAGGCTGTACAGAGAAATATCTGCTTCTAAAACCAAAAGTGTGCTATCAAACTGAATGGTTGTCAATGTGTGCATTCAACTGACAGAGTTAAACTCACGTGTGGATTCAGCGGTTTGCAAACCCTTTCTGTGCAGAATCCCTAAACCGGTATTTCCAGCCCAATGCCGGCATCCGTACTAAACAGCAGGAAACTTCGTCTAAAACTCAGGAGAAACGTTTCCTTGAAACTGTTCTGCTGTGCGTTCGTTCACCTAAGAGAGTTGAATCTATGTTGAGATTCAGCGAGTCAGAAACACGTTTCTTCTAGGAGCTGCGTTGGGATATTCCCGAGTGAATGGGACCATAGGCTGTACAGAGAAATATCTGCTTCTAAAACCAAAAGTGTGCTATCAAACTGAATGGTTGTCAATGTGTGCATTCAACTGACAGAGTTAAACTCACGTGTGGATTCAGCGGTTTGCAAACCCTTTCTGTGCAGAATCCCAAAACCGGTAATTCCAACCCAATGCCGGCATCCGTACTAAACAGCAGGAAACTTCGTCTAAAACTCAGGAGAAACGTTTCCTTGAAACTGCTCTGCTGTGCGTTCGTTCACCTAAGAGAGTTGAAACTATGTTGAGATTCAGCGAGTCAGAAACACGTTTATGCTAGGAGCTGCGTTGGGATATTCCCGAGTGAATGGGACCATAGGCTGTACAGAGAAATATCTGCTTCTAAAACCAAAACGGAGCTATCTAACTGAATGGTTGTCAATGTGTGCATTCAACTGACAGAGTTAAACTCACGTGTGGATTCAGCGGTTTGCAAACCATTTCTGTGCAGAATCCCAAAACCGGTATGTCCAGCCCAATGCCGGCATCCGTACTAAACAGCAGGAAACTTCGTCTAAAACTCAGGAGAAACGTTTCCTTGAAACTGCTCTGCTGCGCGTTCGATCACCTAAGAGAGTTGAATCTATGTTGAGATTCAGCGAGTCAGAAACACGTTTCTTCTAGGAGGTGCGTTGGGATATTCCCGAGTGAATGGGACCATAGGCTGTACAGAGAAATATCTGCTCTTACAACCAAAAGGGTGGTATCTAACTGAATGGTTGTCAATGTGTGCATTCAACTGACAGAGTTAAACTCACGTTTGGATTCAGCGGTTTACAATCCCTTTCTGTGCAGAATCCCAAAACCGGTAATTCCAGCTCAATGCCGGCATCCGTACTAAACAGCAGGAAACTTCGTCTAAAACTCAGGAGAAACGTTTCCTTGAAACTGCTCTGCTGTGCGTTCGTTCACCTAAGAGAGTTGAAACTATGTTGAGATTCAGCGAGTCAGAAACACGTTTCTTCTAGGAGCTGCGTTGGGATATTCCCGAGCGAATGGGACCATAGGCTGTACAGAGAAATATCTGCTTCTAAAACCAAAAGTGTGCTATCAAACTGAATGGTTGTCAATGTGTGCATTCAACTGACAGAGTTAAACTCACGTGTGGATTCAGCGGTTTGCAAACCCTTTCTGTGCAGAATCCCTAAACCGGTATTTCCAGCCCAATGCCGGCATCCGTACTAAACAGCAGGAAACTTCGTCTAAAACTCAGGAGAAACGTTTCCTTGAATCTGTTCTGCTGTGCGTTCGTTCACCTAAGAGAGTTGAATCTATGTTGAGATTCAGCGAGTCAGAAACACGTTTCTTCTAGGAGCTGCGTTGGGATATTCCCGAGTGAATGGGACCATAGGCTGTACAGAGAAATATCTGCTCTTACAACCAAAAGGGTGGTATCTAACTGAATGGTTGTCAATGTGTGCATTCAACTGACAGAGTTAAACTCACGTTTGGATTCAGCGGTTTACAATCCCTTTCTGTGCAGAATCCCAAAACCGGTAATTCCAGCTCAATGCCGGCATCCGTACTAAACAGCAGGAAACTTCGTCTAAAACTCAGGAGAAACGTTTCCTTGAAACTGCTCTGCTGTGCGTTCGTTCACCTAAGAGAGTTGAAACTATGTTGAGATTCAGCGAGTCAGAAACACGTTTCTTCTAGGAGCTGCGTTGGGATATTCCCGAGCGAATGGGACCATAGGCTGTACAGAGAAATATCTGCTTCTAAAACCAAAAGTGTGCTATCAAACTGAATGGTTGTCAATGTGTGCATTCAACTGACAGAGTTAAACTCACGTGTGGATTCAGCGGTTTGCAAACCCTTTCTGTGCAGAATCCCTAAACCGGTATTTCCAGCCCAATGCCGGCATCCGTACTAAACAGCAGGAAACTTCGTCTAAAACTCAGGAGAAACGTTTCCTTGAAACTGTTCTGCTGTGCGTTCGTTCACCTAAGAGAGTTGAATCTATGTTGAGATTCAGCGAGTCAGAAACACGTTTCTTCTAGGAGCTGCGTTGGGATATTCCCGAGTGAATGGGACCATAGGCTGTACAGAGAAATATCTGCTTCTAAAACCAAAAGTGTGCTATCAAACTGAATGGTTGTCAATGTGTGCATTCAACTGACAGAGTTAAACTCACGTGTGGATTCAGCGGTTTGCAAACCCTTTCTGTGCAGAATCCCAAAACCGGTAATTCCAACCCAATGCCGGCATCCGTACTAAACAGCCGGAAACTTCGTCTAAAACTCAGGAGAAACGTTTCCTTGAAACTGCTCTGCTGTGCGTTCGTTCACCTAAGAGAGTTGAAACTATGTTGAGATTCAGCGAGTCAGAAACACGTTTATGCTAGGAGCTGCGTTGGGATATTCCCGAGTGAATGGGACCATAGGCTGTACAGAGAAATATCTGCTTCTAAAACCAAAACGGAGCTATCTAACTGAATGGTTGTCAATGTGTGCATTCAACTGACAGAGTTAAACTCACGTGTGGATTCAGCGGTTTGCAAACCATTTCTGTGCAGAATCCCAAAACCGGTATGTCCAGCCCAATGCCGGCATCCGTACTAAACAGCAGGAAACTTCGTCTAAAACTCAGGAGAAACGTTTCCTTGAAACTGCTCTGCTGCGCGTTCGATCACCTAAGAGAGTTGAATCTATGTTGAGATTCAGCGAGTCAGAAACACGTTTCTTCTAGGAGGTGCGTTGGGATATTCCCGAGTGAATGGGACCATAGGCTGTACAGAGAAATATCTGCTCTTACAACCAAAAGGGTGGTATCTAACTGAATGGTTGTCAATGTGTGCATTCAACTGACAGAGTTAAACTCACGTTTGGATTCAGCGGTTTACAATCCCTTTCTGTGCAGAATCCCAAAACCGGTAATTCCAGCTCAATGCCGGCATCCGTACTAAACAGCAGGAAACTTCGTCTAAAACTCAGGAGAAACGTTTCCTTGAAACTGCTCTGCTGTGCGTTCGTTCACCTAAGAGAGTTGAAACTATGTTGAGATTCAGCGAGTCAGAAACACGTTTCTTCTAGGAGCTGCGTTGGGATATTCCCGAGCGAATGGGACCATAGGCTGTACAGAGAAATATCTGCTTCTAACACCAAAAGTGTGCTATCAAACTGAATGGTTGTCAATGTGTGCATTCAACTGACAGAGTTAAACTCACGTGTGGATTCAGCGGTTTGCAAACCCTTTCTGTGCAGAATCCCTAAACCGGTATTTCCAGCCCAATGCCGGCATCCGTACTAAACAGCAGGAAACTTCGTCTAAAACTCAGGAGAAACGTTTCCTTGAAACTGTTCTGCTGTGCGTTCGTTCACCTAAGAGAGTTGAATCTATGTTGAGATTCAGCGAGTCAGAAACACGTTTCTTCTAGGAGCTGCGTTGGGATATTCCCGAGTGAATGGGACCATAGGCTGTACAGAGAAATATCTGCTTCTAAAACCAAAAGTGTGCTATCAAACTGAATTTTTGTCAATGTGTGCATTCAACTGACAGAGTTAAACTCACGTGTGGATTCAGCGGTTTGCAAACCCTTTCTGTGCAGAATCCCAAAACCGGTAATTCCAACCCAATGCCGGCATCCGTACTAAACAGCAGGAAACTTCGTCTAAAACTCAGGAGAAACGTTTCCTTGAAACTGCTCTGCTGTGCGTTCGTTCACCTAAGAGAGTTGAAACTATGTTGAGATTCAGCGTGTCAGAAACACGTTTATGCTAGGAGCTGCGTTGGGATATTCCCGAGTGAATGGGACCATAGGCTGTACAGAGAAATATCTGCTTCTAAAACCAAAACGGAGCTATCTAACTGAATGGTTGTCAATGTGTGCATTCAACTGACAGAGTTAAACTCACGTGTGGATTCAGCGGTTTGCAAACCATTTCTGTGCAGAATCCCTAAACCGGTATGTCCAGCCCAATGCCGGCATCCGTACTAAACAGCAGGAAACTTCGTCTAAAACTCAGGAGAAACGTTTCCTTGAAACTGCTCTGCTGCGCGTTCGATCACCTAAGAGAGTTGAATCTATGTTGAGATTCAGCGAGTCAGAAACACGTTTCTTCTAGGAGGTGCGTTGGGATATTCCCGAGTGAATGGGACCATAGGCTGTACAGAGAAATATCTGCTCTTACAACCAAAAGGGTGGTATCTAACTGAATGGTTGTCAATGTGTGCATTCAACTGACAGAGTTAAACTCACGTTTGGATTCAGCGGTTTACAATCCCTTTCTGTGCAGAATCCCAAAACCGGTAATTCCAGTTCAATGCCGGCATCCGTACTAAACAGCAGGAAACTTCGTCTAAAACTCAGGAGAAACGTTTCCTTGAAACTGCTCTGCTGTGCGTTCGTTCACCTAAGAGAGTTGAAACTATGTTGAGATTCAGCGAGTCAGAAACACGTTTCTTCTAGGAGCTGCGTTGGGATATTCCCGAGCGAATGGGACCATAGGCTGTACAGAGAAATATCTGCTTCTAAAACCAAAAGTGTGCTATCAAACTGAATGGTTGTCAATGTGTGCATTCAACTGACAGAGTTAAACTCACGTGTGGATTCAGCGGTTTACAAACCCTTTCTGTGCAGAATCCCTAAACCGGTATTTCCAGCCCAATGCCGGCATCCGTACTAAACAGCAGGAAACTTCGTCTAAAACTCAGGAGAAACGTTTCCTTGAATCTGTTCTGCTGTGCGTTCGTTCACCTAAGAGAGTTGAATCTATGTTGAGATTCAGCGAGTCAGAAACACGTTTCTTCTAGGAGCTGCGTTGGGATATTCCCGAGTGAATGGGACCATAGGCTGTACAGAGAAATATCTGCTTCTAAAACCAAAAGTGTGCTATCAAACTGAATGGTTGTCAATGTGTGCATTCAACTGACAGAGTTAAACTCACGTGTGGATTCAGCGGTTTGCAAACCCTTTCTGTGCAGAATCCCAAAACCGGTAATTCCAACCCAATGCCGGCATACGTACTAAACAGCAGGAAACTTCGTCTAAAACTCAGGAGAAACGTTTCCTTGAAACTGCTCTGCTGTGCGTTCGTTCACCTAAGAGAGTTGAATCTATGTTGAGATTCAGCGAGTCAGAAACACGTTTCTTCTAGGAGCTGCGTTGGGATACTCCCGAGTGAATGGGACCATAGGCTGTACAGAGAAATATCTGCTTCTAAAACCAAAACGGAGCTATCTAACTGAATGGTTGTCAATGTGTGCATTCAACTGACAGAGTTAAACTCACGTGTGGCTTCAGCGGTTTGCAAACCCTGTCTGTGCAGAATCCCAAAACCGGTATTTCCAGCCCAATGCCGGCATACGTACTAAACAGCAGGAAACTTCGTCTAAGACTCAAGAGAAACGTTTCCTTGAAACTGCTCTGCTGTGCGTTCGTTCACCTAAGAGAGTTGAATCTATGTTGAGATTCAGCGAGTCAGAAACACGTTTCTTCTAGGAGCTGCGTTGGGATATTCCCGAGCGAATGGGACCATAGGCTGTACAGAGAAATATCTGCTTCTAAAACCAAAACGGAGCTATCTAACTGAATGGTTGTCAATGTGTGCATTCAACTGACAGAGTTAAACTCACGTGTGGATTCAGCGGTTTGCAAACCCTTTCTGTGCAGAATCCCTAAACCGGTATTTCCAGCCCAATGCCGGCATACGTACTAAACAGCAGGAAACTTCGTCTAAAACTCAGGAGAAACGTTTCCTTGAAACTGCTCTGCTGCGCGTTCGATCACCTAAGAGAGTTGAATCTATGTTGAGATTCAGCGAGTCAGAAACACGTTTCTTCTAGGAGCTGCGTTGGGATATTCCCGAGTGAATGGGACCATAGGCTGTACAGAGAAATATCTGCTTCTAAACCAAAAGTGTGCTATCAAACTGAATGGTTGTCAATGTGTGCATTCAACTGACAGAGTTAAACTCACGTGTGGATTCAGCGGTTTGCAAACCCTTTCTGTGCAGAATCCCAAAACCGGTATTTCCAGCCCAATGCCGGCATCCGTACTAAAGAGCAGGAAACTTCTTCTAAAACTCAGGAGAAACGTTTCCTTGAAACTGCTCTGCTGTGCGTTCGTTCACCTAAGAGAGTTGAATCTATGTTGAGATTCAGCGAGTCAGAAACACGTTTCTTCTAGGAGCTGCGTTGGGATATTCCCGAGTGAATGGGACCATAGGCTGTACAGAGAAATATCTGCTTCTAAAACCAAAAGTGTGCTATCAAACTGAATGGTTGTCAATGTGTGCATTCAACTGACAGAGTTAAACTCACGTGTGGATTCAGCGGTTTGCAAACCCTTTCTGTGCAGAATCCCAAAACCGCTATTTCCAGCCCAATGCCGGCATCCGTACTAAACAACAGGAAACTTCGTCTAAAACTCAGGAGAAACGTTTCCTTGAAACTGCTCTGCTGTGCGTTCGTTCACCTAAGAGAGTTGAATCTATGTTGAGATTCAGCGAGTCAGAAACACGTTTCTTCTAGGAGCTGCGTTGGGATATTCCCGAGTGAATGGGACCATAGGCTGTACAGAGAAATATCTGCTTCTAAAACCAAAACGGAGCTATCTAACTGAATGGTTGTCAATGTGTGCATTCAACTGACAGAGTTAAACTCACGTGTGGATTCAGCGGTTTGTAACCCTTTCTGTGCAGAATCCCAAAACCGGTATTTCCAGCCCAATGCCGGCATCCGTACTAAACAGCAGGAAACTTCGTCTAAAACTCAGGAGAAACTTTTCCTTGAAACTGCTCTGCTGTACGTTCGTTCACCTAAGAGAGTTGAATCTATGTTGAGATTCAGCGAGTCAGAAACACGTTTCTTCTAGGAGCTGCGTTGGGATATTCCCGAGTGAATGGGACCATAGGCTGTACAGAGAAATATCTGCTTCTAAAACCAAAAGTGTGCTATCAAACTGAATGGTTGTCAATGTGTGCATTCAACTGACAGAGTTAAACTCACATGTGGATTCAGCGGTTTGCAAACCCTTTCTGTGCAGAATCCCAAAACCGGTATTTCCAGCCCAATGCCGGCATACGTACTAAAGAGCAGGAAACTTCGTCTAAAACTCAGGAGAAACGTTTCCTTGAAACTGCTCTGCTGTGCGTTCGTTCACCTAAGAGAGTTGAATCTTTGTTGAGATTCAGCGAGTCAGAAACACGTTTCTTCTAGGAGCTGCGTTGGGATATTCCCGAGTGAATGGACCATAGGCTGTACAGAGAAATATCTGCTTCTAAAACCAAAACGGAGCTATCTAACTGAATGGTTGTCAATGTGTGCATTCAACTGACAGAGTTAAACTCACGTGTGGATTCAGCGGTTTGCAAACCCTTTCTGTGCAGAATCCCAAAACCGGTATTTCCAGCCCAATGCCGGCATCCATACTAAACAGCAGGAAACTTCGTCTAAAACTCAGGAGAAACGTTTCCTTGAAACTGCTCTGCTGTGCGTTCGTTCACCTAAGAGAGTTGAAACTATGTTGAGATTCAGCGAGTCAGAAACACGTTTATGCTAGGAGCTGCGTTGGGATATTCCCGAGTGAATGGGACCATAGGCTGTACAGAGAAATATCTGCTTCTGAAACCAAAACGGAGCTATCTAACTGAATGGTTGTCAATGTGTGCATTCAACTGACAGAGTTAAACTCACGTGTGGATTCAGCGGTTTGCAAACCATTTCTGTGCAGAATCCCAAAACCGGTATGTCCAGCCCAATGCCGGCATCCGTACTAAACAGCAGGAAACTTCGTCTAAAACTCAGGAGAAACGTTTCCTTGAAACTGCTCTGCTGCGCGTTCGATCACCTAAGAGAGTTGAATCTATGTTGAGATTCAGCGAGTCAGAAACACGTTTCTTCTAGGAGGTGCGTTGGGATATTCCCGAGTGAATGGGACCATAGGCTGTACAGAGAAATATCTGCTCTTACAACCAAAAGGGTGGTATCTAACTGAATGGTTGTCAATGTGTGCATTCAACTGACAGAGTTAAACTCACGTTTGGATTCAGCGGTTTACAATCCCTTTCTGTGCAGAATCCCAAAACCGGTAATTCCAGCTCAATGCCGGCATCCGTACTAAACAGCAGGAAACTTCGTCTAAAACTCAGGAGAAACGTTTCCTTGAAACTGCTCTGCTGTGCGTTCGTTCACCTAAGAGAGTTGAAACTATGTTGAGATTCAGCGAGTCAGAAACACGTTTCTTCTAGGAGCTGCGTTGGGATATTCCCGAGTGAATGGGACCATAGGCTGTACAGAGAAATATCTGCTTCTAAAACCAAAACGGAGCTATCTAACTGAATGGTTGTCAAAGTGTGCATTCAACTGACAGATTTAAATTCACGTGTGGATTCAGCGGTTTGCAAACCCTTTCTGTGCAGAATCCCAAAACCGGTATTTCCAGCCCAATGCCGGCATACGTACTAAACAGCAGGAAACTTCATCTAAGACTCAAGAGAAACGTTTCCTTGAAACTGCTCTGCTGTGCGTTCGTTCACCTAAGAGAGTTGAATCTATGTTGAGATTCAGCGAGTCAGAAACACGTTTCTTCTAGGAGCTGCGTTGGGATATTCCCGAGCGAATGGGACCATAGGCTGTACAGAGAAATATCTGCTTCTAAAACCAAAACGGAGCTATCTAACTGAATGGTTGTCAATGTGTGCATTCAACTGACAGAGTTAAACTCACGTTTGGATTCAGCGGTTTGCAAACCCTTTCTATGCAGAATCCCAAAACCGGTATTTCCAGCCCAATGCCGGCATCCGTACTAAACAGCAGGAAACTTCGTCTAAAACTCAGGAGAAACGTTTCCTTGAAACTGCTCTGCTGTGCGTTCGATCACCTAAGAGAGTTGAATCTATGTTGAGATTCAGCGAGTCAGAAACACGTTTCTTCTAGGAGGTGCGTTGGGATATTCCCGAGTGAATGGGACCATAGGCTGTACAGAGAAATATCTGCTCCTACAACCAAAAGGGTGGTATCTAACTGAATGGTTGTCAATGTGTGCATTCAACTGACAGAGTTAAACTCACGTTTGGATTCAGCGGTTTACAAACCCTTTCTGTGCAGAATCCCAAAACCGCTATTTCCAGCCCAATGCCGGCATCCGTACTAAACAGCAGGAAACTTCGTCTAAAACTCAGGAGAAACGTTTCCTTGAAACTGCTCTGCTGTGCGTTCGTTCACCTAAGAGAGTTGAATCTATGTTGAGATTCAGCGAGTCAGAAACACGTTTCTTCTAGGAGCTGCGTTGGGATATTCCCGAGTGAATGGGACCATAGGCTGTACAGAGAAATATCTGCTTCTAAAACCAAAACGGAGCTATCTAACTGAATGGTTGTCAATGTGTGCATTCAACTGACAGAGTTAAACTCACATGTGGATTCAGCGGTTTGCAAACCCTTTCTGTGCAGAATCCCAAAACCGGTATTTCCAGCCCAATGCCGGCATACGTACTAAAGAGCGGGAAACTTCGTCTAAAACTCAGGAGCAACGTTTCCTTGAAACTGCTCTGCTGTGCGTTCGTTCACCTAAGAGAATTGAAACTATGTTGAGATTCAGCGAGTCAGAAACACGTTTCTTCTAGGAGCTGCGTTGGGATATTCCCGAGTGAATGGGACCATAGGCTGTACAGAGAAATATCTGCTCCTACAACCAAAAGGGTGGTATCTAACTGAATGGTTGTCAATGTGTGCATTCAACTGACAGAGTTAAACTCACGTTTGGATTCAGCGGTTTACAAACCCTTTCTGTGCAGAATCCCAAAACCGCTATTTCCAGCCCAATGCCGGCATCCGTACTAAACAGCAGGAAACTTCGTCTAAAACTCAGGAGAAACGTTTCCTTGAAACTGCTCTGCTGTGCGTTCGTTCACCTAAGAGAGTTGAATCTATGTTGAGATTCAGCGAGTCAGAAACACGTTTCTTCTAGGAGCTGTGTTGGGATATTCCCGAGTGAATGGGACCATAGGCTGTACAGAGAAATATCTGCTTCTAAAACCAAAACGGAGCTATCTAACTGAATGGTTGTCAATGTGTGCATTCAACTGACAGAGTTAAACTCACGTGTGGATTCAGCGGTTTGCAAACCCTTTCTGTGCAGAATCCCAAAACCGGTATTTCCAGCCCAATGCCGGCATCCGTACTAAACAGCAGGAAACTTCGTCTAAAACTCAGGAGAAACGTTTCCTTGAAACTGCTCTGCTGTGCGTTCGTTCACCTAAGAGAATTGAAACTATGTTGAGATTCAGCGAGTCAGAAACACGTTTCTTCTAGGAGCTGCGTTGGGATATTCCCGAGTGAATGGGCCCATAGGCTGTACAGAGAAATATCTGCTTCTAAAACCAAAACGGAGCTCTCTAACTGAATGGTTGTCAATGTGTGCATTCAACTGACAGAGTTAAACTCACGTTTGGATTCAGCGGTTTACAAACCCTTTCTGTGCAGAATCCCAAAACCGGTAATTCCAGCTCAATGCCGGCATCCGTACTAAACAGCAGGAAACTTCGTCTAAAACTCAGGAGAAACAGTTTCCTTGAAACTGCTCTGCTGTGCGTTCGTTCACCTAAGAGAGTTGAAACTATGTTGCGATTCAGCGAGTCAGAAACACGTTTATGCTAGGAGCTGCGTTGGGATATTCCCGAGTGAATGGGACCATAGGCTGTACAGAGAAATATCTGCTTCTGAAACCAAAACGGAGCTATCTAACTGAATGGTTGTCAATGTGTGCATTCAACTGACAGAGTTAAACTCACGTGTGGATTCAGCGGTTTGCAAACCATTTCTGTGCAGAATCCCAAAACCGGTATGTCCAGCCCAATGCCGGCATCCGTATTAAACAGCAGGAAACTTCGTCTAAAACTCAGGAGAAACGTTTCCTTGAAACTGCTCTGCTGTGCGTTCGTTCACCTAAGATAGTTGAATCTATGTTGAGATTCAGCGAGTCAGAAACACGTTTCTTCTAGGAGCTGCGTTAGGATATTCCCGAGTGAATGGGACCATAGGCTGTGCAGAGTAATATCTGCTTCTAAAACCAAAACGGAGCTCTCTAACTGAATGGTTGTCAATGTGTGCATTCAACTGACAGAGTTAAACTCACGTGTGGATTCAGCGGTTTGCAAACCCTTTATGTGCAGAATCCAAAAACCGGTATTTCCAGCCCAATGCCGGCATACGTACTAAAGAGCAGGAAACTTCATCTAAAACTCAGGAGCAACGTTTCCTTGAAACTGCTCTGCTGTGCGTTCGTTCACCTAAGGGAGTTGAATCTATGTTGAGATTCAGCGAGTCAGAAACACGTTTCTTCTAGGAGCTGCGTTGGGATATTCCCGAGTGAATGGGACCATAGGCTGTACAGAGAAATATCTGCTTCTAAAACCAAAACGGAGCTATCTAACTGAATGGTTGTCAATGTGTGCATTCAACTGACAGAGTTAAACTCACGTGTGGATTCAGCGGTTTGCAAACCCTTTCTGTGCAGAATCCCAAAACTTGTATTTCCAGCCCAATGACGGCATCCGTACTAAACAGCAGGAAACTTCGTCTAAAACTCAGGAGAAACGTTTCCTTGAAACTGCTCTGCTGTACGTTCGTTCACCTAAGAGAGTTGAATCTATGTTGAGATTCAGCGAGTCAGAAACACGTTTCTTCTAGGAGCTGCGTTGGGATATTCCCGAGTGAATGGGACCATAGGCTGTACAGAGAAATATCTGCTTCTAAAACCAAAAGTGTGCTATCAAACTGAATGGTTGTCAATGTGTGCATTCAACTGACAGAGTTAAACTCACATGTGGATTCACCGGTTTGCAAACCCTTTCTGTGCAGAATCCCAAAACCGGTATTTCCAGCCCAATGCCGGCATACGTACTAAAGAGCAGGAAACTTCGTCTAAAACTCAGGAGAAACGTTTCCTTGAAACTGCTCTGCTGTGCGTTCGTTCACCTAAGAGAGTTGAATCTATGTTGAGATTCAGCGAGTCAGAAACACGTTTCTTCTAGGAGCTGCGTTGGGATATTCCCGAGTGAATGGGACCATAGGATGTACAGAGAAATATCTGCTTCTAAAACCAAAACGGAGCTATCTAACTGAATGGTTGTCAATGTGTGCATTCAACTGACAGAGTTAAACTCACGTGTGGATTCAGCGGTTTGCAAACCCTTTCTGTGCAGAATCCCAAAACCGGTATTTCCAGCCCAATGCCGGCATCCGTACTAAACAGCAGGAAACTTCGTCTAAAACTCAGGAGAAACGTTTCCTTGAAACTGCTCTGCTGTGCGTTCGTTCACCTAAGAGAGTTGAAACTATGTTGAGATTGAGCGAGTCAGAAACACGTTTATGCTAGGAGCTGCGTTGGGATATTCCCGAGTGAATGGGACCATAGGCTGTACAGAGAAATATCTGCTCTTACAACCAAAAGGGTGGTATCTAACTGAATGGTTGTCAATGTGTGCATTCAACTGACAGAGTTAAACTCACGTTTGGATTCAGCGGTTTACAATCCCTTTCTGTGCAGAATCCCAAAACCGGTAATTCCAGCTCAATGCCGGCATCCGTACTAAACAGCAGGAAACTTCGTCTAAAACTCAGGAGAAACGTTTCCTTGAAACTGCTCTGCTGTGCGTTCGTTCACCTAAGAGAGTTGAAACTATGTTGAGATTCAGCGAGTCAGAAACACGTTTCTTCTAGGAGCTGCGTTGGGATATTCCCGAGCGAATGGGACCATAGGCTGTACAGAGAAATATCTGCTTCTAAAACCAAAAGTGTGCTATCAAACTGAATGGTTGTCAATGTGTGCATTCAATTGACAGAGTTAAACTCACGTGTGGATTCAGCGGTTTGCAAACCCTTTCTGTGCAGAATCCCTAAACCGGTATTTCCAGCCCTATGCCGGCATCCGTACTAAACAGCAGGAAACTTCGTCTAAAACTCAGGAGAAACGTTTCCTTGAATCTGTTCTGCTGTGCGTTCGTTCACCTAAGAGAGTTGAATCTATGTTGAGATTCAGCGAGTCAGAAACACGTTTCTTCTAGGAGCTGCGTTGGGATATTCCCGAGTGAATGGGACCGTAGGCTGTACAGAGAAATATCTGCTTCTAAAACCAAAAGTGTGCTATCAAACTGAATGGTTGTCAATGTGTGCATTCAACTGACAGAGTTAAACTCACGTGTGGATTCAGCGGTTTGCAAACCCTTTCTGTGCAGAATCCCAAAACCGGTAATTCCAACCCAATGCCGGCATACGTACTAAACAGCAGGAAACTTCGTCTAAAACTCAGGAGAAACGTTTCCTTGAAACTGCTCTGCTGTGCGTTCGTTCACCTAAGAGAGTTGAATCTATGTTGAGATTCAGCGAGTCAGAAACACGTTTCTTCTAGGAGCTGCGTTGGGATACTCCCGAGTGAATGGGACCATAGGCTGTACAGAGAAATATCTGCTTCTAAAACCAAAACGGAGCTATCTAACTGAATGGTTGTCAATGTGTGCATTCAACTGACAGAGTTAAACTCACGTGTGGATTCAGCGGTTTGCAAACCCTATCTGTGCAGAATCCCAAAACCGGTATTTCCAGCCCAATGCCGGCATACGTACTAAACAGCAGGAAACTTCGTCTAAGACTCAAGAGAAACGTTTCCTTGAAACTGCTCTGCTGTGCGTTCGTTCACCTAAGAGAGTTGAATCTATGTTGAGATTCAGCGAGTCAGAAACACGTTTCTTCTAGGAGCTGCGTTGGGATATTCCCGAGCGAATGGGACCATAGGCTGTACAGAGAAATATCTGCTTCTAAAACCAAAACGGAGCTATCTAACTGAATGGTTGTCAATGTGTGCATTCAACTGACAGAGTTAAACTCACGTGTGGATTCAGCGGTTTGCAAACCCTTTCTGTGCAGAATCCCAAAACCGGTATTTCCAGCCCAATGCCGGCATACGTACTAAACAGCAGGAAACTTCGTCTAAAACTCAGGAGAAACGTTTCCTTGAAACTGCTCTGCTGTGCGTTCGATCACCTAAGAGAGTTGAATCTATGTTGAGATTCAGCGAGTCAGAAACACGTTTCTTCTAGGAGCTGCGTTGGGATATTCCCGAGTGAATGGGACCATAGGCTGTACAGAGAAATATCTGCTCCTACAACCAAAAGGGTGGTATCTAACTGAATGGTTGTCAATGTGTGCATTCAACTGACAGAGTTAAACTCACGTTTGGATTCAGCGGTTTACAAACCCTTTCTGTGCAGAATCCCAAAACCGGTAATTCCAGCTCAATGCCGGCATCCGTACTAAACAGCAGGAAACTTCGTCTAAAACTCAGGAGAAACGTTTCCTTGAAACTGCTCTGCTGTGCGTTCGTTCACCTAAGAGAGTTGAAACTATGTTGCGATTCAGCGAGTCAGAAACACGTTTATGCTAGGAGCTGCGTTGGGATATTCCCGAGTGAATGGGACCATAGTCTGTACAGAGAAATATCTGCTTCTGAAACCAAAACGGAGCTATCTAACTGAATGGTTGTCAATGTGTGCATTCAACTGACAGAGTTAAACTCACGTGTGGATTCAGCGGTTTGCAAACCCTTTCTGTGCAGAATCCCAAAACCGGTAATTCCAACCCAATGCCGGCATACGTACTAAACAGCAGGAAACTTCGTCTAAAACTCAGGAGAAACGTTTCCTTGAAACTGCTCTGCTGTGCGTTCGTTCACCTAAGAGAGTTGAATCTATGTTGAGATTCAGCGAGTCAGAAACACGTTTCTTCTAGGAGCTGCGTTGGGATACTCCCGAGTGAATGGGACCATAGGCTGTACAGAGAAATATCTGCTTCTAAAACCAAAACGGAGCTATCTAACTGAATGGTTGTCAATGTGTGCATTCAACTGACAGAGTTAAACTCACGTGTGGATTCAGCGGTTTGCAAACCCTTTCTGTGCAGAATCCCAAAACCGGTATTTCCAGCCCAATGCCGGCATACGTACTAAACAGCAGGAAACTTCGTCTAAGACTCAAAAGAAACGTTTCCTTGAAACTGCTCTGCTGTGCGTTCGTTCACCTAAGAGAGTTGAATCTATGTTGAGATTCAGCGAGTCAGAAACACGTTTCTTCTAGGAGCTGCGTTGGGATATTCCCGAGCGAATGGGACCATAGGCTGTACAGAGAAATATCTGCTTCTAAAACCAAAACGGAGCTATCTAACTGAATGGTTGTCAATGTGTGCATTCAACTGACAGAGTTAAACTCACGTGTGGATTCAGCGGTTTGCAAACCCTTTCTGTGCAGAATCCCAAAACCGGTATTTCCAGCCCAATGCCGGCATCCGTACTAAACAGCAGGAAACTTCGTCTAAAACTCAGGAGAAACGTTTCCTTGAAACTGCTCTGCTGTGCGTTCGATCACCTAAGAGAGTTGAATCTATGTTGAGATTCAGCGAGTCAGAAACACGTTTCTTCTAGGAGGTGCGTTGGGATATTCCCGAGTGAATGGGACCATAGGCTGTACAGAGAAATATCTGCTCCTACAACCAAAAGGGTGGTATCTAACTGAATGGTTGTCAATGTGTGCATTCAACTGACAGAGTTAAACTCACGTTTGGATTCAGCGGTTTACAAACCCTTTCTGTGCAGAATCCCAAAACCGGTAATTCCAGCTCAATGCCGGCATCCGTACTAAACAGCAGGAAACTTCGTCTAAAACTCAGGAGAAACGTTTCCTTGAAACTGCTCTGCTGTGCGTTCGTTCACCTAAGAGAGTTGAAACTATGTTGAGATTCAGCGAGTCAGAAACACGTTTATGCTAGGAGCTGCGTTGGGATATTCCCGAGTGAATGGGACCATAGGCTGTACAGAGAAATATCTGCTTCTGAAACCAAAACGGAGCTATCTAACTGAATGGTTCTCAATGTGTGCATTCAACTGACAGAGTTAAACTCACGTGTGGATTCAGCGGTTTGCAAACCCTTTCTGTGCAGAATCCCAAAACCGGTATTTCCAGCCCAATGCCGGCATCCGTACTAAACAGCAGGAAACTTCGTCTAAAACTCAGGAGAAACGTTTCCTTGAAACTGCTCTGCTGTGCGTTCGTTCACCTAAGAGAGTTGAATCTATGTTGAGATTCAGCGAGTCAGAAACACGTTTCTTCTAGGAGCTGCGTTGGGATATTCCCGAGTGAATGGGACCATAGGCTGTACAGAGAAATATCTGCTTCTAAAACCAAAAGTGTGCTATCAAACTGAATGGTTGTCAATGTGTGCATTCAACTGACAGAGTTAAACTCACGTGTGGATTCAGCGGTTTGCAAACTCTTTCTGTGCAGAATCCCAAAACCGCTATTTCCAGCCCAATGCCGGCATCCGTACTAAACAGCAGGAAACTTCGTCTAAAACTCAGGAGAAACGTTTCCTTGAAACTGCTCTGCTGTGCGTTCGTTCACCTAAGAGAGTTGAATCTATGTTGAGATTCAGCGAGTCAGAAACACGTTTCTTCTAGGAGCTGCGTTGGGATATTCCCGAGTGAATGGGACCATAGGCTGTACAGAGAAATATCTGCTTCTAAAACCAAAACGGAGCTATCTAACTGAATGGTTGTCAATGTGTGCATTCAACTGACAGAGTTAAACTCACATGTGGATTCAGCGGTTTGCAAACCCTTTCTGTGCAGAATCCCAAAACCGGTATTTCCAGCCCAATGCCGGCATACGTACTAAAGAGCAGGAAACTTCGTCTAAAACTCAGGAGCAACGTTTCCTTGAAACTGCTCTGCTGTGCGTTCGTTCACCTAAGAGAATTGAAACTATGTTGAGATTCAGCGAGTCAGAAACACGTTTCTTCTAGGAGCTGCGTTGGGATATTCCCGAGTGAATGGGACCATAGGCTGTACAGAGAAATATCTGCTTCTAAAACCAAAAGTGTGCTATCAAACTGAATGGTTGTCAATGTGTGCATTCAACTGACAGAGTTAAACTCACGTGTAGATTCAGCGGTTTGCAAACCCTTTCTGTGCAGAATCCCAAAACCGGTATTTCCAGCCCAATGCCGGCCTACGTACTAAACAGCAGGAAACTTCGTCTAAGACTCAAGAGAAACGTTTCCTTGAAACTGCGCTGCTGTGCGTTCGTTCACCTAAGAGAGTTGAATCTATGTTGAGATTCACCGAGTCAGAAACACGTTTCTTCTAGGTGCTGCGTTGGGATATTCCCGAGTGAATGGGACCATAGGCTGTACAGAGAAATATCTGCTTCTAAAACCAAAACGGAGCTATCAAACTGAATGGTTGTCAATGTGCGCATTCAACTGACAGAGTTAAACTCACGTGTGGATTCAGCGGTTTGCAAACCCTTTCTGTGCAGAATCCCAAAACCGGTATTTCCAGCCCAATGCCGGCATACGTACTAAACAGCAGGAAACTTCGTCTAAAACTCAGGAGAAACGTTTCCTTGAAACTGCTCTGCTGTGCGTTCGTTCACCTAAGAGAGTTGAATCTATGTTGAGATTCAGCGAGTCAGAAACACGTTTCTTCTAGGAGCTGCGTTGGGATATTCCCGAGTGAATGGGACCATAGGCTGTACAGAGAAATATCTGCTTCTAAAACCAAAAGTGTGCTATCAAACTGAATGGTTGTCAATATGTGCATTCAACTGACAGAGTTAAACTCACGTGTGGATTCAGCGGTTTGCAAACCCTTTCTGTGCAGAATCCCAAAACCGCTATTTCCAGCCCAATGCCAGCATCCGTACTAAACAGCAGGAAACTTCGTCTAAAACTCAGGAGAAACGTTTCCTTGAAACTGCTCTGCTGTGCGTTCGTTCACCTAAGAGAGTTGAATCTATGTTGAGATTCAGCGAGTCAGAAAGACGTTTCTTCTAGGAGCTGCGTTGGGATATTCCCGAGTGAATGGGACCATAGGCTGTACCGAGAAATATCTGCTTCTAAAACCAAAACGGAGCTATCTAACTGAATGGTTGTCAATGTGTGCATTCAACTGACAGAGTTAAACTCACGTTTGGATTCAGCGGTTTACAATCCCTTTCTGTGCAGAGTCCCAAAACCGGTAATTCCAGCCCAATGCCGGCATACGTACTAAAGAGCAGGAAACTTCGTCTAAAACTCAGGAGCAACGTTTCCTTGAAACTGCTCTGCTGTGCGTTCGTTCACCTAAGAGAGTTGAATCTATGTTGAGATTCAGCGAGTCAGAAACACGTTTCTTCTAGGAGCTGCTTTGGGATATTCCCGAGTGAATGGGACCATAGGCTGTACAGAGAAATATCTGCTTCTAAAACCAAAACGGAGCTATCTAACTGAATGGTTGTCAATGTGTGCATTCAACTGACAGAGTTAAACTCACGTGTGGATTCAGCGGTTTGCAAACCCTTTCTGTGCAGAATCCCAAAACCGGTATTTCCAGCCCAATGCCGGCATCCGTACTAAACAGCAGGAAACTTCGTCTAAAACTCAGGAGAAACGTTTCCTTGAAACTGCTCTGCTGTGCGTTCGATCACCTAAGAGAGTTGAATCTATGTTGAGATTCAGCGAGTCAGAAACACGTTTCTTCTAGGAGCTGCGTTGGGATATTCCCGAGTGAATGGGACCATAGGCTGTACAGAGAAATATCTGCTCCTACAACCAAAAGGGTGGTATCTAACTGAATGGTTGTCAATGTGTGCATTCAACTGACAGAGTTAAACTCACGTTTGGATTCAGCGGTTTACAAACCCTTTCTGTGCAGAATCCCAAAACCGGTAATTCCAGCTCAATGCCGGCATCCGTACTAAACAGCAGGAAACTTCGTCTAAAACTCAGGAGAAACGTTTCCTTGAAACTGCTCTGCTGTGCGTTCGTTCACCTAAGAGAGTTGAAACTATGTTGCGATTCAGCGAGTCAGAAACACGTTTATGCTAGGAGCTGCGTTGGGATATTCCCGAGTGAATGGGACCATAGGCTGTACAGAGAAATATCTGCTTCTGAAACCAAAACGGAGCTATCTAACTGAATGGTTGTCAATGTGTGCATTCAACTGACAGAGTTAAACTCACGTGTGGATTCAGCGGTTTGCAAACCATTTCTGTGCAGAATCCCAAAACCGGTATGTCCAGCCCAATGCCGGCATCCATACTAAACAGCAGGAAACTTCGTCTAAAACTCAGGAGAAACGTTTCCTTGAAACTGGTCTGCTGTGCGTTCGTTCACCTAAGATAGTTGAATCTATGTTGAGATTCAGTGAGTCAGAAACACGTTTCTTCTAGGAGGTGCGTTAGGATATTCCCGAGTGAATGGGACCATAGGCTGTGCAGAGTAATATCTGCTTCTAAAACCAAAACGGAGCTATCTAACTGAATGGTTCTCAATGTGTGCATTCAACTGACAGAGTTAAACTCACGTGTGGATTCAGCGGTTTGCAAACCCTTTATGTGCAGAATCCCAAAACCGGTATTTCCAGCCCAATGCCGGCATACGTACTAAAGAGCAGGAAACTTCGTCTAAAACTCAGGAGCAACGTTTCCTTGAAACTGCTCTGCTGTACGTTCGTTCACCTAAGAGAGTTGAATCTATGTTGAGATTCAGCGAGTCAGAAACACGTTTCTTCTAGGAGGTGCGTTGGGATATTCCCGAGTGAATGGGACCATAGGCTGTACAGAGAAATATCTGCTTCTAAAACCAAAAGTGTGCTATCAAACTGAATGGTTGTCAATGTGTGCATTCAACTGACAGAGTTAAACTCACGTGTGGATTCAGCGGTTTGCAAACCCTTTCTGTGCAGAATCCCTAAACCGGTATTTCCAGCCCAATGCCGGCATCCGTACTAAACAGCAGGAAACTTCGTCTAAAACTCAGGAGAAACGTTTCCTTGTAACTGTTCTGCTGTGCTTTCGTTCACCTACGAGAGTTGAATCTATGTTGAGATTCAGCGAGTCAGAAACACGTTTCTTCTAGGAGCTGCGTTGGGATATTCCCGAGTGAATGGGACCATAGGCTGTACAGAGAAATATCTGCTTCTAAATCCAAAAGTGTGCTATCAAACTGAATGGTTGTCAATGTGTGCATTCAACTGACAGAGTTAAACTCACGTGTGGATTCAGCGGTTTGCAAAGCCTTTCTGTGCAGAATCCCAAAACCGGTAATTGCAACCCAATGCCGGCATACGTACTAAACAGCAGGAAACTTCGTCTAAAACTCAGGAGAAACGTTTCCTTGAAACTGCTCTGCTGTGCGTTCGTTCACCTAAGAGAGTTGAATCTATGTTGAGATTCAGCGAGTCAGAAACACGTTTCTTCTAGGAGCTGCGTTGGGATACTCCCGAGTGAATGGGACCATAGGCTGTACAGAGAAATATCTGCTTCTAAAACCAAAACGGAGCTATCTAACTGAATGGTTGTCAATGTGTGCATTCAACTGACAGAGTTAAACTCACGTGTGGATTCAGCGGTTTACAAACCCTTTCTGTGCAGAATCCCAAAACCGGTATTTCCAGCCCAATGCCGGCATACGTACTAAACAGCAGGAAACTTCGTCTAAGACTCAAGAGAAACGTTTCCTTGAAACTGCTCTGCTGTGCGATCGTTCACCTAAGAGAGTTGAATCTCTGTTGAGATTCAGCGAGTCAGAAACACGTTTCTTCTAGGAGCTGCGTTGGGATATTCCCGAGCGAATGGGACCATAGGCTGTACAGAGAAATATCTGCTTCTAAAACCAAAACGGAGCTATCTAACTGAATGGTTGTCAATGTGTGCATTCAACTGACAGAGTTAAACTCACGTGTGGATTCAGCGGTTTACAAACCCTTTCTGTGCAGAATCCCAAAACCGGTATTTCCAGCCCAATGCCGGCATCCGTACTAAACAGCAGGAAACTTCGTCTAAAACTCAGGAGAAACGTTTCCTTGAAACTGCTCTGCTGTGCGTTCGATCACCTAAGAGAGTTGAATCTATGTTGAGATTCAGCGAGTCAGAAACACATTTCTTCTAGGAGCTGCGTTGGGATATTCCCGAGTGAATGGGACCATAGGCTGTACAGAGAAATATCTACTCCTACAACCAAAAGGGTGGTATCTAACTGAATGGTTGTCAATGTGTGCATTCAACTGACAGAGTTAAACTCACGTTTGGATTCAGCGGTTTACAAACCCTTTCTGTGCAGAATCCCAAAACCGGTAATTCCAGCTCAATGCCGGCATCCGTACTAAACAGCAGGAAACTTCGTCTAAAACTCAGGAGAAACGTTTCCTTGAAACTGCTCTGCTGTGCGTTCGTTCACCTAAGAGAGTTGAAACTATGTTGCGATTCAGCGAGTCAGAAACACGTTTCTTCTAGGAGCTGCGTTGGGATATTCCCGAGTGAATGGGACCATAGGCTGTACAGAGAAATATCTGCTTCTGAAACCAAAACGGAGCTATCTAACTGAATGGTTGTCAATGTGTGCATTCAACTGACAGAGTTAAACTCACGTGTGGATTCAGCGGTTTGCAAACCATTTCTGTGCAGAATCCCAAAACCGGTATGTCCAGCCCAATGCCGGCATCCGTACTAAACAGCAGGAAACTTCGTCTAAAACTCAGGAGAAACGTTTCCTTGAAACTGCTCTGCTGTGCGTTCGTTCACCTAAGAGAGTTGAATCTATGTTGAGATTCAGCGAGTCAGAAACACGTTTCTTCTAGGAGCTGCGTTGGGATATTCCCGAGTGAATGGGACCATAGGCTGTACAGAGAAATATCTGCTTCTAAAACCAAAACGGAGCTATCTAACTGAATGGTTGTCAATGTGTGCATTCAACTGACAGAGTTAAACTCACGTGTGGATTCAGCGGTTTGTAACCCTTTCTGTGCAGAATCCCAAAACTGGTATTTCCAGCCCAATGCCGGCATCCGTACTAAACAGCAGGAAACTTCGTCTAAAACTCAGGAGAAACTTTTCCTTGAAACTGCTCTGCTGTACGTTCGTTCACCTAAGAGAGTTGAATCTATGTTGAGATTCAGCGAGTCAGAAACACGTTTCTTCTAGGAGCTGCGTTGGGATATTCCCGAGTGAATGGGACCATAGGCTGTACAGAGAAATATCTGCTTCTAAAACCAAAAGTGTGCTATCAAACTGAATGGTTGTCAATGTGTGCATTCAACTGACAGAGTTAAACTCACATGTGGATTCACCGGTTTGCAAACCCTTTCTGTGCAGAATCCCAAAACCGCTATTTCCAGCCCAATGCCGGCATACGTACTAAAGAGCAGGAAACTTCGTCTAAAACTCAGGAGAAACGTTTCCTTGAAACTGCTCTGCTGTGCGTTCGTTCACCTAAGAGAGTTGAATCTATGTTGAGATTCAGCGAGTCAGAAACACGTTTCTTCTAGGAGCTGCGTTGGGATATTCCCGAGTGAATGGGACCATAGGCTGTACAGAGAAATATCTGCTTCTAAAACCAAAACGGAGCTATCTAACTGAATGGTTGTCAATGTGTGCATTCAACTGACAGAGTTAAACTCACGTGTGGATTCAGCGGTTTGCAAACCCTTTCTGTGCAGAATCCCAAAACCGGTATTTCCAGCCCAATGCCGGCATCCGTACTAAACAGCAGGAAACTTCGTCTAAAACTCAGGAGAAACGTTTCCTTGAAACTGCTCTGCTGTGCGTTCGTTCACCTAAGAGAGTTGAAACTATGTTGAGATTGAGCGAGTCAGAAACACGTTTATGCTAGGAGCTGCGTTGGGATATTCCCGAGTGAATGGGACCATAGGCTGTACAGAGAAATATCTGCTTCTGAAACCAAAACGGAGCTATCTAACTGAATGGTTGTCAATGTGTGCATTCAACTGACAGAGTTAAACTCACGTGTGGATTCAGCGGTTTGCAAACCATTTCTGTGCAGAATCCCAAAACCGGTATGTCCAGCCCAATGCCGGCATCCGTACTAAACAGCAGGAAACTTCGTCTAAAACTCAGGAGAAACGTTTCCTTGAAACTGCTCTGCTGCGCGTTCGATCACCTAAGAGAGTTGAATCTATGTTGAGATTCAGCGAGTCAGAAACACGTTTCTTCTAGGAGGTGCGTTGGGATATTCCCGAGTGAATGGGACCATAGGCTGTACAGAGAAATATCTGCTCTTACAACCAAAAGGGTGGTATCTAACTGAATGGTTGTCAATGTGTGCATTCAACTGACAGAGTTAAACTCACGTTTGGATTCAGCGGTTTACAATCCCTTTCTGTGCAGAATCCCAAAACCGGTAATTCCAGCTCAATGCCGGCATCCGTACTAAACAGCAGGAAACTTCGTCTAAAACTCAGGAGAAACGTTTCCTTGAAACTGCTCTGCTGTGCCTTCGTTCACCTAAGAGAGTTGAAACTATGTTGAGATTCAGCGAGTCAGAAACACGTTTCTTCTAGGAGCTGCGTTGGGATATTCCCGAGCGAATGGGACCATAGGCTGTACAGAGAAATATCTGCTTCTAAAACCAAAAGTGTGCTATCAAACTGAATGGTTGTCAATGTGTGCATTCAACTGACAGAGTTAAACTCACGTGTGGATTCAGCGGTTTGCAAACCCTTTCTGTGCAGAATCCCTAAACCGGTATTTCCAGCCCAATGCCGGCATCCGTACTAAACAGCAGGAAACTTCGTCTAAAACTCAGGAGCAACGTTTCCGTGAAACTGCTCTGCTGTGCGTTCGTTCACCTAAGAGAGTTGAATCTATGTTGAGATTCAGCGAGTCAGAAACACGTTTCTTCTAGGAGGTGCGTTGAGATATTCCCGAGTGAATGGGACCATAGGCTGTACAGAGAAATATCTGCTTCTGAAACCAAAACGGAGCTATCTAACTGAATGGTTGTCAATGTGTGCATTCAACTGACAGAGTTAAACTCACGTGTGGATTCAGCGGTTTGCAAACCATTTCTGTGCAGAATCCCAAAACCGGTATGTCCAGCCCAATGCCGGCATCCATACTAAACAGCAGGAAACTTCGTCTAAAACTCAGGAGAAACGTTTCCTTGAAACTGGTCTGCTGTGCGTTCGTTCACCTAAGATAGTTGAATCTATGTTGAGATTCAGTGAGTCAGAAACACGTTTCTTCTAGGAGGTGCGTTAGGATATTCCCGAGTGAATGGGACCATAGGCTGTGCAGAGTAATATCTGCTTCTAAAACCAAAACGGAGCTATCTAACTGAATGGTTCTCAATGTGTGCATTCAACTGACAGAGTTAAACTCACGTGTGGATTCAGCGGTTTGCAAACCCTTTATGTGCAGAATCCCAAAACCGGTATTTCCAGCCCAATGCCGGCATACGTACTAAAGAGCAGGAAACTTCGTCTAAAACTCAGGAGCAACGTTTCCTTGAAACTGCTCTGCTGTACGTTCGTTCACCTAAGAGAGTTGAATCTATGTTGAGATTCAGCGAGTCAGAAACACGTTTCTTCTAGGAGGTGCGTTGGGATATTCCCGAGTGAATGGGACCATAGGCTGTACAGAGAAATATCTGCTTCTAAAACCAAAAGTGTGCTATCAAACTGAATGGTTGTCAATGTGTGCATTCAACTGACAGAGTTAAACTCACGTGTGGATTCAGCGGTTTGCAAACCCTTTCTGTGCAGAATCCCTAAACCGGTATTTCCAGCCCAATGCCGGCATCCGTACTAAACAGCAGGAAACTTCGTCTAAAACTCAGGAGAAACGTTTCCTTGTAACTGTTCTGCTGTGCTTTCGTTCACCTACGAGAGTTGAATCTATGTTGAGATTCAGCGAGTCAGAAACACGTTTCTTCTAGGAGCTGCGTTGGGATATTCCCGAGTGAATGGGACCATAGGCTGTACAGAGAAATATCTGCTTCTAAATCCAAAAGTGTGCTATCAAACTGAATGGTTGTCAATGTGTGCATTCAACTGACAGAGTTAAACTCACGTGTGGATTCAGCGGTTTGCAAACCCTTTCTGTGCAGAATCCCAAAACCGGTAATTGCAACCCAATGCCGGCATACGTACTAAACAGCAGGAAACTTCGTCTAAAACTCAGGAGAAACGTTTCCTTGAAACTGCTCTGCTGTGCGTTCGTTCACCTAAGAGAGTTGAATCTATGTTGAGATTCAGCGAGTCAGAAACACGTTTCTTCTAGGAGCTGCGTTGGGATACTCCCGAGTGAATGGGACCATAGGCTGTACAGAGAAATATCTGCTTCTAAAACCAAAACGGAGCTATCTAACTGAATGGTTGTCAATGTGTGCATTCAACTGACAGAGTTAAACTCACGTGTGGATTCAGCGGTTTACAAACCCTTTCTGTGCAGAATCCCAAAACCGGTATTTCCAGCCCAATGCCGGCATACGTACTAAACAGCAGGAAACTTCGTCTAAGACTCAAGAGAAACGTTTCCTTGAAACTGCTCTGCTGTGCGATCGTTCACCTAAGAGAGTTGAATCTCTGTTGAGATTCAGCGAGTCAGAAACACGTTTCTTCTAGGAGCTGCGTTGGGATATTCCCGAGTGAATGGGACCATAGGCTGTACAGAGAAATATCTACTCCTACAACCAAAAGGGTGGTATCTAACTGAATGGTTGTCAATGTGTGCATTCAACTGACAGAGTTAAACTCACGTTTGGATTCAGCGGTTTACAAACCCTTTCTGTGCAGAATCCCAAAACCGGTAATTCCAGCTCAATGCCGGCATCCGTACTAAACAGCAGGAAACTTCGTCTAAAACTCAGGAGAAACGTTTCCTTGAAACTGCTCTGCTGTGCGTTCGTTCACCTAAGAGAGTTGAAACTATGTTGCGATTCAGCGAGTCAGAAACACGTTTCTTCTAGGAGCTGCGTTGGGATATTCCCGAGTGAATGGGACCATAGGCTGTACAGAGAAATATCTGCTTCTGAAACCAAAACGGAGCTATCTAACTGAATGGTTGTCAATGTGTGCATTCAACTGACAGAGTTAAACTCACGTGTGGATTCAGCGGTTTGCAAACCATTTCTGTGCAGAATCCCAAAACCGGTATGTCCAGCCCAATGCCGGCATCCGTACTAAACAGCAGGAAACTTCGTCTAAAACTCAGGAGAAACGTTTCCTTGAAACTGCTCTGCTGTGCGTTCGTTCACCTAAGAGAGTTGAATCTATGTTGAGATTCAGCGAGTCAGAAACACGTTTCTTCTAGGAGCTGCGTTGGGATATTCCCGAGTGAATGGGACCATAGGCTGTACAGAGAAATATCTGCTTCTAAAACCAAAACGGAGCTATCTAACTGAATGGTTGTCAATGTGTGCATTCAACTGACAGAGTTAAACTCACGTGTGGATTCAGCGGTTTGTAACCCTTTCTGTGCAGAATCCCAAAACTGGTATTTCCAGCCCAATGCCGGCATCCGTACTAAACAGCAGGAAACTTCGTCTAAAACTCAGGAGAAACTTTTCCTTGAAACTGCTCTGCTGTACGTTCGTTCACCTAAGAGAGTTGAATCTATGTTGAGATTCAGCGAGTCAGAAACACGTTTCTTCTAGGAGCTGCGTTGGGATATTCCCGAGTGAATGGGACCATAGGCTGTACAGAGAAATATCTGCTTCTAAAACCAAAAGTGTGCTATCAAACTGAATGGTTGTCAATGTGTGCATTCAACTGACAGAGTTAAACTCACATGTGGATTCACCGGTTTGCAAACCCTTTCTGTGCAGAATCCCAAAACCGCTATTTCCAGCCCAATGCCGGCATACGTACTAAAGAGCAGGAAACTTCGTCTAAAACTCAGGAGAAACGTTTCCTTGAAACTGCTCTGCTGTGCGTTCGTTCACCTAAGAGAGTTGAATCTATGTTGAGATTCAGCGAGTCAGAAACACGTTTCTTCTAGGAGCTGCGTTGGGATATTCCCGAGTGAATGGGACCATAGGCTGTACAGAGAAATATCTGCTTCTAAAACCAAAACGGAGCTATCTAACTGAATGGTTGTCAATGTGTGCATTCAACTGACAGAGTTAAACTCACGTGTGGATTCAGCGGTTTGCAAACCCTTTCTGTGCAGAATCCCAAAACCGGTATTTCCAGCCCAATGCCGGCATACGTACTAAACAGCAGGAAACTTCGTCTAAAACTCAGGAGAAACGTTTCCTTGAAACTGCTCTGCTGTGCGTTCGTTCACCTAAGAGAGTTGAAACTATGTTGAGATTGAGCGAGTCAGAAACACGTTTATGCTAGGAGCTGCGTTGGGATATTCCCGAGTGAATGGGACCATAGGCTGTACAGAGAAATATCTGCTTCTGAAACCAAAACGGAGCTATCTAACTGAATGGTTGTCAATGTGTGCATTCAACTGACAGAGTTAAACTCACGTGTGGATTCAGCGGTTTGCAAACCATTTCTGTGCAGAATCCCAAAACCGGTATGTCCAGCCCAATGCCGGCATCCGTACTAAACAGCAGGAAACTTCGTCTAAAACTCAGGAGAAACGTTTCCTTGAAACTGCTCTGCTGCGCGTTCGATCACCTAAGAGAGTTGAATCTATGTTGAGATTCAGCGAGTCAGAAACACGTTTCTTCTAGGAGGTGCGTTGGGATATTCCCGAGTGAATGGGACCATAGGCTGTACAGAGAAATATCTGCTCTTACAACCAAAAGGGTGGTATCTAACTGAATGGTTGTCAATGTGTGCATTCAACTGACAGAGTTAAACTCACGTTTGGATTCAGCGGTTTACAATCCCTTTCTGTGCAGAATCCCAAAACCGGTAATTCCAGCTCAATGCCGGCATCCGTACTAAACAGCAGGAAACTTCGTCTAAAACTCAGGAGAAACGTTTCCTTGAAACTGCTCTGCTGTGCCTTCGTTCACCTAAGAGAGTTGAAACTATGTTGAGATTCAGCGAGTCAGAAACACGTTTCTTCTAGGAGCTGCGTTGGGATATTCCCGAGCGAATGGGACCATAGGCTGTACAGAGAAATATCTGCTTCTAAAACCAAAAGTGTGCTATCAAACTGAATGGTTGTCAATGTGTGCATTCAACTGACAGAGTTAAACTCACGTGTGGATTCAGCGGTTTGCAAACCCTTTCTGTGCAGAATCCCTAAACCGGTATTTCCAGCCCAATGCCGGCATCCGTACTAAACAGCAGGAAACTTCGTCTAAAACTCAGGAGCAACGTTTCCGTGAAACTGCTCTGCTGTGCGTTCGTTCACCTAAGAGAGTTGAATCTATGTTGAGATTCAGCGAGTCAGAAACACGTTTCTTCTAGGAGGTGCGTTGGGATATTCCCGAGTGAATGGGACCATAGGCTGTACAGAGAAATATCTGCTTCTAAAACCAAAAGTGTGCTATCAAACTGAATGGTTGTCAATGTGTGCATTCAACTGACAGAGTTAAACTCACGTGTGGATTCAGCGGTTTGCAAATCCTTTCTGTGCAGAATCCCAAAACCGGTAATTCCAACCCAATGCCGGCATCCGTACTAAACAGCAGGAAACTTCGTCTAAAACTCAGGAGAAACGTTTCCTTGAAACTGCTCTGCTGTGCGTTCGTTCACCTAAGAGAGTTGAATCTATGTTGAGATTCAGCGAGTCAGAAACACGTTTATGCTAGGAGCTGCATTGGGATATTCCCGAGTGAATGGGACCATAGGCTGTACAGAGAAATATCTGCTTCTAAAACCAAAACGGAGCTATCTAACTGAATGGTTGTCAATGTGTGCATTCAACTGACAGAGTTAAACTCACGTGTGGATTCAGCGGTTTGCAAACCATTTCTGTGCAGAATCCCAAAACCGGTATGTCCAGCCCAATGCCGGCATCCGTACTAAACAGCAGGAAACTTCGTCTAAAACTCAGGAGAAACGTTTCCTTGAAACTGCTCTGCTGCGCGTTCGATCACCTAAGAGAGTTGAATCTATGTTGAGATTCAGCGAGTCAGAAACACGTTTCTTCTAGGAGGTGCATTGGGATATTCCCGAGTGAATGGGACCATAGGCTGTACAGAGAAATATCTGCTCTTACAACCAAAAGGGTGGTATCTAACTGAATGGTTGTCAATGTGTGCATTCAACTGACAGAATTAAACTCACGTTTGGATTCAGCGGCTTGCAAACCCTTTCTGTGCAGAATCCCTAAACCGGTATTTCCAGCCCAATGCCGGCATACGTACTAAACAGCAGGAAACTTCGTCTAAAACTCAGGAGAAACGTTTCCTTGAATCTGTTCTGCTGTGCGTTCGTTCACCTAAGAGAGTTGAATCTATGTTGAGATTCAGCGAGTCAGAAACACGTTTCTTCTAGGAGCTGCGTTGGGATATTCCCGAGTGAATGGGACCATAGGCTGTACAGAGAAATATCTGCTTCTAAAACCAAAAGTGTGCTATCAAACTGAATGGTTGTCAATGTGTGCATTCAACTGACAGAGTTAAACTCACGTGTGGATTCAGCGGTTTGCAAACCCTTTCTGTGCAGAATCCCAAAACCGGTAATTCCAACCCAATGCCGGCATACGTACTAAACAGCAGGAAACTTCGTCTAAAACTCAGGAGAAACGTTTCCTTGAAACTGCTCTGCTGTGCGTTCGTTCACCTAAGAGAGTTGAATCTATGTTGAGATTCAGCGAGTCAGAAACACGTTTCTTCTAGGAGCTGCGTTGGGATACTCCCGAGTGAATGGGACCATAGGCTGTACAGAGAAATATCTGCTTCTAAAACCAAAACGGAGCTATCTAACTGAATGGTTGTCAATGTGTGCATTCAACTGACAGAGTTAAACTCACGTGTGGATTCAGCGGTTTGCAAACCCTTTCTGTGCAGAATTCCAAAACCGGTATTTCCAGCCCAATGCCGGCATCCGTACTAAACAGCAGGAAACTTCGTCTAAAACTCAGGAGAAACGTTTCCTTGAAACTGCTCTGCTGTGCGTTCGATCACCTAAGAGAGTTGAATCTATGTTGAGATTCAGCGAGTCAGAAACACGTTTCTTCTAGGAGCTGCGTTGGGATATTCCCGAGCGAATGGGACCATAGGCTGTACAGAGAAATATCTGCTTCTAAAACCAAAACGGAGCTATCTAACTGAATGGTTGTCAATGTGTGCATTCAACTGACAGAGTTAAACTCACGTGTGGATTCAGCGGTTTGCAAACCCTTTCTGTGCAGAATCCCAAAACCGGTATTTCCAGCCCAATGCCAGCATACGTACTAAACAGCAGGAAACTTCGTCTAAAACTCAGGAGAAACGTTTCCTTGAAACTGCTCTGCTGTGCGTTCGATCACCTAAGAGAGTTGAATCTATGTTGAGATTCAGCGAGTCAGAAACACGTTTCTTCTAGGAGCTGCGTTGGGATATTCCCGAGTGAATGGGACCATAGGCTGTACAGAGAAATATCTGCTCCTACAACCAAAAGGGTGGTATCTAACTGAATGGTTGTCAATGTGTGCATTCAACTGACAGAGTTAAACTCACGTTTGGATTCAGCGGTTTACAAACCCTTTCTGTGCAGAATCCCAAAACCGGTAATTCCAGCTCAATGCCGGCATCCGTACTAAACATCAGGAAACTTCGTCTAAAACTCAGGAGAAACGTTTCCTTGAAACTGCTCTGCTGTGCGTTCGTTCACCTAAGAGAGTTGAAACTATGTTGCGATTCAGCGAGTCAGAAACACGTTTATGCTAGGAGCTGCGTTGGGATATTCCCGAGTGAATGGGACCATAGGCTGTACAGAGAAATATCTGCTTCTGAAACCAAAACGGAGCTATCTAACTGAATGGTTGTCAATGTGTGCATTCAACTGACAGAGTTAAACTCACGTGTGGATTCAGAGGTTTGCAAACCATTTCTGTGCAGAATCCCAAAACCGGTATGTCCAGCCCAATGCCGGCATCCGTACTAAACAGCAGGAAACTTCGTCTAAAACTCAGGAGAAACGTTTCCTTGAAACTGCTCTGCTGCGCGTTCGATCACCTAAGAGAGTTGAATCTATGTTGAGATTCAGCGAGTCAGAAACACGTTTCTTCTAGGAGGTGCGTTGGGATATTCCCGAGTGAATGGGACCATAGGCTGTACAGAGAAATATCTGCTCTTACAACCAAAAGGGTGGTATCAAACTGAATGGTTGTCAATGTGTGCATTCAACTGACAGAGTTAAACTCACGTGTGGATTCAGCGGTTTGCAAACCCTTTCTGTGCAGAATCCCTAAACCGGTATTTCCAGCCCAATGCCGGCATCCGTACTAAACAGCAGGAAACTCCGTCTAAAACTCAGGAGAAACGTTTCCTTGAAACTGTTCTGCTGTGCGTTCGTTCACCTAAGAGAGTTGAATCTATGTTGAGATTCAGCGAGTCAGAAACACGTTTCTTCTAGGAGCTGCGTTGGGATATTCCCGAGTGAATGGGACCACAGGCTGTACAGAGAAATATCTGATTCTAAAACCAAAAGTGTGCTATCAAACTGAATGGTTGTCAATGTGTGCATTCAACTGACAGAGTTAAACTCACGTGTGGATTCAGCGGTTTGCAAACCCTTTCTGTGCAGAATCCCAAAACCGGTAATTCCAACCCAATGCCGGCATACGTACTAAACAGCAGGAAACTTCGTCTAAAACTCAGGAGAAACGTTTCCTTGAAACTGCTCTGCTGTGCGTTCGTTCACCTAAGAGAGTTGAATCTATGTTGAGATTCAGCGAGTCAGAAACACGTTTCTTCTAGGAGCTGCGTTGGGATACTCCCGAGTGAATGGGACCATAGGCTGTACAGAGAAATATCTGCTTCTAAAACCAAAAGTGTGCTATCAAACTGAATGGTTGTCAATGTGTGCATTCAACTGACGGAGTTAAACTCACGTGTGGATTCAGCGGTTTGCAAACCCTTTCTGTGCAGAATCCCAAAACCGGTAATTCCAACCCAATGCCGGCATACGTACTAAACAGCAGGAAACTTCGTCTAAAACTCAGGAGAAACGTTTCCTTGAAACTGCTCTGCTGTGCGTTCGTTCACCTAAGAGAGTTGAATCTATGTTGAGATTCAGCGAGTCAGAAACACGTTTCTTCTAGGAGCTGCGTTGGGATACTCCCGAGTGAATGGGACCATAGGCTGTACAGAGAAATATCTGCTTCTAAAACCAAAACGGAGCTATCTAACTGAATGGTTGTCAATGTGTGCATTCAACTGACAGAGTTAAACTCACGTGTGGATTCAGCGGTTTGCAAACCCTTTCTGTGCAGAATCCCAAAACCGGTATTTCCAGCCCAATGCCGGCATACGTACTAAACAGCAGGAAACTTCGTCTAAAACTCAGGAGAAACGTTTCCTTGAAACTGCTCTGCTGTGCGTTCGATCACCTAAGAGAGTTGAATCTATGTTGAGATTCAGCGAGTCAGAAACACGTTTCTTCTAGGAGCTGCGTTGGGATATTCCCGAGTGAATGGGACCGTAGGCTGTACAGAGAAATATCTGCTCCTACAACCAAAAGGGTGGTATCTAACTGAATGGTTGTCAATGTGTGCATTCAACTGACAGAGTTAAACTCACGTTTGGATTCAGCGGTTTACAAACCCTTTCTGTGCAGAATCCCAAAACCGGTAATTCCAGCTCAATGCCGGCATCCGTACTAAACATCAGGAAACTTCGTCTAAAACTCAGGAGAAACGTTTCCTTGAAACTGCTCTGCTGTGCGTTCGTTCACCTAAGAGAGTTGAAACTATGTTGCGATTCAGCGACTCAGAAACACGTTTATGCTAGGAGCTGCGTTGGGATATTCCCGAGTGAATGGGACCATAGGCTGTACAGAGAAATATCTGCTTCTGAAACCAAAACGGAGCTATCTAACTGAATGGTTGTCAATGTGTGCATTCAACTGACAGAGTTAAACTCACGTGTGGATTCAGAGGTTTGCAAACCATTTCTGTGCAGAATCCCAAAACCGGTATTTCCAGCCCAATGCCGGCATCCGTACTAAACAGCAGGAAACTTCGTCTAAAACTCAGGAGAAACGTTTCCTTGAAACTGTTCTGCTGTGCGTTCGTTCACCTAAGAGAGTTGAATCTATGTTGAGATTCAGCGAGTCAGAAACACGTTTCTTCTAGGAGCTGCGTTGGGATATTCCCGAGTGAATGGGACCATAGGCTGTACAGAGAAATATCTGATTCTAAAACCAAAAGTGTGCTATCAAACTGAATGGTTGTCAATGTGTGCATTCAACTGACAGAGTTAAACTCACGTGTGGATTCAGCGGTTTGCAAACCCTTTCTGTGCAGAATCCCAAAACCGGTAATTCCAACCCAATGCCGGCATACGTACTAAACAGCAGGAAACTTCGTCTAAAACTCAGGAGAAACGTTTCCTTGAAACTGCTCTGCTGTGCGTTCGTTCACCTAAGAGAGTTGAATCTATGTTGAGATTCAGCGAGTCAGAAACACGTTTCTTCTAGGAGCTGCGTTGGGATACTCCCGAGTGAATGGGACCATAGGCTGTACAGAGAAATATCTGCTTCTAAAACCAAAAGTGTGCTATCAAACTGAATGGTTGTCAATGTGTGCATTCAACTGACGGAGTTAAACTCACGTGTGGATTCAGCGGTTTGCAAACCCTTTCTGTGCAGAATCCCAAAACCGCTATTTCCAGCCCAATGCCGGCATCCGTACTAAACAGCAGGAAACTTCGTCTAAAACTCAGGAGAAACGTTTCCTTGAAACTGCTCTGCTGTGCGTTCGTTCACCTAAGAGAGTTGAATCTATGTTGAGATTCAGCGAGTCAGAAAGACGTTTCTTCTAGGAGCTGCGTTGGGATATTCCCGAGTGAATGGGACCATAGGCTGTACCGAGAAATATCTGCTTCTAAAACCAAAACGGAGCTATCTAACTGAATGGTTGTCAATGTGTGCATTCAACTGACAGAGTTAAACTCACGTGTGGATTCAGCGGTTTGCAAACCCTTTCTGTGCAGAATCCCAAAACCGGTATTTCCAGCCCAATGCCGGCATCCGTACTAAACAGCAGGAAACTTCGTCTAAAACTCAGGAGAAACGTTTCCTTGAAACTGCTCTGCTGTGCGTTCGATCAACTAAGAGAGTTGAATCTATGTTGAGATTCAGCGAGTCAGAAACACGTTTCTTCTAGGAGCTGCGTTGGGATATTCCCGAGTGAATGGGACCATAGGCTGTACAGAGAAATATCTGCTCCTACAACCAAAAGCGTGGTATCTAACTGAATGGTTGTCAATGTGTGCATTCAACTGACAGAGTTAAACTCACGTTTGGATTCAGCGGTTTACAAACCCTTTCTGTGCAGAATCCCAAAACCGGTAATTCCAGCTCAATGCCGGCATCCGTACTAAACAGCAGGAAACTTCGTCTAAAACTCAGGAGAAACGTTTCCTTGAAACTGCTCTGCTGTGCGTTCGTTCACCTAAGAGAGTTGAAACTATGTTGCGATTCAGCGAGTCAGAAACACGTTTATGCTAGGAGCTGCGTTGGTATATTCCCGAGTGAATGGGACCATAGGCTGTACAGAGAAATATCTGCTTCTGAAACCAAAACGGAGCTATCTAACTGAATGGTTGTCAATGTGTGCATTCAACTGACAGAGTTAAACTCACGTGTGGATTCAGCGGTTTGCAAACCATTTCTGTGCAGAATCCCAAAACCGGTATGTCCGGCCCAATGCCGGCATCCATACTAAACAGCAGGAAACTTCGTCTAAAACTCAGGAGAAACGTTTCCTTGAAACTGGTCTGCTGTGCGTTCGTTCACCTAAGATAGTTGAATCTATGTTGAGATTCAGCGAGTCAGAAACACGTTTCTTCTAGGAGGTGCGTTAGGATATTCCCGAGTGAATGGGACCATAGGCTGTGCAGAGTAATATCTGCTTCTAAAACCAAAACGGAGCTATCTAACTGAATGGTTGTCAATGTGTGCATTCAACTGACAGAGTTAAACTCACGTGTGGATTCAGCGGTTTGCAAACCCTTTCTGTGCAGAATCCCAAAACCGGTATTTCCAGCCCAATGCCGGCATACGTACTAAAGAGCAGGAAACTTCGTCTAAAACTCAGGAGCAACGTTTCCTTGAAACTGCTCTGCTGTGCGTTCGTTCACCTAAGAGAGTTGAATCTATGTTGAGATTCAGCGAGTCAGAAACACGTTTCTTCTAGGAGCTGCGTTGGGATATTCCCGAGTGAATGGGACCATAGGCTGTACAGAGAAATATCTGCTTCTAAAACCAAAAGTGTGCTATCAAACTGAATGGTTGTCAATGTGTGCATTCAACTGACAGAGTTAAACTCACGTGTGGATTCAGTGGTTTGCAAACCCTTTCTGTGCAGAATCCCAAAACCGGTATTTCCAGCCCAATGCCGGCATACGTACTAAACAGCAGGGAACTTCGTCTAAGACTCAAGAGAAACGTTTCCTGGAAGCTGCTCTGCTGTGCGTTCGTTCACCTAAGAGAGTTGAATCTATGTTGAGATTCAGCGAGTCAGAAACACGTTTCTTCTAGGAGCTGCGTTGGGATATTCCCGAGTGAATGGGACCATAGGCTGTACAGAGAAATATCTGCTTCTGAAACCAAAACGGAGCTATCTAACTGAATGGTTGTCAATGTGTGCATTCAACTGACAGAGTTAAACTCACGTGTGGATTCAGCCGTTTGCAAACCATTTCTGTGCAGAATCCCAAAACCGGTATGTCCAGCCCAATGCCGGCATCCGTACTAAACAGCAGGAAACTTCGTCTAAAACTCAGAAGAAACGTTTCTTTGAAACTGCTCTGCTGTGCTTTCGTTCACCTAAGATAGTTGAATCTATGTTGAGATTCAGCGAGTCAGAAACACGTTTCTTCTAGGAGCTGCGTTGGGATATTCCCGAGTGAATGGGACCATAGGCTGTACAGAGAAATATCTGCTTCTAAAACCAAAAGTGTGCTATCAAACTGAATGGTTGTCAATGTGTGCATTCCACTGACAGAGTTAAACTCACGTGTGGATTCAGCGGTTTGCAAACTCTTTCTGTGCAGAATCCCAAAACCGCTATTTCCAGCCCAATGCCGGCATCCGTACTAAACAGCAGGAAACTTCGTCTAAAACTCAGGAGAAACGTTTCCTTGAAACTGCTCTGCTGTGCGTTCGTTCACCTAAGAGAGTTGAATCTATGTTGAGATTCAGCGAGTCAGAAACACGTTTCTTCTAGGAGCTGCGTTGGGATATTCCCGAGTGAATGGGACCATAGGCTGTACAGAGAAATATCTGCTTCTAAAACCAAAACGGAGCTATCTAACTGAATGGTTGTCAATGTGTGCATTCAACTGACAGAGTTAAACTCACATGTGGATTCAGCGGTTTGCAAACCCTTTCTGTGCAGAATCCCAAAACCGGTATTTCCAGCCCAATGCCGGCATACGTACTAAAGAGCAGGAAACTTCGTCTAAAACTCAGGAGCAACGTTTCCTTGAAACTGCTCTGCTGTGCGTTCGTTCACCTAAGAGAATTGAAACTATGTTGAGATTCAGCGAGTCAGAAACACGTTTCTTCTAGGAGCTGCGTTGGGATATTCCCGAGTGAATGGGACCATAGGCTGTACAGAGAAATATCTGCTTCTAAAACCAAAAGTGTGCTATCAAACTGAATGGTTGTCAATGTGTGCATTCAACTGACAGAGTTAAACTCACGTGTGGATTCAGCGGTTTGCAAACCCTTTCTGTGCAGAATCCCAAAACCGGTATTTCCAGCCCAATGCCGGCCTACGTACTAAACAGCAGGAAACTTCGTCTAAGACTCAAGAGAAACGTTTCCTTGAAACTGCGCTGCTGTGCGTTCGTTCACCTAAGAGAGGTGAATCTATGTTGAGATTCAGCGAGTCAGAAACACGTTTCTTCTAGGAGCTGCGTTGGGATATTCCCGAGTGAATGGGACCATAGGCTGTACAGAGAAATATCTGCTTCTAAACCAAAAGTGTGCTATCAAACTGAATGGTTGTCAATGTGCTCATTCAACTGACAGAGTTAAACTCACGTGTGGATTCAGCGGTTTGCAAACCCTTTCTGTGCAGAATCCCAAAACCGCTATTTCCAGCCCAATGCCGGCATCCGTACTAAACAGCAGGAAACTTCGTCTAAAACTCAGGAGAAACGTTTCCTTGAAACTGCTCTGCTGTGCGTTCGTTCACCTAAGAGAGTTGAATCTATGTTGAGATTCAGCGAGTCAGAAAGACGTTTCTTCTAGGAGCTGCGTTGGGATATTCCCGAGTGAATGGGACCATAGGCTGTACCGAGAAATGTCTGCTTCTAAAACCAAAACGGAGCTATCTAACTGAATGGTTGTCAATGTGTGCATTCAACTGACAGAGTTAAACTCACATGTGGATTCAGCGGTTTGCAAACCCTTTCTGTGCAGAATCCCAAAACCGGTATTTCCAGCCCAATGCCGGCATACGTACTAAAGAGCAGGAAACTTCGTCTAAAACTCAGGAGCAACGTTTCCTTGAAACTGCTCTGCTGTGCGTTCGTTCACCTAAGAGAGTTGAATCTATGTTGAGATTCAGCGAGTCAGAAACACGTTTCTTCTAGGAGCTGCTTTGGGATATTCCCGAGTGAATGGGACCATAGGCTGTACAGAGAAATATCTGCTTCTAAAACCAAAACGGAGCTATCTAACTGAATGGTTGTCAATGTGTGCATTCAACTGACAGAGTTAAACTCACGTGTGGATTCAGCGGTTTGCAAACCCTTTCTGTGCAGAATCCCAAAACCGGTATTTCCAGCCCAATGCCGGCATCCGTACTAAACAGCAGGAAACTTCGTCTAAAACTCAGGAGAAACGTTTCCTTGAAACTGCTCTGCTGTGCGTTCGATCACCTAAGAGAGTTGAATCTATGTTGTGATTCAGCGAGTCAGAAACACGTTTCTTCTAGGAGCTGCGTTGGGATATTCCCGAGTGAATGGGACCATAGGCTGTACAGAGAAATATCTGCTCCTACAACCAAAAGCGTGGTATCTAACTGAATGGTTGTCAATGTGTGCATTCAACTGACAGAGTTAAACTCACGTTTGGATTCAGCGGTTTACAAACCCTTTCTGTGCAGAATCCCAAAACCGGTAATTCCAGCTCAATGCCGGCATCCGTACTAAACAGCAGGAAACTTCGTCTAAAACTCAGGAGAAACGTTTCCTTGAAACTGCTCTGCTGTGCGTTCGTTCACCTAAGAGAGTTGAAACTATGTTGCGATTCAGCGAGTCAGAAACACGTTTATGCTAGGAGCTGCGTTGGTATATTCCCGAGTGAATGGGACCATAGGCTGTACAGAGAAATATCTGCTTCTGAAACCAAAACGGAGCTATCTAACTGAATGGTTGTCAATGTGTGCATTCAACTGACAGAGTTAAACTCACGTGTGGATTCAGCGGTTTGCAAACCATTTCTGTGCAGAATCCCAAAACCGGTATGTCCGGCCCAATGCCGGCATCCATACTAAACAGCAGGAAACTTCGTCTAAAACTCAGGAGAAACGTTTCCTTGAAACTGGTCTGCTGTGCGTTCGTTCACCTAAGATAGTTGAATCTATGTTGAGATTCAGCGAGTCAGAAACACGTTTCTTCTAGGAGGTGCGTTAGGATATTCCCGAGTGAATGGGACCATAGGCTGTGCAGAGTAATATCTGCTTCTAAAACCAAAACGGAGCTATCTAACTGAATGGTTGTCAATGTGTGCATTCAACTGACAGAGTTAAACTCACGTGTGGATTCAGCGGTTTGCAAACCCTTTCTGTGCAGAATCCCAAAACCGGTATTTCCAGCCCAATGCCGGCATACGTACTAAAGAGCAGGAAACTTCGTCTAAAACTCAGGAGCAACGTTTCCTTGAAACTGCTCTGCTGTGCGTTCGTTCACCTAAGAGAGTTGAATCTATGTTGAGATTCAGCGAGTCAGAAACACGTTTCTTCTAGGAGCTGCGTTGGGATATTCCCGAGTGAATGGGACCATAGGCTGTACAGAGAAATATCTGCTTCTGAAACCAAAACGGAGCTATCTAACTGAATGGTTGTCAATGTGTGCATTCAACTGACAGAGTTAAACTCACGTGTGGATTCAGCCGTTTGCAAACCATTTCTGTGCAGAATCCCAAAACCGGTATGTCCAGCCCAATGCCGGCATACGTACTAAACAGCAGGAAACTTCGTCTAAAACTCAGAAGAAACGTTTCTTTGAAACTGCTCTGCTGTGCTTTCGTTCACCTAAGATAGTTGAATCTATGTTGAGATTCAGCGAGTCAGAAACACGTTTCTTCTAGGAGCTGCGTTAGGATATTCCCGAGTGAATGGGACCATAGGCTGTGCAGAGTAATATCTGCTTCTAAAACCAAAACGGAGCTATCTAACTGAATGGTTGTCAATGTGTGCATTCAACTGACAGAGTTAAACTCACGTGTGGATTCAGCGGTTTGCAAACCCTTTCTGTGCAGAATCCCAAAACCGGTATTTCCAGACCAATGCCGGCATACGTACTAAAGAGCAGGAAACTTCGTCTAAAACTCAGGAGCAACGTTTCCTTGAAACTGCTCTGCTGTGCGTTCGTTCACCTAAGAGAGTTGAATCTATGTTGAGATTCAGCGAGTCAGAAACACGTTTCTTCTAGGAGCTGCGTTGGGATATTCCCGAGTGAATGGGACCATAGGCTGTACAGAGAAATATCTGCTTCTAAAACCAAAAGTGTGCTATCTAACTGAATGGTTGTCAATGTGTGCATTCAACTGACAGAGTTAAACTCACGTGTGGATTCAGCGGTTTGCAAACCCTTTATGTGCAGAATCCCAAAACCGGTATTTCCAGCCCAATGCCGGCATCCGTACTAAACAGCAGGAAACTTCGTCTAAAACTCAGGAGAAACGTTTCCTTGAAACTGCTCTGCTGCGCGTTCGATCACCTAAGAGAGTTGAATCTATGTTGAGATTCAGCGAGTCAGAAACACGTTTCTTCTAGGAGGTGCATTGGGATATTCCCGAGTGAATGGGACCATAGGCTGTACAGCGAAATATCTGCTCCTACAACCAAAAGGGTGGTATCTAACTGAATGGTTGTCAATGTGTGCATTCAACTGACAGAGTTAAACTCACGATTGGATTCAGCGGTTTACAAACCCTTTCTGTGCAGAATCCCAAAACCGGTAATTCCAGCTCAATGCCGGCATCCGTACTAAACAGCAGGAAACTTCGTCTAAAACTCAGGAGAAACGTTTCCTTGAAACTGCTCTGCTGTGCGTTCGTTCACCTAAGAGAGTTGAATCTATGTTGAGATTCAGCGAGTCAGAAACACGTTTCTTCTAGGAGCTGCGTTGGGATATTCCCGAGTGAATGGGACCATAGGCTGTACAGAGAAATATCTGCTTCTGAAACCAAAACGGAGCTATCTAACTGAATTGTTGTCAATGTGTGCATTCAACTGACAGAGTTAAACTCACGTGTGGATTCAGCGGTTTGCAAACCATTTCTGTGCAGAATCCCAAAACCGGTATGTCCAGCCCAATGCCGGCATCCGTACTAAACAGCAGGAAACTTCGTCTAAAATTCAGGAGAAACGTTTCCTTGAAACTGCTCTGCTGCGCGTTCGATCACCTAAGAGAGTTGAATCTATGTTGAGATTCAGCGAGTCAGAAACACGTTTCTTCTAGGAGGTGCGTTGGGATATTCCCGAGTGAATGGGACCATAGGCTGTACAGAGAAATATCTGCTCTTACAACCAAAAGGGTGGTATCTAACTGAATGGTTGTCAATGTGTGCATTCAACTGACAGAGTTAAACTCACGTTTGGATTCAGCGGTTTACAATCCCTTTCTGTGCAGAGTCCCAAAACCGGTAATTCCAGCTCAATGCCGGCATCCGTACTAAACAGCAGGAAACTTCGTCTAAAACTCAGGAGAAACGTTTCCTTGAAACTGCTCTGCTGTGCGTTCGTTCACCTAAGAGAGTTGAAACTATGTTGAGATTCAGCGAGTCAGAAACACCTTTCTTCTAGGAGCTGCGTTGGGATATTCCCGAGCGAATGGGACCATAGGCTGTACAGAGAAATATCTGCTTCTGAAACCAAAACGGAGCTATCTAACTGAATGGTTGTCAATGTGTGCATTCAACTGACAGAGTTAAACTCACGTGTGGATTCAGCGGTTTGCAAACCATTTCTGTGCAGAATCCCAAAACCGGTATGTCCAGCCCAATGCCGGCATCCGTACTAAACAGCAGGAAACTTCGTCTAAAACTCAGGAGAAACGTTTCCTTGAAACTGCTCTGCTGTGCGTTCGTTCACCTAAGAGAGTTGAATCTATGTTGAGATTCAGCGAGTCAGAAACACGTTTCTTCTAGGAGCTGCGTTAGGATATTCCCGAGTGAATGGGACCATAGGCTGTGCAGAGTAATATCTGCTTCTAAAACCAAAACGGAGCTATCTAACTGAATGGTTGTCAATGTGTGCATTCAACTGACAGAGTTAAACTCACGTGTGGATTCAGCGGTTTGCAAACCCTTTCTGTGCAGAATCCCAAAACCGGTATTTCCAGCCCAATGCCGGCATCCGTACTAAACAGCAGGAAACTTCGTCTAAAACTCAGGAGCAACGTTTCCTTGAAACTGCTCTGCTGTGCGTTCGTTCACCTAAGAGAGTTGAATCTATGTTGAGATTCAGCGAGTCAGAAACACGTTTCTTCTAGGAGCTGCGTTGGGATATTCCCGAGTGAATGGGACCATAGACTGTACAGAGAAATATCTGCTTCTAAAACCAAAAGTGTGCTATCAAACTGAATGGTTGTCAATGTGTGCATTCAACTGACAGAGTTAAACTCACGTGTGGATTCAGCGGTTTGTAACCCTTTCTGTGCAGAATCCCAAAACTGGTATTTCCAGCCCAATGCCGGCATCCGTACTAAACAGCAGGAAACTTCGACTAAAACTCAGGAGAAACGTTTCCTTGAAACTGCTCTGCTGTGCGTTCGTTCACCTAAGAGAGTTGAATCTATGTTGAGATTCAGCGAGTCAGAAACACGTTTCTTCTAGGAGCTGCGTTGGGATATTCCCGAGTGAATGGGACCATAGGCTGTACAGAGAAATATCTGCTTCTAAAACCAAAAGTGTGCTATCAAACTGAATGGTTGTCAATGTGTGCATTCAACTGACAGAGTTAAACTCACATGTGGATTCAGCGGTTTGCAAACCCTTTCTGTGCAGAATCCCAAAACCGGTATTTCCAGCCCAATGCCGGCATACGTACTAAAGAGCAGGAAACTTCGTCTAAAACTCAGGAGCAACGTTTCCTTGAAACTGCTCTGCTGTGCGTTCGTTCACCTAAGAGAGATGAATCTATGTTGAGATTCAGCGAGTCAGAAACACGTTTCTTCTAGGAGCTGCGTTGGGATACTCCCGAGTGAATGGGACCATAGGCTGTACAGAGAAATATCTGCTTCTAAAACCAAAACGGAGCTATCTAACTGAATGGTTGTCAATGTGTGCATTCAACTGACAGAGTTAAACTCACGTGTGGATTCAGCGGTTTGCAAACCCTTTCTGTGCAGAATCCCAAAACCGGTATTTCCAGCCCAATGCCGGCATCCGTACTAAAGAGCAGGAAACTTCGTCTAAAACTCAGGAGCAACGTTTCCTTGAAACTGCTCTGCCTCGCGTTCGATAACCTAAGAGAGTTGAATCTATGTTGAGATTCAGCGAGTCAGAAACACGTTTCTTCTAGGAGATGCATTGGGATATTCCCGAGTGAATGGGACCATAGGCTGTACAGAGAAATATCTGCTCCTACAACCAAAAGTGTGCTATCAAACTGAATGGTTGTCAATGTGTGCATTCAACTGACAGAGTTAAACTCACGTTTGGATTCAGCGGTTTACAAACCCTTTCTGTGCAGAATACCAAAACCGGTAATTCCAGCCCAATGCCGGCATCCGTACTAAACAGCAGGAATCTTCGTCTAAAACTCAGGAGAAACGTTTCCTTGAAACTGCTCTGCTGTGCGTTCGTTCACCTAAGAGAGTTGAATCTATGTTGAGATTCAGCGAGTCAGAAACACGTTTCTTCTAGGAGCTGCGTTGGGATATTCCCGAGTGAATGGGACCATAGGCTGTACAGAGAAATATCTGCTTCTAAAACCAAAACGGAGCTATCTAACTGAATGGTTGTCAATGTGTGCATTCAACTGACAGAGTTAAACTCACGTGTGGATTCAGCGGTTTGCAAACCCTTTCTGTGCAGAATCCCAAAACCGGTATTTCCAGCCCAATGCCGGCATCCGTACTAAACAGCAGGAAACTTCGTCTAAAACTCAGGAGAAACGTTTCCTTGAAACTGCTCTGCTGCGCGTTCGATCACCTAAGAGAGTAGAATCTGTGTTGAGATTCAGCGAGTCAGAAACACGTTTATGCTAGGAGCTGCGTTGGGATATTCCCGAGTGAATGGGACCATAGGCTGTACAGAGAAATATCTGCTTCTGAAACCAAAACGGAGCTATCTAACTGAATGGTTGTCAATGTGTGCATTCAACTGACAGAGTTAAACTCACGTGTGGATTCAGCGCTTTGCAAACCATTTCTGTGCAGAATCCCAAAACCGGTATGTCCAGCCCAATGCCGGAATCCGTACTAAACAGCAGGAAACTTCGTCTAAAACTCAGGAGAAACGTTTCCTTGAAACTGCTCTGCTGTGCGTTCGTTCACCTAAGAGAGTTGAATCTATGTTGAGATTCAGCGAGTCAGAAACACGTTTCTTCTAGGAGCTGCGTTAGGATATTCCCGAGTGAATGGGACCATAGGCTGTGCAGAGTAATATCTGCTTCTAAAACCAAAACGGAGCTATCTAACTGAATGGTTGTCAATGTGTGCATTCAACTGACAGAGTTAAACTCACGTGTGGATTCAGCGGTTTGCAAACCCTTTCTGTGCAGAATCCCTAAACCGGTATTTCCAGCCCAATGCCGGCATCCGTACTAAACAGCAGGAAACTTCGTCTAAAACTCAGGAGAAACGTTTCCTTGAAACTGTTCTGCTGTGCGTTCGTTCACCTAAGAGAGTTGAATCTATGTTGAGATTCAGCGAGTCAGAAACACGTTTCTTCTAGGAGCTGCGTTGGGATATTCCCGAGTGAATGGGACCATAGGCTGTACAGAGAAATATCTGCTTCTAAAACCAAAAGTGTGCTATCAAACTGAATGGTTGTCAATGTGTGCATTCAACTGACAGAGTTAAACTCACGTGTGGATTCAGCGGTTTGCAAACCCTTTCTGTGCAGAATCCCAAAACCGGTAATTCCAACCCAATGCCGGCATCCGTACTAAACAGCAGGAAACTTCGTCTAAAACTCAGGAGAAACGTTTCCTTGAAACTGCTCTGCTGTGCGTTCGTTCACCTAAGAGAGTTGAAACTATGTTGAGATTCAGCGAGTCAGAAACACGTTTATGCTAGGAGCTGCGTTGGGATATTCCCGAGTGAATGGGACCATAGGCTGTACAGAGAAATATCTGCTCTTACAACCAAAAGGGTGGTATCAAACTGAATGGTTGTCAATGTGTGCATTCAACTGACAGAGTTAAACTCACGTGTGGATTGAGCGGTTTGCAAACCCTTTCTGTGCAGAATCCCTAAACCGGTATTTCCAGCCCAATGCCGGCATCCGTACTAAACAGCAGGAAACTTCGTCTAAAACTCAGGAGAAACGTTTCCTTGAAACTGTTCTGCTGTGCGTTCGTTCACCTAAGAGAGTTGAATCTATGTTGAGATTCAGCGAGTCAGAAACACGTTTCTTCTAGGAGCTGCGTTGGGATATTCCCGAGTGAATGGGACCATAGGCTGTACAGAGAAATATCTGCTTCTAAAACCAAAACGGAGCTATCTAACTGAATGGTTGTCAATGTGTGCATTCAACTGACAGAGTTAAACTCACGTGTGGATTCAGCGGTTTGCAAACCCTTTCTGTGCAGAATCCCAAAACCGGTATTTCCAGCCCAATGCCGGCATACGTACTAAACAGCAGGAAACTTCGTCTAAGACTCAAGAGAAACGTTTCCTTGAAACTGCTCTGCTGTGCGTTCGTTCACCTAAGAGAGTTGAATCTATGTTGAGATTCAGCGAGTCAGAAACACGTTTCTTCTAGGAGCTGCGTTGGGATATTCCCGAGTGAATGGGACCATAGGCTGTACAGAGAAATATCTGCTTCTAAAACCAAAACGGAGCTATCTAACTGAATGGTTGTCAATGTGTGCATTCAACTGACAGAGTTAAACTCACGTTTGGATTCAGCGGTTTGCAAACCCTTTCTGTGCAGAATCCCAAAACCGGTATTTCCAGCCCAATGCCGGCATCCGTACTAAACATCAGGAAACTTCGTCTAAAACTCAGGAGAAACGTTTCCTTGAAACTGCTCTGCTGTGCGTTCGTTCACCTAAGAGAGTTGAAACTATGTTGAGATTCAGCGAGTCAGAAACACGTTTATGCTAGGAGCTGCGTTGGGATATTCCCGAGTGAATGGGACCATAGGCTGTACAGAGAAATATCTGCTTCTGAAACCAAAACGTAGCTATCTAACTGAATGGTTGTCAATGTGTGCATTCAACTGACAGAGTTAAACTCACGTGTGGATTCAGCGGTTTGCAAACCCTTTCTGTGCAGAATCCCAAAACCGGTATTTCCAGCCCAATGCCGGCATCCGTACTAAACAGCAGGAAACTTCGTCTAAAACTCAGGAGAAACGTTTCCTTGAAACTGCTCTGCTGTGCGTTCGATCAACTAAGAGAGTTGAATCTATGTTGAGATTCAGCGAGTCAGAAACACGTTTCTTCTAGGAGCTGCGTTGGGATATTCCCGAGTGAATGGGACCATAGGCTGTACAGAGAAATATCTGCTTCTAAAACCAAAAGTGTGCTATCAAACTGAATGGTTGTCAATGTGTGCATTCAACTGACAGAGTTAAACTCACGTGTGGATTCAGCGGTTTGCAAACTCTTTCTGTGCAGAATCCCAAAACCGCTATTTCCAGCCCAATGCCGGCATCCGTACTAAACAGCAGGAAACTTCGTCTAAAACTCAGGAGAAACGTTTCCTTGAAACTGCTCTGCTGTGCGTTCGTTCACCTAAGAGAGTTGAATCTATGTTGAGATTCAGCGAGTCAGAAACACGTTTCTTCTAGGAGCTGCGTTGGGATATTCCCGAGTGAATGGGACCATAGGCTGTACAGAGAAATATCTGCTTCTAAAACCAAAACGGAGCTATCTAACTGAATGGTTGTCAATGTGTGCATTCAACTGACAGAGTTAAACTCACATGTGGATTCAGCGGTTTGCAAACCCTTTCTGTGCAGAATCCCAAAACCGGTATTTCCAGCCCAATGCCGGCATACGTACTAAAGAGCAGGAAACTTCGTCTAAAACTCAGGAGCAACGTTTCCTTGAAACTGCTCTGCTGTGCGTTCGTTCACCTAAGAGAATTGAAACTATGTTGAGATTCAGCGAGTCAGAAACACGTTTCTTCTAGGAGCTGCGTTGGGATATTCCCGAGTGAATGGGACCATAGGCTGTACAGAGAAATATCTGCTTCTAAAACCAAAAGTGTGCTATCAAACTGAATGGTTGTCAATGTGTGCATTCAACTGACAGAGTTAAACTCACGTGTGGATTCAGCGGTTTGCAAACCCTTTCTGTGCAGAATCCCAAAACCGGTATTTCCAGCCCAATGCCGGCCTACGTACTAAACAGCAGGAAACTTCGTCTAAGACTCAAGAGAAACGTTTCCTTGAAACTGCGCTGCTGTGCGTTCGTTCACCTAAGAGAGTTGAATCTATGTTGAGATTCAGCGAGTCAGAAACACGTTTATGCTAGGAGCTGCGTTGGGATATTCCCGAGTGAATGGGACCATAGGCTGTACAGAGAAATATCTGCTTCTGAAACCAAAACGGAGCTATCTAACTGAATGGTTGTCAATGTGTGCATTCAACTGACAGAGTTAAACTCACGTGTGGATTCAGCGGTTTGCAAACCATTTCTGTGCAGAATCCCAAAACCGGTATGTCCAGCCCAATGCCGGAATCCGTACTAAACAGCAGGAAACTTCGTCTAAAACTCAGGAGAAACGTTTCCTTGAAACTGCTCTGCTGTGCGTTCGTTCACCTAAGAGAGTTGAATCTATGTTGAGATTCAGCGAGTCAGAAACACGTTTCTTCTAGGAGCTGCGTTAGGATATTCCCGAGTGAATGGGACCATAGGCTGTGCAGAGTAATATCTGCTTCTAAAACCAAAACGGAGCTATCTAACTGAATGGTTGTCAATGTGTGCATTCAACTGACAGAGTTAAACTCACGTGTGGATTCAGCGGTTTGCAAACCCTTTCTGTGCAGAATCCCTAAACCGGTATTTCCAGCCCAATGCCGGCATCCGTACTAAACAGCAGGAAACTTCGTCTAAAACTCAGGAGAAACGTTTCCTTGAAACTGTTCTGCTGTGCGTTCGTTCACCTAAGAGAGTTGAATCTATGTTGAGATTCAGCGAGTCAGAAACACGTTTCTTCTAGGAGCTGCGTTGGGATATTCCCGAGTGAATGGGACCATAGGCTGTACAGAGAAATATCTGCTTCTAAAACCAAAAGTGTGCTATCAAACTGAATGGTTGTCAATGTGTGCATTCAACTGACAGAGTTAAACTCACGTGTGGATTCAGCGGTTTGCAAACCCTTTCTGTGCAGAATCCCAAAACCGGTAATTCCAACCCAATGCCGGCATCCGTACTAAACAGCAGGAAACTTCGTCTAAAACTCAGGAGAAACGTTTCCTTGAAACTGCTCTGCTGTGCGTTCGTTCACCTAAGAGAGTTGAAACTATGTTGAGATTCAGCGAGTCAGAAACACGTTTATGCTAGGAGCTGCGTTGGGATATTCCCGAGTGAATGGGACCATAGGCTGTGCAGAGAAATATCTGCTTCTAAAACCAAAACGGAGCTATCTAACTGAATGGTTGTCAATGTGTGCATTCAACTGACAGAGTTAAACTCACGTGTGGATTCAGCGGTTTGCAAACCATTTCTGTGCAGAATCCCAAAACCGGTATGTCCAGCCCAATGCCGGCATCCGTACTAAACAGCAGGAAATTTCGTCTAAAACTCAGGAGAAACGTTTCCTTGAAACTGCTCTGCTGCGCGTTCGATCACCTAAGAGAGTTGAATCTATGTTGAGATTCAGCGAGTCAGAAACACGTTTCTTCCAGGAGGTGCGTTGGGATATTCCCGAGTTAATGGGACCATAGGCTGTACAGAGAAATATCTGCTCTTACAACCAAAAGGGTGGTATCTAACTGAATGGTTATCAATGTGTGCATTCAACTGACAGAGTTAAACTCACGTTTGGATTCAGCGGTTTACAAACCCTTTCTGTGCAGAATCCCAAAACCGGTAATTCCAGCTCAATGCCGGCATCCGTACTAAACAGCAGGAAACTTCGTCTAAAACTCAGGAGAAACGTTTCCTTGAAACTGCTCTGCTGTGCGTTCGTTCACCTAAGAGAGTTGAAACTATGTTGAGATTCAGCGAGTCAGAAACACGTTTCTTCTAGGAGCTGCGTTGGGATATTCCCGAGCGAATGGGACCATAGGCTGTACAGAGAAATATCTGCTTCTAAAACCAAAAGTGTGCTATCAAACTGAATGGTTGTCAATGTGTGCATTCAACTGACAGAGTTAAACTCACGTGTGGATTCAGCGGTTTGCAAACCCTTTCTGTGCAGAATCCCTAAACCGGTATTTCCAGCCCAATGCCGGCATCCGTACTAAACAGCAGGAAACTTCGTCTAAAACTCAGGAGAAAAGTTTCCTTGAATCTGTTCTGCTGTGCGTTCGTTCACCTAAGAGAGTTGAATCTATGTTGAGATTCAGCGAGTCAGAAACACGTTTCTTCTAGGAGCTGCGTTGGGATATTCCCGAGTGAATGGGACCATAGGCTGTACAGAGAAATATCTGCTTCTAAAACCAAAAGTGTGCTATCAAACTGAATGGTTGTCAATGTGTGCATTCAACTGACAGAGTTAAACTCACGTGTTGATTCAGCGGTTTGCAAACCCTTTCTGTGCAGAATCCCAAAACCGGTAATTCCAACCCAATGCCGGCATACGCACTAAACAGCAGGAAACTTCGTCTAAAACTCAGGAGAAACGTTTCCTTGAAACTGCTCTGCTGTGCGTTCGTTCACCTAAGAGAGTTGAATCTATGTTGAGATTCAGCGAGTCAGAAACACGTTTCTTCTAGGAGCTGCGTTGGGATACTCCCGAGTGAATGGGACCATAGGCTGTACAGAGAAATATCTGCTTCTAAAACCAAAACGGAGCTATCTAACTGAATGGTTGTCAATGTGTGCATTCAACTGACAGAGTTAAACTCACGTGTGGATTCAGCGGTTTGCAAACCCTGTCTGTGCAGAATCCCAAAACCGGTATTTCCAGCCCAATGCCGGCATACGTACTAAACAGCAGGAAACTTCGTCTAAGACTCAAGAGAAACGTTTCCTTGAAACTGCTCTGCTGTGCGTTCGTTCACCTAAGAGAGTTGAATCTATGTTGAGATTCAGCGAGTCAGAAACACGTTTCTTCTAGGAGCTGCGTTGGGATATTCCCGAGCGAATGGGACCATAGGCTGTACAGAGAAATATCTGCTTCTAAAACCAAAACGGAGCTATCTAACTGAATGGTTGTCAATGTGTGCATTCAACTGACAGAGTTAAACTCACGTGTGGATTCAGCGGTTTGCAAACCCTTTCTGTGCAGAATCCCAAAACCGGTATTTCCAGCCCAATGCCGGCATACGTACTAAACAGCAGGAAACTTCGTCTAAAACTCAGGAGAAACGTTTCCTTGAAACTGCTCTGCTGTGCGTTCGATCACCTAAGAGAGTTGAATCTATGTTGAGATTTAGCGAGTCAGAAACACGTTTCTTCTAGGAGCTGCGTTGGGATATTCCCGAGTGAATGGGACCATAGGCTGTACAGAGAAATATCTGCTCCTACAACCAAAAGGGTGGTATCTAACTGAATGGTTGTCAATGTGTGCATTCAACTGACAGAGTTAAACTCACGTTTGGATTCAGCGGTTTACAAACCCTTTCTGTGCAGAATCCCAAAACCGGTAATTCCAGCTCAATGCCGGCATCCGTACTAAACAGCAGGAAACTTCGTCTAAAACTCAGGAGAAACGTTTCCTTGAAACTGCTCTGCTGTGCGTTCGTTCACCTAAGAGAGTTGAAACTATGTTGCGATTCAGCGAGTCAGAAACACGTTTATGCTAGGAGCTGCGTTGGGATATTCCCGAGTGAATGGGACCATAGGCTGTACAGAGAAATATCTGCTTCTGAAACCAAAACGGAGCTATCTAACTGAATGGTTGTCAATGTGTGCATTCAACTGACAGAGTTAAACTCACGTGTGGATTCAGAGGTTTGCAAACCATTTCTGTGCAGAATCCCAAAACCGGTATGTCCAGCCCAATGCCGGCATCCGTACTAAACAGCAGGAAACTTCGTCTAAAACTCAGGAGAAACGTTTCCTTGAAACTGCTCTGCTGCGCGTTCGATCACCTAAGAGAGTTGAATCTATGTTGAGATTCAGCGAGTCAGAAACACGTTTCTTCTAGGAGGTGCGTTGGGATATTCCCGAGTGAATGGGACCATAGGCTGTACAGAGAAATATTTGCTCTTACAACCAAAAGGGTGGTATCAAACTGAATGGTTGTCAATGTGTGCATTCAACTGACAGAGTTAAACTCACGTGTGGATTGAGCGGTTTGCAAACCCTTTCTGTGCAGAATCCCTAAACCGGTATTTCCAGCCCAATGCCGGCATCCGTACTAAACAGCAGGAAACTTCGTCTAAAACTCAGGAGAAACGTTTCCTTGAAACTGTTCTGCTGTGCGTTCGTTCACCTAAGAGAGTTGAATCTATGTTGAGATTCAGCGAGTCAGAAACACGTTTCTTCTAGGAGCTGCGTTGGGATATTCCCGAGAGAATGGGACCATAGGCTGTACAGAGAAATATCTGCTTCTAAAACCAAAACGGAGCTATCTAACTGAATGGTTGTCAATGTGTGCATTCAACTGACAGAGTTAAACTCACGTGTGGATTCAGCGGTTTGCAAACCCTTTCTGTGCAGAATCCCAAAACCGGTATTTCCAGCCCAATGCCGGCATACGTACTAAACAGCAGGAAACTTCGTCTAAGACTCAAGAGAAACGTTTCCTTGAAACTGCTCTGCTGTGCGTTCGTTCACCTAAGAGAGTTGAATCTATGTTGAGATTCAGCGAGTCAGAAACACGTTTCTTCTAGGAGCTGCGTTGGGATATTCCCGAGCGAATGGGACCATAGGCTGTACAGAGAAATATCTGCTTCTAAAACCAAAACGGAGCTATCTAACTGAATGGTTGTCAATGTGTGCATTCAACTGACAGAGTTAAACTCACGTTTGGATTCAGCGGTTTGCAAACCCTTTCTGTGCAGAATCCCAAAACCGGTATTTCCAGCCCAATGCCGGCATCCGTACTAAACAGCAGGAAACTTCGTCTAAAACTCAGGAGAAACGTTTCCTTGAAACTGCTCTGCTGTGCGTTCGATCACCTAAGAGAGTTGAATCTATGTTGAGATTCAGCGAGTCAGAAACACGTTTCTTCTAGGAGCTGCGTTGGGATATTCCCGAGTGAATGGGACCATAGGCTGTACAGAGAAATATCTGCTCCTACAACCAAAAGGGTGGTATCTAACTGAATGGTTGTCAATGTGTGCATTCAACTGACAGAGTTAAACTCACGCTTGGATTCAGCGGTTTACAAACCCTTTCTGTGCAGAATCCCAAAACCGGTAATTCCAGCTCAATGCCGGCATCCGTACTAAACATCAGGAAACTTCGTCTAAAACTCAGGAGAAACGTTTCCTTGAAACTGCTCTGCTGTGCGTTCGTTCACCTAAGAGAGTTGAAACTATGTTGAGATTCAGCGAGTCAGAAACACGTTTATGCTAGGAGCTGCGTTGGGATATTCCCGAGTGAATGGGACCATAGGCTGTACAGAGAAATATCTGCTTCTGAAACCAAAACGGAGCTATCTAACTGAATGGTTGTCAATGTGTGCATTCAACTGACAGAGTTAAACTCACGTGTGGATTCAGCGGTTTGCAAACCCTTTCTGTGCAGAATCCCAAAACCGGTATTTCCAGCCCAATGCCGGCATCCGTACTAAACAGCAGGAAACTTCGTCTAAAACTCAGGAGAAACGTTTCCTTGAAACTGGTCTGCTGTGCGTTCGTTCACCTAAGAGAGTTGAATCTATGTTGAGATTCAGCGAGTCAGAAACACGTTTCTTCTAGGAGCTGCGTTGGGATATTCCCGAGTGAATGGGACCATAGGCTGTACAGAGAAATATCTGCTTCTAAAACCAAAAGTGTGCTATCAAACTGAATGGTTGTCAATGTGTGCATTCAACTGACAGAGTTAAACTCACGTGTGGATTCAGCGGTTTGCAAACTCTTTCTGTGCAGAATCCCAAAACCGCTATTTCCAGCCCAATGCCGGCATCCGTACTAAACAGCAGGAAACTTCGTCTAAAACTCAGGAGAAACGTTTCCTTGAAACTGCTCTGCTGTGCGTTCGTTCACCTAAGAGAGTTGAATCTATGTTGAGATTCAGCGAGTCAGAAACACGTTTCTTCTAGGAGCTGCGTTGGGATATTCCCGAGTGAATGGGACCATAGGCTGTACAGAGAAATATCTGCTTCTAAAACCAAAACGGAGCTATCTAACTGAATGGTTGTCAATGTGTGCATTCAACTGACAGAGTTAAACTCACATGTGGATTCAGCGGTTTGCAAACCCTTTCTGTGCAGAATCCCAAAACCGGTATTTCCAGCCCAATGCCGGCATACGTACTAAAGAGCAGGAAACTTCGTCTAAAACTCAGGAGCAACGTTTCCTTGAAACTGCTCTGCTGTGCGTTCGTTCACCTAAGAGAATTGAAACTATGTTGAGATTCAGCGAGTCAGAAACACGTTTCTTCTAGGAGCTGCGTTGGGATATTCCCGAGTGAATGGGACCATAGGCTGTACCGAGAAATATCTGCTTCTAAAACCAAAACGGAGCTATCTAACTGAATGGTTGTCAATGTGTGCATTCAACTGACAGAGTTAAACTCACATGTGGATTCAGCGGTTTGCAAACCCTTTCTGTGCAGAATCCCAAAACCGGTATTTCCAGCCCAATGCCGGCATACGTACTAAAGAGCAGGAAACTTCGTCTAAAACTCAGGAGCAACGTTTCCTTGAAACTGCTCTGCTGTGCGTTCGTTCACCTAAGAGAGTTGAATCTATGTTGAGATTCAGCGAGTCAGAAACACGTTTCTTCTAGGAGCTGCGTTGGGATATTCCCGAGTGAATGGGACCATAGGCTGTACAGAGAAATATCTGCTTCTAAAACCAAAACGGAGCTATCTAACTGAATGGTTGTCAATGTGTGCATTCAACTGACAGAGTTAAACTCACGTGTGGATTCAGCGGTTTGCAAACCATTTCTGTGCAGAATCCCTAAACCGGTATGTCCAGCCCAATGCCGGCATCCGTACTAAACAGCAGGAAACTTCGTCTAAAACTCAGGAGAAACGTTTCCTTGAAACTGCTCTGCTGTGCGTTCGATCACCTAAGAGAGTTGAATCTATGTTGAGATTCAGCGAGTCAGAAACACGTTTCTTCTAGGAGCTGCGTTGGTATATTCCCGAGTGAATGGGACCATAGGCTGTACAGAGAAATATCTGCTCCTACAACCAAAAGGGTGGTATCTAACTGAATGGTTGTCAATGTGTGCATTCAACTGACAGAGTTAAACTCACGTTTGGATTCAGCGGTTTACAAACCCTTTCTGTGCAGAATCCCAAAACCGGTAATTCCAGCTCAATGCCGGCATCCGTACTAAACAGCAGGAAACTTCGTCTAAAACCCAGGAGAAACGTTTCCTTGAAACTGCTCTGCTGTGCGTTCGTTCACCTAAGAGAGTTGAAACTATGTTGCGATTCAGCGAGTCAGAAACACGTTTATGCTAGGAGCTGCGTTGGGATATTCCCGAGTGAATGGGACCATAGGCTGTACAGAGAAATATCTGCTTCTGAAACCAAAACGGAGCTATCTAACTGAATGGTTGTCAATGTGTGCATTCAACTGACAGAGTTAAACTCACGTGTGGATTCAGCGGTTTGCAAACCATTTCTGTGCAGAATCCCAAAACCGGTATGTCCAGCCCAATGCCGGCATCCATACTAAACAGCAGGAAACTTCGTCTAAAACTCAGGAGAAACGTTTCCTTGAAACTGGTCTGCTGTGCGTTCGTTCACCTAAGATAGTTGAATCTATGTTGAGATTCAGCGAGTCAGAAACACGTTTCTTCTAGGAGGTGCGTTAGGATATTCCCGAGTGAATGGGACCATAGGCTGTGCAGAGTAATATCTGCTTCTAAAACCAAAACGGAGCTATCTAACTGAATGGTTGTCAATGTGTGCATTCAACTGACAGAGTTAAACTCACGTGTGGATTCAGCGGTTTGCAAACCCTTTATGTGCAGAACCCCAAAACCGGTATTTCCAGCCCAATGCCGGCATACGTACTAAAGAGCAGGAAACTTCGTCTAAAACTCAGGAGCAACGTTTCCTTGAAACTGCTCTGCTGTGCGTTCGTTCACCTAAGAGAGTTGAATCTATGTTGAGATTCAGCGAGTCAGAAACACGTTTCTTCTAGGAGCTGCGTTGGGATATTCCCGAGTGAATGGGACCATAGGCTGTACAGAGAAATATCTGCTTCTAAAACCAAAAGTGTGCTATCAAACTGAATGGTTGTCAATGTGTGCATTCAACTGACAGAGTTAAACTCACGTGTGGATTCAGCGGTTTGCAAACCCTTTCTGTGCAGAATCCCAAAACAGGTATTTCCAGCCCAATGCCGGCATACGTACTAAAGAGCAGGAAACTTCGTCTAAAACTCAGGAGAAACGTTTCCTTGAAACTGCTCTGCTGTGCGTTCGTTCACCTAAGAGAGTTGAATCTATGTTGAGATTCAGCGAGTCAGAAACACGTTTCTTCTAGGAGCTGCGTTGGGATATTCCAGAGTGAATGGGACCATAGGCTGTACAGAGAAATATCTGCTTCTAAAACCAAAACGGAGCTATCTAACTGAATGGTTGTCAATGTGTGCATTCAACTGACAGAGTTAAACTCACGTGTGGATTCAGCGGTTTGCAAACCCTTTCTGTGCAGAATCCCAAAACCGGTATTTCCAGCCCAATGCCGGCATCCGTACTAAACAGCAGGAAACTTCGTCTAAAACTCAGGAGAAACGTTTCCTTGAAACTGCTCTGCTGTGCGTTCGTTCACCTAAGAGAGTTGAAACTATGTTGAGATTGAGCGAGTCAGAAACACGTTTATGCTAGGAGCTGCGTTGGGATATTCCCGAGTGAATGGGACCATAGGCTGTACAGAGAAATATCTGCTTCTGAAACCAAAACGGAGCTATCTAACTGAATGGTTGTCAATGTGTGCATTCAACTGACAGAGTTAAACTCACGTGTGGATTCAGCGGTTTGCCAACCCTTTCTGTGCAGAATCCCAAAACCGGTATGTCCAGCCCAATGCCGGCATCCGTACTAAACAGCAGGAAACTTCGTCTAAAACTCAGGAGAAACGTTTCCTTGAAACTGCTCTGCTGCGCGTTCGATCACCTAAGAGAGTTGAATCTATGTTGAGATTCAGCGAGTCAGAAACACGTTTCTTCTAGGAGGTGCGTTGGGATATTCCCGAGTGAATGGGACCATAGGCTGTACAGAGAAATATCTGCTCTTACAACCAAAAGGGTGGTATCTAACTGAATGGTTGTCAATGTGTGCATTCAACTGACAGAGTTAAACTCACGTTTGGATTCAGCGGTTTACAATCCCTTTCTGTGCAGAATCCCAAAACCGGTAATTCCAGCTCAATGCCGGCATCCGTACTAAACAGCAGGAAACTTCGTCTAAAACTCAGGAGAAACGTTTCCTTGAAACTGCTCTGCTGTGCCTTCGTTCACCTAAGAGAGTTGAAACTATGTTGAGATTCAGCGAGTCAGAAACACGTTTCTTCTAGGAGCTGCGTTGGGATATTCCCGAGCGAATGGGACCATAGGCTGTACAGAGAAATATCTGCTTCTAAAAGCAAAAGTGTGCTATCAAACGGAATGGTTGTCAATGTGTGCATTCAACTGACAGAGTTAAACTCACGTGTGGATTCAGCGGTTTGCAAACCCTTTCTGTGCAGAATCCCTAAACCGGTATTTCCAGCCCAATGCCGGCATCCGTACTAAACAGCAGGAAACTTCGTCTAAAACTCAGGAGCAACGTTTCCGTGAAACTGCTCTGCTGTGCGTTCGTTCACCTAAGAGAGTTGAATCTATGTTGAGATTCAGCGAGTCAGAAACACGTTTCTTCTAGGAGGTGCGTTGGGATATTCCCGAGTGAATGGGACCATAGGCTGTACAGAGAAATATCTGCTCTTACAACCAAAAGGGTGGTATCAAACTGAATGGTTGTCAATGTGTGCATTCAACTGACAGAGTTAAACTCACGTGTGGATTCAGCGGTTTGCAAACCCTTTCTGTGCAGAATCCCTAAACCGGTATTTCCAGCCCAATGCCGGCATCCGTACTAAACAGCAGGAAACTTCGTCTAAAACTCAGGAGAAACGTTTCCTTGAAACTGTTCTGCTGTGCGTTCGTTCACCTAAGAGAGTTGAATCTATGTTGAGATTCAGCGAGTCAGAAACACGTTTCTTCTAGGAGCTGCGTTGGGATATTCCCGAGTGAATGGGACCATAGGCTGTACAGAGAAATATCTGATTCTAAAACCAAAAGTGTGGTATCAAACTGAATGGTTGTCAATGTGTGCATTCAACTGACAGAGTTAAACTCACGTGTGGATTCAGCGGTTTGCAAACCCTTTCTGTGCAGAATCCCAAAACCGGTAATTCCAACCCAATGCCGGCATACGTACTAAACAGCAGGAAACTTCGTCTAAAACTCAGGAGAAACGTTTCCTTGAAACTGCTCTGCTGTGCGTTCGTTCACCTAAGAGAGTTGAATCTATGTTGAGATTCAGCGAGTCAGAAACACGTTTCTTCTAGGAGCTGCGTTGGGATACTCCCGAGTGAATGGGACCATAGGCTGTACAGAGAAATATCTGCTTCTAAAACCAAAACGGAGCTATCTAACTGAATGGTTGTCAATGTGTGCATTCAACTGACAGAGTTAAACTCAGGTGTGGATTCAGCGGTTTGCAAACCCTTTCTGTGCAGAATCCCAAAACCGGTATTTCCAGCCCAATGCCGGCATACGTACTAAACAGCAGGAAACTTCGTCTAAGACTCAAGAGAAACGTTTCCTTGAAACTGCTCTGCTGTGCGTTTGTTCACCTAAGAGAGTTGAATCTATGTTGAGATTCAGCGAGTCAGAAACACGTTTCTTCTAGGAGCTGCGTTGGGATATTCCCGAGCGAATGGGACCATAGGCTGTACAGAGAAATATCTGCTTCTAAAACCAAAACGGAGCTATCTAACTGAATGGTTGTCAATGTGTGCATTCAACTGACAGAGTTAAACTCACGTGTGGATTCAGCGGTTTGCAAACCCTTTCTGTGCAGAATCCCAAAACCGGTATTTCCAGCCCAATGCCGGCATCCGTACTAAACAGCAGGAAACTTCGTCTAAAACTCAGGAGAAACGTTTCCTTGAAACTGCTCTGCTGTGCGTTCGATCACCTAAGAGAGTTGAATCTATGTTGAGATTCAGCGAGTCAGAAACACGTTTCTTCTAGGAGGTGCGTTGGGATATTCCCGAGTGAATGGGACCATAGGCTGTACAGAGAAATATCTGCTCCTACAACCAAAAGGGTGGTATCTAACTGAATGGTTGTCAATGTGTGCATTCAACTGACAGAGTTAAACTCACGTTTGGATTCAGCGGTTTACAAACCCTTTCTGTGCAGAATCCCAAAACCGGTAATTCCAGCTCAATGCCGGCATCCGTACTAAACATCAGGAAACTTCGTCTAAAACTCAGGAGAAACGTTTCCTTGAAACTGCTCTGCTGTGCGTTCGTTCACCTAAGAGAGTTGAAACTATGTTGAGATTCAGCGAGTCAGAAACACGTTTATGCTAGGAGCTGCGTTGGGATATTCCCGAGTGAATGGGACCATAGGCTGTACAGAGAAATATCTGCTTCTGAAACCAAAACGGAGCTATCTAACTGAATGGTTGTCAATGTGTGCATTCAACTGACAGAGTTAAACTCACGTGTGGATTCAGCGGTTTGCAAACCATTTCTGTGCAGAATCCCAAAACCGGTATGTCCAGCCCAATGCCGGCATCCATACTAAACAGCAGGAAACTTCGTCTAAAACTCAGGAGAAACGTTTCCTTGAAACTGGTCTGCTGTGCGTTCGTTCACCTAAGATAGTTGAATCTATGTTGAGATTCAGCGAGTCAGAAACACGTTTCTTCTAGGAGGTGCGTTAGGATATTCCCGAGTGAATGGGACCATAGGCTGTGCAGAGTAATATCTGCTTCTAAAACCAAAACGGAGCTATCTAACTGAATGGTTGTCAATGTGTGCATTCAACTGACAGAGTTAAACTCACGTGTGGATTCAGCGGTTTGCAAACCCTTTATGTGCAGAACCCCAAAACCGGTATTTCCAGCCCAATGCCGGCATACGTACTAAAGAGCAGGAAACTTCGTCTAAAACTCAGGAGCAACGTTTCCTTGAAACTGCTCTGCTGTGCGTTCGTTCACCTAAGAGAGTTGAATCTATGTTGAGATTCAGCGAGTCAGAAACACGTTTCTTCTAGGAGCTGCGTTGGGATATTCCCGAGTGAATGGGACCATAGGCTGTACAGAGAAATATCTGCTTCTAAAACCAAAAGTGTGCTATCAAACTGAATGGTTGTCAATGTGTGCATTCAACTGACAGAGTTAAACTCACGTGTGGATTCAGCGGTTTGCAAACCCTTTCTGTGCAGAATCCCAAAACAGGTATTTCCAGCCCAATGCCGGCATACGTACTAAAGAGCAGGAAACTTCGTCTAAAACTCAGGAGAAACGTTTCCTTGAAACTGCTCTGCTGTGCGTTCGTTCACCTAAGAGAGTTGAATCTATGTTGAGATTCAGCGAGTCAGAAACACGTTTCTTCTAGGAGCTGCGTTGGGATATTCCAGAGTGAATGGGACCATAGGCTGTACAGAGAAATATCTGCTTCTAAAACCAAAACGGAGCTATCTAACTGAATGGTTGTCAATGTGTGCATTCAACTGACAGAGTTAAACTCACGTGTGGATTCAGCGGTTTGCAAACCCTTTCTGTGCAGAATCCCAAAACCGGTATTTCCAGCCCAATGCCGGCATCCGTACTAAACAGCAGGAAACTTCGTCTAAAACTCAGGAGAAACGTTTCCTTGAAACTGCTCTGCTGTGCGTTCGTTCACCTAAGAGAGTTGAAACTATGTTGAGATTGAGCGAGTCAGAAACACGTTTATGCTAGGAGCTGCGTTGGGATATTCCCGAGTGAATGGGACCATAGGCTGTACAGAGAAATATCTGCTTCTGAAACCAAAACGGAGCTATCTAACTGAATGGTTGTCAATGTGTGCATTCAACTGACAGAGTTAAACTCACGTGTGGATTCAGCGGTTTGCCAACCCTTTCTGTGCAGAATCCCAAAACCGGTATGTCCAGCCCAATGCCGGCATCCGTACTAAACAGCAGGAAACTTCGTCTAAAACTCAGGAGAAACGTTTCCTTGAAACTGCTCTGCTGCGCGTTCGATCACCTAAGAGAGTTGAATCTATGTTGAGATTCAGCGAGTCAGAAACACGTTTCTTCTAGGAGGTGCGTTGGGATATTCCCGAGTGAATGGGACCATAGGCTGTACAGAGAAATATCTGCTCTTACAACCAAAAGGGTGGTATCTAACTGAATGGTTGTCAATGTGTGCATTCAACTGACAGAGTTAAACTCACGTTTGGATTCAGCGGTTTACAATCCCTTTCTGTGCAGAATCCCAAAACCGGTAATTCCAGCTCAATGCCGGCATCCGTACTAAACAGCAGGAAACTTCGTCTAAAACTCAGGAGAAACGTTTCCTTGAAACTGCTCTGCTGTGCCTTCGTTCACCTAAGAGAGTTGAAACTATGTTGAGATTCAGCGAGTCAGAAACACGTTTCTTCTAGGAGCTGCGTTGGGATATTCCCGAGCGAATGGGACCATAGGCTGTACAGAGAAATATCTGCTTCTAAAAGCAAAAGTGTGCTATCAAACGGAATGGTTGTCAATGTGTGCATTCAACTGACAGAGTTAAACTCACGTGTGGATTCAGCGGTTTGCAAACCCTTTCTGTGCAGAATCCCTAAACCGGTATTTCCAGCCCAATGCCGGCATCCGTACTAAACAGCAGGAAACTTCGTCTAAAACTCAGGAGCAACGTTTCCGTGAAACTGCTCTGCTGTGCGTTCGTTCACCTAAGAGAGTTGAATCTATGTTGAGATTCAGCGAGTCAGAAACACGTTTCTTCTAGGAGGTGCGTTGGGATATTCCCGAGTGAATGGGACCATAGGCTGTACAGAGAAATATCTGCTCTTACAACCAAAAGGGTGGTATCAAACTGAATGGTTGTCAATGTGTGCATTCAACTGACAGAGTTAAACTCACGTGTGGATTCAGCGGTTTGCAAACCCTTTCTGTGCAGAATCCCTAAACCGGTATTTCCAGCCCAATGCCGGCATCCGTACTAAACAGCAGGAAACTTCGTCTAAAACTCAGGAGAAACGTTTCCTTGAAACTGTTCTGCTGTGCGTTCGTTCACCTAAGAGAGTTGAATCTATGTTGAGATTCAGCGAGTCAGAAACACGTTTCTTCTAGGAGCTGCGTTGGGATATTCCCGAGTGAATGGGACCATAGGCTGTACAGAGAAATATCTGATTCTAAAACCAAAAGTGTGGTATCAAACTGAATGGTTGTCAATGTGTGCATTCAACTGACAGAGTTAAACTCACGTGTGGATTCAGCGGTTTGCAAACCCTTTCTGTGCAGAATCCCAAAACCGGTAATTCCAACCCAATGCCGGCATACGTACTAAACAGCAGGAAACTTCGTCTAAAACTCAGGAGAAACGTTTCCTTGAAACTGCTCTGCTGTGCGTTCGTTCACCTAAGAGAGTTGAATCTATGTTGAGATTCAGCGAGTCAGAAACACGTTTCTTCTAGGAGCTGCGTTGGGATACTCCCGAGTGAATGGGACCATAGGCTGTACAGAGAAATATCTGCTTCTAAAACCAAAACGGAGCTATCTAACTGAATGGTTGTCAATGTGTGCATTCAACTGACAGAGTTAAACTCAGGTGTGGATTCAGCGGTTTGCAAACCCTTTCTGTGCAGAATCCCAAAACCGGTATTTCCAGCCCAATGCCGGCATACGTACTAAACAGCAGGAAACTTCGTCTAAGACTCAAGAGAAACGTTTCCTTGAAACTGCTCTGCTGTGCGTTTGTTCACCTAAGAGAGTTGAATCTATGTTGAGATTCAGCGAGTCAGAAACACGTTTCTTCTAGGAGCTGCGTTGGGATATTCCCGAGCGAATGGGACCATAGGCTGTACAGAGAAATATCTGCTTCTAAAACCAAAACGGAGCTATCTAACTGAATGGTTGTCAATGTGTGCATTCAACTGACAGAGTTAAACTCACGTGTGGATTCAGCGGTTTGCAAACCCTTTCTGTGCAGAATCCCAAAACCGGTATTTCCAGCCCAATGCCGGCATCCGTACTAAACAGCAGGAAACTTCGTCTAAAACTCAGGAGAAACGTTTCCTTGAAACTGCTCTGCTGTGCGTTCGATCACCTAAGAGAGTTGAATCTATGTTGAGATTCAGCGAGTCAGAAACACGTTTCTTCTAGGAGGTGCGTTGGGATATTCCCGAGTGAATGGGACCATAGGCTGTACAGAGAAATATCTGCTCCTACAACCAAAAGGGTGGTATCTAACTGAATGGTTGTCAATGTGTGCATTCAACTGACAGAGTTAAACTCACGTTTGGATTCAGCGGTTTACAAACCCTTTCTGTGCAGAATCCCAAAACCGGTAATTCCAGCTCAATGCCGGCATCCGTACTAAACATCAGGAAACTTCGTCTAAAACTCAGGAGAAACGTTTCCTTGAAACTGCTCTGCTGTGCGTTCGTTCACCTAAGAGAGTTGAAACTATGTTGAGATTCAGCGAGTCAGAAACACGTTTATGCTAGGAGCTGCGTTGGGATATTCCCGAGTGAATGGGACCATAGGCTGTACAGAGAAATATCTGCTTCTGAAACCAAAACGGAGCTATCTAACTGAATGGTTGTCAATGTGTGCATTCAACTGACAGAGTTAAACTCACGTGTGGATTCAGCGGTTTGCAAACCCTTTCTGTGCAGAATCCCAAAACCGGTATTTCCAGCCCAATGCCGGCATACGTACTAAACAGCAGGAAACTTCGTCTAAAACTCAGGAGAAACGTTTCCTTGAAACTGCTCTGCTGTGCGTTCGTTCACCTAAGAGAGTTGAATCTATGTTGAGATTCAGCGAGTCAGAAACACGTTTCTTCTAGGAGCTGCGTTGGGATATTCCCGAGTGAATGGGACCATAGGCTGTACAGAGAAATATCTGCTTCTAAAACCAAAAGTGTGCTATCAAACTGAATGGTTGTCAATGTGTGCATTCCACTGACAGAGTTAAACTCACGTGTGGATTCAGCGGTTTGCAAACTCTTTCTGTGCAGAATCCCAAAACCGCTATTGCCAGCCCAATGCCGGCATCCGTACTAAACAGCAGGAAACTTCGTCTAAAACTCAGGAGAAACGATTCCTTGAAACTGCTCTGCTGTGCGTTCGTTCACCTAAGAGAGTTGAATCTATGTTGAGATTCAGCGAGTCAGAAACACGTTTCTTCTAGGAGCTGCGTTGGGATATTCCCGAGTGAATGGGACCATAGGCTGTACAGAGAAATATCTGCTTCTAAAACCAAAACGGAGCTATCTAACTGAATGGTTGTCAATGTGTGCATTCAACTGACAGAGTTAAACTCACATGTGGATTCAGCGGTTTGCAAACCCTTTCTGTGCAGAATCCCAAAACCGGTATTTCCAGCCCAATGCCGGCATACGTACTAAAGAGCAGGAAACTTCGTCTAAAACTCAGGAGCAACGTTTCCTTGAAACTGCTCTGCTGTGCGTTCGTTCACCTAAGAGAGTTGATTCTATGTTGAGATTCAGCGAGTCAGAAACACGTTTCTTCTAGGAGCTGCGTTGGGATATTCCCGAGTGAATGGGACCATAGGCTGTACAGAGAAATATCTGCTTCTAAAACCAAAAGTGTGCTATCAAACTGAATGGTTGTCAATGTGTGCATTCAACTGACAGAGTTAAACTCACGTGTGGATTCAGCGGTTTGCAAACCCTTTCTGTGCAGAATCCCAAAACCGCTATTTCCAGCCCAATGCCGGCATCCGTACTAAACAGCAGGAAACTTCGTCTAAAACTCAGGAGAAACGTTTCCTTGAAACTGCTCTGCTGTGCGTTCGTTCACCTAAGAGAGTTGAATCTATGTTGAGATTCAGCGAGTCAGAAAGACGTTTCTTCTAGGAGCTGCGTTGGGATATTCCCGAGTGAATGGGACCATAGGCAGTACCGAGAAATATCTGCTTCTAAAACCAAAACGGAGCTATCTAACTGAATGGTTGTCAATGTGTGCATTCAACTGACAGAGTTAAACTCACATGTGGATTCAGCGGTTTGCAAACCCTTTCTGTGCAGAATCCCAAAACCGGTATTTCCAGCCCAATGCCGGCATACGTACTAAAGAGCAGGAAACTTCGTCTAAAACTCAGGAGCAACGTTTCCTTGAAACTGCTCTGCTGTGCGTTCGTTCACCTAAGAGAGTTGAATCTATGTTGAGATTCAGCGAGTCAGAAACACGTTTCTTCTAGGAGCTGCGTTGGGATATTCCCGAGTGAATGGGACCATAGGCTGTACAGAGAAATATCTGCTTCTAAAACCAAAACGGAGCTATCTAACTGAATGGTTGTCAATGTGTGCATTCAACTGACAGAGTTAAACTCACGTGTGGATTCAGCGGTTTGCAAACCCTTTCTGTGCAGAATCCGAAAACCGGTATTTCCAGCCCAATGCCGGCATCCGTACTAAACAGCAGGAAACTTCGTCTAAAACTCAGGAGAAACGTTTCCTTGAAACTGCTCTGCTGTGCGTTCGATCACCTAAGAGAGTTGAATCTATGTTGAGATTCAGCGAGTCAGAAACACGTTTCTTCTAGGAGGTGCGTTGGGATATTCCCGAGTGAATGGGACCATAGGCTGTACAGAGAAATATCTGCTCCTACAACCAAAAGGGTGGTATCTAACTGAATGGTTGTCAATGTGTGCATTCAACTGACAGAGTTAAACTCACGTTTGGATTCAGCGGTTTACAAACCCTTTCTGTGCAGAATCCCAAAACCGGTAATTCCAGCTCAATGCCGGCATCCGTACTAAACATCAGGAAACTTCGTCTAAAACTCAGGAGAAACGTTTCCTTGAAACTGCTCTGCTGTGCGTTCGTTCACCTAAGAGAGTTGAAACTATGTTGAGATTCAGCGAGTCAGAAACACGTTTATGCTAGAAGCTGCGTTGGGATATTCCCGAGTGAATGGGACCATAGGCTGTACAGAGAAATATCTGCTTCTGAAACCAAAACGGAGCTATCTAACTGAATGGTTGTCAATGTGTGCATTCAACTGACAGAGTTAAACTCACGTGTGGATTCAGCGGTTTGCAAACCCTTTCTGTGCAGAATCCCAAAACCGGTATTTCCAGCCCAATGCCGGCATACGTACTAAACAGCAGGAAACTTCGTCTAAAACTCAGGAGAAACGTTTCCTTGAAACTGCTCTGCTGTGCGTTCGTTCACCTAAGAGAGTTGAATCTATGTTGAGATTCCGCGAGTCAGAAACACGTTTCTTCTAGGAGCTGCGTTGGGATATTCCCGAGTGAATGGGACCATAGGCTGTACAGAGAAATATCTGCTTCTAAAACCAAAAGTGTGCTATCAAACTGAATGGTTGTCAATGTGTGCATTCCACTGACAGAGTTAAACTCACGTGTGGATTCAGCGGTTTGCAAACTCTTTCTGTGCAGAATCCCAAAACCGCTATTTCCAGCCCAATGCCGGCATCCGTACTAAACAGCAGGAAACTTCGTCTAAAACTCAGGAGAAACGATTCCTTGAAACTGCTCTGCTGTGCGTTCGTTCACCTAAGAGAGTTGAATCTATGTTGAGATTCAGCGAGTCAGAAACACGTTTCTTCTAGGAGCTGCGTTGGGATATTCCCGAGTGAATGGGACCATAGGCTGTACAGAGAAATATCTGCTTCTAAAACCAAAACGGAGCTATCTAACTGAATGGTTGTCAATGTGTGCATTCAACTGACAGAGTTAAACTCACATGTGGATTCAGCGGTTTGCAAACCCTTTCTGTGCAGAATCCCAAAACCGGTATTTCCAGCCCAATGCCGGCATACGTACTAAAGAGCAGGAAACTTCGTCTAAAACTCAGGAGCAACGTTTCCTTGAAACTGCTCTGCTGTGCGTTCGTTCACCTAAGAGAGTTGATTCTATGTTGAGATTCAGCGAGTCAGAAACACGTTTCTTCTAGGAGCTGCGTTGGGATATTCCCGAGTGAATGGGACCATAGGCTGTACAGAGAAATATCTGCTTCTAAAACCAAAAGTGTGCTATCAAACTGAATGGTTGTCAATGTGTGCATTCAACTGACAGAGTTAAACTCACGTGTGGATTCAGCGGTTTGCAAACCCTTTCTGTGCAGAATCCCAAAACCGCTATTTCCAGCCCAATGCCGGCATCCGTACTAAACAGCAGGAAACTTCGTCTAAAACTCAGGAGAAACGTTTCCTTGAAACTGCTCTGCTGTGCGTTCGTTCACCTAAGAGAGTTGAATCTATGTTGAGATTCAGCGAGTCAGAAAGACGTTTCTTCTAGGAGCTGCGTTGGGATATTCCCGAGTGAATGGGACCATAGGCAGTACCGAGAAATATCTGCTTCTAAAACCAAAACGGAGCTATCTAACTGAATGGTTGTCAATGTGTGCATTCAACTGACAGAGTTAAACTCACATGTGGATTCAGCGGTTTGCAAACCCTTTCTGTGCAGAATCCCAAAACCGGTATTTCCAGCCCAATGCCGGCATACGTACTAAAGAGCAGGAAACTTCGTCTAAAACTCAGGAGAAACGTTTCCTTGAAACTGCTCTGCTGTGCGTTCGTTCACCTAAGAGAGTTGAATCTATGTTGAGATTCAGCGAGTCAGAAACACGTTTCTTCTAGGAGCTGCGTTGGGATATTCCCGAGTGAATGGGACCATAGGCTGTACAGAGAAATATCTGCTTCTAAAACCAAAACGGAGCTATCTAACTGAATGGTTGTCAATGTGTGCATTCAACTGACAGAGTTAAACTCACGTGTGGATTCAGCGGTTTGCAAACCCTTTCTGTGCAGAATCCCAAAACCGGTAATTCCAGCTCAATGCCGGCATCCGTACTAAACAGCAGGAAACTTCGTCTAAAACTCAGGAGAAACGTTTCCTTGAAACTGCTCTGCTGTGCGTTCGTTCACCTAAGAGAGTTGAAACTATGTTGCGATTCAGCGAGTCAGAAACACGTTTATGCTAGGAGCTGCGTTGGTATATTCCCGAGTGAATGGGACCATAGGCTGTACAGAGAAATATCTGCTTCTGAAACCAAAACGGAGCTATCTAACTGAATGGTTGTCAATGTGTGCATTCAACTGACAGAGTTAAACTCACGTGTGGATTCAGCGGTTTGCAAACCATTTCTGTGCAGAATCCCAAAACCGGTATGTCCGGCCCAATGCCGGCATCCGTACTAAACAGCAGGAAACTTCGTCTAAAACTCAGGAGAAACGTTTCCTTGAAACTGGTCTGCTGTGCGTTCGTTCACCTAAGATAGTTGAATCTATGTTGAGATTCAGCGAGTCAGAAACACGTTTCTTCTAGGAGGTGCGTTAGGATATTCCCGAGTGAATGGGACCATAGGCTGTGCAGAGTAATATCTGCTTCTAAAACCAAAACGGAGCTATCTAACTGAATGGTTGTCAATGTGTGCATTCAACTGACAGAGTTAAACTCACGTGTGGATTCAGCGGTTTGCAAACCCTTTATGTGCAGAATCCCAAAACCGGTATTTCCAGACCAATGCCGGCATACGTACTAAAGAGCAGGAAACTTCGTCTAAAACTCAGGAGCAACGTTTCCTTGAAACTGCTCTGCTGTGCGTTCGTTCACCTAAGAGAGTTGAATCTATGTTGAGATTCAGCGAGTCAGAAACACGTTTCTTCTAGGAGCTGCGTTGGGATATTCCCGAGTGAATGGGACCATAGGATGTACAGAGAAATATCTGCTTCTAAAACCAAAAGTGTGCTATCAAACTGAATGGTTGTCAATGTGTGCATTCAACTGACAGAGTTAAACTCACGTGTGGATTCAGCGGTTTGCAAACCCTTTCTGTGCAGAATCCCAAAACCGGTATTTCCAGCCCAATGCCGGCATACGTACTAAAGAGCAGGAAACTTCATCTAAAACTCAGGAGCAACGTTTCCTTGAAACTGCTCTGCTGTGCGTTCGTTCACCTAAGGGAGTTGAATCTATGTTGAGATTCAGCGAGTCAGAAACACGTTTCTTCTAGGAGCTGCGTTGGGATATTCCCGAGTGAATGGGACCATAGGCTGTACAGAGAAATATCTGCTTCTAAAACCAAAACGGAGCTATCTAACTGAATGGTTGTCAATGTGTGCATTCAACTGACAGAGTTAAACTCACGTGTGGATTCAGCGGTTTGTAACCCTTTCTGTGCAGAATCCCAAAACTGGTATTTCCAGCCCAATGCCGGCATCCGTACTAAACAGCAGGAAACTTCGTCTAAAACTCAGGAGAAACTTTTCCTTGAAACTGCTCTGCTGTACGTTCGTTCACCTAAGAGAGGTGAATCTATGTTGAGATTCAGCGAGTCAGAAACACGTTTCTTCTAGGAGCTGCGTTGGGATATTCCCGAGTGAATGGGACCATAGGCTGTACAGAGAAATATCTGCTTCTAAAACCAAAAGTGTGCTATCAAACTGAATGGTTGTCAATGTGTGCATTCAACTGACAGAGTTAAACTCACATGTGGATTCACCGGTTTGCAAACCCTTTCTGTGCAGAATCCCAAAACCGGTATTTCCAGCCCAATGCCGGCATACGTACTAAAGAGCAGGAAACTTCGTCTAAAACTCAGGAGAAACGTTTCCTTGAAACTGCTCTGCTGTGCGTTCGTTCACCCAAGAGAGTTGAATCTATGTTGAGATTCAGCGAGTCAGAAACACGTTTCTTCTAGGAGCTGCGTTGGGATATTCCCGAGTGAATGGGACCATAGGCTGTACAGAGAAATATCTGCTTCTAAAACCAAAACGGAGCTATCTAACTGAATGGTTGTCAATGTGTGCATTCAACTGACAGAGTTAAACTCACGTGTGGATTCAGCGGTTTGCAAACCCTTTCTGTGCAGAATCCCAAAACCGGTATTTCCAGCCCAATGCCGGCATCCGTACTAAACAGCAGGAAACTTCGTCTAAAACTCAGGAGAAACGTTTCCTTGAAACTGCTCTGCTGTGCGTTCGTTCACCTAAGAGAGTTGAAACTATGTTGAGATTGAGCGAGTCAGAAACACGTTTATGCTAGGAGCTGCGTTGGGATATTCCCGAGTGAATGGGACCATAGGCTGTACAGAGAAATATCTGCTTCTGAAACCAAAACGGAGCTATCTAACTGAATGGTTGTCAATGTGTGCATTCAACTGACAGAGTTAAACTCACGTGTGGATTCAGCGGTTTGCCAACCCTTTCTGTGCAGAATCCCAAAACCGGTATGTCCAGCCCAATGCCGGCATCCGTACTAAACAGCAGGAAACTTCGTCTAAAACTCAGGAGAAACGTTTCCTTGAAACTGCTCTGCTGCGCGTTCGATCACCTAAGAGAGTTGAATCTATGTTGAGATTCAGCGAGTCAGAAACACGTTTCTTCTAGGAGGTGCGTTGGGATATTCCCGAGTGAATGGGACCATAGGCTGTACAGAGAAATATCTGCTCTTACAACCAAAGGGGTGGTATCTAACTGAATGGTTGTCAATGTGTGCATTCAACTGACAGAGTTAAACTCACGTTTGGATTCAGCGGTTTACAATCCCTTTCTGTGCAGAATCCCAAAACCGGTAATTCCAGCTCAATGCCGGCATCCGTACTAAACAGCAGGAAACTTCGTCTAAAACTCAGGAGAAACGTTTCCTTGAAACTGCTCTGCTGTGCCTTCGTTCACCTAAGAGAGTTGAAACTATGTTGAGATTCAGCGAGTCAGAAACACGTTTCTTCTAGGAGCTGCGTTGGGATATTCCCGAGCGAATGGGACCATAGGCTGTACAGAGAAATATCTGCTTCTAAAAGCCAAAGTGTGCTATCAAACGGAATGGTTGTCAATGTGTGCATTCAACTGACAGAGTTAAACTCACGTGTGGATTCAGCGGTTTGCAAACCCTTTCTGTGCAGAATCCCTAAACCGGTATTTCCAGCCCAATGCCGGCATCCGTACTAAACAGCAGGAAACTTCGTCTAAAACTCAGGAGAAACGTTTCCTTGAAACTGTTCTGCTGTGCGTTCGTTCACCTAAGAGAGTTGATTCTATGTTGAGATTCAGCGAGTCAGAAACACGTTTCTTCTAGGAGCTGCGTTGGGATATTCCCGAGTGAATGGGACCATAGGCTGTACAGAGAAATATCTGATTCTAAAACCAAAAGTGTGGTATCAAACTGAATGGTTGTCAATGTGTGCATTCAACTGACAGAGTTAAACTCACGTGTGGATTCAGCGGTTTGCAAACCCTTTCTGTGCAGAATCCCAAAACCGCTATTTCCAGCCCAATGCCGGCATCCGTACTAAACAGCAGGAAACTTCGTCTAAAACTCAGGAGAAACGTTTCCTTGAAACTGCTCTGCTGTGCGTTCGTTCACCTAAGAGAGTTGAATCTATGTTGAGATTCAGCGAGTCAGAAACACGTTTCTTCTAGGAGCTGCGTTGGGATACTCCCGAGTGAATGGGACCATAGGCTGTACAGAGAAATATCTGCTTCTAAAACCAAAACGGAGCTATCTAACTGAATGGTTGTCAATGTGTGCATTCAACTGACAGAGTTAAACTCAGGTGTGGATTCAGCGGTTTGCAAACCCTTTCTGTGCAGAATCCCAAAACCGGTATTTCCAGCCCAATGCCGGCATACGTACTAAACAGCAGGAAACTTCGTCTAAGACTCAAGAGAAACGTTTCCTTGAAACTGCTCTGCTGTGCGTTTGTTCACCTAAGAGAGTTGAATCTATGTTGAGATTCAGCGAGTCTGAAACACGTTTCTTCTAGGAGCTGCGTTGGGATATTCCCGAGCGAATGGGACCATAGGCTGTACAGAGAAATATCTGCTTCTAAAACCAAAACGGAGCTATCTAACTGAATGGTTGTCAATGTGTGCATTCAACTGACAGAGTTAAACTCACGTGTGGATTCAGCGGTTTGCAAACCCTTTCTGTGCAGAATCCCAAAACCGGTATTTCCAGCCCAATGCCGGCATCCGTACTAAACAGCAGGAAACTTCGTCTAAAACTCAGGAGAAACGTTTCCTTGAAACTGCTCTGCTGTGCGTTCGATCACCTAAGAGAGTTGAATCTATGTTGAGATTCAGCGAGTCAGAAACACGTTTCTTCTAGGAGGTGCGTTGGGATATTCCCGAGTGAATGGGACCATAGGCTGTACAGAGAAATATCTGCTCCTACAACCAAAAGGGTGCTATCAAACTGAATGGTTGTCAATGTGTGCATTCAACTGACAGAGTTAAACTCACGTTTGGATTCAGCGGTTTACAAACCCTTTCTGTGCAGAATCCCAAAACCGGTAATTCCAGCTCAATGCCGGCATCCGTACTAAACAGCAGGAAACTTCGACTAAAACTCAGGAGAAACGTTTCCTTGAAACTGCTCTGCTGTGCGTTCGTTCACCTAAGAGAGTTGAAACTATGTTGCGATTCAGCGAGTCAGAAACACGTTTATGCTAGGAGCTGCGTTGGGATATTCCCGAGTGAATGGGACCATAGGCTGTACAGAGAAATATCTGCTTCTGAAACCAAAACGGAGCTATCTAACTGAATGGTTGTCAATGTGTGCATTCAACTGACAGAGTTAAACTCACGTGTGGATTCAGCGGTTTGCAAACCCTTTCTGTGCAGAATCCCAAAACCGGTATGTCCGGCCCAATGCCGGCATCCGTACTAAACAGCAGGAAACTTCGTCTAAAACTCAGGAGAAACGTTTCCTTGAAACTGGTCTGCTGTGCGTTCGTTCACCTAAGATAGTTGAATCTATGTTGAGATTCAGCGAGTCAGAAACACGTTTCTTCTAGGAGGTGCGTTAGGATATTCCCGAGTGAATGGGACCATAGGCTGTGCAGAGTAATATCTGCTTCTAAAACCAAAACGGAGCTATCTAACTGAATGGTTGTCAATGTGTGCATTCAACTGACAGAGTTAAACTCACGTGTGGATTCAGCGGTTTGCAAACCCTTTATGTGCAGAATCCCAAAACCGGTATTTCCAGCCCAATGCCGGCATACGTACTAAAGAGCAGGAAACTTCGTCTAAAACTCAGGAGCAACGTTTCCTTGAAACTGCTCTGCTGTGCGTTCGTTCACCTAAGAGAGTTGAATCTATGTTGAGATTCAGCGAGTCAGAAACACGTTTCTTCTAGGAGCTGCGTTGGGATATTCCCGAGTGAATGGGACCATAGGCAGTACAGAGAAATATCTGCTTCTAAAACCAAAAGTGTGCTATCAAACTGAATGGTGGTCAATGTGTGCATTCAACTGACAGAGTTAAACTCACGTGTGGATTCAGCGGTTTGCAAACCCTTTCTGTGCAGAATCCCAAAACCGGTATTTCCAGCCCAATGCCGGCATACGTACTAAACAGCAGGAAACTTCGTCTAAGACTCAAGAGAAACGTTTCCTTGAAGCTGCTCTGCTGTGCGTTCGTTCACCTAAGAGAGTTGAATCTATGTTGAGATTCAGCGAGTCAGAAACACGTTTCTTCTAGGAGCTACGTTAGGATATTCCCGAGTGAATGGGACCATAGGCTGTGCAGAGTAATATCTGCTTCTAAAACCAAAACGGAGCTATCTAACTGAATGGTTGTCAATGTGTGCATTCAACTGACAGAGTTAAACTCACGTGTGGATTCAGCGGTTTGCAAACCCTTTATGTGCAGAATCCCAAAACCGGTATTTCCAGACCAATGCCGGCATACGTACTAAAGAGCAGGAAACTTCGTCTAAAACTCAGGAGCAACGTTTCCTTGAAACTGCTCTGCTGTGCGTTCGTTCACCTAAGAGAGTTGAATCTATGTTGAGATTCAGCGAGTCAGAAACACGTTTCTTCTAGGAGCTGCGTTGGGATATTCCCGAGTGAATGGAACCATAGGCTGTACAGAGAAATATCTGCCTCTAAAACCAAAAGTGTGCTATCTAACTGAATGGTTGTCAATGTGTGCATTCAACTGACAGAGTTAAACTCACGAGTGGATTCAGCGGTTTGTAACCCTTTCTGGGCAGAATCCCAAAACCGGTATTTCCAGCCCAATGCCGGCATACGTACTAAACAGCAGGAAACTTCGTCTAAAACTCAGGAGAAACTTTTCCTTGAAACTGCTGTGCTGTACGTTCGTTCACCTAAGAGAGTTGAACCTATGTTGAGATTCAGCGAGTCAGAAACACGTTTCTTCTAGGAGCTGCGTTGGGATATTCCCGAGTGAATGGGACCATAGGCTGTACAGAGAAATATCTGCTTCTAAAACCAAAAGTGTGCTATCAAACTGAATGGTTGTCAATGTGTGCATTCAACTGACAGAGTTAAACTCACGTTTGGATTCAGCGGTTTACAAACCCTTTCTGTGCAGAATCCCAAAACCGGTAATTCCAGCTCAATGCCGGCATCCGTACTAAACAGCAGGAAACTTCGTCTAAAACTCAGGAGAAACGTTTCCTTGAAACTGCTCTGCTGTGCGTTCGTTCACCTAAGAGAGTTGAAACTATGTTGCGATTCAGCGAGTCAGAAACACGTTTATGCTAGGAGCTGCGTTGGGATATTCCCGAGTGAATGGGACCATAGGCTGTACAGAGAAATATCTGCTTCTGAAACCAAAACGGAGCTATCTAACTGAATGGTTGTCAATGTGTGCATTCAACTGACAGAGTTAAACTCACGTGTGGATTCAGAGGTTTACAAACCATTTCTGTGCAGAATCCCAAAACCGGTATGTCCAGCCCAATGCCGGCATCCGTACTAAACAGCAGGAAACTTCGTCTAAAACTCAGGAGAAACGTTTCCTTGAAACTGCTCTGCTGCGCGTTCGATCACCTAAGAGAGTTGAATCTATGTTGAGATTCAGCGAGTCAGAATCACGTTTCTTCTAGGAGGTGCGTTGGGATATTCCCGAGTGAATGGGACCATAGGCTGTACAGAGAAATATCTGCTCTTACAACCAAAAGGGTGGTATCAAACTGAATGGTTGTCAATGTGTGCATTCAACTGACAGAGTTAAACTCACGTGTGGATTCAGCGGTTTGCAAACCCTTTCTGTGCAGAATCCCTAAACCGGTATTTCCAGCCCAATGCCGGCATCCGTACTAAACAGCAGGAAACTTCGTCTAAAACTCAGGAGAAACGTTTCCTTGAAACTGTTCTGCTGTGCGTTCGTTCACCTAAGAGAGTTGATTCTATGTTGAGATTCAGCGAGTCAGAAACACGTTTCTTCTAGGAGCTGCGTTGGGATATTCCCGAGTGAATGGGACCATAGGCTGTACAGAGAAATATCTGATTCTAAAACCAAAAGTGTGGTATCAAACTGAATGGTTGTCAATGTGTGCATTCAACTGACAGAGTTAAACTCACGTGTGGATTCAGCGGTTTGCAAACCCTTTCTGTGCAGAATCCCAAAACCGCTATTTCCAGCCCAATGCCGGCATCCGTACTAAACAGCAGGAAACTTCGTCTAAAACTCAGGAGAAACGTTTCCTTGAAACTGCTCTGCTGTGCGTTCGTTCACCTAAGAGAGTTGAATCTATGTTGAGATTCAGCGAGTCAGAAACACGTTTCTTCTAGGAGCTGCGTTGGGATACTCCCGAGTGAATGGGACCATAGGCTGTACAGAGAAATATCTGCTTCTAAAACCAAAACGGAGCTATCTAACTGAATGGTTGTCAATGTGTGCATTCAACTGACAGAGTTAAACTCAGGTGTGGATTCAGCGGTTTGCAAACCCTTTCTGTGCAGAATCCCAAAACCGGTATTTCCAGCCCAATGCCGGCATACGTACTAAACAGCAGGAAACTTCGTCTAAGACTCAAGAGAAACGTTTCCTTGAAACTGCTCTGCTGTGCGTTTGTTCACCTAAGAGAGTTGAATCTATGTTGAGATTCAGCGAGTCTGAAACACGTTTCTTCTAGGAGCTGCGTTGGGATATTCCCGAGCGAATGGGACCATAGGCTGTACAGAGAAATATCTGCTTCTAAAACCAAAACGGAGCTATCTAACTGAATGGTTGTCAATGTGTGCATTCAACTGACAGAGTTAAACTCACGTGTGGATTCAGCGGTTTGCAAACCCTTTCTGTGCAAAATCCCAAAACCGGTATTTCCAGCCCAATGCCGGCATCCGTACTAAACAGCAGGAAACTTCGTCTAAAACTCAGGAGAAACGTTTCCTTGAAACTGCTCTGCTGTGCGTTCGATCACCTAAGAGAGTTGAATCTATGTTGAGATTCAGCGAGTCAGAAACACGTTTCTTCTAGGAGCTGCGTTGGGATATTCCAGAGTGAATGGGACCATAGGCTGTACAGAGAAATATCTGCTCCTACAACCAAAAGGGTGGTATCTAACTGAATGGTTGTCAATGTGTGCATTCAACTGACAGAGTTAAACTCACGTTTGGATTCAGCGGTTTACAAACCCTTTCTGTGCAGAATCCCAAAACCGGTAATTCCAGCTCAATGCCGGCATCCGTACTAAACAGCAGGAAACTTCGACTAAAACTCAGGAGAAACGTTTCCTTGAAACTGCTCTGCTGTGCGTTCGTTCACCTAAGAGAGTTGAAACTATGTTGCGATTCAGCGAGTCAGAAACACGTTTATGCTAGGAGCTGCGTTGGGATATTCCCGAGTGAATGGGACCATAGGCTGTACAGAGAAATATCTGCTTCTGAAATCAAAACGGAGCTATCTAACTGAATGGTTGTCAATGTGTGCATTCAACTGACAGAGTTAAACTCACGTGTGGATTCAGCGGTTTGCAAACCCTTTCTGTGCAGAATCCCAAAACCGGTATGTCCGGCCCAATGCCGGCATCCGTACTAAACAGCAGGAAACTTCGTCTAAAACTCAGGAGAAACGTTTCCTTGAAACTGGTCTGCTGTGCGTTCGTTCACCTAAGATAGTTGAATCTATGTTGAGATTCAGCGAGTCAGAAACACGTTTCTTCTAGGAGGTGCGTTAGGATATTCCCGAGTGAATGGGACCATAGGCTGTGCAGAGTAATATCTGCTTCTAAAACCAAAACGGAGCTATCTAACTGAATGGTTGTCAATGTGTGCATTCAACTGACAGAGTTAAACTCACGTGTGGATTCAGCGGTTTGCAAACCCTTTATGTGCAGAATCCCAAAACCGGTATTTCCAGCCCAATGCCGGCATACGTACTAAAGAGCAGGTAACTTCGTCTAAAACTCAGGAGCAACGTTTCCTTGAAACTGCTCTGCTGTGCGTTCGTTCACCTAAGAGAGTTGAATCTATGTTGAGATTCAGCGAGTCAGAAACACGTTTCTTCTAGGAGCTGCGTTGGGATATTCCCGAGTGAATGGGACCATAGGCAGTACAGAGAAATATCTGCTTCTAAAACCAAAAGTGTGCTATCAAACTGAATGGTTGTCAATGTGTGCATTCAACTGACAGAGTTAAACTCACGTGTGGATTCAGCGGTTTGCAAACCCTTTCTGTGCAGAATCCCAAAACCGGTATTTCCAGCCCAATGCCGGCATACGTACTAAACAGCAGGAAACTTCGTCTAAGACTCAAGAGAAACGTTTCCTTGAAGCTGCTCTGCTGTGCGTTCGTTCACCTAAGAGAGTTGAATCTATGTTGAGATTCAGCGAGTCAGAAACACGTTTCTTCTAGGAGCTGCGTTAGGATATTCCCGAGTGAATGGGACCATAGGCTGTGCAGAGTAATATCTGCTTCTAAAACCAAAACGGAGCTATCTAACTGAATGGTTGTCAATGTGTGCATTCAACTGACAGAGTTAAACTCACGTGTGGATTCAGCGGTTTGCAAACCCTTTATGTGCAGAATCCCAAAACCGGTATTTCCAGACCAATGCCGGCATACGTACTAAAGAGCAGGAAACTTCGTCTAAAACTCAGGAGCAACGTTTCCTTGAAACTGCTCTGCTGTGCGTTCGTTCACCTAAGAGAGTTGAATCTATGTTGAGATTCAGCGAGTCAGAAACACGTTTCTTCTAGGAGCTGCGTTGGGATATTCCCGAGTGAATGGGACCATAGGCTGTACAGAGAAATATCTGCCTCTAAAACCAAAAGTGTGCTATCTAACTGAATGGTTGTCAATGTGTGCATTCAACTGACAGAGTTAAACTCACGAGTGGATTCAGCGGTTTGTAACCCTTTCTGTGCAGAATCCCAAAACCGGTATTTCCAGCCCAATGCCGGCATACGTACTAAACAGCAGGAAACTTCGTCTAAAACTCAGGAGAAACTTTTCCTTGAAACTGCTGTGCTGTACGTTCGTTCACCTAAGAGAGTTGAATCTATGTTGAGATTCAGCGAGTCAGAAACACGTTTCTTCTAGGAGCTGCGTTGGGATATTCCCGAGTGAATGGGACCATAGGCTGTACAGAGAAATATCTGCTTCTAAAACCAAAAGTGTGCTATCAAACTGAATGGTTGTCAATGTGTGCATTCAACTGACAGAGTTAAACTCACATGTGGATTCAGCGGTTTGCAAACCCTTTCTGTGCAGAATCCCAAAACCGGTATTTCCAGCCCAATGCCGGCATACGTACTAAAGAGCAGGAAACTTCGTCTAAAACTCAGGAGCAACGTTTCCTTGAAACTGCTCTGCTGTGCGTTCGTTCACCTAAGAGAGTTGAATCTATGTTGAGATTCAGCGAGTCAGAAACACGTTTCTTCTAGGAGCTGCGTTGGGATATTCCCGAGTGAATGGGACCATAGGCTGTACAGAGAAATATCTGCTTCTAAAACCAAAACGGAGCTATCTAACTGAATGGTTGTCAATGTGTGCATTCAACTGACAGAGTTAAACTCACGTGTGGATTCAGCGGTTTGCAAACCCTTTATGTGCAGAATCCCAAAACCGGTATTTCCAGCCCAATGCCGGCATCCGTACTAAACAGCAGGAAACTTCGTCTAAAACTCAGGAGAAACGTTTCCTTGAAACTGCTCTGCTGCGCGTTCGATCACCTAAGAGAGTTGAATCTATGTTGAGATTCAGCGAGTCAGAAACACGTTTCTTCTAGGAGGTGCATTGGGATATTCCCGAGTGAATGGGACCATAGGCTGTACAGCGAAATATCTGCTCCTACAACCAAAAGGGTGGTATCTAACTGAATGGTTGTCAATGTGTGCATTCAACTGACAGAGTTAAACTCACGTTTGGATTCAGCGGTTTACAAACCCTTTCTGTGCAGAATCCCAAAACCGGTAATTCCAGCTCACTGCCGGCATCCGTACTAAACAGCAGGAAACTTCGTCTAAAACTCAGGAGAAACGTTTCCTTGAAACTGCTCTGCTGTGCGTTCGTTCACCTAAGAGAGTTGAAACTATGTTGAGATTCAGCGAGTCAGAAACACGTTTATGCTAGGAGCTGCGTTGGGATATTCCCGAGTGAATGGGACCATAGGCTGTACAGAGAAATATCTGCTTCTGAAACCAAAACGGAGCTATCTAACTGAATGGTTGTCAATGTGTGCATTCAACTGACAGAGTTAAACTCACGTGTGGATTCAGCGGTTTGCAAACCATTTCTGTGCATAATCCCAAAACCGGTAATTCCAGCCCAATGCCGGCATACGTACTAAACAGCAGGAAACTTCGTCTAAAATTCAGGAGAAACGTTTCCTTGAAACTGCTCTGCTGCGCGTTCGATCACCTAAGAGAGTTGAATCTATGTTGAGATTCAGCGAGTCAGAAACACGTTTCTTCTAGGAGGTGCGTTGGGATATTCCCGAGTGAATGGGACCATAGGCTGTACAGAGAAATATCTGCTCTTACAACCAAAAGGGTGGTATCTAACTGAATGGTTGTCAATGTGTGCATTCAACTGACAGAGTTAAACTCACGTTTGGATTCAGCGGTTTGCAAACCCTTTCTGTGCAGAATCCCAAAACCGGTATTTCCAGCCCAATGCCGGCATACGTACTAAAGAGCAGGAAACTTCGTCTAAAACTCAGGAGAAACGTTTCCTTGAAACTGCTCTGCTGTGCGTTCGTTCACCTAAGAGAGTTGAATCTATGTTGAGATTCAGCGAGTCAGAAACACCTTTCTTCTAGGAGCTGCGTTGGGATATTCCCGAGTGAATGGGACCATAGGCTGTACAGAGAAATATCTGCTTCTAAAACCAAAACGGAGCTATCTAACTGAATGGTTGTCAATGTGTGCATTCAACTGACAGAGTTAAACTCACGTGTGGATTCAGCGGTTTGCAAACCCTTTCTGTGCAGAATCCCAAAACCGGTATTTCCAGCCCAATGCCGGCATCCGTACTAAACAGCAGGAAACTTCGTCTAAAACTCAGGAGAAACGTTTCCTTGAAACTGCTCTGCTGCGCGTTCGATCACCTAAGAGAGTTGAATCTATGTTGAGATTCAGCGAGTCAGAAACACGTTTCTTCTAGGAGGTGCATTGGGATATTCCCGAGTGAATGGGACCATAGGCTGTACAGCGAAATATCTGCTCCTACAACCAAAAGGGTGGTATCTAACTGAATGGTTGTCAATGTGTGCATTCAACTGACAGAGTTAAACTCACGTTTGGATTCAGCGGTTTATAAACCCTTTCTGTGCAGAATCCCAAAACCGGTAATTCCAGCTCAATGCCGGCATCCGTACTAAACAGCAGGAAACTTCGTCTAAAACTCAGGAGAAACGTTTCCTTGAAACTGCTCTGCTGCGCGCTCGATCACCTAAGAGAGTTGAATCTATGTTGAGATTCAGCGAGTCAGAAACACGTTTCTTCTAGGAGGTGTATTGGGATATTCCCGAGTGAATGGGACCATAGGCTGTACAGAGAAATATCTGCTCCTACAACCAAAAGGGTGGTATCTAACTGAATGGTTGTCAATGTGTGCATTCAACTGACAGAGTTAAACTCACGTTTGGATTCAGCGGTTTACAAACACTTTCTGTGCAGAATCCCAAAACCGGTAATTCCAGCCCAATGCCGGCAGACGTACTAAGGAGCAGGAAACTTCGTCTAAACCTCAGGAGCAACGTTTCCTTGAAACTGCTCTGCTGTGCGTTCGTTCACCTAAGAGAGTTGAATCTATGTTGAGATTCAGCGAGTCAGAAACACGTTTCTTCTAGGAGCTGCGTTGGGATATTCCCGAGTGAATGGGACCATAGGCTGTACAGAGAAATATCTGCTTCTAAAACCAAAAGTGTGCTATCTAACTCAATGGTTGTCAATGTGTGCATTCAACTGACAGAGTTAAACTCACGTGTGGATTCAGCGGTTTTTAACCCTTTCTGTGCAGAATCCCAAAACTGGTATTTCCAGCCCAATGCCAGCATCCGTACTAAACAGCAGGAAACTTCGTCTAAAACTCAGGAGAAACGTTTCCTTGAAACTGCTCTGCTGTGCGTTCGTTCACCTAAGAGAGTTGAATCTATGTTGAGATTCAGCGAGTCAGAAACACGTTTCTTCTAGGAGCTGCGTTGGGATATTCCCGAGTGAATGGGACCATAGGCTGTACAGAGAAATATCTGCTTCTAAAACCAAAAGGGTGCTATCAAACTGAATGGTTGTCAATGTGTGCATTCAACTGACAGAGTTAAACTCACGTGTGGATTCAGCGGTTTGTAACCCTTTCTGTGCAGAATCCCAAAACTGGTATTTCCAGCCCAATGCCGGCATCCGTACTAAACAGCAGGAAACTTCGACTAAAACTCAGGAGAAACGTTTCCTTGAAACTGCTCTGTTGTGCGTTCGTTCACCTAAGAGAGTTGAATCTATGTTGAGATTCAGCGAGTCAGAAACACGTTTCTTCTAGGAGCTGCGTTGGGATATTCCCGAGTGAATGGGACCATAGGCTGTACAGAGAAATATCTGCTTCTAAAACCAAAAGTGTGCTATCAAACTGAATGGTTGTCAATGTGTGCATTCAACTGACAGAGTTAAACTCACATGTGGATTCAGCGGTTTGCAAACCCTTTCTGTGCAGAATCCCAAAACCGGTATTTCCAGCCCAATGCCGGCATACGTACTAAAGAGCAGGAAACTTCGTCTAAAACTCAGGAGAAACGTTTCCTTGAAACTGCTCTGCTGTGCGTTCGTTCACCTAAGAGAGTTGAATCTATGTTGAGATTCAGCGAGTCAGAAACACGTTTCTTCTAGGAGCTGCGTTGGGATATTCCCGAGTGAATGGGACCATAGGCTGTACAGAGAAATATCTGCTTCTAAAACCAAAACGGAGCTATCTAACTGAATGGTTGTCAATGTGTGCATTCAACTGACAGAGTTAAACTCACGTGTGGATTCAGCGGTTTGCAAACCCTTTCTGTGCAGAATCCCAAAACCGGTATTTCCAGCCCAATGCCTGCATCCGTACTAAACAGCAGGAAACTTCGTCTAAAACTCAGGAGAAACGTTTCCTTGAAACTGCTCTGCTGCGCGTTCGATCACCTAAGAGAGTTGAATCTATGTTGAGATTCAGCGAGTCAGAAACACGTTTCTTCTAGGAGGTGCATTGGGATATTCCCGAGTGAATGGGACCATAGGCTGTACAGAGAAATATCTGCTCCTACAACCAAAAGGGTGGTATCTAACTGAATGGTTGTCAATGTGTGCATTCAACTGACAGAGTTAAACTCACGTTTGGATTCAGCGGTTTACAAACACTTTCTGTGCAGAATCCCAAAACCGGTAATTCCAGCCCAATGCCGGCAGACGTACTAAGGAGCAGGAAACTTCGTCTAAACCTCAGGAGCAACGTTTCCTTGAAACTGCTCTGCTGTGCGTTCGTTCACCTAAGAGAGTTGAATCTATGTTGAGATTCAGCGAGTCAGAAACACGTTTCTTCTAGGAGCTGCGTTGGGATATTCCCGAGTGAATGGGACCATAGGCTGTACAGAGAAATATCTGCTTCTAAAACCAAAAGTGTGCTATCTAACTCAATGGTTGTCAATGTGTGCATTCAACTGACAGAGTTAAACTCACGTGTGGATTCAGCGGTTTTTAACCCTTTCTGTGCAGAATCCCAATACTGGTATTTCCAGCCCAATGCCGGCATCCGTACTAGACAGCAGGAAACTTCGTCTAAAACTCAGGAGAAACGTTTCCTTGAAACTGCTCTGCTGTGCGTTCGTTCACCTAAGAGAGTTGAATCTATGTTGAGATTCAGCGAGTCAGAAACACGTTTCTTCTAGGAGCTGCGTTGGGATATTCCCGAGTGAATGGGACCATAGGCTGTACAGAGAAATATCTGCTTCTAAAACCAAAAGGGTGCTATCAAACTGAATGGTTGTCAATGTGTGCATTCAACTGACAGAGTTAAACTCACGTGTGGATTCAGCGGTTTGCAAACCCTTTCTGTGCAGAATCCCAAAACCGGTATTTCCAGCCCAATGCTGGCATCCGTACTAAACAGCAGGAAACTTCGTCTAAAACTCAGGAGAAACGTTTCCTTGAAACTGCTCTGCTGCGCGTTCGATCACCTAAGAGAGTTGAATCTGTGTTGAGATTCAGCGAGTCAGAAACACGTTTCTTCTAGGAGGTGCATTGGGATATTCCCGAGTGAATGGGACCATAGGCTGTACAGAGAAATATCTGCTCCTACAACCAAAAGGGTGGTATCTAACTGAATGGTTGTCAATGTGTGCATTCAACTGACAGAGTTAAACTCACGTTTGGATTCAGCGGTTTACAAACCCTTTCTGTGCAGAATCCCAAAACCGGTAATTCCAGCTCAATGCCGGCATCCGTACTAAACAGCAGGAAACTTCGTCTAAAACTCAGGAGAAACGTTTCCTTGAAACTGCTCTGCTGTGCGTTCGATCACCTAAGAGAGTTGAAACTATGTTGCGATTCAGCGAGTCAGAAACACGTTTATGCTAGGAGCTGCGTTGGGATATTCCCGAGTGAATGGGACCATAGGCTGTACAGAGAAATATCTGCTTCTGAAACCAAAACGGAGCTATCTAACTGAATGGTTGTCAATGTGTGCATTCAACTGACAGAGTTAAACTCACGTGTGGATTCAGCGGTTTGCAAACCATTTCTGTGCAGAATCCCAAAACCGGTATGTCCAGCCCAATGCCGGCATCCGTACTAAACAGCAGGAAACTTCGTCTAAAACTCAGGAGAAACGTTTCCTTGAAACTGCTCTGCTGTGCGTTCGTTCACCTAAGAGAGTTGAATCTATGTTGAGATTCAGCGAGTTAGAAACACGTTTCTTCTAGGAGCTGCGTTAGGATATTCCCGAGTGAATGGGACCATAGACTGTACAGAGAAATATCTGCTTCTAAAACCAAAAGGGTGCTATCTAACTGAATGGTTGTCAATGTGTGCATTCAACTGACACAGTTAAACTCACGTGTGGATTCAGCGGTTTGTAACCCTTTCTGTGCAGAATCCCAAAACTGGTATTTCCAGCCCAATGCCGGCATCCGTACTAAACAGCAGGAAACTTCGACTAAAACTCAGGAGAAACGTTTCCTTGAAACTGCTCTGCTGTGCGTTCGTTCACCTAAGAGAGTTGAATCTATGTTGAGATTCAGCGAGTCAGAAACACGTTTCTTCTAGGAGCTGCGTTGGGATATTCCCGAGTGAATGGGACCAAAGGCTGTACAGAGAAATATCTGCTTCTAAAACCAAAAGTGTGCTATCAAACTGAATGGTTGTCAATGTGTGCATTCAACTGACAGAGTTAAACTCACATGTGGATTCAGCGGTTTGCAAACCCTTTCTGTGCAGAATCCCAAAACCGGTATTTCCAGCCCAATGCCGGCATACGTACTAAAGAGCAGGAAACTTCGTCTAAAACTCAGGAGCAACGTTTCCTTGAAACTGCTCTGCTGTGCGTTCGTTCACCTAAGAGAGTTGAATCTATGTTGAGATTCAGCGAGTCAGAAACACGTTTCTTCTAGGAGCTGCGTTGGGATACTCCCGAGTGAATGGGACCATAGGCTGTACAGAGAAATATCTGCTTCTAAAACCAAAACGGAGCTATCTAACTGAATGGTTGTCAATGTGTGCATTCAACTGACAGAGTTAAACTCACGTGTGGATTCAGCGGTTTGCAAACCCTTTCTGTGCAGAATCCCAAAACCGGTATTTCCAGCCCAATGCCGGCATCCGTACTAAAGAGCAGGAAACTTCGTCTAAAACTCAGGTGAAACGTTTCCTTGAAACTGCTCTGCCTCGCGTTCGTTCACCTAAGAGAGTTGAAACTATGTTGAGATTCAGCGAGTCAGAAACACGTTTATGCTAGGAGCTGCGTTGGGATATTCCCGAGTGAATGGGACCATAGGCTGTACAGAGAAACATCTGCTTCTGAAACCAAAACGGAGCTATCTAACTGAATGGTTGTCAATGTGTGCATTCAACTGAGAGAGTTAAACTCACGTGTGGATTCAGCGCTTTGCAAACCATTTCTGTGCAGAATCCCAAACCGGTATGTCCAGCCGAATGCCGGAATCCGTACTAAACAGCAGGAAACTTCGTCTAAAACTCAGGAGAAACGTTTCCTTGAAACTGCTCTGCTGTGCGTTCGTTCACCTAAGAGAGTTGAATCTATGTTGAGATTCAGCGAGTCAGAAACACGTTTCTTCTAGGAGCTGCGTTAGGATATTCCCGAGTGAATGGGACCATAGGCTGTGCAGAGTAATATCTGCTTCTAAAACCAAAACGGAGCTATCTAACTGAATGGTTGTCAATGTGTGCATTCAACTGACAGAGTTAAACTCACGTGTGGATTCAGCGGTTTGCAAACCCTTTCTGTGCAGAATCCCAAAACCGGTATTTCCAGCCCAATGCCGGCATCCGTACTAAACAGCAGGAAACTTCGTCTAAAACTCAGGAGAAACGTTTCCTTGAAACTGCTCTGCTGTGCGTTCGTTCACCTAAGAGAGTTGAATCTATGTTGAGATTCAGCGAGTCAGAAACACGTTTCTTCTAGGAGCTGCGTTGGGATATTCCCGAGTGAATGGGACCATAGACTGTACAGAGAAATATCTGCTTCTAAAACCAAAAGTGTGCTATCTAACTGAATGGTTGTCAATGTGTGCATTCAACTGACAGAGTTAAACTCACGTGTGGATTCAGCGGTTTGTAACCCTTTCTGTGCAGAATCCCAAAACTGGTATTTCCAGCCCAATGCCGGCATCCGTACTAAACAGCAGGAAACTTCGACTAAAACTCAGGAGAAACGTTTCCTTGAAACTGCTCTGTTGTGCGTTCGTTCACCTAAGAGAGTTGAATCTATGTTGAGATTCAGCGAGTCAGAAACACGTTTCTTCTAGGAGCTGCGTTGGGATATTCCCGAGTGAATGGGACCATAGGCTGTACAGAGAAATATCTGCTTCTAAAACCAAAAGTGTGCTATCAAACTGAATGGTTGTCAATGTGTGCATTCAACTGACAGAGTTAAACTCACATGTGGATTCAGCGGTTTGCAAACCCTTTCTGTGCAGAATCCCAAAACCGGTATTTCCAGCCCAATGCCGGCATACGTACTAAAGAGCAGGAAACTTCGTCTAAAACTCAGGAGAAACGTTTCCTTGAAACTGCTCTGCTGTGCGTTCGTTCACCTAAGAGAGTTGAATCTATGTTGAGATTCAGCGAGTCAGAAACACGTTTCTTCTAGGAGGTGCATTGGGATATTCCCGAGTGAATGGGACCATAGGCTGTACAGAGAAATATCTGCTCCTACAACCAAAAGGGTGGTATCTAACTGAATGGTTGTCAATGTGTGCATTCAACTGACAGAGTTAAACTCACGTTTGGATTCAGCGGTTTACAAACACTTTCTGTGCAGAATCCCAAAACCGGTAATTCCAGCCCAATGCCGGCAGACGTACTAAGGAGCAGGAAACTTCGTCTAAACCTCAGGAGCAACGTTTCCTTGAAACTGCTCTGCTGTGCGTTCGTTCACCTAAGAGAGTTGAATCTATGTTGAGATTCAGCGAGTCAGAAACACGTTTCTTCTAGGAGCTGCGTTGGGATATTCCCGAGTGAATGGGACCATAGGCTGTACAGAGAAATATCTGCTTCTAAAACCAAAAGTGTGCTATCTAACTCAATGGTTGTCAATGTGTGCATTCAACTGACAGAGATAAACTCACGTGTGGATTCAGCGGTTTGTAACCCTTTCTGTGCAGAATCCCAAAACTGGTATTTCCAGCCCAATGCCGGCATCCGTACTAAACAGCAGGAAACTTCGACTAAAACTCAGGAGAAACGTTTCCTTGAAACTGCTCTGTTGTGCGTTCGTTCACCTAAGAGAGTTGAATCTATGTTGAGATTCAGCGAGTCAGAAACACGTTTCTTCTAGGAGCTGCGTTGGGATATTCCCGAGTGAATGGGACCATAGGCTGTACAGAGAAATATCTGCTTCTAAAACCAAAAGTGTGCTATCAAATTGAATGGTTGTCAATGTGTGCATTCAACTGACAGAGTTAAACTCACATGTGGATTCAGCGGTTTGCAAACCCTTTCTGTGCAGAATCCCAAAACCGGTATTTCCAGCCCAATGCCGGCATACGTACTAAAGAGCAGGAAACTTCGTCTAAAACTCAGGAGAAACGTTTCCTTGAAACTGCTCTGCTGTGCGTTCGTTCACCTAAGAGAGTTGAATCTATGTTGAGATTCAGCGAGTCAGAAACACGTTTCTTCTAGGAGCTGCGTTGGGATATTCCCGAGTGAATGGGACCATAGGCTGTACAGAGAAATATCTGCTTCTAAAACCAAAACGGAGCTATCTAACTGAATGGTTGTCAATGTGTGCATTCAACTGACAGAGTTAAACTCACGTGTGGATTCAGCGGTTTGCAAACCCTTTCTGTGCAGAATCCCAAAACCGGTATTTCCAGCCCAATGCCTGCATCCGTACTAAACAGCAGGAAACTTCGTCTAAAGCTCAGGAGAAACGTTTCCTTGAAACTGCTCTGCTGCGCGTTCGATCACCTAAGAGAGTTGAATCTATGTTGAGATTCAGCGAGTCAGAAACACGTTTCTTCTAGGAGGTGCATTGGGATATTCCCGAGTGAATGGGACCATAGGCTGTACAGAGAAATATCTGCTCCTACAACCAAAAGGGTGGTATCTAACTGAATGGCTGTCAATGTGTGCATTCAACTGACAGAGTTAAACTCACGTTTGGATTCAGCGGTTTACAAACACTTTCTGTGCAGAATCCCAAAACCGGTAATTCCAGCCCAATGCCGGCAGACGTACTAAGGAGCAGGAAACTTCGTCTAAACCTCAGGAGCAACGTTTCCTTGAAACTGCTCTGCTGTGCGTTCGTTCACCTAAGAGAGTTGAATCTATGTTGAGATTCAGCGAGTCAGAAACACGTTTCTTCTAGGAGCTGCGTTGGGATATTCCCGAGTGAATGGGACCATAGGCTGTACAGAGAAATATCTGCTTCTAAAACCAAAAGTGTGCTATCTAACTCAATGGTTGTCAATGTGTGCATTCAACTGACAGAGTTAAACTCACGTGTGGATTCAGCGGTTTTTAACCCTTTCTGTGCAGAATCCCAAAACTGGTATTTCCAGCCCAATGCCGGCATCCGTACTAAACAGCAGGAAACTTCGTCTAAAACTCAGGAGAAACGTTTCCTTGAAACTATTCTGCTGTGCGTTCGTTCACCTAAGAGAGTTGAAACTATGTTCAGATTCAGCGAGTCAGAAACACGTTTCTTCTAGGAGCTGCGTTGGGATATTCCCGAGTGAATGGGACCATAGGCTGTACAGAGAAATATCTGCTTCTAAAACCAAAAGGGTGCTATCAAACTGAATGGTTGTCAATGTGTGCATTCAACTGACAGAGTTAAACTCACGTGTGGATTCAGCGGTTTGCAAACCCTTTCTGTGCAGAATCCCAAAACCGGTATTTCCAGCCCAATGCTGGCATCCGTACTAAACAGCAGGAAACTTCGTCTAAAACTCAGGAGAAACGTTTCCTTGAAACTGCTCCGCTGCGCGTTCGATCACCTAAGAGAGTTGAATCTGTGTTGAGATTCAGCGAGTCAGAAACACGTTTCTTCTAGGAGGTGCATTGGGATATTCCCGAGTGAATGGGACCATAGGCTGTACAGAGAAATATCTGCTCCTACAACCAAAAGGGTGGTATCTAACTGAATGGTTGTCAATGTGTGCATTCAACTGACAGAGTTAAACTCACGTTTGGATTCAGCGGTTTACAAACCCTTTCTGTGCAGAATCCCAAAACCGGTAATTCCAGCTCAATGCCGGCATCCGTACTAAACAGCAGGAAACTTCGTCTAAAACTCAGGAGAAACGTTTCCTTGAAACTGCTCTGCTGTGCGTTCGTTCAACTAAGAGAGTTGAAACTATGTTGAGATTCAGCGAGTCAGAAACACGTTTATGCTAGGAGCTGCGTTGGGATATTCCCGAGTGAATGGGACCATAGGCTGTACAGAGAAATATCTGCTTCTGAAACCAAAACGGAGCTATCTAACTGAATGGTTGTCAATGTGTGCATTCAACTGACAGAGTTAAACTCACGTGTGGATTCAGCGGTTTGCAAACCATTTCTGTGCAGAATCCCAAAACCGGTATTTCCAGCCCAATGCCGGCATCCGTACTAAACAGCAGGAAACTTCGTCTAAAACTCAGGAGAAACGTTTCCTTGAAACTGTTCTGCTGTGCGTTCCTTCACCTAAGAGAGTTGAATCTATGTTGAGATTCAGCGAGTCAGAAACACGTTTCTTCTAGGAGCTGCGTTAGGATATTCCCGAGTGAATGGGACCATAGGCTGTGCAGAGTAATATCTGCTTCTAAAACCAAAACGGAGCTATCTAACTGAATGGTTGTCAATGTGTGCATTCAACTGACAGAGTTAAACTCACGTGTGGATTCAGCGGTTTGCAAACCCTTTCTGTGCAGAATCCCAAATCCGGTATTTCCAGCCCAATGCCGGCATACGTACTAAACAGCAATAAACTTCGTCTAAAACTCAGGAGCAACTTTTCCTTGAAACTGCTCTGCTGTGCGTTCGTTCACCTAAGAGAGTTGAATCTATGTTGAGATTCAGCGAGTCAGAAACACGTTTCTTCTAGGAGCTGCGTTGGGATATTCCCGAGTGAATGGGACCATAGGCTGTACAGAGAAATATCTGCTTCTAAAACCAAAAGTGTGCTATCTAACTGAATGGTTGTCAATGTGTGCATTCAACTGACAGAGTTAAACTCACGTGTGGATTCAGCGGTTTGTAACCCTTTCTGTGCAGAATCCCAAAACTGGTATTTCCAGCCCAATGCCGGCATCCGTACTAAACAGCAGGAAACTTCGTCTAAAACTCAGGAGAAACGTTTCCTTGAAACTGCTCTGCTGTGCGTTCGTTCACATAAGAGAGTTGAATCTATGTTGAGATTCAGTGAGTCAGAAACACGTTTCTTCTAGGAGCTGTGTTGGGATATTCCCGAGTGAATGGGACCATAGGCTGTACAGAGAAATATCTGCTTCTAAAACCAAAAGGGTGCTATCAAACTGAATGGTTGTCAATGTGTGCATTCAACTGACAGAGTTAAACTCACGTGTGGATTCAGCGGTTTGCAAACCCTTTCTGTGCAGAATCCCAAAACCGGTATTTCCAGCCCAATGCCGGCATCCGTACTAAACAGCAGGAAACTTCGTCTAAAACTCAGGAGAAACGTTTCCTTGAAACTGCTCTGCTGTGCGTTCGTTCACCTAAGAGAGTTGAATCTATGTTGAGATTCAGCGAGTCAGAAACGCGTTTCTTCTAGGAGCTGCGTTGGGATATTCCCGAGTGAATGGGACCATAGGCTGTACAGAGAAATATCAGCTTCTGAAACCAAAACGGAGCTATCTAACTGAATGGTTGTCAATGTGTGCATTCAACTGACAGAGTTAAACTCACGTGTGGATTCAGCGGTTTGCAAACCCTTTCTGTGCAGAATCCCAAAACCGGTATTTCCAGCCCAATGCCGGCATACGTACTAAACAGCAGGAAACTTCGTCTAAAACTCAGGAGAAACGTTTCCTTGAAACTGCTCTGCTGTGCGTTCGTTCACCTAAGAGAGTTGAATCTATGTTGAGATTCAGCGAGTCAGAAACACGTTTCTTCTAGGAGCTGCGTTGGGATATTCCCGAGCGAATGGGACCATAGGCTGTACAGAGAAATATCTGCTTCTAAAACCAAAACGGAGCTATCTAACTGAATGGTTGTCAATGTGTGCATTCAACTGACAGAGTTAAACTCACGTGTGGATTCAGCGCTTTGCAAACCATTTCTGTGCAGAATCCCAAACCGGTATGTCCAGCCGAATGCCGGAATCCGTACTAAACAGCAGGAAACTTCGTCTAAAACTCAGGAGAAACGTTTCCTTGAAACTGCTCTGCTGTGCGTTCGTTCACCTAAGAGAGTTGAATCTATGTTGAGATTCAGCGAGTCAGAAACACGTTTCTTCTAGGAGCTGCGTTAGGATATTCCCGAGTGAATGGGACCATAGGCTGTGCAGAGTAATATCTGCTTCTAAAACCAAAACGGAGCTATCTAACTGAATGGTTGTCAATGTGTGCATTCAACTGACAGAGTTAAACTCACGTGTGGATTCAGCGGTTTGCAAACCCTTTCTGTGCAGAATCCCAAAACCGGTATTTCCAGCCCAATGCCGGCATCCGTACTAAACAGCAGGAAACTTCGTCTAAAACTCAGGAGAAACGTTTCCTTGAAACTGCTCTGCCTCGCGTTCGTTCACCTAAGAGAGTTGAATCTATGTTGAGATTCAGCGAGTCAGAAACACGTTTCTTCTAGGAGCTGCGTTGGGATATTCCCGAGTGAATGGGACCATAGACTGTACAGAGAAATATCTGCTTCTAAAACCAAAAGTGTGCTATCTAACTGAATGGTTGTCAATGTGTGCATTCAACTGACAGAGTTAAACTCACGTGTGGATTCAGCGGTTTGTAACCCTTTCTGTGCAGAATCCCAAAACTGGTATTTCCAGCCCAATGCCGGCATCCGTACTAAACAGCAGGAAACTTCGACTAAAACTCAGGAGAAACGTTTCCTTGAAACTGCTCTGTTGTGCGTTCGTTCACCTAAGAGAGTTGAATCTATGTTGAGATTCAGCGAGTCAGAAACACGTTTCTTCTAGGAGCTGCGTTGGGATATTCCCGAGTGAATGGGACCATAGGCTGTACAGAGAAATATCTGCTTCTAAAACCAAAAGTGTGCTATCAAACTGAATGGTTGTCAATGTGTGCATTCAACTGACAGAGTTAAACTCACATGTGGATTCAGCGGTTTGCAAACCCTTTCTGTGCAGAATCCCAAAACCGGTATTTCCAGCCCAATGCCGGCATACGTACTAAAGAGCAGGAAACTTCGTCTAAAACTCAGGAGAAACGTTTCCTTGAAACTGCTCTGCTGTGCGTTCGTTCACCTAAGAGAGTTGAATCTATGTTGAGATTCAGCGAGTCAGAAACACGTTTCTTCTAGGAGGTGCATTGGGATATTCCCGAGTGAATGGGACCATAGGCTGTACAGAGAAATATCTGCTCCTACAACCAAAAGGGTGGTATCTAACTGAATGGTTGTCAATGTGTGCATTCAACTGACAGAGTTAAACTCACGTTTGGATTCAGCGGTTTACAAACACTTTCTGTGCAGAATCCCAAAACCGGTAATTCCAGCCCAATGCCGGCAGACGTACTAAGGAGCAGGAAACTTCGTCTAAACCTCAGGAGCAACGTTTCCTTGAAACTGCTATGCTGTGCGTTCGTTCACCTAAGAGAGTTGAATCTATGTTGAGATTCAGCGAGTCAGAAACACGTTTCTTCTAGGAGCTGCGTTGGGATATTCCCGAGTGAATGGGACCATAGGCTGTACAGAGAAATATCTGCTTCTAAAACCAAAAGGGTGCTATCAAACTGAATGGTTGTCAATGTGTGCATTCAACTGACAGAGTTAAACTCACGTGTGGATTCAGCGGTTTGTAACCCTTTCTGTGCAGAATCCCAAAACTGGTATTTCCAGCCCAATGCCGGCATCCGTACTAAACAGCAGGAAACTTCGACTAAAACTCAGGAGAAACGTTTCCTTGAAACTGCTCTGTTGTGCGTTCGTTCACCTAAGAGAGTTGAATCTATGTTGAGATTCAGCGAGTCAGAAACACGTTTCTTCTAGGAGCTGCGTTGGGATATTCCCGAGTGAATGGGACCATAGGCTGTACAGAGAAATATCTGCTTCTAAAACCAAAAGTGTGCTATCAAACTGAATGGTTGTCAATGTGTGCATTCAACTGACAGAGTTAAACTCACATGTGGATTCAGCGGTTTGCAAACCCTTTCTGTGCAGAATCCCAAAACCGGTATTTCCAGCCCAATGCCTGCATCCGTACTAAACAGCAGGAAACTTCGTCTAAAGCTCAGGAGAAACGTTTCCTTGAAACTGCTCTGCTGCGCGTTCGATCACCTAAGAGAGTTGAATCTATGTTGAGATTCAGCGAGTCAGAAACACGTTTCTTCTAGGAGGTGCATTGGGATATTCCCGAGTGAATGGGACCATAGGCTGTACAGAGAAATATCTGCTCCTACAACCAAAAGGGTGGTATCTAACTGAATGGCTGTCAATGTGTGCATTCAACTGACAGAGTTAAACTCACGTTTGGATTCAGCGGTTTACAAACACTTTCTGTGCAGAATCCCAAAACCGGTAATTCCAGCCCAATGCCGGCAGACGTACTAAGGAGCAGGAAACTTCGTCTAAACCTCAGTAGCAACGTTTCCTTGAAACTGCTCTGCTGTGCGTTCGTTCACCTAAGAGAGTTGAATCTATGTTGAGATTCAGCGAGTCAGAAACACGTTTCTTCTAGGAGCTGCGTTGGGATATTCCCGAGTGAATGGGACCATAGGCTGTACAGAGAAATATCTGCTTCTAAAACCAAAAGTGTGCTATCTAACTCAATGGTTGTCAATGTGTGCATTCAACTGACAGAGTTAAACTCACGTGTGGATTCAGCGGTTTTTAACCCTTTCTGTGCAGAATCCCAAAACTGGTATTTCCAGCCCAATGCCGGCATCCGTACTAAACAGCAGGAAACTTCGTCTAAAACACAGGAGAAACGTTTCCTTGAAACTGCTCTGCTGTGCGTTCGTTCACCTAAGAGAGTTGAAACTATGTTGAGATTCAGCGAGTCAGAAACACGTTTCTTCTAGGAGCTGCGTTGGGATATTCCCGAGTGAATGGGACCATAGGCTGTACAGAGAAATATCTGCTTCTAAAACCAAAAGGGTGCTATCAAACTGAATGGTTGTCAATGTGTGCATTCAACTGACAGAGTTAAACTCACGTGTGGATTCAGCGGTTTGCAAACCCTTTCTGTGCAGAATCCCAAAACCGGTATTTCCAGCCCAATGCTGGCATCCGTACTAAACAGCAGGAAACTTCGTCTAAAACTCAGGAGAAACGTTTCCTTGAAACTGCTCTGCTGCGCGTTCGATCACCTAAGAGAGTTGAATCTGTGTTGAGATTCAGCGAGTCAGAAACACGTTTCTTCTAGGAGGTGCATTGGGATATTCCCGAGTGAATGGGACCATAGGCTGTACAGAGAAATATCTGCTCCTACAACCAAAAGGGTGGTATCTAACTGAATGGTTGTCAATGTGTGCATTCAACTGACAGAGTTAAACTCACGTTTGGATTCAGCGGTTTACAAACCCTTTCTGTGCAGAATCCCAAAACCGGTAATTCCAGCTCAATGCCGGCATCCGTACTAAACAGCAGGAAACTTCGTCTAAAACTCAGGAGAAACGTTTCCTTGAAACTGCTCTGCTGTGCGTTCGTTCACCTAAGAGAGTTGAAACTATGTTGAGATTCAGCGAGTCAGAAACACGTTTATGCTAGGAGCTGCGTTGGGATATTCCCGAGTGAATGGGACCATAGGCTGTACAGAGAAATATCTGCTTCTGAAACCAAAACGGAGCTATCTAACTAAATGGTTGTCAATGTGTGCATTCAACTGACAGAGTTAAACTCACGTGTGGATTCAGCGGTTTGCAAACCATTTCTGTGCAGAATCCCAAAACCGGTATTTCCAGCCCAATGCCGGCATCCGTACTAAACAGCAGGAAACTTCGTCTAAAACTCAGGAGAAACGTTTCCTTGAAACTGTTCTGCTGTGCGTTCCTTCACCTAAGAGAGTTGAATCTATGTTGAGATTCAGCGAGTCAGAAACACGTTTCTTCTAGGAGCTGCGTTAGGATATTCCCGAGTGAATGGGACCATAGGCTGTGCAGAGTAATATGTGCTTCTAAAACCAAAACGGAGCTATCTAACTGAATGGTTGTCAATGTGTGCATTCAACTGACAGAGTTAAACTCACGTGTGGATTCAGCGGTTTGCAAACCCTTTCTGTGCAGAATCCCAAATCCGGTATTTCCAGCCCAATGCCGGCATACGTACTAAACAGCAATAAACTTCGTCTAAAACTCAGGAGCAACTTTTCCTTGAAACTGCTCTGCTGTGCGTTCGTTCACCTAAGAGAGTTGAATCTATGTTGAGATTCAGCGAGTCAGAAACACGTTTCTTCTAGGAGCTGCGTTGGGATATTCCCGAGTGAATGGGACCATAGGCTGTACAGAGAAATATCTGCTTCTAAAACCAAAAGTGTGCTATCTAACTGAATGGTTGTCAATGTGTGCATTCAACTGACAGAGTTAAACTCACGTGTGGATTCAGCGGTTTGTAACCCTTTCTGTGCAGAATCCCAAAACTGGTATTTCCAGCCCAATGCCGGCATCCGTACTAAACAGCAGGAAACTTCGTCTAAAACTCAGGAGAAACGTTTCCTTGAAACTGCTCTGCTGTGCTTTCGTTCACATAAGAGAGTTGAATCTATGTTGAGATTCAGTGAGTCAGAAACACGTTTCTTCTAGGAGCTGTGTTGGGATATTCCCGAGTGAATGGGACCATAGGCTGTACAGAGAAATATCTGCTTCTAAAACCAAAAGGGTGCTATCAAACTGAATGGTTGTCAATGTGTGCATTCAACTGACAGAGGTAAACTCACGTGTGGATTCAGCGGTTTGCAAACCCTTTCTGTGCAGAATCCCAAAACCGGTATTTCCAGCCCAATGCCGGCATCCGTACTAAACAGCAGGAAACTTCGTCTAAAACTCAGGATAAACGTTTCCTTGAAACTGCTCTGCTGTGCGTTCGTTCACCTAAGAGAGTTGAATCTATGTTGAGATTCAGCGAGTCAGAAACGCGTTTCTTCTAGGAGCTGCGTTGGGATATTCCCGAGTGAATGGGACCATAGGCTGTACAGAGAAATATCTGCTTCTGAAACCAAAACGGAGCTATCTAACTGAATGGTTGTCAATGTGTGCATTCAACTGACAGAGTTAAACTCACGTGTGGATTCAGCGGTTTGCAAACCCTTTCTGTGCAGAATCCCAAAACCGGTATTTCCAGCCCAATGCCGGCATACGTACTAAACAGCAGGAAACTTCGTCTAAAACTCAGGAGAAACGTTTCCTTGAAACTGCTCTGCTGTGCGTTCGTTCACCTAAGAGAGTTGAATCTATGTTGAGATTCAGCGAGTCAGAAACACGTTTCTTCTAGGAGCTGCGTTGGGATATTCCCGAGCGAATGGGACCATAGGCTGTACAGAGAAATATCTGCTTCTAAAACCAAAACGGAGCTATCTAACTGAATGGTTGTCAATGTGTGCATTCAACTGACAGAGTTAAACTCACGTGTGGATTCAGCGGTTTGCAAACCCTTTCTGTGCAGAATCCCAAAACCGGTATTTCCAGCCCAATGCCGGCATACGTACTAAACAGCAGGAAACTTCGTCTAAAACTCAGGAGAAACGTTTCCTTGAAACTGCTCTGCTGTGCGTTCGTTCACCTAAGAGAGTTGAATCTATGTTGAGATTCAGCGAGTCAGAAACACGTTTCTTCTAGGAGATGCGTTGGGATATTCCCGAGTGAATGGGACCATAGGCTGTACAGAGAAATATCTGCTTCTAAAACCAAAACGGAGCTATCTAACTGAATGGTTGTCAATGTGTGCATTCAACTGACAGAGTTAAACTCACGTGTGGATTCAGCGGTTTGCAAACCCTTTCTGTGCAGAATCCCAAAACCGGTATTTCCAGCCCAATGCCGGCATACGTACTAAAGAGCAGGAAACTTCGTCTAAAACTCAGGAGAAACGTTTCCTTGAAACTGCTCTGCTGTGCGTTCGTTCACCTAAGAGAGTTGAATCTATGTTGAGATTCAGCGAGTCAGAAACACGTTTCTTCTAGGAGCTGCGTTAGGATATTCCCGAGTGAATGGGACCATAGGCTGCGCAGAGTAATATCTGCTTCTAAAACCAAAACGGAGCTATCTAACTGAATGGTTGTCAATGTGTGCATTCAACTGACAGAGTTAAACTTACGGGTGGATTCAGCGGTTTGCAAACCCTTTCTGTGCAGAATCCCAAAACCGGTATTTCCAGCCCAATGCCGGCATCCGTACTAAACAGCAGGAAACTTCGTCTAAAACTCAGGAGAAACGTTTCCTTGAAACTTCTCTGCTGTGCATTCGTTCACCTAAGAGAGCTGAATCTATGTTGAGATTCAGCGAGTTAGAAACGCGTTTCTTCTAGGAGCTGCGTTGGGATATTCCCGAGTGAATGGGACCACAGGCTGTACAAAGAAATATCTGCTTCTAAAACCAAAACGGAGCTATCTAACTGAATGGTTGTCAATGTGTGCATTCAACTGACAGAGTTAAACTCACGTGTGGATTCAGCGGTTTGCAAACCCTTTCTGTGCAGAATCCCAAAACCGGTATTTCCAGCCCAATGCCGGCATCCGTACTAAAGAGCAGGAAACTTCGTCTACAACTCAGGAGAAACGTTTCCTTGAAACTGCTCTGCTGCGCATTCGATCACCTAAGAGAGTTGAATCTATGTTGAGATTCATCGAGTCCGAAACACGTTTCTTCTAGGAGGTGCGTTGGGATATTCCCGAGTGAATGGGACCATAGGCTGTACAGAGAAATATCTGCTCCTACAACCAAAAGGGTGGTATCTAACTGAATGGTTGTCAATGTGTGCATTCAACTGACAGAGTTAAACTCACGTGTGGATTCAGCGGTTTACAAACCCTTTCTGTGCAGAATCCCAAAACCGGTACTTCCAGCTCAATGCCGACATCCGTACTAAACAGCAGGAAACTTCGTCTAAAACTCAGGAGAAACGTTTCCTTGAAACTGCTCTGCTGTGCGTTCGTTCACCTAAGAGAGTTGAAACTATGTTGAGATTCAGCGAGTCAGAAACACGTTTATGCTAGGAGCTGCGTTGGGATATTCCCGAGTAAATGGGACCATAGGCTCTACAGAGAAATATCTGCTTCTGAAACCAAAACGGAGCTATCTAACTGAATGGTTGTCAATGTGTGCATTCAACTGACAGAGTTAAACTCACGTGTGGATTCAGCGGTTTGCAAACCATTTCTGTGCAGAATACCAAAACCGGTATGTCCAGCCCAATGCCGGCATCCGTACTAAACAGCAGGAAACTTCGTCTAAAACTCAGGAGAAACGTTTCCTTGAAACTGCTCTGCTGTGCGTTCGTTCACCTAAGAGAGTTGAATCTATGTTGAGATTCAGCGAGTCAGAAATACGTTTCTTCTAGGAGCTGCGTTAGGATATTCCCGAGTGAATGGGACCATAGGCTGTGCAGAGTAATATCTGCTTCTAAAACCAAAACGGAGCTATCTAACTGAATGGTTGTCAATGTGTGCATTCAACTGACAGAGATAAACTCACGTGTGGATTCAGCGGTTTGCAAACCCTTTCTGTGCAGAATCCCAAAACCGGTATTTCCAGCCCAACGCCGGCATACGTACTAAACAGCAGGAAACTTCGTCTAAAACTCAGGAGAAACGTTTCCTTGAAACTGCTCTGCTGTGCGTTCGTTCACCTAAGAGAGTTGAATCTATGTTGAGATTCAGCGAGTCAGAAACACGTTTCTTCTAGGAGCTGGGATATTCCCGAGTGAATGGGACCATAGGCTGTACAGAGAAATATCTGCTTCTAAAACCAAAAGTGTGCTATCTAACTGAATGGTTGTCAATGTGTGCATTCAACTGACAGAGTTAAACTCACGTGTGGATTCAGCGGTTTGTAACCCTTTCTGTGCAGAATCCCAAAACTGGTATTTCCAGCCCAATGCCGGCATCCGTACTAAACAGCAGGAAACTTCGTCTAAAACTCAGGAGAAACGTTTCCTTGAAACTGCTCTGCTGTGCGTTCGTTCACCTAAGAGAGTTGAATCTATGTTGAGATTCAGCGAGTCAGAAACACGTTTCTTCTAGGAGCTGTGATGGGATATTCCCGAGTGAATGGGACCATAGGCTGTACAGAGAAATATCTGCTTCTAAAACCAAAAGGGTGCTATCAAACTGAATGGTTGTCAATGTGTGCATTCAACTGACAGAGTTAAACTCACGTGTGGATTCAGCGGTTTGCAAACCCTTTCTGTGCAGAATCCCAAAACCGGTATTTCCAGCCCAATGCCGGCATCCGTACTAAACAGCAGGAATCTTCGTCTAAAACTCAGGAGAAACGTTTCCTTGAAACTGCTCTGCTATGCGTTCGTTCACCTAAGAGAGTTGAATCTATGTTGACATTCAGCGAGTCAGAAACGCGTTTCTTCTAGGAGCTGCGTTGGGATATTTCCGAGTGAATGGGACCATAGTCTGTACAGAGAAATATCTGCTTCTAAAACCAAAAGTGTGCTATCAAACTGAATGGTTGTCAATGTGTGCATTCAACTGACAGAGTTAAACTCACGTGTGGATTCAGTGGTTTGCAAACCCTTTCTGTGCAGAATCCCAAAACCGGTATTTCCAGCCCAATGCCGGCATACGTACTAAAGAGCAGGAAACTTCGTCTAAAACTCAGGAGAAACGTTTCCTTGAAACTGCTCTGCTGTGCGTTCGTTCACCTAAGAGAGTTGAATCTATGTTGAGATTCAGCGAGTCAGAAACACGTTTCTTCTAGGAGGTGCGTTGGGATATTCCCGAGTGAATGGGACCAGAGGCTTTACAGAGAAATATCTGCTCTTACAACCAAAAGGGTGGTATCTAACTGAATGGTTGTCAATGTGTGCATTCAACTGACAGAGTTAAACTCACGTTTGGATTCAACGGTTTACAATCCCTTTCTGTGCAGAATCCCAAAACCGGTAATTCCAGCTCAATGCCGGCATCCGTACCAAACAGCAGGAAACTTCGTCTAAAACTCAGGAGAAACGTTTCCTTGAAACTGCTCTGCTGTGCGTTCGTTCACCTAAGAGAGTTGAAACTATGTTGAGATTCAGCGAGTCAGAAACACGTTTCTTCTAGGAGCTGCGTTGGGATATTCCCGAGCGAAAGGGACCATAGGCTGTACAGAGAAATATCTGCTTCTAAAACCAAAAGTGTGCTATCAAACTGAATGGTTGTCAATGTGTGCATTCATCTGGCAGAGTTAAACTCACGTGTGGATTCAGCGGTTTGCAAACCCTTTCTGTGCAGAATCCCAAAACCGGTATTTCCAGCCCAATGCCGGCATCCGTACTAAACAGCAGGAAACTTCGTCTAAAACTCAGGAGAAACGTTTCCTTGAAACTGCTCTGCTGTGCGTTCGTTCACCTAAGAGAGTTGAATCTATGTTGAGATTCAGCGAGTCAGAAACACGTTTCTTCTAGGAGCTGCATTGGGATATTCCCGAGTGAATGGGACCATGGGCTGTACAGAGAAATATCTGCTTCTAAAACCAAAACGGAGCTATCTAACTGAATGGTTGTCAATGTGTGCATTCAACTGACAGAGTTAAACTCACGTGTGGATTCAGCGGTTTGCAAACCCTTTCTGTGCAGAATCCCAAAACCGGTATTTCCAGCCCAATGCCGGCATCCGTACTAAACAGCAGGAAACTTCGTCTAAAACTCAGGAGAAACGTTTCCGTGAAACTGCTCTGCTGTGCGTTCATTCACCTAAGAGAGTTGAATCTATGTTGAGATTCAGCGAGTCAGAAACGCGTTTCTTCTAGGAGCTGCGTTGGGATATTCCCGAGTGAATGGGACCATAGGCTGTACAGAGAAATATCTGCTTCTAAAACCAAAACGGAGCTATCTTACTGAATGGTTGTCAATGTGTGCATTCAACTGACAGAGATAAACTCACGTGTGGATTCAGTGGTTTGCAAACCCTTTCTGTGCAGAATCCCAAAACCGGTAATTCCAGCCCAATGCCGGCATACGTACTAAAGAGCAGGAAACTTCGTCTAAAACTCAGGAGAAACGTTTCCTTGAAACTGCTCTGCTGTGCGTTCGTTCACCTAAGAGAGTTGAATCTATGTTGAGATTCAGCGAGTCAGAAACACGTTTCTTCTAGGACCTGCGTTAGGATATTCCCGAGTGAATGGGACCATAGGCTGTGCAGAGTAATATCTGCTTCTAAAACCAAAACGGAGCTATCTAACTGAATGGTTGTCAATGTGTGCATTCAACTGACAGAGTTAAACTCACGTGTGGATTCAGCGGTTTGCAAACCCTTTCTGTGCAGAATCCCAAATCCGGTATTTCCAGCCCAATGCCGGCATACGTACTAAACAGCAGTAAACTTCGTCTAAAACTCAGGAGCAACTTTTCCTTGAAACTGCTCTGCTGTGCGTTCGTTCACCTAAGAGAGTTGAATCTATGTTGAGATTCAGCGAGTCAGAAACACGTTTCTTCTAGGAGCTGCGTTGGGATATTCCCGAGTGAATGGGACCATAGGCTGTACAGAGAAATATCTGCTTCTAAAACCAAAAGTGTGCTATCTAACTGAATGGTTGTCAATGTGTGCATTCAACTGACAGAGTTAAACTCACGTGTGGATTCAGCGGTTTGTAACCCTTTCTGTGCAGAATCCCAAAACTGGTATTTCCAGCCCAATGCCGGCATCCGTACTAAACAGCAGGAAACTTCGTCTAAAACTCAGGAGAAACGTTTCCTTGAAACTGCTCTGCTGTGCGTTCGTTCACCTAAGAGAGTTGAATCTATGTTGAGATTCAGCGAGTCAGAAACACGTTTCTTCTAGGAGCTGTGTTGGGATATTCCCGAGTGAATGGGACCATAGGCTGTACAGAGAAATATCTGCTTCTAAAACCAAAAGGGTGCTATCAAACTGAATGGTTGTCAATGTGTGCATTCAACTGACAGAGTTAAACTCACGTGTGGATTCAGCGGTTTGCAAACCCTTTCTGTGCAGAATCCCAAAACCGGTATTTCCAGCCCAATGCCGGCATCCGTACTAAACAGCAGGAAACTTCGCCTAAAACTCAGGAGAAACGTTTCCTTGAAACTGCTCTGCTGTGCGTTCGTTCACCTAAGAGAGTTGAATCTATGTTGAGATTCAGCGAGTCAGAAACGCGTTTCTTCTAGGAGCTGCGTTGGGATATTCCCGAGTGAATGGGACCATAGGCTGTACAGAGAAATATCTGCTTCTGAAACCAAAACGGAGCTATCTAACTGAATGGTTGTCAATGTGTGCATTCAACTGACAGAGTTAAACTCACGTGTGGATTCAGTGGTTTGCAAACCCTTTCTGTGCAGAATTCCAAAACCGGTATTTCCAGCCCAATGCCAGCATACGTACTAAAGAGCAGGAAACTTCGTCTAAAACTCAGGAGAAACGTTTCCTTGAAACTGCTCTGCTGTGCGTTCGTTCACCTAAGAGAGTTGAATCTATGTTGAGATTCAGCGAGTCAGAAACACGTTTCTTCTAGGAGCTGCGTTGGGATACTCCCGAGTGAATCTGACCATAGGCTGTACAGAGAAATATCTGCTTCTAAAACCAAAACGGAGCTATCTAACTGAATGGTTGTCAATGTGTGCATTCAACTGACAGAGTTAAACTCACGTGTGGATTCAGCGGTTTGCAAACCCTTTCTGTGCAGAATCCCAAAACCGGTATTTCCAGCCCAATGCCGGCATCCGTACTAAACAGCAGGAAACTTCGTCTAAAACTCAGGAGAAACGTTTCCTTGAAACTGCTCTGCTGTGCGTTCGTTCACCTAAGAGAGTTGAATCTATGTTGAGATTCACCGAGTCAGAAACACGTTTCTTCTAGGAGCTGTGTTGGGATATTCCCGAGTGAATGGGACCATAGGCTGTACAGAGAAATATCTGCTTCTAAAACCAAAAGGGTGCTATCAAACTGAATGGTTGTCAATGTGTGCATTCAACTGACAGAGTTAAACTCACGTGTGGATTCAGCGGTTTGCAAACCCTTTCTGTGCAGAATCCCAAAACCGGTATTTCCAGCCCAATGCCGGCATCCATACTAAAGAGCAGGAAACTTCGTCTAAAACTCAGGAGAAACGTTTCCTTGAAACTGCTCTGCTGTGCGTTCGTTCACCTAAGAGAGTTGAATCTATGTTGAGATTCAGCGAGTCAGAAACGCGTTTCTTCTAGGAGCTGCGTTGGGATATTCCCGAGTGAATGGGACCATAGGCTGTACAGAGAAATATCTGCTTCTAAAACCAAAACGGAGCTATCTAACTGAATGGTTGTCAATGTGTGCATTCAACTGACAGAGTTAAACTCAAGTGTGGATTCAATGGTTTGCAAACCCTTTCTGTGCAGAATCCCAAAACCGGTATTTCCAGCCCAATGCCAGCATACGTACTAAAGAGCAGGAAACTTCGTCTAAAACTCAGGAGAAACGTTTCCTTGAAACTGCTCTGCTGTGCGTTCGTTCACCTAAGAGAGTTGAATCTATGTTGAGATTCAGCGAGTCAGAAACACGTTTCTTCTAGGAGCTGCGTTGGGATACTCCCGAGTGAATGGGACCATAGGCTGTACAGAGAAATATCTGCTTCTGAAACCAAAACGGAGCTATCTAACTGAATGGTTGTCAATGTGTGCATTCAACTGACAGAGTTAAATTCACGTGTGGATTCAGCGGTTTGCAAACCCTTTCTGTGCAGAATCCCAAAACCGGTATTTCCAGCCCGATGCCGGCATCCGTACTAAAAAGCAGGAAACTTCGTCTAAAACTCAGGAGAAACGTTTCCTTGAAACTGCTCTGCTGTGCGTTCGTTCACCTAAGAGAGTTGAATCTATGTTGAGATTCAGCGAGTCAGAAACACGTTTCTTCTAGGATCTGCGTTGGGATATTCCCGAGCGAATGGGACCATAGGCTGTACAGAGAAATATCTGCTTCTAAAACCAAAACGGAGCTATCTAACTGAATGGTTGTCAATGTGTGCATTCAACTGACAGAGTTAAACTCACGTGTGGATTCAGCGGTTTGCAAACCCTTTCTGTGCAGAATCCCAAAACCGGTATTTCCAGCCCAATGCCGGCATACGTACTAAACAGCAGGAAACTTCGTCTAAAACTCAGGAGAAACGTTTCCTTGAAAGTGCTCTGCTGTGCGTTCGTTCACCTAAGAGAGTTGAATCTATGTTGAGATTCAGCGAGTCAGAAACACGTTTCTTCTAGGAGATGCGTTGGGATATTCCCGAGTGAATGGGACCATAGGCTGTACAGAGAAATATCTGCTTCTAAAACCAAAACGGAACTATCTAACTGAATGGTTGTCAATGTGTGCATTCAACTGACAGAGTTAAACTCACGTGTGGATTCAGCGGTTTGCAAACCGTTTCTGTGCAGAATCCCAAAACCGGTATTTCCAGCCCAATGCCGGCATACGTACTAAAGAGCAGGAAACTTCGTCTAAAACTCAGGAGCAACGTTTCCTTGAAACTGCTCTGCTGTGCGTTCGTTCACCTAAGAGAGTTGAATCTATGTTGAGATTCAGCGAGTCAGAAACACGTTTCTTCTAAGAGCTGGTTTGAGATATTCCCGAGTGAATGGGACCATAGGCTGTACAGAGAAATATCTGCTTCTAAAACCAAAACGGAGCTATCTAACTGAATGGTTGTCAATGTGTGCATTCAACTGACAGAGTTAAACTCACGTGTGGTTTCAGCGGTTTGCAAACCCTTTCTGTGCAGAATCCCAAAACCGGTATTTCCAGCCCAATGCCGGCATCCGTACTTAACAGCAGGAAACTTCGTCTAAAACTCAGGAGAAACGTTTCCTTGAAACTGCTCTGCTGTGCGTTCGATCACCTAAGAGAGTTGAATCTATGTTGAGATTCAGCGAGTCAGAAGCACGTTTCTTCTAGGAGGTGCGTTGGGATATTCCCGAGTGAATGGGACCATAGTCTCTACAGAGAAGTATCTGCTTCTACAACCAAAAGGGTGGTATCTAACTGAATGGTTGTCAATGTGTGCATTCAACTGACAGAGTTAAACTCACGTTTGGATTCAGCGGTTTACAAACCCTTTCTGTGCAGAATCCCAAAACCGGTAATTCCAGCTCAATGCCGGCATCCGTACTAAACAGAAGGAAACTTCGTCTAAAACTCAGGAGAAACGTTTCCTTGAAACTGCTCTGCTGTGCGTTCGTTCACCTAAGAGAGTTGAAACTATGTTGAGATTCAGCGAGTCAGAAACACGTTTCTTCTAGGAGCTGCGTTGGGATATTCCCGAGTGAATGGGACCATAGGCTGTACAGAGAAATATCTGCTTCTGAAACCAAAACGGAGCTATCTAACTGAATGGTTGTCAATGTGTGCATTCAACTGACAGAGTTCAACTCACTTGTGGATTAAGCGGTTTGCAAACCATTTCTGTGCAGAATTCCAAAACCGGTATGTCCAGCCCAATGCCGGCATCCGTACTAAACAGCAGGAAACTTCGTCTAAAACTCAGGAGAAACGTTTCCTTGAAACTGCTCTGCTGTGCGTTCGTTCACCTAAGAGAGTTGAATCTATGTTGAGATTCAGCGAGTCAGAAACACGTTTCTTCTAGGAGCTGCGTTAGGATATTCCCGAGTGAATGGGACCATAGGCTGTGCAGAGTAATATCTGCTTCTAAAACCAAAACGGAGCTATCTAACTGAATGGTTGTCAATGTGTGCATTCAACTGACAGAGTTAAACTCACGTGTGGATTCAGCGGTTTGCAAACCCTTTCTGTGCAGAATCCCAAAACCGGTATTTCCAGCCCAATGCCGGCATCCGTACTAAACAGCAGGAAACTTCGTCTAAAACTCAGGAGAAACGTTTCCTTGAAACTGCTCTGCTGTGCGTTCGTTCACCTAAGAGAGTTGAATCTATGTTGAGATTCAGCGAGTCAGAAACACGTTTCTTCTAGGAGCTGGGATATTCCCGAGTGAATGGGACCATAGGCTGTACAGAGAAATATCTGCTTCTAAAACCAAAAGTGTGCTATCTAACTGAATGGTTGTCAATGTGTGCATTCAACTGACAGAGTTAAACTCACGTGTGGATTCAGCGGTTTGTAACCCTTTCTGTGCAGAATCCCAAAACTGGTATTTCCAGCCCAATGCCGGCATCCGTACTAAACAGCAGGAAACTTCGTCTAAAACTCAGGAGAAACGTTTCCTTGAAACTGCTCTGCTGTGCGTTCGTTCACCTAAGAGAGTTGAATCTATGTTGAGATTCAGCGAGTCAGAAACACGTTTCTTCTAGGAGCTGTGTTGGGATATTCCCGAGTGAATGGGACCATAGGCTGTACAGAGAAATATCTGCTTCTAAAACCAAAAGGGTGCTATCAAACTGAATGGTTGTCAATGTGTGCATTCAACTGACAGAGTTAAACTCACGTGTGGATTCAGCGGTTTGCAAACCCTTTCTGTGCAGAATCCCAAAACCGGTATTTCCAGCCCAATGCCGGCATCCGTACTAAACAGCAGGAAACTTCGTCTAAAACGCAGGAGAAACGTTTCCTTGAAACTGCTCTGCTATGCGTTCGTTCACCTAAGAGAGTTGAATCTATGTTGACATTCAGCGAGTCAGAAACGCGTTTCTTCTAGGAGCTGCGTTGGGATATTCCCGAGTGAATGGGACCATAGGTTGTACAGAGAAATATCTGCTTCTAAAACCAAAAGTGTGCTATCAAACTTAATGGTTGTCAATGTGTGCATTCAACTGACAGAGTTAAACTCACGTGTGGATTCAGCGGTTTGCAAACCCTTTCTGTGCAGAATCCCAAAACCGGTATTTCCAGCCCAATGCCGGCATCCGTACTAAACAGCAGGAAACTTCGTCTAAAACTCAGGAGAAACGTTTCCTTGAAACTGCTCTGCTGTGCGTTCGTTCACCTAAGAGAGTTGAATCTATGTTGAGATTCAGCGAGTCAGAAACACGTTTCTTCTAGGAGCTGCATTGGGATATTCCCGAGTGAATGGGACCATAGGCTGTACAGAGAAATATCTGCTTCTAAAACCAAAACGGAGCTATCTAACTGAATGGTTGTCAATGTGTGCATTCAACTGACAGAGTTAAACTCACGTGTGGATTCAGCGGTTTGCAAAACCTTTCTGTGCAGAATCCCAAAACCGGTATTTCCAGCCCAATGCCGGCATACGTACTAAACAGCAGGAAACTTCGTCTAAACCTCAGGAGAAACGTTTCCTTGAAACTGCTCTGCTGTGCGTTCGTTCACCTAAGAGAGTTGAATCTATGTTGAGATTCAGTGAGTCAGAAACACGTTTCTTCTAGGAGATGCGTTGGGATATTCCCGAGTGAATGGGACCATAGGCTGTACAGAGAAATATCTGCTTCTAAAACCAAAACGGAGCTATCTAACTGAATGGTTGTCAACGTGTGCATTCAACTGACAGAGTTAAACTCACGTGTGGATTCAGCGGTTTGCAAACCCTTTCTGTGCAGAATCCCAAAACCGGTATTTCCAGCCGAATGCCGGCATCCGTACTAAACAGCAGGAAACTTCGTCTAAAACTCAGGAGAAACGTTTCCTTGAAACTGCTCTGCTGTGCGTTCGATCATCTAAGAGAGTTGAATCTATGTTGAGATTCAGCGAGTCAGAAACACGTTTCTTCTAGGAGGTGCGTTGGGATATTCCCGAGTGAATGGGACCATAGGCTGTACAGAGAAATATCTGCTCCTACAACCAAAAGGGTGGTATCTAAATGAATGGTTGTCAATGTGTGCATTCAACTGACAGAGTTAAACTGACGTGTGGATTCAGCGGTTTACAAACCCTTTCTGTGCAGAATCCCAAAACCGGTAATTCCAGCTCAATGCCGGCATACGTACTAAACAGCAGGAAACTTCGTCTAAAACTCAGGAGAAACGTTTCCTTGAAACTGCTCTGCTGTGCGTTCGTTCACCTAAGAGAGTTGAAACTATGTTGAGATTCAGCGAGTCAGAAACACGTTTATGCTAGGAGCTGCGTTGGGATATTCCCGAGTGAATGGGACCATAGGCTGTACAGAGAAATATCTGCTTCTAAAACCAAAACGGAGCTATCTAACTGAATGGTTGTCAATGTGTGCATTCAACTGACAGAGTTAAACTCACGTGTGGATTCAGCGGTTTGCAAACCCTTTCTGTGCAGAATCCCAAAACCGGTATTTCCAGCCCAATGCCGGCATCCGTACTAAACAGCAGGAAACTTCGTCTAAAACTCAGGAGAAACGTTTCCTTGAAACTGCTCTGCTGTGCGTTCGTTCACCTAAGAGAGTTGAATCTATGTTGAGATTCAGCGAGTCAGAAACGCGTTTCTTCTAGGAGCTGCGTTGGGATATTCCCGAGTGAATGGGACCATAGGCTGTACAGAGAAATATCTGCTTCTAAAACCAAAACGGAGCTATCTAACTGAATGGTTGTCAATGTGTGCATTCAACTGACAGAGATAAACTCACGTGTGGATTCAGTGGTTTGCAAACCCTTTCTGTGCAGAATCCCAAAACCGGTATTACCAGCCCAATGCCGGCATACGTACTAAAGAGCAGGAAACTTCGTCTAAAACTCAGGAGAAACGTTTCCTTGAAACTGCTCTGCTGTGCGTTCGTTCACCTAAGAGAGTTGAATCTATGTTGAGATTCAGCGAGTCAGAAACACGTTTCTTCTAGGAGCTGCGTTGGGATATTCCCGAGTGAATGGGACCATAGGCTGTACAGAGAAATATCTGCTTCTAAAACCAAAACGGAGCTATCTAACTGAATGGTTGTCAATGTGTGCATTCAACTGACAGAGTTAAACTCACGTGTGGATTCAGCGGTTTGCAAACCCTTTCTGTGCAGAATCCCAAAACCGGTATTTCCAGCCCAATGACGGCATCCGTACTAAACAGCAGGAAACTTCGTCTAAAACTCAGGAGAAACGTTTCCTTGAAACTGCTCTGCTGCGCGTTCGATCACCTAAGAGAGTTGAATCTATGTTGAGATTCAGCGAGTCAGAAACACGTTTCTTCTAGGAGGTGCGTTGGGATATTCCCGAGTGAATGGGACCAGAGGCTGTACAGAGAAATATCTGCTCTTACAACCAAAAGGGTGGTATCTAACTGAATGGTTGTCAATGTGTGCATTCAACTGACAGAGTTAAACTCACGTTTGGATTCAGCGGTTTACAATCCCTTTCTGTGCAGAATCCCAAAACCGGTAATTCCAGCTCAATGCCGGCATCCGTACTAAAGAGCAGGAAACTTCGTCTAAAACTCAGGAGAAACGTTTCCTTGAAACTGCTCTGCTGTGCGTTCGTTCACCTAAGAGAGTTGAAACTATGTTGAGATTCAGCGAGTCAGAAACACGTTTCTTCTAGGAGCTGCGTTGGGATATTCCCGAGTGAATGGGACCATAGGCTGTACAGAGAAATATCTGCTTCTAAAACCAAAAGTGTGCTATCAAACTGAATGGTTGTCAATGTGTGCATTCAACTGACAGATTTAAACTCACGTGTGGATTCAGCGGTTTGCAAACCCTTTCTGTGCAGAATCCCAAAACCGGTATTTCCAGCCCAATGCCGGCATCCGTACTAAACAGCAGGAAACTTCGTCTAAAACTCAGGAGAAACGTTTCCTTGAAACTGCTCTGCTGTGCGTTTGTTCACCTAAGAGAGTTGAATCTATGTTGAGATTCAGCGAGTCAGAAACACGTTTCTTCTAGGAGCTGCGTTGGGATATTCCCGAGTGAATGGGACCATAGGCTGTACAGAGAAATATCTGCTTCTAAAACCAAAACGGAGCTATCTAACTGAATGGTTGTCAATGTGTGCATTCAACTGACAGAGTTAAACTCACGTGTGGATTCAGCGGTTTGCAAACCCTTTCTGTGCAGAATCCCAAAACCGGTATTTCCAGCCCAATGCCGGCATACGTACTAAACAGCAGGAAACTTCGTCTAAAACTCAGGAGAAACGTTTCCTTGAAACTGCTCTGCTGTGCGTTCGTTCACCTAAGAGAGTTGAATCTATGTTGAGATTCAGCGAGTCAGAAACACGTTTCTTCTAGGAGCTGCGTTGGGATACTCCCGAGTGAATGGGACCATAGGCTGTACAGAGAAATATCTGCTTCTAAAACCAAAACGGAGCTATCTAACTGAATGGTTGTCAATGTGTGCATTCAACTGACAGAGTTCAGCTCACGTGTGGATTCAGCGGTTTGCAAACCCTTTCTGTGCAGAATCCCAAAACCGGTATTTCCAGCCCAATGCCGGCATACGTACTAAACAGCAGGAAACTTCGTCTAAAACTCAGGAGAAACGTTTCCTTGAAACTGCTCTGCTGTGCGTTCGTTCACCTAAGAGAGTTGAATCTATGTTGAGATTCAGCGAGTCAGAAACACGTTTCTTCTAGGAGCTGCGTTGGGATATTCCCGAGTGAATGGGACCATAGGCTGTTCAGAGAAATATCTGCTTCTAAAACCAAAACGGAGCTATCTAACTGAATGGTTGTCAATGTGTGCATTCAACTGACAGAGTTAAACTCACGTTTGGATTCAGCGGTTTGCAAACCCTTTCTGTGCAGAATCCCAAAACCGGTATTTCCAGCCCAATGCCGGCATCCGTACTAAACAGCAGGAAACTTCGTCTAAAACTCAGGAGAAACGTTTCCTTGAAACTGCTCTGCTGTGCGTTAGATCATCTAAGAGAGTTGAATCTATGTTGAGATTCAGCGAGTCAGAAACACGTTTCTCCTAGGAGGTGCGTTGGGATATTCCCGAGTGAATGGGACCATAGGCTGTACAGAGAAATATCTGCTCCTACAACCAAAAGGGTGGTATCTAACTGAATGGTTGTCAATGTGTGCATTCAACTGACAGAGTTAAACTCACGTGTGGATTCAGCGGTTTGCAAACCCTTTCTGTGCAGAATCCCAAAACCGGTATTTCCAGCCCAATGCCGGCATCCGTACTAAACAGGAGGAAACTTCGTCTAAAACTCAGGAGAAACGTTTCCTTGAAACTGCTCTGCTGTGCGTTCGTTCACCTAAGAGAGTTGAATCTATGTTGAGATTCAGCGAGTCAGAAACACGTTTCTTCTAGGAGCTGCGTTGGGATATTCCCGAGTGAATGGGACCATAGGCTGTACAGAGAAATATCTGCTTCTAAAACCAAAAGTGTGCTATCAAACTGAATGGTTGTCAATGTGTGCATTCAACTGACAGAGTTAAACTCACGTGTGGATTCAGCGGTTTGCAAACCCTTTCTGTGCAGAATCCCAAAACCGGTATTTCCAGCCCAATGCCGGCATACGTACTAAACAGCAGGAAACTTCGTCTAAAACTCAGGAGAAACGTTTCCTTGAAACTGCTCTGCTGTGCGTTCGTTCACCTAAGAGAGTTGAATCTATGTTGAGATTCAGCGAGTGAGACACATGTTTCTTCTAGGAGCTGCGTTGGGATATTCCCGAGTGAATGGGACCATAGGCTGTACAGAGAAATATCTGCTTCTAAAACCAAAACGGAGCTATCTAACTGAATGGTTGTCAATGTGTGCATTCAAGTGACAGAGTTAAACTCACGTGTGGATTCAGCGGTTTGCAAACCCTTTCTGTGCAGAATCCCAAAACCGGTATTTCCAGCCCAATGCCGGCATACGTACTAAAGAGCAGGAAACTTCGTCTAAAACTCAGGAGCAACGTTTCCGTGAAACTGCTCTGCTGTGCGTTCGTTCACCTAAGAGAGTTGAATCTATGTTGAGATTCAGCGAGTCAGAAACACGTTTCTTCTAGGAGCTGCTTTGGGATATTCCCGAGTGAATGGGACCATAGGCTGTACAGAGAAATATCTGCTTCTAAAACCAAAAGGGAGCTATCTAACAGAATGGTTGTCAATGTGTGCATTCAACTGACAGAGTTAAACTCACGTGTGGATTCAGCGGTTTGCAAACCCTTTCTGTGCAGAATCCCAAAACCGGTATTTCCAGCCCAATGCCGGCATCCGTACTAAACAGCAGGAAACTTCGTCTAAAACTCAGGAGAAACGTTTCCTTGAAACTGCTCTGCTGTGCGTTCGATCACCTAAGAGAGTTGAATCTATGTTGAGATTTAGCGAGTCAGAAACACGTTTCTTCTAGGAGGTGCGTTGGGATATTCCCGAGTGAATGGGACCATAGGCTGTACAGAGAAATATCTGCTCCTACAACCAAAAGGGTGGTATCTAACTGAATGGTTGTCAATGTGTGCATTCAACTGACAGAGTTAAACTCACGTTTGGATTCAGCGGTTTACAAACCCTTTCTGTGCAGAATCCCAAAACCGGTAATTCCAGCTCAATGCCGGCATACGTACTAAACAGCAGGAAACTTCGTCTAAAACTCAGGAGAAACGTTTCCTTGAAACTGCTCTACTGTGCGTTCGTTCATCTAAGAGAGTTGAATCTATGTTGAGATTCAGCGAGTCAGAAACACGTTTCTTCTAGGAGCTGCGTTGGGATATTCCCGAGTGAATGGGACCATAGGCTGTACAGAGAAATATCTGCTTCTAAAACCAAAAGTGTGCTATCAAACTGAATGGTTGTCAATGTGTGCATTCAACTGACAGAGTTGAACTCACGTGTGGATTCAGCGGTTTGCAAACCCTTTCTGTGCAGAATCCCAAAACCGGTATTTCCAGCCCAATGCCGGCATCTGTACTAAACAGCAGGAAACTTCGTCTAAAACTCAGGAGAAACGTTTCCTTGAAACTGCTCTGCTGTGCGTTCGTTCACCTAAGAGAGTTGAATCTATGTTGAGATTCAGCGAGTCAGAAACACGTTTCTTCTAGGAGCTGCGTTGGGATATTCACGAGTGAATGGGACCATAGGCTGTACAGAGAAATATCTGCTTCTAAAACCAAAACGGAGCTATCTAAGTGAATGGTTGTCAATGTGTGCATTCAACTGACAGAGTTAAACTCACGTGTGGATTCAGCGGTTTTCAAACCCTTTCTGTGCAGAATCCCAAAACCGGTATTTCCAGCCCAATGCCGGCATACGTACTAAAGAGCAGGAAACTTCGTCTAAAACTCAGGAGAAACGTCCCCTTGAAACTGATCTGCTGTGCGTTCGTTCACCAAAGAGAGTTGAAACTATGTTGAGATTCAGCGAGTCAGAAACACGTTTCTTCTAGGAGCTGCGTTGGGATATTCCCGAGTGAATGGGACCATAGGCTGTACAGAGAAATATCTGCTTCTAAAACCAAAACGGAGCTATCTAACTGAATGGTTGTCAATGTGTGCATTCAACTGACAGAGTTAAACTCACGTGTGGATTCAGCGGTTTGCAAACCCTTTCTGTGCAGAATCCCAAAACCGGTATTTCCAGCCCAATGCCGGCATCCGTACTAAACAGCAGGAAACTTCGTCTAAAACTCAGGAGAATCGTTTCCTTGAAAGTGCTCTGCTGTGCGTTCGTTCACCTAAGAGAGTTGAATCTATGTTGAGATTCAGCGAGTCAGAAACATGTTTCTTCTAGGAGCTGCGTTGGGATAATCCCGAGTGAATGGGACCATAGGCTGTACAGAGAAATATCTGCTTCTAAAACCAAAACGGAGCTATCTAACTGAATGGTTGTCAATGTGTGCATTCAACTGACAGAGTTAAACTCACGTGTGGATTCAGCGGTTTGCAAACCCTTTCTGTGCAGAATCCCAAAACCGGTATTTCCAGCCCAATGCCGGCATACGTACTAAAGAGCAGGAAACTTCGTCTGAAACTCAGGAGCAACGTTTCCGTGAAACTGCTCTGCTGTGCGTTCGTTCACCTAAGAGAGTTGAATCTATGTTGAGATTCAGCGAGTCAGAAACACGTTTCTTCTAGGAGCTGCTTTGGGATATTCCCGAGTGAATGGGACCATAGGCTGTACAGAGAAATATCTGCTTCTAAAACCAAAACGGAGCTATCTAACTGAATGGTTGTCAATGTGTGCATTCAACTGACAGAGTTAAACTCACGTGTGGATTCAGCGGTTTGCAAACCCTTTCTGTGCAGAATCCCAAAACCGGTATTTCCAGCCCAATGCCGGCATCCGTACTAAACAGCAGGAAACTTCGTCTAAAACTCAGGAGAAACGTTTCCTTGAAACTGCTCTGCTGTGCGTTCGTTCACCTAAGAGAGTTGAATCTATGTTGAGATTCAGCGAGTCAGAAACACGTTTCTTCTAGGAGGTGCGTTGGGATATTCCCGAGTGAATGGGACCATAGGCTGTACAGAGAAATATCTGCTTCTAAAACCAAAAGTGTGCTATCAAACTGAATGGTTGTCAATGTGTGCATTCAACTGACAGAGTTAAACTCACGTGTGGATTCAGCGGTTTGCAAACCCTTTCTGTGCAGAATCCCAAAACCGGTATTTCCAGCCCAATGCCGGCATACGTACTAAACAGCAGGAAACTTCGTCTAAAACTCAGGAGAAACGTTTCCTTGAAACTGCTCTGCTGTGCGTTCGTTCACCTAAGAGAGTTGAATCTATGTTGAGATTCAGCGAGTCAGAAACACGTTTCTTCTAGGAGCTGCGTTGGGATACTCCCGAGTGAATGGGACCATAGGCTGTACAGAGAAATATCTGCTTCTAAAACCAAAACGGAGCTATCTAACTGAATGGTTGTCAATGTGTGCATTCAACTGACAGAGTTCAGCTCACGTTTGGATTCAGCGGTTTACAAACCCTTTCTGTGCAGAATCCCAAAACCGGTATTTCCAGCCCAATGCCGGCATACGTACTAAACAGCAGGAAACTTCGTCTAAAACTCAGGAGAAACGTTTCCTTGAAACTGCTCTGCTGTGCGTTCGTTCACCTAAGAGAGTTGAATCTATGTTGAGATTCAGCGAGTCAGAAACACGTTTCTTCTAGGAGCTGCGTTGGGATATTCCCGAGTGAATGGGACCATAGGCTGTTCAGAGAAATATCTGCTTCTAAAACCAAAACGGAGCTATCTAACTGAATGGTTGTCAATGTGTGCATTCAACTGACAGAGTTAAACTCACGTGTGGATTCAGCGGTTTGCAAACCCTTTCTGTGCAGAATCCCAAAACCGGTATTTCCAGCCCATTGCCGGCATCCGTACTAAACAGCAGGAAACTTCGTCTAAAACTCAGGAGAAACGTTTCCTTGAAACTGCTCTGCTGTGCGTTAGATCATATAAGAGAGTTGAATCTATGTTGAGATTCAGCGAGTCAGAAACACGTTTCTCCTAGGAGGTGCGTTGGGATATTCCCGAGTGAATGGGACCATAGGCTGTACAGAGAAATATCTGCTCCTACAACCAAAAGTGTGGTATCTAACTGAATGGTTGTCAATGTGTGCATTCAACTGACAGAGTTAAACTCACGTGTGGATTCAGCGGTTTGCAAACCCTTTCTGTGCAGAATCCCAAAACCGGTATTTCCAGCCCAATGCCGGCATCCGTACTAAACAGGAGGAAACTTCGTCTAAAACTCAGGAGAAACGTTTCCTTGAAACTGCTCTGCTGTGCGTTCGTTCACCTAAGAGAGTTGAATCTATGTTGAGATTCAGCGAGTCAGAAACACGTTTCTTCTAGGAGCTGCGTTGGGATATTCCCGAGTGAATGGGACCATAGGCTGTACAGAGAAATATCTGCTTCTAAAACCAAAAGTGTGCTATCAAACTGAATGGTTGTCAATGTGTGCATTCAACTGACAGAGTTAAACTCACGTGTGGATTCAGCGGTTTGCAAACCCTTTCTGTGCAGAATCCCAAAACCGGTATTTCCAGCCCAATGCCGGCATACGTACTAAACAGCAGGAAACTTCGTCTAAAACTCAGGAGAAACGTTTCCTTGAAACTGCTCTGCTGTGCGTTCGTTCACCTAAGAGAGTTGAATCTATGTTGAGATTCAGCGAGTGAGACACATGTTTCTTCTAGGAGCTGCGTTGGGATATTCCCGAGTGAATGGGACCATAGGCTGTACAGAGAAATATCTGCTTCTAAAACCAAAAAGGAGCTATCTAACTGAATGGTTGTCAATGTGTGCATTCAAGTGACAGAGTTAAACTCACGTGTGGATTCAGCGGTTTGCAAACCCTTTCTGTGCAGAATCCCAAAACCGGTATTTCCAGCCCAATGCCGGCATACGTACTAAAGAGCAGGAAACTTCGTCTAAAACTCAGGAGCAACGTTTCCGTGAAACTGCTCTGCTGTGCGTTCGTTCACCTAAGAGAGTTGAATCTATGTTGAGATTCAGCGAGTCAGAAACACGTTTCTTCTAGGAGCTGCTTTGGGATATTCCCGAGTGAATGGGACCATAGGCTGTACAGAGAAATATCTGCTTCTAAAACCAAAACGGAGCTATCTAACTGAATGGTTGTCAATGTGTGCATTCAACTGACAGATTTAAACTCACGTGTGGATTCAGCGGTTTGCAAACCCTTTCTGTGCAGAATCCCAAAACCGGTATTTCCAGCCCAATGCCGGCATCCGTACTAAACAGCAGGAAACTTCGTCTAAAACTCAGGAGAAACGTTTCCTTGAAACTGCTCTGCTGTGCGTTCGATCACCTAAGAGAGTTGAATCTATGTTGAGATTTAGCGAGTCAGAAACACGTTTCTTCTAGGAGGTGCGTTGGGATATTCCCGAGTGAATGGGACCATAGGCTGTACAGAGAAATATCTGCTCCTACAACCAAAAGGGTGGTATCTAACTGAATGGTTGTCAATGTGTGCATTCAACTGACAGAGTTAAACTCACGTTTGGATTCAGCGGTTTACAAACCCTTTCTGTGCAGAATCCCAAAACCGGTAATTCCAGCTCAATGCCGGCATACGTACTAAACAGCAGGAAACTTCGTCTAAAACTCAGGAGAAACGTTTCCTTGAAACTGCTCTACTGTGCGTTCGTTCATCTAAGAGAGTTGAAACTATGTTGAGATTCAGCGAGTCAGAAACACGTTTCTTCTAGGAGCTGCGTTGGGATATTCCCGAGTGAATGGGACCATAGTCTGTACAGAGAAATATCTGCTTCTAAAACCAAAAGTGTGCTATCAAACTGAATGGTTGTCAATGTGTGCATTCAACTGACAGAGTTGAACTCACGTGTGGATTCAGCGGTTTGCAAACCCTTTCTGTGCAGAATCCCAAAACCGGTATTTCCAGCCCAATGCCGGCATCCGTACTAAACAGCAGGAAACTTCGTCTAAAACTCAGGAGAAACGTTTCCTTGAAACTGCTCTGCTGTGCGTTCGTTCACCTAAGAGAGTTGAATCTATGTTGAGATTCAGCGAGTCAGAAACACGTTTCTTCTAGGAGCTGCGTTGGGATATTCACGAGTGAATGGGACCATAGGCTGTACAGAGAAATATCTGCTTCTAAAACCAAAACGGAGCTATCTAAGTGAATGGTTGTCAATGTGTGCATTCAACTGACAGAGTTAAACTCACGTGTGGATTCAGCGGTTTTCAAACCCTTTCTGTGCAGAATCCCAAAACCGGTATTTCCAGCCCAATGCCGGCATACGTACTAAAGAGCAGGAAACTTCGTCTAAAACTCAGGAGAAACGTCCGCTTGAAACTGATCTGCTGTGCGTTCGTTCACCAAAGAGAGTTGAAACTATGTTGAGATTCAGCGAGTCAGAAACACGTTTCTTCTAGGAGCTGCGTTGGGATATTCCCGAGTGAATGGGACCATAGGCTGTACAGAGAAATATCTGCTTCTAAAACCAAAACGGAGCTATCTAACTGAATGGTTGTCAATGTGTGCATTCAACTGACAGAGTTAAACTCACGTGTGGATTCAGCGGTTTGCAAACCCTTTCTGTGCAGAATCCCAAAACCGGTATTTCCAGCCCAATGCCGGCATACGTACTAAAGAGCAGGAAACTTCGTCTAAAACTCAGGAGCAACGTTTCCGTGAAACTGCTCTGCTGTGCGTTCGTTCACCTAAGAGAGTTGAATCTATGTTGAGATTCAGCGAGTCAGAAACACGTTTCTTCTAGGAGCTGCTTTGGGATATTCCCGAGTGAATGGGACCATAGGCTGTACAGAGAAATATCTGCTTCTAAAACCAAAACGGAGCTATCTAACTGAATGGTTGTCAATGTGTGCATTCAACTGACAGAGTTAAACTCACGTGTGGATTCAGCGGTTTGCAAACCCTTTCTGTGCAGAATCCCAAAACCGGTATTTCCAGCCCAATGCCGGCATCCGTACTAAACAGCAGGAAACTTCGTCTAAAACTCAGGAGAAACGTTTCCTTGAAACTGCTCTGCTGTGCGTTCGTTCACCTAAGAGAGTTGAATCTATGTTGAGATTCAGCGAGTCAGAAACACGTTTCTTCTAGGAGGTGCGTTGGGATATTCCCGAGTGAATGGGACCATAGGCTGTACAGAGAAATATCTGCTCCTACAACCAAAAGGGTGGTATCTAACTGAATGGTTGTCAATGTGTGCATTCAACTGACAGAGTTAAACTCACGTTTGGATTCAGCGGTTTACAAACCCTTTCTGTGCAGAATCCCAAAACCGGTAATTCCAGCTCAATGCCGGCATACGTACTAAACAGCAGGAAACTTCGTCTAAAACTCAGGAGAAACGTTTCCTTGAAACTGCTCTACTGTGCGTTCGTTCATCTAAGAGAGTTGAATCTATGTTGAGATTCAGCGAGTCAGAAACACGTTTCTTCTAGGAGCTGCGTTGGGATATTCCCGAGTGAATGGGACCATAGGCTGTACAGAGAAATATCTGCTTCTAAAACCAAAAGTGTGCTATCAAACTGAATGGTTGTCAATGTGTGCATTCAACTGACAGAGTTGAACTCACGTGTGGATTCAGCGGTTTGCAAACCCTTTCTGTGCAGAATCCCAAAACCGGTATTTCCAACCCAATGCCGGCATCCGTACTAAACAGCAGGAAACTTCGTCTAAAACTCAGGAGAAACGTTTCCTTGAAACTGCTCTGCTGTGCGTTCGTTCACCTAAGAGAGTTGAATCCATGTTGAGATTCAGCGAGTCAGAAACACGTTTCTTCTAGGAGCTGCGTTGGGATATTCACGAGTGAATGGGACCATAGGCTGTACAGAGAAATATCTGCTTCTAAAACCAAAACGGAGCTATCTAAGTGAATGGTTGTCAATGTGTGCATTCAACTGACAGAGTTAAACTCACGTGTGGATTCAGCGGTTTGCAAACCCTTTCTGTGCAGAATCCCAAAACCGGTATTTCCAGCCCAATGCCGGCATACGTACTAAAGAGCAGGAAACTTCGTCTAAAACTCAGGAGAAACGTCCCCTTGAAACTGATCTGCTGTGCGTTCGTTCACCAAAGAGAGTTGAATCTATGTTGAGATTCAGCGAGTCAGAAACACGTTTCTTCTAGGAGCTGCGTTGGGATATTCCCGAGTGAATGGGACCATAGGCTGTACAGAGAAATATCTGCTTCTAAAACCAAAACGGAGCTATCTAACTGAATGGTTGTCAATGTGTGCATTCAACTGACAGAGTTAAACTCACGTGTGGATTCAGCGGTTTGCAAACCCTTTCTGTGCAGAATCCCAAAACCGGTATTTCCAGCCCAATGCCGGCATCCGTACTAAACAGCAGGAAACTTCGTCTAAAACTCAGGAGAAACGTTTCCTTGAAAGTGCTCTGCTGTGCGTTCGTTCACCTAAGAGAGTTGAATCTATGTTGAGATTCAGCGAGTCAGAAACATGTTTCTTCTAGGAGCTGCGTTGGGATATTCCCGAGTGAATGGGACCATAGGCTGTACAGAGAAATATCTGCTTCTAAAACCAAAACGGAGCTATCTAACTGAATGGTTGTCAATGTGTGCATTCAACTGACAGAGTTAAACTCACGTGTGGATTCAGCGGTTTGCCAACCCTTTCTGTGCAGAATCCCAAAACCGGTATTTCCAGCCCAATGCCGGCATACGTACTAAAGAGCAGGAAACTTCGTCTAAAACTCAGGAGCAACGTTTCCGTGAAACTGCTCTGCTGTGCGTTCGTTCACCTAAGAGAGTTGAATCTATGTTGAGATTCAGCGAGTCAGAAACACGTTTCTTCTAGGAGCTGCGTTGGGATATTCCCGAGTGAATGGGACCATAGGCTGTACAGAGAAATATCTGCTTCTAAAACCAAAACGGAGCTATCTAACTGAATGGTTGTCAATGTGTGCATTCAACTGACAGAGTTAAACTCACGTGTGGATTCAGCGGTTTGCAAACCCTTTCTGTGCAGAATCCCACAACCGGTATTTCCAGCCCAATGCCGGCATCCGTACTAAACAGCAGTAAACTTCGTCTAAAACTCAGGAGAAACGTTTCCTTGAAACTGCTCTGCTGAGCGTTCGATCACCTAAGAGAGTTGAATCTATGTTGAGATTCAGCGAGTCAGAAACACGTTTCTTCTAGGAGCTGCGTTGGGATATTCCCGAGTGAATGGGACCATAGGCTGTACAGAGAAATATCTGCTCCTACAACCAAAAGGGTGGTATCTAACTGAATGGTTGTCAATGTGTGCATTCAACTGACAGAGTTAAACTCACGTTTGGATTCAGCGGTTTACAAACCCTTTCTGTGCAGAATCCCAAAACCGGTAATTCCAGCTCAATGCCGGCATCCGTACTAAACAGCAGGAAACTTCGTCTAAAACTCAGGAGAAACGTTTCCTTGAAACTGCTCTGCTGTGCGTTCGTTCACCTAAGAGAGTTGAAACTATGTTGAGATTCAGCGAGTCAGAAACACGTTTCTTCTAGGAGCTGCGTTGGGATATTCCCGAGTGAATGGGACCATAGGCTGTACAGAGAAATATCTGCTTCTGAAACCAAAACGGAGCTATCTAACTGAATGGTTGTCAATGTGTACATTCAACTGACAGAGTTAAACTCACGTGTGGATTCAGCGGTTTGCAAACCATTTCTGTGCAGAATTCCAAAACCGGTATGTCCAGCCCAATGCCGGCATCCGTACTAAACAGCAGGAAACTTCGTCGAAAACTCAGGAGAAACGTTTCCTTGAAACTGCTCTACTGTGCGTTCGTTCATCTAAGAGAGTTGAATCTATGTTGAGATTCAGCGAGTCAGAAACACGTTTCTTCTAGGAGCTGCGTTGGGATATTCCCGAGTGAATGGGACCATAGGCTGTACAGAGAAATATCTGCTTCTAAAACCAAAAGTGTGCTATCAAACTGAATGGTTGTCAATGTGTGCATTCAACTGACAGAGTTAAACTCACGTGTGGATTCAGCGGTTTGCAAACCCTTTCTGTGCAGAATCCCAAAACCGGTATTTCCAGCCCAATGCCGGCATCCGTACTAAACAGCAGGAAACTTCGTCTAAAACTCAGGAGAAACGTTTCCTTGAAAGTGCTCTGCTGTGCGTTCGTTCACCTAAGAGAGTTGAATCTATGTTGAGATTCAGCGAGTCAGAAACACGTTTCTTCTAGGAGCAGCGTTGGGATATTCTCGAGTGAATGGGACCATAGGCTGTACAGAGAAATATCTGCTTCTAAAACCAAAACGGAGCTATCTAACTGAATGGTTGTCAATGTGTGCATTCAACTGACAGAGTTAAACTCACGTGTGGATTCAGCGGTTTGCAAACCCTTTCTGTGCAGAATCCCAAAACCGGTATTTCCAGTCCAATGCAGGCATACGTACTAAAGAGCAGGAAACTTCGTCTAAAACTCAGGAGAAACGTCCCCTTGAAACTGATCTGCTGTGCGTTCGTTCACCAAAGAGAGTTGAATCTATGTTGAGATTCAGCGAGTCAGAAACACGTTTCTTCTAGGAGCTGCGTTGGGATATTCCCGAGTGAATGGGACCATAGGCTGTACAGAGAAATATCTGCTTCTAAAACCAAAACGGAGCTATCTAACTGAATGGTTGTCAATGTGTGCATTCAACTGACAGAGTTAAACTCACGTGTGGATTCAGCGGTTTGCAAACCCTTTCTGTGCAGAATCCCAAAACCGGTATTTCCAGCCCAATGCCGGCATCCGTACTAAACAGCAGGAAACTTCGTCTAAAACTCAGGAGAAACGTTTCCTTGAAAGTGCTCTGCTGTGCGTTCGTTCACCTAAGAGAGTTGAATCTATGTTGAGATTCAGCGAGTCAGAAACATGTTTCTTCTAGGAGCTGCGTTGGGATATTCCCGAGTGAATGGGACCATAGGCTGTACAGAGAAATATCTGCTTCTAAAACCAAAACGGAGCTATCTAACTGAATGGTTGTCAATGGGTGCATTCAACTGACAGAGTTAAACTCACGTGTGGATTCAGCGGTTTGCAAACCCTTTCTGTGCAGAATCCCAAAACCGGTATTTCCAGCCCAATGCCGGCATACGTACTAAAGAGCAGGAAACTTCGTCTAAAACTCAGGAGCAACGTTTCCGTGAAACTGCTCTGCTGTGCGTTCGTTCACCTAAGAGAGTTGAATCTATGTTGAGATTCAGCGAGTCAGAAACACGTTTCTTCTAGGAGCTGCGTTGGGATATTCCCGAGTGAATGGGACCATAGGCTGTACAGAGAAATATCTGCTTCTAAAACCAAAACGGAGCTATCTAACTGAATGGTTGTCAATGTGTGCATTCAACTGACAGAGTTAAACTCACGTGTGGATTCAGCGGTTTGCAAACCCTTTCTGTGCAGAATCCCAAAACCGGTATTTCCAGCCCAATGCCGGCATCCGTACTAAACAGCAGTAAACTTCGTCTAAAACTCAGGAGAAACGTTTCCTTGAAACTGCTCTGCTGAGCGTTCGATCACCTAAGAGAGTTGAATCTATGTTGAGATTCAGCGAGTCAGAAACACGTTTCTTCTAGGAGCTGCGTTGGGATATTCCCGAGTGAATGGGACCATAGGCTGTACAGAGAAATATCTGCTCCTACAACCAAAAGGGTGGTATCTAACTGAATGGTTGTCAATGTGTGCATTCAACTGACAGAGTTAAACTCACGTTTGGATTCAGCGGTTTACAAACCCTTTCTGTGCAGAATCCCAAAACCGGTAATTCCAGCTCAATGCCGGCATCCGTACTAAACAGCAGGAAACTTCGTCTAAAACTCAGGAGAAACGTTTCCTTGAAACTGCTCTGCTGTGCGTTCGTTCACCTAAGAGAGTTGAAACTATGTTGAGATTCAGCGAGTCAGAAACACGTTTCTTCTAGGAGCTGCGTTGGGATATTCCCGAGTGAATGGGACCATAGGCTGTACAGAGAAATATCTGCTTCTGAAACCAAAACGGAGCTATCTAACTGAATGGTTGTCAATGTGTACATTCAACTGACAGAGTTAAACTCACGTGTGGATTCAGCGGTTTGCAAACCATTTCTGTGCAGAATTCCAAAACCGGTATGTCCAGCCCAATGCCGGCATCCGTACTAAACAGCAGGAAACTTCGTCGAAAACTCAGGAGAAACGTTTCCTTGAAACTGCTCTACTGTGCGTTCGTTCATCTAAGAGAGTTGAATCTATGTTGAGATTCAGCGAGTCAGAAACACGTTTCTTCTAGGAGCTGCGTTGGGATATTCCCGAGTGAATGGGACCATAGGCTGTACAGAGAAATATCTGCTTCTAAAACCAAAAGTGTGCTATCAAACTGAATGGTTGTCAATGTGTGCATTCAACTGACAGAGTTAAACTCACGTGTGGATTCAGCGGTTTGCAAACCCTTTCTGTGCAGAATCCCAAAACCGGTATTTCCAGCCCAATGCCGGCATCCGTACTAAACAGCAGGAAACTTCGTCTAAAACTCAGGAGAAACGTTTCCTTGAAAGTGCTCTGCTGTGCGTTCGTTCACCTAAGAGAGTTGAATCTATGTTGAGATTCAGCGAGTCAGAAACACGTTTCTTCTAGGAGCTGCGTTGGGATATTCCCGAGTGAATGGGACCATAGGCTGTACAGAGAAATATCTGCTTCTAAAACCAAAACGGAGCTATCTAAGTGAATGGTTGTCAATGTGTGCATTCAACTGACAGAGTTAAACTCACGTGTGGATTCAGCGGTTTGCAAACCCTTTCTGTGCAGAATCCCAAAACCGGTATTTCCAGTCCAATGCAGGCATACGTACTAAAGAGCAGGAAACTTCGTCTAAAACTCAGGAGAAACGTCCCCTTGAAACTGCTCTGCTGTGCGTTCGTTCACCTAAGAGAGTTGAATCTATGTTGAGATTCAGCGAGTCAGAAACACGTTTCTTCTAGGAGCTGCGTTGGGATATTCCCGAGTGAATGGGACCATAGGCTGTACAGAGAAATATCTGCTTCTAAAACCAAAACGGAGCTATCTAACTGAATGGTTGTCAATGTGTGCATTCAACTGACAGAGTTAAACTCACGTGTGGATTCAGCGGTTTGCAAACCCTTTCTGTGCAGAATCCCAAAACCGGTATTTCCAGCCCAATGCCGGCATCCGTACTAAACAGCAGGAAACTTCGTCTAAAACTCAGGAGAAACGTTTCCTTGAAACTGCTCTGCTGTGCGTTCGTTCACGTAAGAGAGTTGAATCTATGTTGAGATTCAGCGAGTCAGAAACGCGTTTCTTCTAGGAGCTGCGTTGGGATATTCCCGAGTGAATGGGACCATAGGCTGTACAGAGAAATATCTGCTTCTAAAACCAAAACGGAGCTATCTAACTGAATGGTTGTCAATGTGTGCATTCAACTGACAGAGATAAACTCACGTGTGGATTCAGTGGTTTGCAAACCCTTTCTGTGCAGAATCCCAAAACCGGTATATCCAGCCCAATGCCGGCATACGTACTAAAGAGCAGGAAACTTCGTCTAAAACTCAGGAGAAACGTTTCCTTGAAACTGCTCTGCTGTGCGTTCGTTCACCTAAGAGAGTTGAATCTATGTTGAGATTCAGCGAGTCAGAAACACGTTTCTTCTAGGAGGTGCGTTGGGATATTCCCGAGTGAATGGGACCATAGGCTGTACAGAGAAATATCTGCTTCTAAAACCAAAACGGAGCTATCTAACTGAATGGTTGTCAATGTGTGCATTCAACTGACAGAGTTAAACTCACGTGTGGATTCAGCGGTTTGCAAACCCTTTCTGTGCAGAATCCGAAAACCGGTATTTCCAGCCCAATGACGGCATCCGTACTAAACAGCAGGAAACTTCGTCTAAAACTCAGGAGAAACGTTTCCTTGAAACTGGTCTGCTGCGCGTTCGATAACCTAAGAGAGTTGAATCTATGTTGAGATTCAGCGAGTCAGAAACACGTTTTTTCTAGGAGGTGCGTTGGGATATTCCCGAGTGAATGGGACCAGAGGCTGTACAGAGAAATATCTGCTCTTACAACCAAAAGGGTGGTATCTAACTGAATGGTTGTCAATGTGTGCATTCAACTGACAGAGTTAAACTCACGTTTGGATTCAGCGGTTTACAATCCCTTTCTGTGCAGAATCCCAAAACCGGTAATTCCAGCTCAATGCCGGCATCCGTACTAAACAGCAGGAAACTTCGTCTAAAACTCAGGAGAAACGTTTCCTTGAAACTGCTCTGCTGTGCGTTCGTTCACCTAAGAGAGTTGAAACTATGTTGAGATTCAGCGAGTCAGAAACACGTTTCTTCTAGGAGCTGCGTTGGGATATTCCCGAGTGAATAGGACCATAGGCTGTACAGAGAAATATCTGCTTCTAAAACCAAAAGTGTGCTATCAAACTGAATGGTTGTCAATGTGTGCATTCAACTGACAGATTTAAACTCACGTGTGGATTCAGCGGTTTGCAAACCCTTTCTGTGCAGAATCCCAAAACCGGTATTTCCAGCCCAATGCCGGCATCCGTACTAAACAGCAGGAAACTTCGTCTAAAACTCAGGAGAAACGTTTCCTTGAAACTGCTCTGCTGTGCGTTTGTTCACCTAAGAGAGTTGAATCTACGTTGAGATTCAGCGAGTCAGAAACACGTTTCTTCTAGGAGCTGCGTTGGGATACTCCCGAGTGAATGGGACCATAGGCTGTACAGAGAAATATCTGCTTCTAAAACCAAAACGGAGCTATCTAACTGAATGGTTGTCAATGTGTGCATTCAACTGACAGAGTTAAACTCACGTGTGGATTCAGCGGTTTGCAAACCCTTTCTGTGCAGAATCCCAAAACCGGTATTTCCAGACCAATGCCGGCATACGTACTAAACAGCAGGAAACTTCGTCTAAAACTCAGGAGAAACGTTTCCTTGAAACTGCTCTGCTGTGCGTTCGTTCACCTAAGAGAGTTGAATCTATGTTGAGATTCAGCGAGTCAGAAACACGTTTCTTCTAGGAGCTGCGTTGGGATATTCCCGAGTGAATGGGACCATAGGCTGTACAGAGAAATATCTGCTTCTAAAACCAAAACGGAGCTATCTAACTGAATGGTTGTCAATGTGTGCATTCAACTGACAGAGTTAAACTCACGTGTGGATTGAGCGGTTTGCAAACCCTTTCTGTGCAGAATCCCAAAACCGGTATTTCCAGCCCAATGCCGGCATACGTACTAAACAGCAGGAAACTTCGTCTAAAACTCAGGAAAAACGTTTCCTTGAAACTGCTCTGCTGTGCGTTCGTTCACCTAAGAGAGTTGAATCTATGTTGAGATTCAGCGAGTCAGAAACACGTTTCTTCAAGGAGATGCGTTGGGATATTCCCGAGTGAATGGGACCATAGGCTGTACAGAGAAATATCTGCTTCTAAAACCAAAACGGAGCTATCTAACTGAATGGTTGTCAATGTGTGGATTCAACTGACAGAGTTAAACTCACGTGTGGATTCAGCGGTTTGCAAACCGTTTCTGTGCAGAATCCCAAAACCGGTATTTCCAGCCCAATGCCGGCATCCGTACTAAACAGCAGGAAACTTCGTCTAAAACTCAGGAGAAACGTTTCCTTGAAACTGCTCTGCTGTGCGTTAGATCATCTAAGAGAGTTGAATCTATGTTGAGATTCAGCGAGTCAGAAACACGTTTCTCCTAGGAGGTGCGTTGGGATATTCCCGAGTGAATGGGACCATAGGCTGTACAGAGAAATATCTGCTCCTACAACCAAAAGGGTGGTATCTAACTGAATGGTTGTCAATGTGTGCATTCAACTGACAGAGTTAAACTCACGTGTGGATTCAGCGGTTTGCAAACCCTTTCTGTGCAGGATCCCAAAACCGGTATTTCCAGCCCAATGCCGGCATCTGTACTAAACAGGAGGAAACTTCGTCTAAAACTCAGGAGAAACGTTTCCTTGAAACTGCTCTGCTGTGCGTTCGTTCACCTAAGAGAGTTGAATCTATGTTGAGATTCAGCGAGTCAGAAACACGTTTCTTCTAGGAGCTGCGTTGGGATATTCCCGAGTGAATGGGACCATAGGCTGTACAGAGAAATATCTGCTTCTAAAACCAAAAGTGTGCTATCAAACTGAATGGTTGTCAATGTGTGCATTCAACTGACAGAGTTAAACTCACGTGTGGATTCAGCGGTTTGCAAACCCTTTCTGTGCAGAATCCCAAAACCGGTATTTCCAGCCCAATGCCGGCATACGTACTAAACAGCAGGAAACTTCGTCTAAAACTCAGGAGAAACGTTTCCTTGAAACTGCTCTGCTATGCGTTCGTTCACCTAAGAGAGTTGAATCTATGTTGAGATTCAGCGAGTGAGAAACATGTTTCTTCTAGGAGCTGCGTTGGGATATTCCCGAGTGAATGGGACCATAGGCTGTACAGAGAAATATCTGCTTCTAAAACCAAAACGGAGCTATCTAACTGAATGGTTGTCAATGTGTGCATTCAAGTGACAGAGTTAAACTCACGTGTGGATTCAGCGGTTTGCAAACCCTTTCTGTGCAGAATCCCAAAACCGGTATTTCCAGCCCAATGCCGGCATACGTACTAAAGAGCAGGAAACTTCGTCTAAAACTCAGGAGCAACGTTTCCGTGAAACTGCTCTGCTGTGCGTTCGTTCACCTAAGAGAGTTGAATCTATGTTGAGATTCAGCGAGTCAGAAACACGTTTCTTCTAGGAGCTGCTTTGGGATATTCCCGAGTGAAAGGGACCATAGGCTGTACAGAGAAATATCTGCTTCTAAAACCAAAACGGAGCTATCTAACTGAATGGTTGTCAATGTGTGCATTCAACTGACAGAGTTAAACTCACGTGTGGATTCAGCGGTTTGCAAACCCTTTCTGTGCAGAATCCCAAAACCGGTATTTCCAGCCCAATGCCGGCATCCGTACTAAACAGCAGGAAACTTCGTCTAAAACTCAGGAGAAACGTTTCCTTGAAACTGCTCTGCTGTGCGTTCGATCACCTAAGAGAGTTGAATCTATGTTGAGATTTAGCGAGTCAGAAACACGTTTCTTCTAGGAGGTGCGTTGGGATATTCCCGAGTGAATGGGACCATAGGCTGTACAGAGAAATATCTGCTCCTACAACCAAAAGGGTGGTATCTAACTGAATGGTTGTCAATGTGTGCATTCAACTGACAGAGTTAAACTCACGTTTGGATTCAGCGGTTTACAAACCCTTTCTGTGCAGAATCCCAAAACCGGTAATTCCAGCTCAATGCCGGCATACGTACTAAACAGCAGGAAACTTCGTCTAAAACTCAGGAGAAACGTTTCCTTGAAACTGCTCTACTGTGCGTTCGTTCACCTAAGAGAGTTGAATCTATGTTGAGATTCAGCGAGTCAGAAACACGTTTCTTCTAGGAGCTGCGTTGGGATATTCCCGAGTGAATGGGACCATAGGCTGTACAGAGAAATATCTGCTTCTAAAACCAAAAGTGTGCTATCAAACTGAATGGTTGTCAATGTGTGCATTCAACTGACAGAGTTGAACTCACGTGTGGATTCAGCGGTTTGCAAACCCTTTCTGTGCAGAATCCCAAAACCGGTATTTCCAGCCCAATGCCGGCATCCGTACTAAACAGCAGGAAACTTCGTCTAAAACTCAGGAGAAACGTTTCCTTGAAACTGCTCTGCTGTGCGTTCGTTCACCTAAGAGAGTTGAATCTATGTTGAGATTCAGCGAGTCAGAAACACGTTTCTTCTAGGAGCTGCGTTGGGATATTCACGAGTGAATGGGACCATAGGCTGTACAGAGAAATATCTGCTTCTAAAACCAAAACGGAGCTATCTAAGTGAATGGTTGTCAATGTGTGCATTCAACTGACAGAGTTAAACTCACGTGTGGATTCAGCGGTTTGCAAACCCTTTCTGTGCAGAATCCCAAAACCGGTATTTCCAGCCCAATGCCGGCATACGTACTAAAGAGCAGGAAACTTCGTCTAAAACTCAGGAGAAACGTCCCCTTGAAACTGATCTGCTGTGCGTTCGTTCACCAAAGAGAGTTGAATCTATGTTGAGATTCAGCGAGTCAGAAACACGTTTCTTCTAGGAGCTGCGTTGGGATATTCCCGAGTGAATGGGACCATAGGCTGTACAGGGAAATATCTGCTTCTAAAACCAAAACGGAGCTATCTAACTGAATGGTTGTCAATGTGTGCATTCAACTGACAGAGTTAAACTCACGTGTGGATTCAGCGGTTTGCAAACCCTTTCTGTGCAGAATCCCAAAACCGGTATTTCCAGCCCAATGCCGGCATCCGTACTAAACAGCAGGAAACTTCATCTAAAACTCAGGAGAAACGTTTCCTTCAAAGTGCTCTGCTGTGCGTTCGTTCACCTAAGAGAGTTGAATCTATGTTGAGATTCAGCGAGTCAGAAACATGTTTCTTCTAGGAGCTGCGTTGGGATATTCCCGAGTGAATGGGACCATAGGCTGTACAGAGAAATATCTGCTTCTAAAACCAAAACGGAGCTATCTAACTGAATGGTTGTCAATGTGTGCATTCAACTGACAGAGTTAAACTCACGTGTGGATTCAGCGGTTTGCAAACCCTTTCTGTGCAGAATCCCAAAACCGGTATTTCCAGCCCAATGCCGGCATACGTACTAAAGAGCAGGAAACTTCGTCTAAAACTCAGGAGCAACGTTTCCGTGAAACTGCTCTGCTGTGCGTTCGTTCACCTAAGAGAGTTGAATCTATGTTGAGATTCAGCGAGTCAGAAACACGTTTCTTCTAGGAGCTGCGTTGGGATATTCCCGAGTGAATGGGACCATAGGCTGTACAGAGAAATATCTGCTTCTAAAACCAAAACGGAGCTATCTAACTGAATGGTTGTCAATGTGTGCATTCAACTGACAGAGTTAAACTCACGTCTGGATTCAGCGGTTTGCAAACCCTTTCTGTGCAGAATCCCAAAACCGGTATTTCCAGCCCAATGCCGGCATCCGTACTAAACAGCAGGAAACTTCGTCTAAAACTCAGGAGAAACGTTTCCTTGAAACTGCTCTGCTGAGCGTTCGATCACCTAAGAGAGTTGAATCTATGTTGAGATTCAGCGAGTCAGAAACACGTTTCTTCTAGGAGGTGCGTTGGGATATTCCCGAGTGAATGGGACCATAGGCTGTACAGAGAAATATCTGCTCCTACAATCAAAAGGGTGGTATCTAACTGAATGGTTGTCAATGTGTGCATTCAACTGACAGAGTTAAACTCACGTTTGGATTCAGCGGTTTACAAACCCTTTCTGTGCAGAATCCCAAAACCGGTAATTCCAGCTCAATGCCGGCATCCGTACTAAACAGCAGGAAACTTCGTCTAAAACTCAGGAGAAACGTTTCCTTGAAACTGCTCTACTGTGCGTTCGTTCATCTAAGAGAGTTGAATCTATGTTGAGATTCAGCGAGTCAGAAACACGTTTCTTCTAGGAGCTGCGTTGGGATATTCCCGAGTGAATGGGACCATAGGCTGTACAGAGAAATATCTGCTTCTAAAACCAAAAGTGTGCTATCAAACTGAATGGTTGTCAAAGTGTGCATTCAACTGACAGAGTTGAACTCACGTGTGGATTCAGCGGTTTGCAAACCCTTTCTGTGCAGAATCCCAAAACCGGTATTTCCAGCCCAATGCCGGCATCCGTACTAAACAGCAGGAAACTTCGTCTAAAACTCAGGAGAAACGTTTCCTTGAAACTGCTCTGCTGTGCGTTCGTTCACCTAAGAGAGTTGAATCTATGTTGAGATTCAGCGATTCAGAAACACGTTTCTTCTAGGAGCTGCGTTGGGATATTCACGAGTGAATGGGACCATAGGCTGTACAGAGAAATATCTGCTTCTAAAACCAAAACGGAGCTATCTAAGTGAATGGTTGTCAATGTGTGCATTCAGCTGACAGAGTTAAACTCACGTGTGGATTCAGCGGTTTGCAAACCCTTTCTGTGCAGAATCCCAAAACCGGTATTTCCAGCCCAATGCCGGCATACGTACTAAAGAGCAGGAAACTTCGTCTAAAACTCAGGAGAAACGTCCCCTTGAAACTGATCTGCTGTGCGTTCGTTCACCAAAGAGAGTTGAATCTATGTTGAGATTCAGCGAGTCAGAAACACGTTTCTTCTAGGAGCTGCGTTGGGATATTCCCGAGTGAATGGGACCATAGGCTGTACAGAGAAGTATCTGCTTCTAAAACCAAAACGGAGCTATCTAACTGAATGGTTGTCAATGTGTGCATTCAACTGACAGAGTTAAACTCACGTGTGGATTCAGCGGTTTGCAAACCCTTTCTGTGCAGAATCCCAAAACCGGTATTTCCAGCCCAATGCCGGCATCCGTACTAAACAGCAGGAAACTTCGTCTAAAACTCAGGAGAAACGTTTCCTTGAAAGTGCTCTGCTCTGCGTTCGTTCACCTAAGAGAGTTGAATCTATGTTGAGATTCAGCGAGTCAGAAACATGTTTCTTCTAGGAGCTGCGTTGGGATATTCCCGAGTGAATGGGACCATAGGCTGTACAGAGAAATATCTGCTTCTAAAACCAAAACGGAGCTATCTAACTGAATGGTTGTCAATGTGTGCATTCAACTGACAGAGTTAAACTCACGTGTGGATTCAGCGGTTTGCAAACCCTTTCTGTGCAGAATCCCAAAACCGGTATTTCCAGCCAAATGCCGGCATACGTACTAAAGAGCAGGAAACTTCGTCTAAAACTCAGGAGCAACGTTTCCGTGAAACTGCTCTGCTGTGCGTTCGTTCACCTAAGAGAGTTGAATCTATGTTGAGATTCAGCGAGTCAGAAACACGTTTCTTCTAGGAGCTGCGTTGGGATATTCCCGAGTGAATGGGACCATAGGCTGTACAGAGAAATATCTGCTTCTAAAACCAAAACGGAGCTATCTAACTGAATGGTTGTCAATGTGTGCATTCAACTGACAGAGTTAAACTCACGTGTGGATTCAGCGGTTTGCAAATCATTTCTGTGCAGAATTCCAAAACCGGTATGTCCAGCCCAATGCCGGCATCCGTACTAAACAGCAGGAAACTTCGTCGAAAACTCAGGAGAAACGTTTCCTTGAAACTGCTCTACTGTGCGTTCGTTCATCTAAGAGAGTTGAATCTATGTTGAGATTCAGCGAGTCAGAAACACGTTTCTTCTAGGAGCTGCGTTGGGATATTCCCGAGTGAATGGGACCATAGGCTGTACAGAGAAATATCTGCTTCTAAAACCAAAAGTGTGCTATCAAACTGAATGGTTGTCAATGTGTGCATTCAACTGACAGAGTTAAACTCACGTGTGGATTCAGCGGTTTACAAACTAATTCTGTGCAGAATCCCAAAACCGGTAATTCCAGCTCAATGCCGGCATCCGTACTAAACAGCAGGAAACTTCGTCTAAAACTCAGGAGAAAAGTTTCCTTGAAACTGCTCTTCTGTGCGTTCGTTCACCTAAGAGAGTTGAACCTATGTTGAGTTTCAGCGAGTCAGAAACACGTTTATGCTAGGAGCTGCGTTGGGATATTCCCGAGTGAATGGGACCATAGGCTGTACAGAGAAATATCTGCTTCTAAAACCAAAACGGAGCTATCTAACTGAATGGTTGTCAATGTGTGCATTCAACTGACAGAGTTAAACTCACGTGTGGATTCAGCGGTTTGCAAACCCTTTCTGTGCAGAATCCCAAAACCGGTATTTCCAGCCCAATGCCGGCATCCGTACTAAACAGCAGGAAACTTCGTCTAAAACTCAGGAGAAACGTTTCCTTGAAACTGCTCTGCTGTGCGTTCGATCACCTAAGAGAGTTGAATCTATGTTGAGATTCAGCGAGTCAGAAACACGTTTCTTCTAGGAGGTGCGTTGGGATATTCCCGAGTGAATCGGACCATAGGCTGTACAGAGAAATATCTGCTCCTACAACCAAAAGGGTGGTTTCTAACTGAATGGTTGTCAATGTGTGCATTCAACTGACAGAGTTAAATTCACGTTTGGATTCAGCGGTTTACAAACCCTTTCTGTGCAGAATCCCAAACCCGGTAATTCCAGCTCAATGCCGGCATCCGTACTAAACAGCCGGAAACTTCGTCTAAAACTCAGGAGAAACGTTTCCTGGAAACTGCTCTGCTGTGCGTTCGTTCACCTAAGAGAGTTGAATCTATGTTGAGATTCAGCGAGTCAGAAACACGTTTATGCTACGAGCTGCGTTGGGATATTCCCGAGTGAATGGGACCATAGGCTGTACAGAGAAATGTCTGCTTCTAAAACCAAAAGTGTGCTATCAAACTGAATGGTTGTCAATGTGTGCATTCAACTGACAGAGTTAAACTCACGTGTGGATTCAGCGGTTTGCAAACCCTTTCTGTGCAGAATCCCAAAACCGGTATTTCCAGCCCAATGCCGGCATACGTACTAAACAGCAGGAAACTTCGTCTAAGACTCAGGAGAAACGTTTCCTTGAAACTGCTCTGCTGTGCGTTCGTTCACCTAAGAGAATTGAATCTATGTTGAGATTCAGCGAGTCAGAAACACGTTTCTTCTAGGAGCTGCGTTGGGATATTCCCGAGTGAATGGGACCATAGGCTGTACAGAGAAATATCTGCTTCTAAAACCAAAACGGATCTATCTAACTGAATGGTTGCCAATGTGTGCATTCAACTGACAGAGTTAAACTCACGTGTGGATTCAGCGGTTTGCAAACCCTTTCTGTGCAGAATCCCAAAACCGGTATTTCCAGCCCAATGCCGGCATACGTACTAAACAGCAGGAAACTTCGTCTAAAACTCAGGAGAAACGTTTCCTTGAAACTGCTCTGCTGTGCGTTCGATCACCTAAGAGAGTTGAATCTATGTTGAGATTCAGCGAGTCAGAAACACGTTTATGCTAGGAGCTGCGTTGGGATATTCCCGAGTGAATGGGACCATAGGCTGTACAGAGAAATATCTGCTCCTACAACCAAAAGGGTGGTATCTAACTGAATGGTTGTCAATGTGTGCATTCAACTGACAGAGTTAAACTCACGTTTGGATTCAGCGGTTTACAAACCCTTTCTGTGCAGAATCCCAAAACCGGTAATTCCAGCTCAATGCCGGCATCCGTACTAAACAGCAGGAAACTTCGTCTAAAGCTCAGGAGAAAAGTTTCCTTGAAACTGCTCTGCTGTGCGTTCGTTCTCCTAAGAGAGTTGAAACTATGTTGAGATTCAGCGAGTCAGAAACACGTTTATGCTACGAGCTGCGTTGGGATATTCCCGAGTGAATGGGACCATAGGCTGTACAGAGAAATATCTGCTTCTAAAACCAAAACGGAGCTATCTAACTGAATGGTTGTCAATGTGTGCATTCAACTGACAGAGTTAAACTCACGTGTGGATTCAGCGGTTTGCAAACCCTTTCTGTGCAGAATCCCAAAACCGGTATTTCCAGCCCAATGCCGGCATACGTACTAAACAGCAGGAAACTTCGTCTAAAACTCAGGAGCAACGTTTCCTTGAAACTGCTCTGCTGTGCCTTCGTTCACCTAAGAGAGTTGAATCTATGTTGAGATTCAGCGAGTCAGAAACACGTTTCTTCTAGGAGCTGCGTTGGGATATTCCCGAGTGAATGGGACCATAGGCTGTACAGAGAAATATCTGCTTCTAAAACCAAAACGGAGCTATCTAACTCAATGGCTGTCAATGTGTGCATTCAACTGACAGAGTTAAACTCACGTGTGGATTCAGCTGTTTGCAAACCATTTCTGTGCAGAATCCCAAAACCGGTATGTCCAGCCCAATGCCGTCATCCGTACTAAACAGCAGGAAACTTCGTCTAAAACTCAGGAGAAACGTTTCCTTGAAACTGCTCTGCTGTGCGTTCGTTCACCTAAGAGAGTTGAATCTATGTTGAGATTCAGCGAGTCAGAAACACGTTTCTTCTAGGAGCTGCGTTGGGATATTCCCGAGTGAATGGGACCATAGGCTGTACAGAGAAATATCTGCTTCTAAAACCAAAAGTGTGCTATCAAACTGAATGGTTGTCAATGTGTGCATTCAACTGTCAGAGTTAAACTCACGTGTGGATTCAGCGGTTTGCAAACCCTTTCTGTGCAGAATCCCAAAACCGGTATTTCCAGCCCAATGCCGGCATACGTACTAAACAGCAGGAAACTTCGTCTAAGACTCAGGAGAAACGTTTCCTTGAAACTGCTCTGCTGTGCGTTCGTTCACCTAAGAGAATTGAATCTATGTTGAGATTCAGCGAGTCAGAAACACGTTTCTTCTAGGAGCTGCGTTGGGATATTCCCGAGTGAATGGGTCCATAGGCTGTACAGAGAAATATCGGCTTCTAAAACCAAAACGGATCTATCTAACTGAATGGTTGCCAATGTGTGCATTCAACTGACAGAGTTAAACTCACGTGTGGATTCAGCGGTTTGCAAACCCTTTCTGTGCAGAATCCCAAAACCGGTATTTCCAGCCCAATGCCGGCATACGTACTAAACAGCAGGAAACTTCGTCTAAAACTCAGGAGAAACGTTTCCTTGAAACTGCTCTGCTGTGCGTTCGATCACCTAAGAGAGTTGAATCTATGTTGAGATTCAGCGAGTCAGAAACACGTTTCTTCTAGGAGCTGCGTTGGGATATTCCCGAGTGAATGGGAACATAGGCTGTACAGAGAAATATCTGCTCCTACAACCAAAAGGGTGGTATCTAACTGAATGGTTGTCAATGTGTGCATTCAACTGACAGAGTTAAACTCACGTTTGGATTCAGCGGTTTACAAACCCTTTCTGTGCAGAATCCCAAAACCGGTAATTCCAGCTCAATGCCGGCATCCGTACTAAACAGCAGGAAACTTCGTCTAAAGCTCAGGAGAAAAGTTTCCTTGAAACTGCTCTGCTGTGCGTTCGTTCTCCTAAGAGAGTTGAAACTATGTTGAGATTCAGCGAGTCAGAAACACGTTTATGCTACGAGCTGCGTTGGGATATTCCCGAGTGAATGGGACCATAGGCTGTACAGAGAAATATCTGCTTCTAAAACCAAAACGGAGCTATCTAACTGAATGGTTGTCAATGTGTGCATTCAACTGACAGAGTTAAACTCACGTGTGGATTCAGCGGTTTGCAAACCCTTTCTGTGCAGAATCCCAAAACCGGTATTTCCAGCCCAATGCCGGCATACGTACTAAACAGCAGGAAACTTCGTTTAAAACTCAGGAGCAACGTTTCCTTGAAACTGCTCTGCTGTGCCTTCGTTCACCTAAGAGAGTTGAATCTATGTTGAGATTCAGCGAGTCAGAAACACGTTTCTTCTAGGAGCTGCGTTGGGATATTCCCGAGTGAATGGGACCATAGGCTGTACAGAGAAATATCTGCTTCTAAAACCAAAACGGATCTATCTAACTGAATGGTTGCCAATGTGTGCATTCAACTGACAGAGTTAAACTCACGTGTGGATTCAGCGGTTTGCAAACCCTTTCTGTGCAGAATCCCAAAACCGGTATTTCCAGCCCAATGCCGGCATCCGTACTAAACAGCAGGAAACTTCGTCTAAAACTCAGGAGAAACGTTTCCTTGAAAGTGCTCTGCTGTGCGTTCGATCACCTAAGAGAGTTGAATCTATGTTGAGATTCAGCGAGTCAGAAACACGTTTCTTCTAGGAGCTGCGTTGGGATATTCCCGAGTGAATGGGACCATAGGCTGTACAGAGAAATATCTGCTCCTACAACCAAAAGGGTGGTATCTAACTGAATGGTTGTCAATGTGTGCATTCAACTGACAGAGTTAAACTCACGTTTGGATTCAGCGGTTTACAAACCCTTTCTGTGCAGGATCCCAAAACCGGTAATTCCAGCTCAATGCCGGCATCCGTACTAAACAGCAGGAAACTTCGTCTAAAACTCAGGAGAAACGTTTCCTTGAAACTGCTCTGCTGTGCGTTCGTTCACCTAAGAGAGTTGAAACTATGTTGAGATTCAGCGAGTCACAAACACGTTTATGCTAGGAGCTGCGTTGGGATATTCCCGAGTGAATGGGACAATAGGCTGTACAGAGAAATATCTGCTTCTAAAACCAAAACGGAGCTATCTAACTGAATGGTTGTCAATGTGTGCAATCAACTGACAGAGTTAAACTCACGTGTGGATTCAGCTGTTTGCAAACCATTTCTGTGCAGAATCCCAAAACCGGTATGTCCAGCCCAATGCCGTCATCCGTACTAAACAGCAGGAAACTTCGTCTAAAACTCAGGAGAAACGTTTCCTTGAAACTGCTCTGCTGTGCGTTCGTTCACCTAAGAGAGTTGAATCTATGTTGAGATTCAGCGAGTCAGAAACACGTTTCTTCTAGGAGCTGCGTTGGGATATTCCCGAGTGAATGGGACCATAGGCTGTACAGAGAAATATCTGCTTCTAAAACCAAAAGTGTGCTATCAAACTGAATGGTTGTCAATGTGTGCATTCAACTGACAGAGTTAAACTCACGTGTGGATTCAGCGGTTTGCAAACCCTTTCTGTGCAGAATCCCAAAACCGGTATTTCCAGCCCAATGCCGGCATACGTACTAAACAGCAGGAAACTTCGTCTAAGACTCAGGAGAAACGTTTCCTTGAAACTGCTCTGCTGTGCGTTCGTTCACCTAAGAGAGTTGAATCTATGTTGAGATTCAGCGAGTCAGAAACACGTTTCTTCTAGGAGCTGCGTTGGGATATTCCCGAGTGAATGGGACCATAGGCTGTACAGAGAAATATCTGCTTCTAAACCAAAAGTGTGCTATCAAACTGAATGGTTGTCAATGTGTGCATTCAACTGACAGAGTTAAACTCACGTGTGGATTCAGCGGTTTGCAAACCCTTTCTGTGCAGAATCCCAAAACCGGTATTTCCAGCCCTATGCCGGCATCCGTACTAAACAGCAGGAAACTTCGTCTAAAACTCAGGAGAAACGTTTCCTTGAAACTGCTCTGCTGTGCGTTCGTTCACCTAAGAGAGTTGAATCTATGTTGAGATTCAGCGAGTCAGAAACACGTTTCTTCTAGGAGGTGCGTTGGGATATTCCCGAGTGAATGGGACCATAGGCTGTACAGAGAAATATCTGCTTCTAAAACCAAAAGTGTGCTATCAAACTGAATGGTTGTCAATGTGTGCATTCAACTGACAGAGTTAAACTCACGTGTGGATTCAGCGGTTTGCAAACCCTTTCTGTGCAGAATCCCAAAACCGGTATTTCCAGCCCAATGCCGGCATACGTACTAAACAGCAGGAAACTTCGTCTAAAACTCAGGAGCAACGTTTCCTTGAAACTGCTCTGCTGTGCCTTCGTTCACCTAAGAGAGTTGAATCTATGTTGAGATTCAGCGAGTCAGAAACACGTTTCTTCTAGGAGCTGCGTTGGGATATTCCCGAGTGAATGGGACCATAGGCTGTACAGAGAAATATCTGCTTCTAAAACCAAAACGGAGCTATCTAACTCAATGGCTGTCAATGTGTGCATTCAACTGACAGAGTTAAACTCACGTGTGGATTCAGCTGTTTGCAAACCATTTCTGTGCAGAATCCCAAAACCGGTATGTCCAGCCCAATGCCGTCATCCGTACTAAACAGCAGGAAACTTCGTCTAAAACTCAGGAGAAACGTTTCCTTGAAACTGCTCTGCTGTGCGTTCGTTCACCTAAGAGAGTTGAATCTATGTTGAGATTCAGCGAGTCAGAAACACGTTTCTTCTAGGAGCTGCGTTGGGATATTCCCGAGTGAATGGGACCATAGGCTGTACAGAGAAATATCTGCTTCTAAAACCAAAAGTGTGCTATCAAACTGAATGGTTGTCAATGTGTGCATTCAACTGTCAGAGTTAAACTCACGTGTGGATTCAGCGGTTTGCAAACCCTTTCTGTGCAGAATCCCAAAACCGGTATTTCCAGCCCAATGCCGGCATACGTACTAAACAGCAGGAAACTTCGTCTAAGACTCAGGAGAAACGTTTCCTTGAAACTGCTCTGCTGTGCGTTCGTTCACCTAAGAGAATTGAATCTATGTTGAGATTCAGCGAGTCAGAAACACGTTTCTTCTAGGAGCTGCGTTGGGATATTCCCGAGTGAATGGGTCCATAGGCTGTACAGAGAAATATCGGCTTCTAAAACCAAAACGGATCTATCTAACTGAATGGTTGCCAATGTGTGCATTCAACTGACAGAGTTAAACTCACGTGTGGATTCAGCGGTTTGCAAACCCTTTCTGTGCAGAATCCCAAAACCGGTATTTCCAGCCCAATGCCGGCATACGTACTAAACAGCAGGAAACTTCGTCTAAAACTCAGGAGCAACGTTTCCTTGAAACTGCTCTGCTGTGCGTTCGATCACCTAAGAGAGTTGAATCTATGTTGAGATTCAGCGAGTCAGAAACACGTTTCTTCTAGGAGCTGCGTTGGGATATTCCCGAGTGAATGGGAACATAGGCTGTACAGAGAAATATCTGCTTCTAAAACCAAAACGGATCTATCTAACTGAATGGTTGCAAATGTGTGCATTCAACTGACAGAGTTAAACTCACGTGTGGATTCAGCGGTTTGCAAACCCTTTCTTTGCAGAATCCCAAAACCGGTATTTCCAGCCCAATGCCGGCATCCGTACTAAACAGCAGGAAACTTCGTCTAAAACCCAGGAGAAACGTTTCCTTGAAACTGCTCTGCTGTGCGTTCGATCACCTAAGAGAGTTGAATCTATGTTGAGATTCAGCGACTTAGAAACACGTTTCTTCTAGGAGGTGCGTTGGGATATTCCCGAGTGAATGGGACCATAGGCTGTACAGAGAAATATCTGCTCCTACAACCAAAAGGGTGGTATCTAACTGAATGGTTGTCAATGTGTGCATTCAACTGACAGAGTTAAACTCACGTTTGGATTCAGCGGTTTACAAACCCTTTCTGTGCAGAATCCCAAAACCGGTAATTCCAGCTCAATGCCGGCATCCGTACTAAACAGCAGGAAACTTCGTCTAAAACTCAGGAGAAACGTTTCCTTGAAACTGCTCTGCTGTGCGTTCGTTCACCTAAGAGAGTTGAAACTATGTTGAGATTCAGAGAGTCAGAAACACGTTTATGCTAGGAGCTGCATTGGGATATTCCCGAGTGAATGGGACCATAGGCTGTACAGAGAAATATCTGCTTCTGAAACCAAAACGGAGCTATCTAAGTGAATGGTTGTCAATGTGTGCATTCAACTGACAGAGTTAAACTCACGTGTGGATTCAGCGGTTTGCCAACCATTTCTGTGCAGAATCCCAAAACCGGTATTTCCAGCCCAATGCCGGCATACGTACTAAACAGCAGGAAACTTCGTCTAAAACTCAGGAGCAACGTTTCCTTGAAACTGCTCTGCTGTGCGTTCGTTCACCTAAGAGAGTTGAATCTATGTTGAGATTCAGCGAGTCCGAAACACGTTTCTTCTAGGAGCTGCGTTAGGATATTCCCGAGTGAATGTGACCATAGGCTGTGCAGAGTAATATCTGCTTCTAAAACCAAAACGGAGCTATCTAACTGAATGGTTGTCAATGTGTGCATTCAACTGACAGAGTTAAACTCACGTGTGGATTCAGCGGTTTGCAAACCCTTTCTGTGCAGAATCCCAAAACCGGTATGTCCAGCCCAATGCCGTCATCCGTACTAAATAGCAGGAAACTTCGTCTAAAAGTCAGGAGAAACGTTTCCTTGAAACTGCTCTGCTGTGCGTTCGTTCACCTAAGAGAGTTGAATCTATGTTGAGATTCAGCGAGTCAGAAACACGTTTCTTCTAGGAGGTGCGTTGGGATATTCCCGAGTGAATGGGACCATAGGCTGTACAGAGAAATATCTGCTTCTAAAACCAAAAGTGTGCTATCAAACTGAATGGTTGTCAATGTGTGCATTCAACTGACAGAGTTAAACTCACGTGTGGATTCAGCGGTTTGCAAACCCTTTCTGTGCAGAATCCCAAAACCGGTATTTCCAGCCCAATGCCGGCATACGTACTAAACAGCAGGAAACTTCGTCTAAGACTCAGGAGAAACGTTTCCTTGAAACTGCTCTGCTGTGCGTTCGTTCACCTAAGAGAGTTGAATCTATGTTGAGATTCAGCGAGTCAGAAACAAGTTTCTTCTAGGAGCTGCGTTGGGATATTCCCGAGTGAATGGGACCATAGGCTGTACAGAGAAATATCTGCTTCTAAACCAAAAGTGTGCTATCAAACTGAATGGTTGTCAATGTGTGCATTCAACTGACAGAGTTAAACTCACGTGTGGATTCAGCGCTTTGCAAACCCTTTCTGTGCAGAATCCCAAAACCGGTATTTCCAGCCCAATGCCGGCATCCGTACTAAACAGCAGGAAACTTCGTCTAAAACTCAGGAGCAACGTTTCCTTGAAACTGCTCTGCTGTGCGTTCGTTCACCTAAGAGAGTTGAATCTATGTTGAGATTCAGCGAGTCAGAAACACGTTTCTTCTAGGAGATGCGTTGGGATATTCCCGAGTGAATGGGACCATAGGCTGTACAGAGAAATATCTGCTTCTAAAACCAAAACGGATCTATCTAACTGAATGGTTGCAAATGTGTGCATTCAACTGACAGAGTTAAACTCACGTGTGGATTCAGCGGTTTGCAAACCCTTTCTTTGCAGAATCCCAAAACCGGTATTTCCAGCCCAATGCCGGCATCCGTACTAAACAGCAGGAAACTTCGTCTAAAACCCAGGAGAAACGTTTCCTTGAAACTGCTCTGCTGTGCGTTCGATCACCTAAGAGAGTTGAATCTATGTTGAGATTCAGCGAGTTAGAAACACGTTTCTTCTAGGAGGTGCGTTGGGATATTCCCGAGTGAATGGGACCATAGGCTGTACAGAGAAATATCTGCTCCTACAACCAAAAGGGTGGTATCTAACTGAATGGTTGTCAATGTGTGCATTCAACTGAGAGAGTTAAACTCACGTTTGGATTCAGCGGTTTACAAACCCTTTCTGTGCAGAATCCCAAAACCGGTAATTCCAGCTCAATGCCGGCATCCGTACTAAACAGCAGGAAACTTCGTCTAAAACTCAGGAGAAACGTTTCCTTGAAACTGCTCTGCTGTGCGTTCGTTCACCTAAGAGAGTTGAAACTATGTTGAGATTCAGAGAGTCAGAAACACGTTTATGCTAGGAGCTGCGTTGGGATATTCCCGAGTGAATGGGACCATAGGCTGTACAGAGAAATATCTGCTTCTGAAACCAAAACGGAGCTATCTAACTGAATGGTTGTCAATGTGTGCATTCAACTGACAGAGTTAAACTCACGTGTGGATTCAGCGGTTTGCAAACCATTTCTGTGCAGAATCCCAAAACCGGTATGTCCAGCCCAATGCCGGCATCCGTACTAAACAGCAGGAAACTTCGTCTAAAACTCAGGAGAAACGTTTCCTTGAAACTGCTCTGCTGTGCGTTCGTTCACCTAAGAGAGTTGAATCTATGTTGAGATTCAGCGAGTCCGAAACACGTTTCTTCTAGGAGCTGCGTTAGGATATTCCCGAGTGAATGTGACCATAGGCTGTGCAGAGTAATATCTGCTTCTAAAACCAAAACGGAGCTATCTAACTGAATGGTTGTCAATGTGTGCATTCAACTGACAGAGTTAAACTCACGTGTGGATTCAGCGGTTTGCAAACCCTTTCTGTGCAGAATCCCAAAACCGGTATGTCCAGCCCAATGCCGTCATCCGTACTAAATAGCAGGAAACTTCGTCTAAAACTCAGGAGAAACGTTTCCTTGAAAGTGCTCTGCTGTGCGTTCGTTCACCTAAGAGAGTTGAATCTATGTTGAGATTCAGCGAGTCAGAAACACGTTTCTTCTAGGAGCTGCGTTGGGATATTCCCGAGTGAATGGGACCATAGGCTGTACAGAGAAATATCTGCTTCTAAAACCAAAAGTGTGCTATCAAACTGAATGGTTGTCAATGTGTGCATTCAACTGACAGAGTTAAACTCACGTGTGGATTCAGCGGTTTGCAAACCCTTTCTGTGCAGAATCCCAAAACCGGTATTTCCAGCCCAATGCCGGCATACGTACTAAACAGCAGGAAACTTCGTCTAAGACTCAGGAGAAACGTTTCCTTGAAACTGCTCTGCTGTGCGTTCGTTCACCTAAGAGAGTTGAATCTATGTTGAGATTCAGCGAGTCAGAAACACGTTTCTTCTAGGAGATGCGTTGGGATATTCCCGAGTGAATGGGACCATAGGCTGTACAGAGAAATATCTGCTTCTAAAACCAAAACGGATCTATCTAACTGAATGGTTGCAAATGTGTGCATTCAACTGACAGAGTTAAACTCACGTGTGGATTCAGCGGTTTGCAAACCCTTTCTTTGCAGAATCCCAAAACCGGTATTTCCAGCCCAATGCCGGCATCCGTACTAAACAGCAGGAAACTTCGTCTAAAACCCAGGAGAAACGTTTCCTTGAAACTGCTCTGCTGTGCGTTCGATCACCTAAGAGAGTTGAATCTATGTTGAGATTCAGCGAGTTAGAAACACGTTTCTTCTAGGAGGTGCGTTGGGATATTCCCGAGTGAATGGGACCATAGGCTGTACAGAGAAATATCTGCTCCTACAACCAAAAGGGTGGTATCTAACTGAATGGTTGTCAATGTGTGCATTCAACTGAGAGAGTTAAACTCACGTTTGGATTCAGCGGTTTACAAACCCTTTCTGTGCAGAATCCCAAAACCGGTAATTCCAGCTCAATGCCGGCATCCGTACTAAACAGCAGGAAACTTCGTCTAAAACTCAGGAGAAACGTTTCCTTGAAACTGCTCTGCTGTGCGTTCGTTCACCTAAGAGAGTTGAAACTATGTTGAGATTCAGAGAGTCAGAAACACGTTTATGCTAGGAGCTGCGTTGGGATATTCCCGAGTGAATGGGACCATAGGCTGTACAGAGAAATATCTGCTTCTGAAACCAAAACGGAGCTATCTAACTGAATGGTTGTCAATGTGTGCATTCAACTGACAGAGTTAAACTCACGTGTGGATTCAGCGGTTTGCAAACCATTTCTGTGCAGAATCCCAAAACCGGTATGTCCAGCCCAATGCCGGCATCCGTACTAAACAGCAGGAAACTTCGTCTAAAACTCAGGAGAAACGTTTCCTTGAAACTGCTCTGCTGTGCGTTCGTTCACCTAAGAGAGTTGAATCTATGTTGAGATTCAGCGAGTCCGAAACACGTTTCTTCTAGGAGCTGCGTTAGGATATTCCCGAGTGAATGTGACCATAGGCTGTGCAGAGTAATATCTGCTTCTAAAACCAAAACGGAGCTATCTAACTGAATGGTTGTCAATGTGTGCATTCAACTGACAGAGTTAAACTCACGTGTGGATTCAGCGGTTTGCAAACCCTTTCTGTGCAGAATCCCAAAACCGGTATGTCCAGCCCAATGCCGGCATACGTACTAAACAGCAGGAAACTTCGTCTAAAACTCAGGAGAAACGTTTCCTTGAAACTGCTCTGCTGTGCGTTCGATCACCTAAGAGAGTTGAATCTATGTTGAGATTCAGCGAGTCAGAAACACGTTTCTTCTAGGAGGTGCGTTGGGATATACCCGAGTGAATGGGACCATAGGCTGTACAGAGAAATATCTGCTCCTACAACCAAAAGGGTGGTATCTAACTGAATGGTTGTCAATGTGTGCATTCAACTGACAGAGTTAAACTCACGTTTGGATTCAGCGGTTTACAAACCCTTTCTGTGCAGAATCCCAAAACCGGTACTTCCAGCTCAATGCCGGCATCCATACTAAACAGCAGGAAACTTCGTCTAAAACTCAGGAAAACGTTTCCTTGAAACTGCTCTGCTGTGCGTTCGTTCACCTAAGAGAGTTGAAACTATGTTGAGATTCAGCGAGTCAGAAACACGTTTATGCTAGGAGCTGCGTTGGGATATTCCCGAGTGAATGGGACCATAGGCTGTACAGAGAAATATCTGCTTCTAAAACCAAAACGGAGCTATCTAACTGAATGGTTGTCAATGTGTGCATTCAACTGACAGAGTTAAACTCACGTGTGGATTCAGCGGTTTGCAAACCCTTTCTGTGCAGAATCCCAAAACCGGTATTTCCAGCCCTATGCCGGCATACGTACTAAACAGCAGGAAACTTCGTCTAAAACTCAGGAGCAACGTTTCCTTGAAACTGCTCTGCTGTGCGTTCGATCACCTAAGAGAGTTGAATCTATGTTGAGATTCAGCGAGTCAGAAACACGTTTCTTCTAGGAGCTGCGTTGGGATATTCCCGAGTGAATGGGACCATAGGCTGTACAGAGAAATATCTGCTTCTAAAACCAAAAGTGTGCTATCGAACTGAATGGTTGTCAATGTGTGCATTCAACTGACAGAGTTAAACTCACGTGTGGATTCAGCGGTTTGTAACCCTTTCTGTGCAGAATCCCAAAACTGGTATTTCCAGCCCAATGCCGGCATCCGTACTAAACAGCAGGAAACTTCGTCTAAAACTCAGGAGAAACGTTTCCTTGAAACTGCTCTGCTGTGCGTTCGTTCACCTAAGAGAGTTGAATCTATGTTGAGATTCAGCGAGTCAGAAACACGTTTCTTCTAGGAGCTGCTTTGGGATATTCCCGAGTGAATGTGACCATAGGCTGTACAGAGAAATATCTGCTTCTAAAACCAAAACGGAGCTATCTAACTGAATGGTTGTCAATGTGTGCATTCAACTGACAGAGTTAAACTCACGTGTGGATTCAGCGGTTTGCAAACCCTTTCTGTGCAGAATCCCAAAACCGCTATTTCCAGCCCAATGCCGGCATACGTACTAAACAGCAGGAAACTTCGTCTAAAACTCAGGAGAAACGTTTCCTTGAAACTGCTCTGTTGTGCGTTCGTTCACCTAAGAGAGTTGAATCTATGTTGAGATTCAGCGAGTCAGAAACACGTTTCTTCTAGGAGCTGCGTTGGGATATTCCCGAGTGAATGGGACCATAGGCTGTACAGAGAAATATCTGCTTCTAAAACCAAAAGTGTGCTATCTAACTGAATGGTTGTCAATGTGTGCATTCAACTGACAGAGTTAAACTCACGTTTGGATTCAGCGGTTTACAAACCCTTTCTGTGCAGAATCCCAAAACCGGTAATTCCAGCTCAATGCCGGCATCCGTACTAAACAGCAGGAAACTTCGTCTAAAACTCAGGAAAACGTTTCCTTGAAACTGCTCTGCTGTGCGTTCGTTCACCTAAGAGAGTTGAATCTATGTTGAGATTCAGCGAGTCAGAAACACGTTTCTTCTAGGAGCTGCGTTAGGATATTCCCGAGTGAATGGGACCATAGGCTGTGCAGAGTAATATGTGCTTCTAAAACCAAAACGGAGCTATCTAACTGAATGGTTGTCAATGTGTGCATTCAACGGACAGAGTTAAACTCACGTGTGGATTCAGCGGTTTGCAAACCCTTTCTGTGCAGAATCCCAAAACCGGTATTTCCAGCCCAATGCCGGCATACGTACTAAACAGCAGGAAACTTCGTCTAAAACTCAGGAGAAACTTTTCCTTGAAACTGCTCTGCTGTGCGTTCGTTCACCTAAGAGAGTTGAATCTATGTTGAGATTCAGCGAGTCAGAAACACGTTTCTTCTAGGAGATGCGTTGGGATATTCCCGAGTGAATGGGACCATAGGCTGTACAGAGAAATATCTGCTTCTAAAACCAAAACGGATCTATCTGACTGAATGGTTGCAAATGTGTGCATTCAACTGACAGAGTTAAACTCACGTGTGGATTCAGCGGTTTGCAAACCCTTTCTTTGCAGAATCCCAAAACCGGTATTTCCAGCCCAATGCCGGCATCCGTACTAAACAGCAGGAAACTTCGTCTAAAACTCAGGAGAAACGTTTCCTTGAAACTGTTCTGCTGTGCGTTCGATCACCTAAGAGAGTTGAATCTATGTTGAGATTCAGCGAGTTAGAAACACGTTTCTTCTAGGAGGTGCGTTGGGATATTCCCGAGTGAATGGGACCATAGGCTGTACAGAGAAATATCTGCTCCTACAACCAAAAGGGTGGTATCTAACTGAATGGTTGTCAATGTGTGCATTCAACTGACAGAGTTAAACTCACGTTTGGATTCAGCGGTTTACAAACCCTTTCTGTGCAGAATCCCAAAACCGGTAATTCCAGCTCAATGCCGGCATCCGTACTAAACAGCAGGAAACTTCGTCTAAAACTCAGGAGAAACGTTTCCTTGAAACTGCTCTGCTGTGCCTTCGTTCACCTAAGAGAGTTGAATCTATGTTGAGATTCAGCGAGTCAGAAACACGTTTCTTCTAGGAGCTGCGTTGGGATATTCCCGAGTGAATGGGACCATAGGCTGTACAGAGAAATATCTGCTTCTAAAACCAAAACGGAGCTATCTAACTGAATGGTTGTCAATGTGTGCATTCAACTGACAGAGTTAAACTCACGTGTGGATTCAGCGGTTTGCAAACCCTTTCTGTGCAGAATCCCAAAACCGGTATTTCCAGCCCAATGCCGGCATACGTACTAAACAGCAGGAAACTTCGTCTAAAACTCAGGAGAAACGTTTCCTTGAAACTGCTCTGCTGTGCGTTCGATCACCTAAGAGAGTTGAATCTATGTTGAGATTCAGCGAGTCAGAAACACGTTTCTTCTAGGAGGTGCGTTGGGATATACCCGAGTGAATGGGACCATAGGCTGTACAGAGAAATATCTGCTCCTACAACCAAAAGGGTGGTATCTAACTGAATGGTTGTCAATGTGTGCATTCAACTGACAGAGTTAAACTCACGTTTGGATTCAGCGGTTTACAAACCCTTTCTGTGCAGAATCCCAAAACCGGTACTTCCAGCTCAATGCCGGCATCCATACTAAACAGCAGGAAACTTCGTCTAAAACTCAGGAAAACGTTTCCTTGAAACTGCTCTGCTGTGCGTTCGTTCACCTAAGAGAGTTGAAACTATGTTGAGATTCAGCGAGTCAGAAACACGTTTATGCTAGGAGCTGCGTTGGGATATTCCCGAGTGAATGGGACCATAGGCTGTACAGAGAAATATCTGCTTCTAAAACCAAAACGGAGCTATCTAACTGAATGGTTGTCAATGTGTGCATTCAACTGACAGAGTTAAACTCACGTGTGGATTCAGCGGTTTGCAAACCCTTTCTGTGCAGAATCCCAAAACCGGTATTTCCAGCCCAATGCCGGCATCCGTACTAAACAGCAGGAAACTTCGTCTAAAACTCAGGAGAAACGTTTCCTTGAAACTGCTCTGCTGTGCGTTCGTTCACCTAAGAGAGTTGAATCTATGTTGAGATTCAGCGAGTCAGAAACACGTTTCTTCTAGGAGCTGCGTTGGGATATTCCCGAGTGAATGGGACCATAGGCTGTACAGAGAAATATCTGCTTCTAAAATCAAAAGTGTGCTATCAAACTGAAAGGTTGTCAATGTGTGCATTCAACTGACAGAGTTAAACTCACGTGTGGATTCAGCGGTTTGCAAACACTTTCTGTGCAGAATCCCAAAACTGGTATTTCCAGCCCAATGCCGGCATCCGTACTAAACAGCAGGAAACTTCGTCTAAAACTCAGGAGAAACGTTTCCTTGAAACTGCTCTGCTGTGCGTTCGTTCACCTAAGAGAGTTGAATCTATGTTGAGATTCAGCGAGTCAGAAACACGTTTCTTCTAGGAGCTGCGTTGGGATATTCCAGAGTGAATGGGACCATAGGCTGTACAGAGAAATATCTGCTTCTAAAACCAAAACGGAGCTATCTAACTGAATGGTTGTCAATGTGTGCATTCAACTGACAGAGTTAAACTCACGTGTGGATTCAGCGGTTTGCAAACCCTTTCTGTGCAGAATCCCAAAACCGGTATTTCCAGCCCTATGCCGGCATACGTACTAAACAGCAGGAAACTTCGTCTAAAACTCAGGAGCAACGTTTCCTTGAAACTGCTCTGCTGTGCGTTCGATCACCTAAGAGAGTTGAATCTATGTTGAGATTCAGCGAGTCAGAAACACGTTTCTTCTAGGAGCTGCGTTGGGATATTCCCGAGTGAATGGGACCATAGGCTGTACAGAGAAATATCTGCTTCTAAAACCAAAAGTGTGCTATCGAACTGAATGGTTGTCAATGTGTGCATTCAACTGACAGAGTTAAACTCACGTGTGGATTCAGCGGTTTGTAACCCTTTCTGTGCAGAATCCCAAAACTGGTATTTCCAGCCCAATGCCGGCATCCGTACTAAACAGCAGGAAACTTCGTCTAAAACTCAGGAGAAACGTTTCCTTGAAACTGCTCTGCTGTGCGTTCGTTCACCTAAGAGAGTTGAATCTATGTTGAGATTCAGCGAGTCAGAAACACGTTTCTTCTAGGAGCTGCTTTGGGATATTCCCGAGTGAATGTGACCATAGGCTGTACAGAGAAATATCTGCTTCTAAAACCAAAACGGAGCTATCTAACTGAATGGTTGTCAATGTGTGCATTCAACTGACAGAGTTAAACTCACGTGTGGATTCAGCGGTTTGCAAACCCTTTCTGTGCAGAATCCCAAAACCGCTATTTCCAGCCCAATGCCGGCATACGTACTAAACAGCAGGAAACTTCGTCTAAAACTCAGGAGAAACGTTTCCTTGAAACTGCTCTGTTGTGCGTTCGTTCACCTAAGAGAGTTGAATCTATGTTGAGATTCAGCGAGTCAGAAACACGTTTCTTCTAGGAGCTGCGTTGGGATATTCCCGAGTGAATGGGACCATAGGCTGTACAGAGAAATATCTGCTTCTAAAACCAAAAGTGTGCTATCTAACTGAATGGTTGTCAATGTGTGCATTCAACTGACAGAGTTAAACTCACGTTTGGATTCAGCGGTTTACAAACCCTTTCTGTGCAGAATCCCAAAACCGGTAATTCCAGCTCAATGCCGGCATCCGTACTAAACAGCAGGAAACTTCGTCTAAAACTCAGGAAAACGTTTCCTTGAAACTGCTCTGCTGTGCGTTCGTTCACCTAAGAGAGTTGAATCTATGTTGAGATTCAGCGAGTCAGAAACACGTTTCTTCTAGGAGCTGCGTTAGGATATTCCCAAGTGAATGGGACCATAGGCTGTGCAGAGTAATATGTGCTTCTAAAACCAAAACGGAGCTATCTAACTGAATGGTTGTCAATGTGTGCATTCAACGGACAGAGTTAAACTCACGTGTGGATTCAGCGGTTTGCAAACCCTTTCTGTGCAGAATCCCAAAACCGGTATTTCCAGCCCAATGCCGGCATACGTACTAAACAGCAGGAAACTTCGTCTAAAACTCAGGAAAACGTTTCCTTGAAACTGCTCTGCTGTGCGTTCGTTCACCTAAGAGAGTTGAATCTATGTTGAGATTCAGCGAGTCAGAAACACGTTTCTTCTAGGAGCTGCGTTGGGATATTCCCGAGTGAATGGGACCATAGGCTGTACAGAGAAATATCTGCTTCTAAAACCAAAAGTGTGCTATCTAACTGAATGGTTGTCAATGTGTGCATTCAACTGACAGAGTTAAACTCACGTGTGGATTCAGCGGTTTGTAACCCTTTCTGTGCAGAATCCCAAAACTGGTATTTCCAGCCCAATGCCGGCATCCGTACTAAACAGCAGGAAACTTCGTCTAAAACTCAGGAGAAACGTTTCCTTGAAACTGCTCTGCTGTGCGTTCGTTCACCTAAGAGAGTTGAATCTATGTTGAGATTCAGCGAGTCAGAAACACGTTTCTTCTAGGAGCTGCTTTGGGATATTCCCGAGTGAATGGGACCATAGGCTGTACAGAGAAATATCTGCTTCTAAAACCAAAACGGAGCTATCTAACTGAATGGTTGTCAATGTGTGCATTCAACTGACAGAGTTAAACTCACGTGTGGATTCAGCGGTTTGCAAACCCTTTCTGTGCAGAATCTCAAAACCGCTATTTCCAGCCCAATGCCGGCATACGTACTAAACAGCAGGAAACTTCGTCTAAAACTCAGGAGAAACTTTTCCTTGAAACTGCTCTGCTGTACGTTCGTTCACCTAAGAGAGTTGAATCTATGTTGAGATTCAGCGAGTCAGAAACACGTTTCTTCTAGGAGCTGCGTTGGGATATTCCCGAGTGAATGGGACCATAGGCTGTACAGAGAAATATCTGCTTCTAAAACCAAAAGTGTGCTATCAAACTGAATGGTTGTCAATGTGTGCATTCAACTGACAGAGTTAAACTCACATGTGGATTCACCGGTTTGCAAACCCTTTCTGTGCAGAATCCCAAAACCGGTATCTCCAGCCCAATGCCGGCATACGTACTAAAGAGCAGGAAACTTCGTCTAAAACTCAGGAGAAACGTTTCCTTGAAACTGCTCTGCTGTGCGTTCGTTCACCTAAGAGAGTTGAATCTATGTTGAGATTCAGCGACTCAGAAACACGTTTCTTCTAGGAGCTGCGTTGGGATATTCCCGAGTGAATGGGACCATAGGATGTACAGAGAAATATCTGCTTCTAAAACCAAAACGGAGCTATCTAACTGAATGGTTGTCAATGTGTGCATTCAACTGACAGAGTTAAACTCACGTGTGGATTCAGCGGTTTGCAAACCCTTTCTGTGCAGAATCCCAAAACCGGTATTTCCAGCCCAATGCCGGCATCCGTACTAAACAGCAGGAAACTTCGTCTAAAACTCAGGAGAAACGTTTCCTTGAAACTGCTCTGCTGTGCGTTCGTTCACCTAAGAGAGTTGAAACTATGTTGAGATTGAGCGAGTCAGAAACACGTTTATGCTAGGAGCTGCGTTGGGATATTCCCGAGTGAATGGGACCATAGGCTGTACAGAGAAATATCTGCTTCTGAAACGAAAACGGAGCTATCTAACTGAATGGTTGTCAATGTGTGCATTCAACTGACAGAGTTAAACTCACGTGTGGATTCAGCGGTTTGCAAACCATTTCTGTGCAGAATCCCAAAACCGGTATGTCCAGCCCAATGCCGGCATCCGTACTAAACAGCAGGAAACTTCGTCTAAAACTCAGGAGAAACGTTTCCTTGAAACTGCTCTGCTGCGCGTTCGATCACCTAAGAGAGTTGAATCTATGTTGAGATTCAGCGAGTCAGAAACACGTTTCTTCAAGGAGGTGCGTTGGGATATTCCCGAGTGAATGGGACCATAGGCTGTACAGAGAAATATCTGCTCTTACAACCAAAAGGGTGGTATCTAACTGAATGGTTGTCAATGTGTGCATTCAACTGACAGAGTTAAACTCACGTTTGGATTCAGCGGTTTACAATCCCTTTCTGTGCAGAATCCCAAAACCGGTAATTCCAGCTCAATGCCGGCATCCGTACTAAACAGCAGGAAACTTCGTCTAAAACTCAGGAGAAACGTTTCCTTGAAACTGCTCTGCTGTGCGTTCGTTCACCTAAGAGAGTTGAAACTATGTTGAGATTCAGCGAGTCAGAAACACGTTTCTTCTAGGAGCTGCGTTGGGATATTCCCGAGCGAATGGGACCATAGGCTGTACAGAGAAATATCTGCTTCTAAAACCAAAAGTGTGCTATCAAACTGAATGGTTGTCAATGTGTGCATTCAACTGACAGAGTTAAACTCACGTGTGGATTCAGCGGTTTGCAAACCCTTTCTGTGCAGAATCCCTAAACCGGTATTTCCAGCCCAATGCCGGCATCCGTACTAAACAGCAGGAAACTTCGTCTAAAACTCAGGAGAAACGTTTCCTTGAAACTGTTCTGCTGTGCGTTCGTTCACCTAAGAGAGTTGAATCTATGTTGAGATTCAGCGAGTCAGAAACACGTTTCTTCTAGGAGCTGCGTTGGGATATTCCCGAGTGAATGGGACCATAGGCTGTACAGAGAAATATCTGCTTCTAAAACCAAAAGTGTGCTATCAAACTGAATGGTTGTCAATGTGTGCATTCAACTGACAGAGTTAAACTCACGTGTGGATTCAGCGGTTTGCAAACCCTTTCTGTGCAGAATCCCAAAACCGGTAATTCCAACCCAATGCCGGCATCCGTACTAAACAGCAGGAAACTTCGTCTAAAACTCAGGAGAAACGTTTCCTTGAAACTGCTCTGCTGTGCGTTCGTTCACCTAAGAGAGTTGAAACTATGTTGAGATTCAGCGAGTCAGAAACACGTTTATGCTAGGAGCTGCGTTGGGATATTCCCGAGTGAATGGGACCACAGGCTGTACAGAGAAATATCTGCTTCTAAAACCAAAACGGAGCTATCTAACTGAATGGTTGTCAATGTGTGCATTCAACTGACAGAGTTAAACTCACGTGTGGATTCAGCGGTTTGCAAACTATTTCTGTGCAGAATCCCAAAACCGGTATGTCCAGCCCAATGCCGGCATCCGTACTAAACAGCAGGAAACTTCGTCTAAAACTCAGGAGAAACGTTTCCTTGAAACTGCTCTGCTGCGCGTTCGATCACCTAAGAGAGTTGAATCTATGTTGAGATTCAGCGAGTCAGAAACACGTTTCTTCTAGGAGGTGCGTTGGGATATTCCCGAGTGAATGGGACCATAGGCTGTACAGAGAAATATCTGCTCTTACAACCAAAAGGGTGGTATCTAACTGAATGGTTGTCAATGTGTGCATTCAACTGACAGAGTTAAACTCACCTTTGGATTCAGCGGTTTACAATCCCTTTCTGTACAGAATCCCAAAACCGGTAATTCCAGCTCAATGCCGGCATCCGTACTAAACAGCAGGAAACTTCGTCTAAAACTCAGGAGAAACGTTTCCTTGAAACTGCTCTGCTGTGCGTTCGTTCACCTAAGAGAGTTGAAACTATGTTGAGATTCAGCGAGTCAGAAACACGTTTCTTCTAGAAGCTGCGTTGGGATATTCCCGAGCGAATGGGACCATAGGCTGTACAGAGAAATATCTGCTTCTAAAACCAAAAGTGTGCTATCAAACTGAATGGTTGTCAATGTGTGCATTCAACTGACAGAGTTAAACTCACGTGTGGATTCAGCGGTTTGCAAACCCTTTCTGTGCAGAATCCCAAAACCGGTAATTCCAACCCAATGCCGGCATACGTACTAAACAGCAGGAAACTTCGTCTAAAACTCAGGAGAAACGTTTCCTTGAAACTGCTCTGCTGTGCGTTCGTTCACCTAAGAGAGTTGAATCTATGTTGAGATTCAGCGAGTCAGAAACACGTTTCTTCTAGGAGGTGCGTTGGGATATTCCCGAGTGAATGGGACCATAGGCTGTACAGAGAAATATCTGCTCCTACAACCAAAATGGTGGTATCTAACTGAATGGTTGTCAATGTGTGCATTCAACTGACAGAGTTAAACTCACGTTTGGATTCAGCGGTTTACAAACCCTTTCTGTGCAGAATCCCAAAACCGGTAATTCCAGCTTAATGCCGGCATCCGTACTAAACAGCAGGAAACTTCGTCTAAAACTCAGGAGAAACGTTTCCTTGAAACTGCTCTGCTGTGCGTTCGTTCACCTAAGAGAGTTGAAACTATGTTGAGATTCAGCGAGTCAGAAACACGTTTCTTCTAGGAGCTGCGTTGGGATATTCCCGAGTGAATGGGACCATAGGCTGTACAGAGAAATATATGCTTCTAAAACCAAAAGTGTGCTATCAAACTGAATGGTTGTCAATGTGTGCATTCAACTGACAGAGTTAAACTCACGTGTGGATTCAGCGGTTTGCAAACCCTTTCTGTGCAGAATCCCAAAACCGGTATTTCCAGCCGAATGCCGGCATACGTACTAAACAGCAGGAAACTTCGTCTAAGACTCAGGAGAAACGTTTCCTTGAAACTGCTCTGCTGTGCGTTCGTTCACCTAAGAGAGTTGAATCTATGTTGAGATTCAGCGAGTCAGAAACACGTTTCTTCTAGGAGCTGCGTTGGGATATTCCCGAGTGAATGGGACCATAGGCTGTACAGAGAAATATCTGCTTCTAAACCAAAAGTGTGCTATCAAACTGAATGGTTGTCAATGTGTGCATTCAACTGACAGAGTTAAACTCACGTGTGGATTCAGCGGTTTGCAAACCCTTTCTGTGCAGAATCCCAAAACCGGTATTTCCAGCCCAATGCCGGCATACGTACTAAACAGCAGGAAACTTCTTCTAAAACTCAGGAGAAACGTTTCCTTGAAACTGCTCTGCTGTGCGTTCGTTCACCTAAGAGAGTTGAATCTATGTTGAGATTCAGCGAGTCAGAAACACGTTTCTTCTAGGAGCTGCGTTGGGATATTCCCGAGTGAATGGGACCATAGGCTGTACAGAGAAATATCTGCTTCTAAAACCAAAAGTGTGCTATCAAACTGAATGGTTGTCAATGTGTGCATTCAACTGACAGAGTTAAACTCACGTGTGGATTCAGCGGTTTGCAAACCCTTTCTGTGCAGAATCCCAAAACCGCTATTTCCAGCCCAATGCCGGCATCCGTACTAAACAGCAGGAAACTTCGTCTAAAACTCAGGAGAAACGTTTCCTTGAAACTGCTCTGCTGTGCGTTCGTTCACCTAAGAGAGTTGAATCTATGTTGAGATTCAGCGAGTCAGAAACACGTTTCTTCTAGGAGCTGCGTTGGGATATTCCCGAGTGAATGGGACCATAGGCTGTACAGAGAAATATCTGCTTCTAAAACCAAAACGGAGCTATCTAACTGAATGGTTGTCAATGTGTGCATTCAACTGACAGAGTTAAACTCACATGTGGATTCAGCGGTTTGCAAACCCTTTCTGTGCAGAATCCCAAAACCGGTATTTCCAGCCCAATGCCGGCATACGTACTAAAGAGCAGGAAACTTCGTCTAAAACTCAGGAGCAACGTTTCCTTGAAACTGCTCTGCTGTGCGTTCGTTCACCTAAGAGAATTGAAACTATGTTGAGATTCAGCGAGTCAGAAACACGTTTCTTCTAGGAGCTGCGTTGGGATATTCCCGAGTGAAAGGGACCATAGGCTGTACAGAGAAATATCTGCTTCTAAATCCAAAAGTGTGCTATCAAACTGAATGGTTGTCAATGTGTGCATTCAACTGACAGAGTTAAACTCACGTGTGGATTCAGCGGTTTGCAAACCCTTTCTGTGCAGAATCCCAAAACCGGTATTTCCAGCCCAATGCCGGCATACGTACTAAACAGCAGGAAACTTCGTCTAAGACTCAAGAGAAACGTTCCCTTGAAACTGCTCTGCTGTGCGTTCGTTCACCTAAGAGAGTTGAATCTATGTTGAGATTCAGCGAGTCAGAAACACGTTTCTTCTAGGAGCTGCGTTGGGATATTCCCGAGTGAATGGGACCATAGGCTGTACAGAGAAATATCTGCTTCTAAAACCAAAACGGAGCTCTCTAACTGAATGGTTGTCAATGTGTGCATTCAACTGACAGAGTTAAACTCACGTTTGGATTCAGCGATTTACAAACCCTTTCTGTGCAGAATCCCAAAACCGGTAATTCCAGCTCAATGCCGGCATCCGTACTAAACAGCAGGAAACTTCGTCTAAAACTCAGGAGAAACGTTTCCTTGAAACTGCTCTGCTGTGCGTTCGTTCACCTAAGAGAGTTGAAACTATGTTGCGATTCAGCGAGTCAGAAACACGTTTATGCTAGGAGCTGCGTTGGGATATTCCCGAGTGAATGGGACCATAGGCTGTACAGAGAAATATCTGCTTCTGAAACCAAAACGGAGCTATCTAACTGAATGGTTGTCAATGTGTGCATTCAACTGACAGAGTGAAACTCACGTGTGGATTCAGCGGTTTGCAAACCATTTCTGTGCAGAATCCCAAAACCGGTATGTCCAGCCCAATGCCGGCATCCGTACTAAACAGCAGGAAACTTCGTCTAAAACTCAGGAGAAACGTTTCCTTGAAACTGCTCTGCTGTGCGTTCGTTCACCTAAGATAGTTGAATCTATGTTGAGATTCAGCGAGTCAGAAACACGTTTCTTCAAGGAGCTGCGTTAGGATATTCCCGAGTGAATGGGACCATAGGCTGTGCAGAGTAATATCTGCTTCTAAAACCAAAACGGAGCTATCTAACTGAATGGTTGTCAATGTGTGCATTCAACTGACAGAGTTAAACTCACGTGTTGATTCAGCGGTTTGCAAACCCTTTATGTGCAGAATCCAAAAACCGGTATTTCCAGCCCAATGCCGGCATACGTACTAAAGAGCAGGAAACTTCGTCTAAAACTCAGGAGCAACGTTTCCTTGAAACTGCTCTGCTGTGCGTTCGTTCACCTAAGTGAGTTGAATCTATGTTGAGATTCAGCGAGTCAGAAACACGTTTCTTCTAGGAGCTGCGTTGGGATATTCCCGAGTGAATGGGACCATAGGCTGTACAGAGAAATATCTGCTTCTAAAACCAAAACGGAGCTATCTAACTGAATGGTTGTCAATGTGTGCATTCAACTGACAGAGTTAAACTCACGTGTGGATTCAGCGGTTTGTAACCCTTTCTGTGCAGAATCCCAAAACCGGTATTTCCAGCCCAATGCCGGCATCCGTACTAAACAACAGGAAACTTCGTCTAAAACTCAGGAGAAACTTTTCCTTGAAACTGCTCTGCTGTACGTTCGTTCACCTAAGAGAGTTGAATCTATGTTGAGATTCAGCGAGTCAGAAACACGTTTCTTCTAGGAGCTGCGTTGGGATATTCCCGAGTGAATGGGACCATAGGCTGTACAGAGAAATATCTGCTTCTAAAACCAAAAGTGTGCTATCAAACTGAATGGTTGTCAATGTGTGCATTCAACTGACAGAGTTAAACTCACATGTGGATTCAGCGGTTTGCAAACCCTTTCTGTGCAGAATCCCAAAACCGGTATTTCCAGCCCAATGCCGGCATACGTACTAAAGAGCAGGAAACTTCGTCTAAAACTCAGGAGCAACGTTTCCTTGAAACTGCTCTGCTGTGCGTTCGTTCACCTAAGAGAGTTGAATCTATGTTGAGATTCAGCGAGTCAGAAACACGTTTCTTCTAGGAGCTGCGTTGGGATATTCCCGAGTGAATGGGACCATAGGCTGTACAGAGAAATATCTGCTTCTAAAACCAAAACGGAGCTATCTAACTGAATGGCTGTCAATGTGTGCATTCAACTGACAGAGTTAAACTCACGTGTGGATTCAGCGGTTTGCAAACCCTTTCTGTGCAGAATCCCAAAACCGGTATTTCCAGCCCAATGCCGGCATCCGTACTAAACAGCAGGAAACTTCGTCTAAAACTCAGGAGAAACGTTTCCTTGAAACTGCTCTGTTGTGCGTTCGTTCACCTAAGAGAGTTGAAACTATGTTGAGATTCAGCGAGTCAGAAACACGTTTATGCTAGGAGCTGCGTTGGGATATTCCCGAGTGAATGGGACCATAGGCTGTACAGAGAAATATCTGCTTCTGAAACCAAAACGGAGCTATCTAACTGAATGGTTGTCAATGTGTGCATTCAACTGACAGAGTTAAACTCACGTGTGGATTCAGCGGTTTGCAAACCATTTCTGTGCAGAATCCCAAAACCGGTATGTCCAGCCCAATGCCGGCATCCGTACTAAACAGCAGGAAACTTCGTCTAAAACTCAGGAGAAACGTTTCCTTGAAACTGCTCTGCTGTGCGTTCGATCACCTAAGAGAGTTGAATCTATGTTGAGATTCAGCGAGTCAGAAACACGTTTCTTCTAGGAGGTGCGTTGGGATATTCCCGAGTGAATGGGACCATAGGCTGTACAGAGAAATATCTGCTCTTACAACCAAAAGGGTGGTATCTAACTGAATGGTTGTCAATGTGTGCATTCAACTGACAGAGTTAAACTCACGTTTGGATTCAGCGGTTTACAATCCCATTCTGTGCAGAATCCCAAAACCGGTAATTCCAGCTCAATGCCGGCATCCGTACTAAACAGCAGGAAACTTCGTCTAAAACTCATGAGAAACGTTTCCTTGAAACTGCTCTGCTGTGCGTTCGTTCACCTAAGAGAGTTGAAACTATGTTGAGATTCAGCGAGTCAGAAACACGTTTCTTCTAGGAGCTGCGTTGGGATATTCCCGAGCGAATGGGACCATAGGCTGTACAGAGAAATATCTGCTTCTAAAACCAAAAGTGTGCTATCAAACTGAATGGTTGTCAATGTGTGCATTCAACTGACAGAGTTAAACTCACGTGTGGATTCAGCGGTTTGCAAACCCTTTCTGTGCAGAATCCCTAAACCGGTATTTCCAGCCCAATGCCGGCATCCGTACTAAACAGCAGGAAACTTCGTCTAAAACTCAGGAGAAACGTTTCCTTGTAACTGTTCTGCTGTGCGTTCGTTCACCTAAGAGAGTTGAATCTATGTTGAGATTCAGCGAGTCAGAAACACGTTTCTTCTAGGAGCTGCGTTGGGACATTCCCGAGTGAATGGGACCATAGGCTGTACAGAGAAATATCTGCTTCTAAATCCAAAAGTGTGCTATCAAACTGAATGGTTGTCAATGTGTGCATTCAACTGACAGAGTTAAACTCACGTGTGGATTCAGCGGTTTGCAAACCCTTTCTGTGCAGAATCCCAAAACCGGTAATTCCAACCCAATGCCGGCATACGTACTAAACAGCAGGAAACTTCGTCTAAAACTCAGGAGAAACGTTTCCTTGAAACTGCTCTGCTGTGCGTTCGTTCACCTAAGAGAGTTGAATCTATGTTGAGATTCAGCGAGTCAGAAACACGTTTCTTCTAGGAGCTGCGTTGGGATACTCCCGAGTGAATGGGACCATAGGCTGTACAGAGAAATATCTGCTTCTAAAACCAAAACGGAGCTATCTAACTGAATGGTTGTCAATGTGTGCATTCAACTGACAGAGTTAAACTCACGTGTGGATTCAGCGGTTTACAAACCCTTTCTGTGCAGAATCCCAAAACCGGTATTTCCAGCCCAATGCCGGCATACGTACTAAACAGCAGGAAACTTCGTCTAAGACTCAAGAGAAACGTTTCCTTGAAACTGCTCTGCTGTGCGATCGTTCACCTAAGAGAGTTGAATCTATGTTGAGATTCAGCGAGTCAGAAACACGTTTCTTCTAGGAGCTGCGTTGGGATATTCCCGAGCGAATGGGACCATAGGCTGTACAGAGAAATATCTGCTTCTAAAACCAAAACGGAGCTATCTAACTGAATGGTTGTCAATGTGTGCATTCAACTGACAGAGTTAAACTCACGTGTGGATTCAGCGGTTTGCAAACCCTTTCTGTGCAGAATCCCAAAACCGGTATTTCCAGCCCAATGCCGGCATCCGTACTAAACAGCAGGAAACTTCGTCTAAAACTCAGGAGAAACGTTTCCTTGAAACTGCTCTGCTGTGCGTTCGATCACCTAAGAGAGTTGAATCTATGTTGAGATTCAGCGAGTCAGAAACACGTTTCTTCTAGGAGCTGCGTTGGGATATTCCCGAGTGAATGGGACCATAGGCTGTACAGAGAAATATCTGCTCCTACAACCAAAAGGGTGGTATCTAACTGAATGGTTGTCAATGTGTGCATTCAACTGACAGAGTTAAACTCACGATTGGATTCAGCGGTTTACAAACCCTTTCTGTGCAGAATCCCAAAACCGGTAATTCCAGCTCAATGCCGGCATCCGTACTAAACAGCAGGAAACTTCGTCTAAAACTCAGGAGAAACGTTTCCTTGAAACTGCTCTGCTGTGCGTTCGTTCACCTAAGAGAGTTGAAACTATGTTGCGATTCAGCGAGTCAGAAACACGTTTCTTCTAGGAGCTGCGTTGGGATATTCCCGAGTGAATGGGACCATAGGCTGTACAGAGAAATATCTGCTTCTGAAACCAAAACGGAGCTATCTAACTGAATGGTTGTCAATGTGTGCATTCAACTGACAGAGTTAAACTCACGTGTGGATTCAGCGGTTTGCAAACCATTTCTGTGCAGAATCCCAAAACCGGTATGTCCAGCCCAATGCCGGCATCGTACTAAACAGCAGGAAACTTCGTCTAAAACTCAGGAGAAACGTTTCCTTGAAACTGCTCTGCTGTGCGTTCGTTCACCTAAGAGAGTTGAATCTATGTTGAGATTCAGCGAGTCAGAAACACGTTTCTTCTAGGAGCTGCGTTGGGATATTCCCGAGTGAATGGGACCATAGGCTGTACAGAGAAATATCTGCTTCTAAAACCAAAACGGAGCTATCTAACTGAATGGTTGTCAATGTGTGCATTCAACTGACAGAGTTAAACTCACGTGTGGATTCAGCGGTTTGCAAACCCTTTCTGTGCAGAATCCCAAAACCGCTATTTCCAGCCCAATGCCGGCATCCGTACTAAACAGCAGGAAACTTCGTCTAAAACTCAGGAGAAACGTTTCCTTGAAACTGCTCTGCTGTGCGTTCGTTCACCTAAGAGAGTTGAATCTATGTTGAGATTCAGCGAGTCAGAAACACGTTTCTTCTAGGAGCTGCGTTGGGATATTCCCGAGTGAATGGGACCATAGGCTGTACAGAGAAATATCTGCTTCTAAAACCAAAACGGAGCTATCTAACTGAATGGTTGTCAATGTGTGCATTCAACTGACAGAGTTAAACTCACATGTGGATTCAGCGGTTTGCAAACCCTTTCTGTGCAGAATCCCAAAACCGGTATTTCCAGCCCAATGCCGGCATACGTACTAAAGAGCAGGAAACTTCGTCTAAAACTCAGGAGCAACGTTTCCTTGAAACTGCTCTGCTGTGCGTTCGTTCCCCTAAGAGAATTGAAACTATGTTGAGATTCAGCGAGTCAGAAACACGTTTCTTCTAGGAGCTGCGTTGGGATATTCCCGAGTGAATGGGACCATAGGCTGTACAGAGAAATATCTGCTTCTAAAACCAAAACGGAGCTATCTAACTGAATGGTTGTCAATGTGTGCATTCAACTGACAGAGTTAAACTCACGTTTGGATTCAGCGGTTTACAAACCCTTTCTGTGCAGAATCCCAAAACCGGTAATTCCAGCTCAATGCCGGCATCCGTACTAAACAGCAGGAAACTTCGTCTAAAACTCAGGAGAAACGTTTCCTTGAAACTGCTCTGCTGTGCGTTCGTTCACCTAAGAGAGTTGAAACTATGTTGCGATTCAGCGAGTCAGAAACACGTTTATGCTAGGAGCTGCGTTGGGATATTCCCGAGTGAATGGGACCATAGGCTGTACAGAGAAATATCTGCTTCTGAAACCAAAACGGAGCTATCTAACTGAATGGTTGTCAATGTGTGCATTCAACTGACAGAGTGAAACTCACGTGTGGATTCAGCGGTTTGCAAACCATTTCTGTGCAGAATCCCAAAAACGGTTTGTCCAGCCCAATGCCGGCATCCGTAATAAACAGCAGGAAACTTCGTCTAAAACTCAGGAGAAACGTTTCCTTGAAACTGCTCTGCTGTGCGTTCGTTCACCTAAGATAGTTGAATCTATGTTGAGATTCAGCGAGTCAGAAACACGTTTCTTCTAGGAGCTGCGTTAGGATATTCCCGAGTGAATGGGACCATAGGCTGTGCAGAGTAATATCTGCTTCTAAAACCAAAACGGAGCTATCTAACTGAATGGTTGTCAATGTGTGCATTCAACTGACAGAGTTAAACTCACGTGTGGATTCAGCGGTTTGCAAACCCTTTATGTGCAGAATCCAAAAACCGGTATTTCCAGCCCAATGCCGGCATACGTACTAAAGAGCAGGAAACTTCATCTAAAACTCAGGAGCAACGTTTCCTTGAAACTGCTCTGCTGTGCGTTCGTTCACCTAAGGGAGTTGAATCTATGTTGAGATTCAGCGAGTCAGAAACACGTTTCTTCTAGGAGCTGCGTTGGGATATTCCCGAGTGAATGGGACCATAGGCTGTACAGAGAAATATCTGCTTCTAAAACCAAAACGGAGCTATCTAACTGAATGGTTGTCAATGTGTGCATTCAACTGACAGAGTTAAACTCACGTGTGGATTCAGCGGTTTGTAACCCTTTCTGTGCAGAATCCCAAAACTGGTATTTCCAGCCCAATGCCGGCATCCGTACTAAACAGCAGGAAACTTCGTCTAAAACTCAGGAGAAACTTTTCCTTGAAACTGCTCTGCTGTACGTTCGTTCACCTAAGAGAGTTGAATCTATGTTGAGATTCAGCGAGTCAGAAACACGTTTCTTCTAGGAGGTGCGTTGGGATATTCCCGAGTGAATGGGACCATAGGCTGTACAGAGAAATATCTGCTTCTAAAACCAAAAGTGTGCTATCAAACTGAATGGTTGTCAATGTGTGCATTCAACTGACAGAGTTAAACTCACATGTGGATTCACCGGTTTGCAAACCCTTTCTGTGCAGAATCCCAAAACCGGTATTTCCAGCCCAATGCCGGCATACGTACTAAAGAGCAGGAAACTTCGTCTAAAACTCAGGAGAAACGTTTCCTTGAAACTGCTCTGCTGTGCGTTCGTTCACCTAAGAGAGTTGAATCTATGTTGAGATTCAGCGACTCAGAAACACGTTTCTTCTAGGAGCTGCGTTGGGATATTCCCGAGTGAATGGGACCATAGGATGTACAGAGAAATATCTGCTTCTAAAACCAAAACGGAGCTATCTAACTGAATGGTTGTCAATGTGTGCATTCAACTGACAGAGTTAAACTCACGTGTGGATTCAGCGGTTTGCAAACCCTTTCTGTGCAGAATCCCAAAACCGGTATTTCCAGCCCAATGCCGGCATCCGTACTAAACAGCAGGAAACTTCGTCTAAAACTCAGGAGAAACGTTTCCTTGAAACTGCTCTGCTGTGCGTTCGTTCACCTAAGAGAGTTGAAACTATGTTGAGATTGAGCGAGTCAGAAACACGTTTATGCTAGGAGCTGCGTTGGGATATTCCCGAGTGAATGGGACCATAGGCTGTACAGAGAAATATCTGCTTCTGAAACCAAAACGGAGCTATCTAACTGAATGGTTGTCAATGTGTGCATTCAACTGACAGAGTTAAACTCACGTGTGGATTCAGCGGTTTGCAAACCATTTCTGTGCAGAATCCCAAAACCGGTATGTCCAGCCCAATGCCGGCATCCGTACTAAACAGCAGGAAACTTCGTCTAAAACTCAGGAGAAACGTTTCCTTGAAACTGCTCTGCTGCGCGTTCGATCACCTAAGAGAGTTGAATCTATGTTGAGATTCAGCGAGTCAGAAACACGTTTCTTCTAGGAGGTGCGTTGGGATATTCCCGAGTGAATGGGACCATAGGCTGTACAGAGAAATATCTGCTCTTACAACCAAAAGGGTGGTATCTAACTGAATGGTTGTCAATGTGTGCATTCAACTGACAGAGTTAAACTCACGTTTGGATTCAGCGGTTTACAATCCCTTTCTGTGCAGAATCCCAAAACCGGTAATTCCAGCTCAATGCCGGCATCCGTACTAAACAGCAGGAAACTTCGTCTAAAACTCAGGAGAAACGTTTCCTTGAAACTGCTCTGCTGTGCGTTCGTTCACCTAAGAGAGTTGAAACTATGTTGAGATTCAGCGAGTCAGAAACACGTTTCTTCTAGGAGCTGCGTTGGGATATTCCCGAGCGAATGGGACCATAGGCTGTACAGAGAAATATCTGCTTCTAAAACCAAAAGTGTGCTATCAAACTGAATGGTTGTCAATGTGTGCATTCAACTGACAGAGTTAAACTCACGTGTGGATTCAGCGGTTTGCAAACCCTTTCTGTGCAGAATCCCTAAACCGGTATTTCCAGCCCAATGCCGGCATCCGTACTAAACAGCAGGAAACTTCGTCTAAAACTCAGGAGAAACGTTTCCTTGAATCTGTTCTGCTGTGCGTTCGTTCACCTAAGAGAGTTGAATCTATGTTGAGATTCAGCGAGTCAGAAACACGTTTCTTCTAGGAGCTGCGTTGGGATATTCCCGAGTGAATGGGACCATAGGCTGTACAGAGAAATATCTGCTCTTACAACCAAAAGGGTGGTATCTAACTGAATGGTTGTCAATGTGTGCATTCAACTGACAGAGTTAAACTCACGTTTGGATTCAGCGGTTTACAATCCCTTTCTGTGCAGAATCCCAAAACCGGTAATTCCAGCTCAATGCCGGCATCCGTACTAAACAGCAGGAAACTTCGTCTAAAACTCAGGAGAAACGTTTCCTTGAAACTGCTCTGCTGTGCGTTCGTTCACCTAAGAGAGTTGAAACTATGTTGAGATTCAGCGAGTCAGAAACACGTTTCTTCTAGGAGCTGCGTTGGGATATTCCCGAGCGAATGGGACCATAGTCTGTACAGAGAAATATCTGCTTCTAAAACCAAAAGTGTGCTATCAAACTGAATGGTTGTCAATGTGTGCATTCAACTGACAGAGTTAAACTCACGTGTGGATTCAGCGGTTTGCAAACCCTTTCTGTGCAGAATCCCTAAACCGGTATTTCCAGCCCAATGCCGGCATCCGTACTAAACAGCAGGAAACTTCGTCTAAAACTCAGGAGAAACGTTTCCTTGAAACTGTTCTGCTGTGCGTTCGTTCACCTAAGAGAGTTGAATCTATGTTGAGATTCAGCGAGTCAGAAACACGTTTCTTCTAGGAGCTGCGTTGGGATATTCCCGAGTGAATGGGACCATAGGCTGTACAGAGAAATATCTGCTTCTAAAACCAAAAGTGTGCTATCAAACTGAATGGTTGTCAATGTGTGCATTCAACTGACAGAGTTAAACTCACGTGTGGATTCAGCGGTTTGCAAACCCTTTCTGTGCAGAATCCCAAAACCGGTAATTCCAACCCAATGCCGGCATCCGTACTAAACAGCAGGAAACTTCGTCTAAAACTCAGGAGAAACGTTTCCTTGAAACTGCTCTGCTGTGCGTTCGTTCACCTAAGAGAGTTGAAACTATGTTGAGATTCAGCGAGTCAGAAACACGTTTATGCTAGGAGCTGCGTTGGGATATTCCCGAGTGAATGGGACCATAGGCTGTACAGAGAAATATCTGCTTCTAAAACCAAAACGGAGCTATCTAACTGAATGGTTGTCAATGTGTGCATTCAACTGACAGAGTTAAACTCACGTGTGGATTCAGCGGTTTGCAAACCATTTCTGTGCAGAATCCCAAAACCGGTATGTCCAGCCCAATGCCGGCATCCGTACTAAACAGCAGGAAACTTCGTCTAAAACTCAGGAGAAACGTTTCCTTGAAACTGCTCTGCTGCGCGTTCGATCACCTAAGAGAGTTGAATCTATGTTGAGATTCAGCGAGTCAGAAACACGTTTCTTCTAGGAGGTGCGTTGGGATATTCCCGAGTGAATGGGACCATAGGCTGTACAGAGAAATATCTGCTCTTACAACCAAAAGGGTGGTATCTAACTGAATGGTTGTCAATGTGTGCATTCAACTGACAGAGTTAAACTCACGTTTGGATTCAGCGGTTTACAATCCCTTTCTGTGCAGAATCCCAAAACCGGTAATTCCAGCTCAATGCCGGCATCCGTACTAAACAGCAGGAAACTTCGTCTAAAACTCAGGAGAAACGTTTCCTTGAAACTGCTCTGCTGTGCGTTCCTTCACCTAAGAGAGTTGAAACTATGTTGAGATTCAGCGAGTCAGAAACACGTTTCTTCTAGGAGCTGCGTTGGGATATTCCCGAGCGAATGGGACCATAGGCTGTACAGAGAAATATCTGCTTCTAAAACCAAAAGTGTGCTATCAAACTGAATGGTTGTCAATGTGTGCATTCAACTGACAGAGTTAAACTCACGTGTGGATTCAGCGGTTTGCAAACCCTTTCTGTGCAGAATCCCTAAACCGGTATTTCCAGCCCAATGCCGGCATCCGTACTAAACAGCAGGAAACTTCGTCTAAAACTCAGGAGAAACGTTTCCTTGAATCTGTTCTGCTGTGCGTTCGTTCACCTAAGAGAGTTGAATCTATGTTGAGATTCAGCGAGTCAGAAACACGTTTCTTCTAGGAGCTGCGTTGGGATATTCCCGAGTGAATGGGACCATAGGCTGTACAGAGAAATATCTGCTTCTAAAACCAAAAGTGTGCTATCAAACTGAATGGTTGTCAATGTGTGCATTCAACTGACAGAGTTAAACTCACGTGTGGATTCAGCGGTTTGCAAACCCTTTCTGTGCAGAATCCCAAAACCGGTAATTCCAACCCAATGCCGGCATACGTACTAAACAGCAGGAAACTTCGTCTAAAACTCAGGAGAAACGTTTCCTTGAAACTGCTCTGCTGTGCGTTCGTTCACCTAAGAGAGTTGAATCTATGTTGAGATTCAGCGAGTCAGAAACACGTTTCTTCTAGGAGCTGCGTTGGGATACTCCCGAGTGAATGGGACCATAGGCTGTACAGAGAAATATCTGCTTCTAAAACCAAAACGGAGCTATCTAACTGAATGGTTGTCAATGTGTGCATTCAACTGACAGAGTTAAACTCACGTGTGGATTCAGCGGTTTGCAAACCCTGTCTGTGCAGAATCCCAAAACCGGTATTTCCAGCCCAATGCCGGCATACGTACTAAAAAGCAGGAAACTTCGTCTAAAACTCAGGAGAAACGTTTCCTTGAAACTGCTCTGCTGTGCGTTCGTTCACCTAAGAGAGTTGAATCTATGTTGAGATTCAGCGAGTCAGAAACACGTTTCTTCTAGGAGCTGCGTTGGGATATTCCCGAGCGAATGGGACCATAGGCTGTACAGAGAAATATCTGCTTCTAAAACCAAAACGGAGCTATCTAACTGAATGGTTGTCAATGTGTGCATTCAACTGACAGAGTTAAACTCACGTGTGGATTCAGCGGTTTGCAAACCCTTTCTGTGCAGAATCCCAAAACCGGTATTTCCAGCCCAATGCCGGCATACGTACTAAACAGCAGGAAACTTCGTCTAAAACTCAGGAGAAACGTTTCCTTGAAACTGCTCTGCTGCGCGTTCGATCACCTAAGAGAGTTGAATCTATGTTGAGATTCAGCGAGTCAGAAACACGTTTCTTCTAGGAGCTGCGTTGGGATATTCCCGAGTGAATGGGACCATAGGCTGTACAGAGAAATATCTGCTTCTAAACCAAAAGTGTGCTATCAAACTGAATGGTTGTCAATGTGTGCATTCAACTGACAGAGTTAAACTCACGTGTGGATTCAGCGGTTTCCAAACCCTTTCTGTGCAGAATCCCAAAACCGGTATTTCCAGCCCAATGCCGGCATACGTACTAAACAGCAGGAAACTTCTTCTAAAACTCAGGAGAAACGTTTCCTTGAAACTGCTCTGCTGTGCGTTCGTTCACCTAAGAGAGTTGAATCTATGTTGAGATTCAGCGAGTCAGAAACACGTTTCTTCTAGGAGCTGCGTTGGGACATTCCCGAGTGAATGGGACCATAGGCTGTACAGAGAAATATCTACTTCTAAATCCAAAAGTGTGCTATCAAACTGAATGGTTGTCAATGTGTGCATTCAACTGACAGAGTTAAACTCACGTGTGGATTCAGCGGTTTGCAAACCCTTTCTGTGCAGAATCCCAAAACCGGTAATTCCAACCCAATGCCGGCATACGTACTAAACAGCAGGAAACTTCGTCTAAAACTCAGGAGAAACGTTTCCTTGAAACTGCTCTGCTGTGCGTTCGTTCACCTAAGAGAGTTGAATCTATGTTGAGATTCAGCGAGTCAGAAACACGTTTCTTCTAGGAGCTGCGTTGGGATACTCCCGAGTGAATGGGACCATAGGCTGTACAGAGAAATATCTGCTTCTAAAACCAAAACGGAGCTATCTAACTGAATGGTTGTCAATGTGTGCATTCAACTGACAGAGTTAAACTCACGTGTGGATTCAGCGGTTTGCAAACCATTTCTGTGCAGAATCCCAAAACCGGTATTTCCAGCCCAATGCCGACATACGTACTAAACAGCAGGAAACTTCGTCTAAGACTCAAGAGAAACGTTTCCTTGAAACTGCTCTGCTGTGCGATCGTTCACCTAAGAGAGTTGAATCTATGTTGAGATTCAGCGAGTCAGAAACACGTTTCTTCTAGGAGCTGCGTTGGGATATTCCCGAGCGAATGGGACCATAGGCTGTACAGAGAAATATCTGCTTCTAAAACCAAAACGGAGCTATCTAACTGAATGGTTGTCAATGTGTGCATTCAACTGACAGAGTTAAACTCACGTGTGGATTCAGCGGTTTGCAAACCCTTTCTGTGCAGAATCCGAAAACCGGTATTTCCAGCCCAATGCCGGCATCCGTACTAAACAGCAGGAAACTTCGTCTAAAACTCAGGAGAAACGTTTCCTTGAAACTGCTCTGCTGTGCGTTAGATCACCTAAGAGAGTTGAATCTATGTTGAGATTCAGCGAGTCAGAAACACGTTTCTTCTAGGAGCTGCGTTGGGATATTCCCGAGTGAATGGGACCATAGGCTGTACAGAGAAATATCTGCTCCTACAACCAAAAGGGTGGTATCTAACTGAATGGTTGTCAATGTGTGCATTCAACTGACAGAGTTAAACTCACGTTTGGATTCAGCGGTTTACAAACCCTTTCTGTGCAGAATCCCAAAACCGGTAATTCCAGCTCAATGCCGGCATCCGTACTAAACAGCAGGAAACTTCGTCTAAAACTCAGGAAAAACGTTTCCTTGAAACTGCTCTGCTGTGCGTTCGTTCACCTAAGAGAGTTGAAACTATGTTGCGATTCAGTGAGTCAGAAACACGTTTCTTCTAGGAGCTGCGTTGGGATATTCCCGAGTGAATGGGACCATAGGCTGTACAGAGAAATATCTGCTTCTGAAACCAAAACGGAGCTATCTAACTGAATGGTTGTCAATGTGTGCATTCAACTGACAGAGTGAAACTCACGTGTGGATTCAGCGGTTTGCAAACCATTTCTGTGCAGAATCCCAAAACCGGTATGTCCAGCCCAATGCCGGCATCCGTACTAAACAGCAGGAAACTTCGTCTAAAACTCAGGAGAAACGTTTCCTTGAAACTGCTCTGCTGTGCGTTCGTTCACCTAAGATAGTTGAATCTATGTTGAGATTCAGCGAGTCAGAAACACGTTTCTTCAAGGAGCTGCGTTAGGATATTCCCGAGTGAATGGGACCATAGGCTGTGCAGAGTAATATCTGCTTCTAAAACCAAAACGGAGCTATCTAACTGAATGGTTGTCAATGTGTGCATTCAACTGACAGAGTTAAACTCACGTGTTGATTCAGCGGTTTGCAAACCCTTTATGTGCAGAATCCAAAAACCGGTATTTCCAGCCCAATGCCGGCATACGTACTAAAGAGCAGGAAACTTCGTCTAAAACTCAGGAGCAACGTTTCCTTGAAACTGCTCTGCTGTGCGTTCGTTCACCTAAGGGAGTTGAATCTATGTTGAGATTCAGCGAGTCAGAAACACGTTTCTTCTAGGAGCTGCGTTGGGATATTCCCGAGTGAATGGGACCATAGGCTGTACAGAGAAATATCTGCTTCTAAAACCAAAAGTGTGCTATCAAACTGAATGGTTGTCAATGTGTGCATTCAACTGACAGAGTTAAACTCACGTGTGGATTCAGCGGTTTGCAAACCATTTCTGTGCAGAATCCCAAAACCGGTATGTCCAGCCCAATGCCGGCATCCGTACTAAACAGCAGGAAACTTCGTCTAAAACTCAGGAGAAACGTTTCCTTGAAACTGCTCTGCTGCGCGTTCGATCACCTAAGAGAGTTGAATCTATGTTGAGATTCAGCGAGTCAGAAACACGTTTCTTCTAGGAGCTGCGTTGGGACATTCCCGAGTGAATGGGACCATAGGCTGTACAGAGAAATATCTGCTTCTAAATCCAAAAGTGTGCTATCAAACTGAATGGTTGTCAATGTGTGCATTCAACTGACAGAGTTAAACTCACGTGTGGATTCAGCGGTTTGCAAACCCTTTCTGTGCAGAATCCCAAAACCGGTAATTCCAACCCAATGCCGGCATACGTACTAAACAGCAGGAAACTTCGTCTAAAACTCAGGAGAAACGTTTCCTTGAAACTGCTCTGCTGTGCGTTCGTTCACCTAAGAGAGTTGAATCTATGTTGAGATTCAGCGAGTCAGAAACACGTTTCTTCTAGGAGCTGCGTTGGGATACTCCCGAGTGAATGGGACCATAGGCTGTACAGAGAAATATCTGCTTCTAAAACCAAAACGGAGCTATCTAACTGAATGGTTGTCAATGTGTGCATTCAACTGACAGAGTTAAACTCACGTGTGGATTCAGCGGTTTGCAAACCATTTCTGTGCAGAATCCCAAAACCGGTATTTCCAGCCCAATGCCGACATACGTACTAAACAGCAGGAAACTTCGTCTAAGACTCAAGAGAAACGTTTCCTTGAAACTGCTCTGCTGTGCGATCGTTCACCTAAGAGAGTTGAATCTATGTTGAGATTCAGCGAGTCAGAAACACGTTTCTTCTAGGAGCTGCGTTGGGATATTCCCGAGCGAATGGGACCATAGGCTGTACAGAGAAATATCTGCTTCTAAAACCAAAACGGAGCTATCTAACTGAATGGTTGTCAATGTGTGCATTCAACTGACAGAGTTAAACTCACGTGTGGATTCAGCGGTTTGCAAACCCTTTCTGTGCAGAATCCGAAAACCGGTATTTCCAGCCCAATGCCGGCATCCGTACTAAACAGCAGGAAACTTCGTCTAAAACTCAGGAGAAACGTTTCCTTGAAACTGCTCTGCTGTGCGTTAGATCACCTAAGAGAGTTGAATCTATGTTGAGATTCAGCGAGTCAGAAACACGTTTCTTCTAGGAGCTGCGTTGGGATATTCCCGAGTGAATGGGACCATAGGCTGTACAGAGAAATATCTGCTCCTACAACCAAAAGGGTGGTATCTAACTGAATGGTTGTCAATGTGTGCATTCAACTGACAGAGTTAAACTCACGTTTGGATTCAGCGGTTTACAAACCCTTTCTGTGCAGAATCCCAAAACCGGTAATTCCAGCTCAATGCCGGCATCCGTACTAAACAGCAGGAAACTTCGTCTAAAACTCAGGAAAAACGTTTCCTTGAAACTGCTCTGCTGTGCGTTCGTTCACCTAAGAGAGTTGAAACTATGTTGCGATTCAGTGAGTCAGAAACACGTTTCTTCTAGGAGCTGCGTTGGGATATTCCCGAGTGAATGGGACCATAGGCTGTACAGAGAAATATCTGCTTCTGAAACCAAAACGGAGCTATCTAACTGAATGGTTGTCAATGTGTGCATTCAACTGACAGAGTTAAACTCACGTGTGGATTCAGCGGTTTGCAAACCATTTCTGTGCAGAATCCCAAAACCGGTATGTCCAGCCCAATGCCGGCATCCGTACTAAACAGCAGGAAACTTCGTCTAAAACTCAGGAGAAACGTTTCCTTGAAACTGCTCTGCTGTGCGTTCGTTCACCTAAGAGAGTTGAATCTATGCTGAGATTCAGCGAGTCAGAAACACGTTTCTTCTAGGAGCTGCGTTGGGATATTCCCGAGTGAATGGGACCATAGGCTGTACAGAGAAATATCTGCTTCTAAAACCAAAAGTGTGCTATCAAACTGAATGGTTGTCAATGTGTGCATTCAACTGACAGAGTTAAACTCACGTGTGGATTCAGCGGTTTGCAAACCCTTTCTGTGCAGAATCCCAAAACCGCTATTTCCAGCCCAATGCCGGCATCCGTACTAAACAGCAGGAAACTTCGTCTAAAACTCAGGAGAAACGTTTCCTTGAAACTGCTCTGCTGTGCGTTTGTTCACCTAAGAGAATTGAAACTATGTTGAGATTCAGCGAGTCAGAAACACGTTTCTTCTAGGAGCTGCGTTGGGATATTCCCGAGTGAATGGGACCATAGGCTGTACAGAGAAATATCTGCTTCTAAAACCAAAACGGAGCTATCTAACTGAATGGTTGTCAATGTGTGCATTCAACTGACAGAGTTAAACTCACGTTTGGATTCAGCGGTTTACAAACCCTTTCTGTGCAGAATCCCAAAACCGGTAATTCCAGCTCAATGCCGGCATCCGTACTAAACAGCAGGAAACTTCGTCTAAAACTCAGGAGAAACGTTTCCTTGAAACTGCTCTGCTGTGCGTTCGTTCACCTAAGAGAGTTGAAACTATGTTGCGATTCAGCGAGTCAGAAACACGTTTATGCTAGGAGCTGCGTTGGGATATTCCCGAGTGAATGGGACCATAGGCTGTACAGAGAAATATCTGCTTCTGAAACCAAAACGGAGCTATCTAACTGAATGGTTGTCAATGTGTGCATTCAACTGACAGAGTGAAACTCACGTGTGGATTCAGCGGTTTGCAAACCATTTCTGTGCAGAATCCCAAAACCGGTTTGTCCAGCCCAATGCCTGCATCCGTACTAAACAGCAGGAAACTTCGTCTAAAACTCAGGAGAAACGTTTCCTTGAAACTGCTCTGCTGTGCGTTCGTTCACCTAAGATAGTTGAATCTATGTTGAGATTCAGCGAGTCAGAAACACGTTTCTTCTAGGAGCTGCGTTAGGATATTCCCGAGTGAATGGGACCATAGGCTGTGCAGAGTAATATCTGCTTCTAAAACCAAAACGGAGCTATCTAACTGAATGGTTGTCAATGTGTGCATTCAACTGACAGAGTTAAACTCACGTGTTGATTCAGCGGTTTGCAAACCCTTTATGTGCAGAATCCAAAAACCGGTATTTCCAGCCCAATGCCGGCATACGTACTAAAGAGCAGGAAACTTCGTCTAAAACTCAGGAGCAACGTTTCCTTGAAACTGCTCTGCTGTGCGTTCGTTCACCTAAGGGAGTTGAATCTATGTTGAGATTCAGCGAGTCAGAAACACGTTTCTTCTAGGAGCTGCGTTGGGATATTCCCGAGTGAATGGGACCATAGGCTGTACAGAGAAATATCTGCTTCTAAAACCAAAACGGAGCTATCTAACTGAATGGTTGTCAATGTGTGAATTCAACTGACAGAGTTAAACTCACGTGTGGATTCAGCGGTTTGTAACCCTTTCTGTGCAGAATCCCAAAACCGGTATTTCCAGCCCAATGCCGGCATCCGTACTAAACAGCAGGAAACTTCGTCTAAAACTCAGGAGAAACTTTTCCTTGAAACTGCTCTGCTGTACGTTCGTTCACCTAAGAGAGTTGAATCTATATTGAGATTCAGCGAGTCAGAAACACGTTTCTTCTAGGAGCTGCGTTGGGATATTCCCGAGTGAATGGGACCATAGGCTGTACAGAGAAATATCTGCTTCTAAAACCAAAAGTGTGCTATCAAACTGAATGGTTGTCAATGTGTGCATTCAACTGACAGAGTTAAACTCACATGTGGATTCAGCGGTTTGCAAACCCTTTCTGTGCAGAATCCCAAAACCGGTATTTCCAGCCCAATGCCGGCATACGTACTAAACAGCAGGAAACTTCGTCTAAAACTCAGGAGAAAAGTTTCCTTGAAACTGCTCTGCTGTGCGTTCGTTCACCTAAGAGAGTTGAAACTATGTTGAGATTCAGCGAGTCAGAAACACGTTTATGCTAGGAGCTGCGTTGGAATATTCCCGAGTGAATGGGACCATAGGCTGTACAGAGAAATATCTGCTTCTGAAACCAAAACGGAGCTATCTAACTGAATGGTTGTCAATGTGTGCATTCAACTGACAGAGTTAAACTCACGTGTGGATTCAGCGGTTTGCAAACCATTTCTGTGCAGAATCCCAAAACCGGTATTTCCAGCCCAATGCCGGCATCCGTACTAAACAGCAGGAAACTTCGTCTAAAACTCAGGAGAAACGTTTCCTTGAAACTGCTCTGCTGCGCGTTCGATCACCTAAGAGAGTTGAATCTATGTTGAGATTCAGCGAGTCAGAAACACGTTTCTTCTAGGAGGTGCGTTGGGATATTCCCGAGTGAATGGGACCATAGGCTGTACAGAGAAATATCTGCTCTTACAACCAAAAGGGTGGTATCTAACTGAATGGTTGTCAATGTGTGCATTCAACTGACAGAGTTAAACTCACGTTTGGATTCAGCGGTTTACAATCCCATTCTGTGCAGAATCCCAAAACCGGTAATTCCAGCTCAATGCCGGCATCCGTACTAAACAGCAGGAAACTTCGTCTAAAACTCAGGAGAAACGTTTCCTTGAAACTGCTCTGCTGTGCGTTCGTTCACCTAAGAGAGTTGAAACTATGTTGAGATTCAGCGAGTCAGAAACACGTTTCTTCTAGGAGCTGCGTTGGGATATTCCCGAGCAAATGGGACCATAGGCTGTACAGAGAAATATCTGCTTCTAAAACCAAAAGTGTGCTATCAAACTGAATGGTTGTCAATGTGTGCATTCAACTGACAGAGTTAAACTCACGTGTGGATTCAGCGGTTTGCAAACCCTTTCTGTGCAGAATCCCTAAACCAGTATTTCCAGCCCAATGCCGGCATCCGTACTAAACAGCAGGAAACTTCGTCTAAAACTCAGGAGAAACGTTTCCTTGTAACTGTTCTGCTGTGCGTTCGTTCACCTAAGAGAGTTGAATCTATGTTGAGATTCAGCGAGTCAGAAACACGTTTCTTCTAGGAGCTGCGTTGGGACATTCCCGAGTGAATGGGACCATAGGCTGTACAGAGAAATATCTGCTTCTAAATCCAAAAGTGTGCTATCAAACTGAATGGTTGTCAATGTGTGCATTCAACTGACAGAGTTAAACTCACGTGTGGATTCAGCGGTTTGCAAACCCTTTCTGTGCAGAATCCCAAAACCGGTAATTCCAACCCAATGCCGGCATACGTACTAAACAGCAGGAAACTTCGTCTAAAACTCAGGAGAAACGTTTCCTTGAAACTGCTCTGCTGTGCGTTCGTTCACCTAAGAGAGTTGAATCTATGTTGAGATTCAGCGAGTCAGAAACACGTTTCTTCTAGGAGCTGCGTTGGGATACTCCCGATTGAATGGGACCATAGGCTGTACAGAGAAATATCTGCTTCTAAAACCAAAACGGAGCTATCTAACTGAATGGTTGTCAATGTGTGCATTCAACTGACAGAGTTAAACTCACGTGTGGATTCAGCGGTTTGCAAACCATTTCTGTGCAGAATCCCAAAACCGGTATTTCCAGCCCAATGCCGGCATACGTACTAAACAGCAGGAAACTTCGTCTAAGACTCAAGAGAAACGTTTCCTTGAAACTGCTGTGCTGTGCCATCGTTCACCTAAGAGAGTTGAATCTATGTTGAGATTCAGCGAGTCAGAAACACGTTTCTTCTAGGAGCTGCGTTGGGATATTCCCGAGCGAATGGGACCATAGGCTGTACAGAGAAATATCTGCTTCTAAAACCAAAACGGAGCTATCTAACTGAATGGTTGTCAATGTGTGCATTCAACTGACAGAGTTAAACTCACGTGTGGATTCAGCGGTTTGCAAACCCTTTCTGTGCAGAATCCGAAAACCGGTATTTCCAGCCCAATGCCGGCATCCGTACTAAACAGCAGGAAACTTCGTCTAAAACTCAGGAGAAACGTTTCCTTGAAACTGCTCTGCTGTGCGTTCGATCACCTAAGAGAGTTGAATCTATGTTGAGATTCAGCGAGTCAGAAACACGTTTCTTCTAGGAGCTGCGTTGGGATATTCCCGAGTGAATGGGACCATAGGCTGTACAGAGAAATATCTGCTCCTACAACCAAAAGGGTGGTATCTAACTGAATGGTTGTCAATGTGTGCATTCAACTGACAGAGTTAAACTCACGTTTGGATTCAGCGGTTTACAAACCCTTTCTGTGCAGAATCCCAAAACCGGTAATTCCAGCTCAATGCCGGCATCCGTACTAAACAGCAGGAAACTTCGTCTAAAACTCAGGAAAAACGTTTCCTTGAAACTGCTCTGCTGTGCGTTCGTTCACCTAAGAGAGTTGAAACTATGTTGCGATTCAGTGAGTCAGAAACACGTTTCTTCTAGGAGCTGCGTTGGGATATTCCCGAGTGAATGGGACCATAGGCTGTACAGAGAAATATCTGCTTCTGAAACCAAAACGGAGCTATCTAACTGAATGGTTGTCAATGTGTGCATTCAACTGACAGAGTTAAACTCACGTGTGGATTCAGCGGTTTGCAAACCATTTCTGTGCAGAATCCCAAAACCGGTATGTCCAGCCCAATGCCGGCATCCGTACTAAACAGCAGGAAACTTCGTCTAAAACTCAGGAGAAACGTTTCCTTGAAACTGCTCTGCTGTGCGTTCGTTCACCTAAGAGAGTTGAATCTATGCTGAGATTCAGCGAGTCAGAAACACGTTTCTTCTAGGAGCTGCGTTGGGATATTCCCGAGTGAATGGGACCATAGGCTGTACAGAGAAATATCTGCTCTTACAACCAAAAGGGTGGTATCTAACTGAATGGTTGTCAATGTGTGCATTCAACTGACAGAGTTAAACTCACGTTTGGATTCAGCGGTTTACAATCCCATTCTGTGCAGAATCCCAAAACCGGTAATTCCAGCTCAATGCCGGCATCCGTACTAAACAGCAGGAAACTTCGTCTAAAACTCAGGAGAAACGTTTCCTTGAAACTGCTCTGCTGTGCGTTCGTTCACCTAAGAGAGTTGAAACTATGTTGAGATTCAGCGAGTCAGAAACACGTTTCTTCTAGGAGCTGCGTTGGGATATTCCCGAGCGAATGGGACCATAGGCTGTACAGAGAAATATCTGCTTCTAAAACCAAAAGTGTGCTATCAAACTGAATGGTTGTCAATGTGTGCATTCAACTGACAGAGTTAAACTCACGTGTGGATTCAGCGGTTTGCAAACCCTTTCTGTGCAGAATCCCTAAACCGGTATATCCAGCCCAATGCCGGCATCCGTACTAAACAGCAGGAAACTTCGTCTAAAACTCAGGAGAAACGTTTCCTTGTAACTGTTCTGCTGTGCGTTCGTTCACCTAAGAGAGTTGAATCTATGTTGAGATTCAGCGAGTCAGAAACACGTTTCTTCTAGGAGCTGCGTTGGGACATTCCCGAGTGAATGGGACCATAGGCTGTACAGAGAAATATCTGCTTCTAAATCCAAAAGTGTGCTATCAAACTGAATGGTTGTCAATGTGTGCATTCAACTGACAGAGTTGAACTCACGTGTGGATTCAGCGGTTTGCAAACCCTTTCTGTGCAGAATCCCAAAACCGGTAATTCCAACCCAATGCCGGCATACGTACTAAACAGCAGGAAACTTCGTCTAAAACTCAGGAGAAACGTTTCCTTGAAACTGCTCTGCTGTGCGTTCGTTCACCTAAGAGAGTTGAATCTATGTTGAGATTCAGCGAGTCAGAAACACGTTTCTTCTAGGAGCTGCGTTGGGATACTCCCGAGTGAATGGGACCATAGGCTGTACAGAGAAATATCTGCTTCTAAAACCAAAACGGAGCTATCTAACTGAATGGTTGTCAATGTGTGCATTCAACTGACAGAGTTAAACTCACGTGTGGATTCAGCGGTTTGCAAACCATTTCTGTGCAGAATCCCAAAACCGGTATTTCCAGCCCAATGCCGGCATACGTACTAAACAGCAGGAAACTTCGTCTAAGACTCAAGAGAAACGTTTCCTTGAAACTGCTCTGCTGTGCGATCGTTCACCTAAGAGAGTTGAATCTATGTTGAGATTCAGCGAGTCAGAAACACGTTTCTTCTAGGAGCTGCGTTGGGATATTCCCGAGTGAATGGGACCATAGGCTGTACAGAGAAATATCTGCTCCTACAACCAAAAGGGTGGTATCTAACTGAATGGTTGTCAATGTGTGCATTCAACTGACAGAGTTAAACTCACGTTTGGATTCAGCGGTTTACAAACCCTTTCTGTGCAGAATCCCAAAACCGGTAATTCCAGCTCAATGCCGGCATCCGTACTAAACAGCAGTAAACTTCGTCTAAAACTCAGGAGAAACGTTTCCTTGAAACTGCTCTGCTGTGCGTTCGTTCACCTAAGAGAGTTGAAACTATGTTGCGATTCAGCGAGTCAGAAACACGTTTATGCTAGGAGCTGCGTTGGGATATTCCCGAGTGAATGGGACCATAGGCTGTACAGAGAAATATCTGCTTCTGAAACCAAAACGGAGCTATCTAACTGAATGGTTGTCAATGTGTGCATTCAACTGACAGAGTGAAACTCACGTGTGGATTCAGCGGTTTGCAAACCATTTCTGTGCAGAATCCCAAAACCGGTTTGTCCAGCCCAATGCCGGCATCCGTACTAAACAGCAGGAAACTTCGTCTAAAACTCAGGAGAAACGTTTCCTTGAAACTGCTCTGCTGTGCGTTCGTTCACCTAAGATAGTTGAATCTATGTTGAGATTCAGCGAGTCAGAAACACGTTTCTTCTAGGAGCTGCGTTAGGATATTCCCGAGTGAATGGGACCATAGGCTGTGCAGAGTAATATCTGCTTCTAAAACCAAAACGGAGCTATCTAACTGAATGGTTGTCAATGTGTGCATTCAACTGACAGAGTTAAACTCACGTGTGGATTCAGCGGTTTGCAAACCCTTTATGTGCAGAATCCAAAAACCGGTATTTCCAGCCCAATGCCGGCATACGTACTAAAGAGCAGGAAACTTCATCTAAAACTCAGGAGCAACGTTTCCTTGAAACTGCTCTGCTGTGCGTTCGTTCACCTAAGGGAGTTGAATCTATGTTGAGATTCAGCGAGTCAGAAACACGTTTCTTCTAGGAGCTGCGTTGGGATATTCCCGAGTGAATGGGACCATAGGCTGTACAGAGAAATATCTGCTTCTAAAACCAAAACGGAGCTATCTAACCGAATGGTTGTCAATGTGTGCATTCAACTGACAGAGTTAAACTCACGTGTGGATTCAGCGGTTTGTAACCCTTTCTGTGCAGAATCCCAAAACTGGTATTTCCAGCCCAATGCCGGCATCCGTACTAAACAGCAGGAAACTTCGTCTAAAACTCAGGAGAAACGTTTCCTTGAAACTGCTCTGCTGCGCGTTCGATCACCTAAGAGAGTTGAATCTATGTTGAGATTCAGCGAGTCAGAAACACGTTTCTTCTAGGAGGTGCGTTGGGATATTCCCGAGTGAATGGGACCATAGGCTGTACAGAGAAATATCTGCTCTTACAACCAAAAGGGTGGTATCTAACTGAATGGTTGTCAATGTGTGCATTCAACTGACAGAATTAAACTCACGTTTGGATTCAGCGGTTTACAATCCCTTTCTGTGCAGAATCCCAAAACCGGTAATTCCAGCTCAATGCCGGCATCCGTACTAAACAGCAGGAAACTTCGTCTAAAACTCAGGAGAAACGTTTCCTTAAAACTGCTCTGCTGTGCGTTCGTTCACCTAAGAGAGTTGAAACTATGTTGAGATTCAGCGAGTCAGAAACACGTTTCTTCTAGGAGCTGCGTTGGGATATTCCCGAGCGAATGGGACCATAGGCTGTACAGAGAAATATCTGCTTCTAAAACCAAAAGTGTGCTATCAAACTGAATGGTTGTCAATGTGTGCATTCAACTGACAGAGTTAAACTCACGTGTGGATTCAGCGGTTTGCAAACCCTTTCTGTGCAGAATCCCTAAACCGGTATTTACAGCCCAATGCCGGCATCCGTACAAAACAGCAGGAAACTTCGTCTAAAACTCAGGAGAAACGTTTCCTTGAAACTGTTCTGCTGTGCGTTCGTTCACCTAAGAGAGTTGAATCTATGTTGAGATTCAGCGAGTCAGAAACACGTTTCTTCTAGGAGCTGCGTTGGGATATTCCCGAGTGAATGGGACCATAGACTGTACAGAGAAATATCTGCTTCTAAAACCAAAAGTGTGCTATCAAACTGAATGGTTGTCAATGTGTGCATTCAACTGACAGAGTTAAACTCACGTGTGGATTCAGCGGTTTGCAAACCCTTTCTGTGCAGAATCCCAAAACCGGTAATTCCAACCCAATGCCGGCATCCGTACTAAACAGCAGGAAACTTCGTCTAAAACTCAGGAGAAACGTTTCCTTGAAACTGCTCTGCTGTGCGTTCGTTCACCTAAGAGAGTTGAAACTATGTTGAGATTCAGCGAGTCAGAAACACGTTTATGCTAGGAGCTGCGTTGGGATATTCCCGAGTGAATGGGACCATAGGCTGTACAGAGAAATATCTGCTTCTAAAACCAAAACGGAGCTATCTAACTGAATGGTTGTCAATGTGTGCATTCAACTGACAGAGTTAAACTCACGTGTGGATTCAGCGGTTTGCAAACCATTTCTGTGCAGAATCCCAAAACCGGTATGTCCAGCCCAATGCCGGCATCCGTACTAAACAGCAGGAAACTTCGTCTAAAACTCAGGAGAAACGTTTCCTTGAAACTGCTCTGCTGCGCGTTCGATCACCTAAGAGAGTTGAATCTATGTTGAGATTCAGCGAGTCAGAAACACGTTTCTTCTAGGAGGTGCGTTGGGATATTCCCGAGTGAATGGGACCATAGGCTGTACAGAGAAATATCTGCTCTTACAACCAAAAGGGTGGTATCTAACTGAATGGTTGTCAATGTGTGCATTCAACTGACAGAGTTAAACTGACGTTTGGATTCAGCGGTTTACAATCCCTTTCTGTGCAGAATCCCAAAACCGGTAATTCCAGCTCAATGCCGGCATCCGTACTAAACAGCAGGAAACTTCGTCTAAAACTCAGGAGAAACGTTTCCTTGAAACTGCTCTGCTGTGCGTTCGTTCACCTAAGAGAGTTGAATCTATGTTGAGATTCAGCGAGTCAGAAACACGTTTCTTCTAGGAGCTGCGTTGGGATACTCCCGAGTGAATGGGACCATAGGCTGTACAGAGAAATATCTGCTTCTAAAACCAAAACGGAGCTATCTAACTGAATGGTTGTCAATGTGTGCATTCAACTGACAGAGTTAAACTCACGTGTGGATTCAGCGGTTTGCAAACCCTGTCTGTGCAGAATCCCAAAACCGGTATTTCCAGCCCAATGCCGGCATACGTACTAAACAGCAGGAAACTTCGTCTAAGAATCAAGAGAAACGTTTCCTTGAAACTTCTCTGCTGTGCGTTCGTTCACCTAAGAGAGTTGAATCTATGTTGAGATTCAGCGAGTCAGAAACACGTTTCTTCTAGGAGCTGCGTTGGGATATTCCCGAGCGAATGGGACCATAGGCTGTACAGAGAAATATCTGCTTCTAAAACCAAAACGGAGCTATCTAACTGAATGGTTGTCAATGTGTGCATTCAACTGACAGAGTTAAACTCACGTGTGGATTCAGCGGTTTGCAAACCCTTTCTGTGCAGAATCCCAAAACCGGTATTTCCAGCCCAATGCCGGCATACGTACTAAACAGCAGGAAACTTCGTCTAAAACTCAGGAGAAACGTTTCCTTGAAACTGCTCTGCTGTGCGTTCGATCACCTAAGAGAGTTGAATCTATGTTGAGATTCAGCGAGTCAGAAACACGTTTCTTCTAGGAGCTGCGTTGGGATATTCCCGAGTGAATGGGACCATAGACTGTACAGAGAAATATCTGCTCCTACAACCAAAAGGGTGGTATCTAACTGAATGGTTGTCAATGTGTGCATTCAACTGACAGAATTAAACTCACGTTTGGATTCAGCGGTTTACAAACCCTTTCTGTGCAGAATCCCAAAACCGGTAATTCCAGCTCAATGCCGGCATCCGTACTAAACAGCAGGAAACTTCGTCTAAAACTCAGGAGCAACGTTTCCTTGAAACTGCTCTGCTGTGCGTTCGTTCACCTAAGAGAATTGGAACTATGTTGAGATTCAGCGAGTCAGAAACACGTTTCTTCTAGGAGCTGCGTTGGGATATTCCCGAGTGAATGGGACCATAGGCTGTACAGAGAAATATCTGCTTCTAAAACCAAAAGTGTGCTATCAAACTGAATGGTTGTCAATGTGTGCATTCAACTGACAGAGTTAAACTCACGTGTGGATTCAGCGGTTTGCAAACCCTTTCTGTGCAGAATCCCAAAACCGGTAATTCCAACCCAATGCCAGCATCCGTACTAAACAGCAGGAAATTTCGTCTAAAACTCAGGAGAAACGTTTCCTTGAAACTGCTCTGCTGTGCGTTCGTTCACCTAAGAGAGTTGAAACTATGTTGAGATTCAGCGAGTCAGAAACACGTTTATGCTAGGAGCTGCGTTGGGATATTCCCGAGTGAATGGGACCATAGGCTGTACAGAGAAATATCTGCTTCTGAAACCAAAACGGAGCTATCTAACTGAATGGTTGTCAATGTGTGCATTCAACTGACAGAGTTAAACTCACGTGTGGATTCAGCGGTTTGCAAACCATTTCTGTGCAGAATCCCAAAACCGGTATGTCCAGCCCAATGCCGGCATCCGTACTAAACAGCAGGAAACTTCGTCTAAAACTCAGGAGAAACGTTTCCTTGAAACTGCTCTGCTGCGCGTTCGATCACCTAAGAGAGTTGAATCTATGTTGAGATTCAGCGAGTCAGAAACACGTTTCTTCTAGGAGGTGCGTTGGGATATTCCCGAGTGAATGGGACCATAGGCTGTACAGAGAAATATCTGCTCTTACAACCAAAAGGGTGGTATCTAACTGAATGGTTGTCAATGTGTGCATTCAACTGACAGAGTTAAACTCACGTTTGGATTCAGCGGTTTACAATCCCTTTCTGTGCAGAATCCCAAAACCGGTAATTCCAGCCCAATGCCGGCATCCGTACTAAACAGCAGGAAACTTCGTCTAAAACTCAGGAGAAACGTTTCCTTGAAACTGCTCTGCTGTGCCTTCGTTCACCTAAGAGAGTTGAAACTATGTTGAGATTCAGCGAGTCAGAAACACGTTTCTTCTAGGAGCTGCGTTGGGATATTCCCGAGCGAATGGGACCATAGGCTGTACAGAGAAATATCTGCTTCTAAAACCAAAAGTGTGCTATCAAACTGAATGGTTGTCAATGTGTGCATTCAACTGACAGAGTTAAACTCACGTGTGGATTCAGCGGTTTGCAAACCCTTTCTGTGCAGAATCCCTAAACCGGTATTTCCAGCCCAATGCCGGCATCCGTACTAAACAGCAGGAAACTTCGTCTAAAACTCAGGAGAAACGTTTCCTTGAATCTGTTCTGCTGTGCGTTCGTTCACCTAAGAGAGTTGAATCTATGTTGAGATTCAGCGAGTCAGAAACACGTTTCTTCAAGGAGCTGCGTTGGGATATTCCCGAGTGAATGGGACCATAGGCTGTACAGAGAAATATCTGCTCTTACAACCAAAAGGGTGGTATCTAACTGAATGGTTGTCAATGTGTGCATTCAACTGACAGAGTTAAACTCACGTTTGGATTCAGCGGTTTACAATCCCTTTCTGTGCAGAATCCCAAAACCGGTAATTCCAGCTCAATGCCGGCATCCGTACTAAACAGCAGGAAACTTCGTCTAAAACTCAGGAGAAACGTTTCCTTGAAACTGCTCTGCTGTGCGTTCGTTCACCTAAGAGAGTTGAAACTATGTTGAGATTCAGCGAGTCAGAAACACGTTTCTTCTAGGAGCTGCGTTGGGATATTCCCGAGCGAATGGGACCATAGGCTGTACAGAGAAATATCTGCTTCTAAAACCAAAAGTGTGCTATCAAACTGAATGGTTGTCAATGTGTGCATTCAATTGACAGAGTTAAACTCACGTGTGGATTCAGCGGTTTGCAAACCCTTTCTGTGCAGAATCCCTAAACCGGTATTTCCAGCCCTATGCCGGCATCCGTACTAAACAGCAGGAAACTTCGTCTAAAACTCAGGAAAAACGTTTCCTTGAATCTGTTCTGCTGTGCGTTCGTTCACCTAAGAGAGTTGAATCTATGTTGAGATTCAGCGAGTCAGAAACACGTTTCTTCTAGGAGCTGCGTTGGGATATTCCCGAGTGAATGGGACCATAGGCTGTACAGAGAAATATCTGCTTCTAAAACCAAAAGTGTGCTATCAAACTGAATGGTTGTCAATGTGTGCATTCAACTGACAGAGTTAAACTCACGTGTGGATTCAGCGGTTTGCAAACCCTTTCTGTGCAGAATCCCAAAACCGGTAATTCCAACCCAATGCCGGCATACGTACTAAACAGCAGGAAACTTCGTCTAAAACTCAGGAGAAACGTTTCCTTGAAACTGCTCTGCTGTGCGTTCGTTCACCTAAGAGAGTTGAATCTATGTTGAGATTCAGCGAGTCAGAAACACGTTTCTTCTAGGAGCTGCGTTGGGATACTCCCGAGTGAATGGGACCATAGGCTGTACAGAGAAATATCTGCTTCTAAAACCAAAACGGAGCTATCTAACTGAATGGTTGTCAATGTGTGCATTCAACTGACAGAGTTAAACTCACGTGTGGATTCAGCGGTTTGCAAACCCTGTCTGTGCAGAATCCCAAAACCGGTATTTCCAGCCCAATGCCGGCATACGTACTAAACAGCAGGAAACTTCGTCTAAGACTCAAGAGAAACGTTTCCTTGAAACTGCTCTGCTGTGCGTTCGTTCACCTAAGAGAGTTGAAACTATGTTGAGATTCAGCGAGTCAGAAACACGTTTCTTCTAGGAGCTGCGTTGGGATATTCCCGAGCGAATGGGACCATAGGCTGTACAGAGAAATATCTGCTTCTAAAACCAAAACGGAGCTATCTAACTGAATGGTTGTCAATGTGTGCATTCAACTGACAGAGTTAAACTCACGTGTGGATTCAGCGGTTTGCAAACCCTTTCTGTGCAGAATCCCAAAACCGGTATTTCCAGCCCAATGCCGGCATACGTACTAAACAGCAGGAAACTTCGTCTAAAACTCAGGAGAAACGTTTCCTTGAAACTGCTCTGCTGTGCGTTCGATCACCTAAGAGAGTTGAATCTATGTTGAGATTCAGCGAGTCAGAAACACGTTTCTTCTAGGAGCTGCGTTGGGATATTCCCGAGTGAATGGGACCATAGGCTGTACAGAGAAATATCTGCTTCTAAAACCAAAAGTGTGCTATCAAACTGAATGGTTGTCAATGTGTGCATTCAACTGACAGAGTTAAACTCACGTGTGGATTCAGCGGTTTGCAAACCCTTTCTGTGCAGAATCCCAAAACCGCTATTTCCAGCCCAATGCCGGCATCCGTACTAAACAGCAGGAAACTTCGTCTAAAACTCAGGAGAAACGTTTCCTTGAAACTGCTCTGCTGTGCGTTTGTTCACCTAAGAGAATTGAAACTATGTTGAGATTCAGCGAGTCAGAAACACGTTTCTTCTAGGAGCTGCGTTGGGATATTCCCGAGTGAATGGGACCATAGGCTGTACAGAGAAATATCTGCTTCTAAAACCAAAACGGAGCTATCTAACTGAATGGTTGTCAATGTGTGCATTCAACTGACAGAGTTAAACTCACGTTTGGATTCAGCGGTTTACAAACCCTTTCTGTGCAGAATCCCAAAACCGGTAATTCCAGCTCAATGCCGGCATCCGTACTAAACAGCAGGAAACTTCGTCTAAAACTCAGGAGAAACGTTTCCTTGAAACTGCTCTGCTGTGCGTTCGTTCACCTAAGAGAGTTGAAACTATGTTGCGATTCAGCGAGTCAGAAACACGTTTATGCTAGGAGCTGCGTTGGGATATTCCCGAGTGAATGGGACCATAGGCTGTACAGAGAAATATCTGCTTCTGAAACCAAAACGGAGCTATCTAACTGAATGGTTGTCAATGTGTGCATTCAACTGACAGAGTGAAACTCACGTGTGGATTCAGCGGTTTGCAAACCATTTCTGTGCAGAATCCCAAAACCGGTTTGTCCAGCCCAATGCCGGCATCCGTACTAAACAGCAGGAAACTTCGTCTAAAACTCAGGAGAAACGTTTCCTTGAAACTGCTCTGCTGTGCGTTCGTTCACCTAAGATAGTTGAATCTATGTTGAGATTCAGCGAGTCAGAAACACGTTTCTTCTAGGAGCTGCGTTAGGATATTCCCGAGTGAATGGGACCATAGGCTGTGCAGAGTAATATCTGCTTCTAAAACCAAAACGGAGCTATCTAACTGAATGGTTGTCAATGTGTGCATTCAACTGACAGAGTTAAACTCACGTGTTGATTCAGCGGTTTGCAAACCCTTTATGTGCAGAATCCAAAAACCGGTATTTCCAGCCCAATGCCGGCATACGTACTAAAGAGCAGGAAACTTCGTCTAAAACTCAGGAGCAACGTTTCCTTGAAACTGCTCTGCTGTGCGTTCGTTCACCTAAGGGAGTTGAATCTATGTTGAGATTCAGCGAGTCAGAAACACGTTTCTTCTAGGAGCTGCGTTGGGATATTCCCGAGTGAATGGGACCATAGGCTGTACAGAGAAATATCTGCTTCTAAAACCAAAACGGAGCTATCTAACTGAATGGTTGTCAATGTGTGCATTCAACTGACAGAGTTAAACTCACGTGTGGATTCAGCGGTTTGTAACCCTTTCTGTGCAGAATCCCAAAACCGGTATTTCCAGCCCAATGCCGGCATCCGTACTAAACAGCAGGAAACTTCGTCTAAAACTCAGGAGAAACTTTTCCTTGAAACTGCTCTGCTGTACGTTCGTTCACCTAAGAGAGTTGAATCTATGTTGAGATTCAGCGAGTCAGAAACACGTTTCTTCTAGGAGCTGCGTTGGGATATTCCCGAGTGAATGGGACCATAGGCTGTACAGAGAAATATCTGCTTCTAAAACCAAAAGTGTGCTATCAAACTGAATGGTTGTCAATGTGTGCATTCAACTGACAGAGTTAAACTCACATGTGGATTCAGCGATTTGCAAACCCTTTCTGTGCAGAATCCCAAAACCGGTATTTCCAGCCCAATGCCGGCATACGTACTAAACAGCAGGAAACTTCGTCTAAAACTCAGGAGAAAAGTTTCCTTGAAACTGCTCTGCTGTGCGTTCGTTCACCTAAGAGAGTTGAAACTATGTTGAGATTCAGCGAGTCAGAAACACGTTTATGCTAGGAGCTGCGTTGGAATATTCCCGAGTGAATGGGACCATAGGCTGTACAGAGAAATATCTGCATCTGAAACCAAAACGGAGCTATCTAACTGAATGGTTGTCAATGTGTGCATTCAACTGACAGAGTTAAACTCACGTGTGGATTCAGCGGTTTGCAAACCATTTCTGTGCAGAATCCCAAAACCGGTATGTCCAGCCCAATGCCGGCATCCGTACTAAACAGCAGGAAACTTCGTCTAAAACTCAGGAGAAACGTTTCCTTGAAACTGCTCTGCTGCGCGTTCGATCACCTAAGAGAGTTGAATCTATGTTGAGATTCAGCGAGTCAGAAACACGTTTCTTCTAGGAGGTGCGTTGGGATATTCCCGAGTGAATGGGACCATAGGCTGTACAGAGAAATATCTGCTCTTACAACCAAAAGGGTGGTATCTAACTGAATGGTTGTCAATGTGTGCATTCAACTGACAGAGTTAAACTCACGTTTGGATTCAGCGGTTTACAATCCCATTCTGTGCAGAATCCCAAAAGCGGTAATTCCAGCTCAATGCCGGCATCCGTACTAAACAGCAGGAAACTTCGTCTAAAACTCAGGAGAAACGTTTCCTTGAAACTGTTCTGCTGTGCGTTCGTTCACCTAAGAGAGTTGAAACTATGTTGAGATTCAGCGAGTCAGAAACACGTTTCTTCTAGGAGCTGCGTTGGGATATTCCCGAGCGAATGGGACCATAGGCTGTACAGAGAAATATCTGCTTCTAAAACCAAAAGTGTGCTATCAAACTGAATGGTTGTCAATGTGTGCATTCAACTGACAGAGTTAAACTCACGTGTGGATTCAGCGGTTTGCAAACCCTTTCTGTGCAGAATCCCTAAACCGGTATTTCCAGCCCAATGCCGGCATCCGTACTAAACAGCAGGAAACTTCGTCTAAAACTCAGGAGAAACGTTTCCTTGTAACTGTTCTGCTGTGCGTTCGTTCACCTAAGAGAGTTGAATCTATGTTGAGATTCAGCGAGTCAGAAACACGTTTCTTCTAGGAGCTGCGTTGGGACATTCCCGAGTGAATGGGACCATAGGCTGTACAGAGAAATATCTGCTTCTAAATCCAAAAGTGTGCTATCAAACTGAATGGTTGTCAATGTGTGCATTCAACTGACAGAGTTGAACTCACGTGTGGATTCAGCGGTTTGCAAACCCTTTCTGTGCAGAATCCCAAAACCGGTAATTCCAACCCAATGCCGGCATACGTACTAAACAGCAGGAAACTTCGTCTAAAACTCAGGAGAAACGTTTCCTTGAAACTGCTCTGCTGTGCGTTCGTTCACCTAAGAGAGTTGAATCTATGTTGAGATTCAGCGAGTCAGAAACACGTTTCTTCTAGGAGCTGCGTTGGGATATTCCCGAGCGAATGGGACCATAGGCTGTACAGAGAAATATCTGCTTCTAAAACCAAAACGGAGCTATCTAACTGAATGGTTGTCAATGTGTGCATTCAACTGACAGAGTTAAACTCACGTGTGGATTCAGCGGTTTGCAAACCCTTTCTGTGCAGAATCCGAAAACCGGTATTTCCAGCCCAATGCCGGCATCCGTACTAAACAGCAGGAAACTTCGTCTAAAACTCAGGAGAAACGTTTCCTTGAAACTGCTCTGCTGTGCGTTCGATCACCTAAGAGAGTTGAATCTATGTTGAGATTCAGCGAGTCAGAAACACGTTTCTTCTAGGAGCTGCGTTGGGATATTCCCGAGTGAATGGGACCATAGGCTGTACAGAGAAATATCTGCTCCTACAACCAAAAGGGTGGTATCTAACTGAATGGTTGTCAATGTGTGCATTCAACTGACAGAGTTAAACTCACGTTTGGATTCAGCGGTTTACAAACCCTTTCTGTGCAGAATCCCAAAACCGGTAATTCCAGCTCAATGCCGGCATCCGTACTAAACAGCAGGAAACTTCGTCTAAAACTCAGGAAAAACGTTTCCTTGAAACTGCTCTGCTGTGCGTTCGTTCACCTAAGAGAGTTGAAACTATGTTGCGATTCAGTGAGTCAGAAACACGTTTCTTCTAGGAGCTGCGTTGGGATATTCCCGAGTGAATGGGACCATAGGCTGTACAGAGAAATATCTGCTTCTGAAACCAAAACGGAGCTATCTAACTGAATGGTTGTCAATGTGTGCATTCAACTGACAGAGTTAAACTCACGTGTGGATTCAGCGGTTTGCAAACCATTTCTGTGCAGAATCCCAAAACCGGTATGTCCAGCCCAATGCCGGCATCCGTACTAAACAGCAGGAAACTTCGTCTAAAACTCAGGAGAAACGTTTCCTTGAAACTGCTCTGCTGTGCGTTCGTTCACCTAAGAGAGTTGAATCTATGCTGAGATTCAGCGAGTCAGAAACACGTTTCTTCTAGGAGCTGCGTTGGGATATTCCCGAGTGAATGGGACCATAGGCTGTACAGAGAAATATCTGCTCTTACAACCAAAAGGGTGGTATCTAACTGAATGGTTGTCAATGTGTGCATTCAACTGACAGAGTTAAACTCACGTTTGGATTCAGCGGTTTACAATCCCTTTCTGTGCAGAATCCCAAAACCGGTAATTCCAGCTCAATGCCGGCATCCGTACTAAACAGCAGGAAACTTCGTCTAAAACTCAGGAGAAACGTTTCCTTGAAACTGCTCTGCTGTGCGTTCGTTCACCTAAGAGAGTTGAAACTATGTTGAGATTCAGCGAGTCAGAAACACGTTTCTTCTAGGAGCTGCGTTGGGATATTCCCGAGCGAATGGGACCATAGGCTGTACAGAGAAATATCTGCTTCTAAAACCAAAAGTGTGCTATCAAACTGAATGGTTGTCAATGTGTGCATTCAACTGACAGAGTTAAACTCACGTGTGGATTCAGCGGTTTGCAAACCCTTTCTGTGCAGAATCCCTAAACCGGTATTTCCAGCCCAATGCCGGCATCCGTACTAAACAGCAGGAAACTTCGTCTAAAACTCAGGAGAAACGTTTCCTTGTAACTGTTCTGCTGTGCGTTCGTTCACCTAAGAGAGTTGAATCTATGTTGAGATTCAGCGAGTCAGAAACACGTTTCTTCTAGGAGCTGCGTTGGGACATTCCCGAGTGAATGGGACCATAGGCTGTACAGAGAAATATCTGCTTCTAAATCCAAAAGTGTGCTATCAAACTGAATGGTTGTCAATGTGTGCATTCAACTGACAGAGTTAAACTCACGTGTGGATTCAGCGGTTTGCAAACCCTTTCTGTGCAGAATCCCAAAACCGGTAATTCCAACCCAATGCCGGCATACGTACTAAACAGCAGGAAACTTCGTCTAAAACTCAGGAGAAACGTTTCCTTGAAACTGCTCTGCTGTGCGTTCGTTCACCTAAGAGAGTTGAATCTATGTTGAGATTCAGCGAGTCAGAAACACGTTTCTTCTAGGAGCTGCGTTGGGATACTCCCGAGTGAATGGGACCATAGGCTGTACAGAGAAATATCTGCTTCTAAAACCAAAACGGAGCTATCTAACTGAATGGTTGTCAATGTGTGCATTCAACTGACAGAGTTAAACTCACGTGTGGATTCAGCGGTTTGCAAACCATTTCTGTGCAGAATCCCAAAACCGGTATTTCCAGCCCAATGCCGGCATACGTACTAAACAGCAGGAAACTTCGTCTAAGACTCAAGAGAAACGTTTCCTTGAAACTGCTCTGCTGTGCGATCGTTCACCTAAGAGAGTTGAATCTATGTTGAGATTCAGCGAGTCAGAAACACGTTTCTTCTAGGAGCTGCGATGGGATATTCCCGAGTGAATGGGACCATAGGCTGTACAGAGAAATATCTGCTCCTACAACCAAAAGGGTGGTATCTAACTGAATGGTTGTCAATGTGTGCATTCAACTGACAGAGTTAAACTCACGTTTGGATTCAGCGGTTTACAAACCCTTTCTGTGCAGAATCCCAAAACCGGTAATTCCAGCTCAATGCCGGCATCCGTACTAAACAGCAGGAAACTTCGTCTAAAACTCAGGAAAAACGTTTCCTTGAAACTGCTCTGCTGTGCGTTCGTTCACCTAAGAGAGTTGAAACTATTTTGCGATTCAGTGAGTCAGAAACACGTTTCTTCTAGGAGCTGCGTTGGGATATTCCCGAGTGAATGGGACCATAGGCTGTACAGAGAAATATCTGCTTCTGAAACCAAAACGGAGCTATCTAACTGAATGGTTGTCAATGTGTGCATTCAACTGACAGAGTTAAACTCACGTGTGGATTCAGCGGTTTGCAAACCATTTCTGTGCAGAATCCCAAAACCGGTATGTCCAGCCCAATGCCGGCATCCGTACTAAACAGCAGGAAACTTCGTCTAAAACTCAGGAGAAACGTTTCCTTGAAACTGCTCTGCTGTGCGTTCGTTCACCTAAGAGAGTTGAATCTATGTTGAGATTCAGCGAGTCAGAAACACGTTTCTTCTAGGAGCTGCGTTGGGATATTCCCGAGTGAATGGGACCATAGGCTGTACAGAGAAATATCTGCTCCTACAACCAAAAGGGTGGTATCTAACTGAATGGTTGTCAATGTGTGCATTCAACTGACAGAGTTAAACTCACGTTTGGATTCAGCGGTTTACAAACCCTTTCTGTGCAGAATCCCAAAACCGGTAATTCCAGCTCAATGCCGGCATCCGTACTAAACAGCAGGAAACTTCGTCTAAAACTCAGGAGAAACGTTTCCTTGAAACTGCTCTGCTGTGCGTTCGTTCACCTAAGAGAGTTGAAACTATGTTGCGATTCAGTGAGACAGAAACACGTTTCTTCTAGGAGCTGCGTTGGGATATTCCCGAGTGAATGGGACCATAGGCTGTACAGAGAAATATCTGCTCTTACAACCAAAAGGGTGGTATCTAACTGAATGGTTGTCAATGTGTGCATTCAACTGACAGAGTTAAACTCACGTTTGGATTCAGCGGTTTACAATCCCTTTCTGTGCAGAATCCCAAAACCGGTAATTCCAGCTCAATGCCGGCATCCGTACTAAACAGCAGGAAACTTCGTCTAAAACTCAGGAGAAACGTTTCCTTGAAACTGCTCTGCTGTGCGTTCGTTCACCTAAGAGAGTTGAAACTATGTTGAGATTCAGCGAGTCAGAAACACGTTTCTTCTAGGAGCTGCGTTGGGATATTCCCGAGCGAATGGGACCATAGGCTGTACAGAGAAATATCTGCTTCTAAAACCAAAAGTGTGCTATCAAACTGAATGGTTGTCAATGTGTGCATTCAACTGACAGAGTTAAACTCACGTGTGGATTCAGCGGTTTGCAAACCCTTTCTGTGCAGAATCCCTAAACCGGTATTTCCAGCCCAATGCCGGCATCCGTACTAAACAGCAGGAAACTTCGTCTAAAACTCAGGAGAAACGTTTCCTTGTAACTGTTCTGCTGTGCGTTCGTTCACCTAAGAGAGTTGAATCTATGTTGAGATTCAGCGAGTCAGAAACACGTTTCTTCTAGGAGCTGCGTTGGGACATTCCCGAGTGAATGGGACCATAGGCTGTACAGAGAAATATCTGCTTCTAAATCCAAAAGTGTGCTATCAAACTGAATGGTTGTCAATGTGTGCATTCAACTGACAGAGTTAAACTCACGTGTGGATTCAGCGGTTTGCAAACCCTTTCTGTGCAGAATCCCAAAACCGGTAATTCCAACCCAATGCCGGCATACGTACTAAACAGCAGGAAACTTCGTCTAAAACTCAGGAGAAACGTTTCCTTGAAACTGCTCTGCTGTGCGTTCGTTCACCTAAGAGAGTTGAATCTATGTTGAGATTCAGCGAGTCAGAAACACGTTTCTTCTAGGAGCTGCGTTGGGATACTCCCGAGTGAATGGGACCATAGGCTGTACAGAGAAATATCTGCTTCTAAAACCAAAACGGAGCTATCTAACTGAATGGTTGTCAATGTGTGCATTCAACTGACAGAGTTAAACTCACGTGTGGATTCAGCGGTTTGCAAACCATTTCTGTGCAGAATCCCAAAACCGGTATTTCCAGCCCAATGCCGGCATACGTACTAAACAGCAGGTAACTTCGTCTAAGACTCAAGAGAAACGTTTCCTTGAAACTGCTCTGCTGTGCGATCGTTCACCTAAGAGAGTTGAATCTATGTTGAGATTCAGCGAGTCAGAAACACGTTTCTTCTAGGAGCTGCGTTGGGATATTCCCGAGTGAATGGGACCATAGGCTGTACAGAGAAATATCTGCTCCTACAACCAAAAGGGTGGTATCTAACTGAATGGTTGTCAATGTGTGCATTCAACTGACAGAGTTAAACTCACGTTTGGATTCAGCGGTTTACAAACCCTTTCTGTGCAGAATCCCAAAACCGGTAATTCCAGCTCAATGCCGGCATCCGTACTAAACAGCAGGAAACTTCGTCTAAAACTCAGGAAAAACGTTTCCTTGAAACTGCTCTGCTGTGCGTTCGTTCACCTAAGAGAGTTGAAACTATGTTGCGATTCAGTGAGTCAGAAACACGTTTCTTCTAGGAGCTGCGTTGGGATATTCCCGAGTGAATGGGACCATAGGCTGTACAGAGAAATATCTGCTTCTGAAACCAAAACGGAGCTATCTAACTGAATGGTTGTCAATGTGTGCATTCAACTGACAGAGTTAAACTCACGTGTGGATTCAGCGGTTTGCAAACCATTTCTGTGCAGAATCCCAAAACCGGTATGTCCAGCCCAATGCCGGCATCCGTACTAAACAGCAGGAAACTTCGTCTAAAACTCAGGAGAAACGTTTCCTTGAAACTGCTCTGCTGTGCGTTCGTTCACCTAAGAGAGTTGAATCTATGCTGAGATTCAGCGAGTCAGAAACACGTTTCTTCTAGGAGCTGCGTTGGGATATTCCCGAGTGAATGGGACCATAGGCTGTACAGAGAAATATCTGCTTCTAAAACCAAAAGTGTGCTATCAAACTGAATGGTTGTCATTGTGTGCATTCAACTGACAGAGTTAAACTCACGTGTGGATTCAGCGGTTTGCAAACCCTTTCTGTGCAGAATCCCAAAACCGCTATTTCCAGCCCAATGCCGGCATCCGTACTAAACAGCAGGAAACTTCGTCTAAAACTCAGGAGAAACGTTTCCTTGAAACTGCTCTGCTGTGCGTTTGTTCACCTAAGAGAATTGAAACTATGTTGAGATTCAGCGAGTCAGAAACACGTTTCTTCTAGGAGCTGCGTTGGGATATTCCCGAGTGAATGGGACCATAGGCTGTACAGAGAAATATCTGCTTCTAAAACCAAAACGGAGCTATCTAACTGAATGGTTGTCAATGTGTGCATTCAACTGACAGAGTTAAACTCACGTTTGGATTCAGCGGTTTACAAACCCTTTCTGTGCAGAATCCCAAAACCGGTAATTCCAGCTCAATGCCGGCATCCGTACTAAACAGCAGGAAACTTCGTCTAAAACTCAGGAGAAACGTTTCCTTGAAACTGCTCTGCTGTGCGTTCGTTCACCTAAGAGAGTTGAAACTATGTTGCGATTCAGCGAGTCAGAAACACGTTTATGCTAGGAGCTGCGTTGGGATATTCCCGAGTGAATGGGACCATAGGCTGTACAGAGAAATATCTGCTTCTGAAACCAAAACGGAGCTATCTAACTGAATGGTTGTCAATGTGTGCATTCAACTGACAGAGTGAAACTCACGTGTGGATTCAGCGGTTTGCAAACCATTTCTGTGCAGAATCCCAAAACCGGTTTGTCCAGCCCAATGCCGGCATCCGTACTAAACAGCAGGAAACTTCGTCTAAAACTCAGGAGAAACGTTTCCTTGAAACTGCTCTGCTGTGCGTTCGTTCACCTAAGATAGTTGAATCTATGTTGAGATTCAGCGAGTCAGAAACACGTTTCTTCTAGGAGCTGTGTTAGGATATTCCCGAGTGAATGGGACCATAGGCTGTGCAGAGTAATATCTGCTTCTAAAACCAAAACGGAGCTATCTAACTGAATGGTTGTCAATGTGTGCATTCAACTGACAGAGTTAAACTCACGTGTGGATTCAGCGGTTTGCAAACCCTTTATGTGCAGAATCCAAAAACCGGTATTTCCAGCCCAATGCCGGCATACGTACTAAAGAGCAGGAAACTTCATCTAAAACTCAGGAGCAACGTTTCCTTGAAACTGCTCTGCTGTGCGTTCGTTCTCCTAAGGGAGTTGAATCTATGTTGAGATTCAGCGAGTCAGAAACACGTTTCTTCTAGGAGCTGCGTTGGGATATTCCCGAGTGAATGGGACCATAGGCTGTACAGAGAAATATCTGCTTCTAAAACCAAAACGGAGCTATCTAACCGAATGGTTGTCAATGTGTGCATTCAACTGACAGAGTTAAACTCACGTGTGGATTCAGCGGTTTGTAACCCTTTCTGTGCAGAATCCCAAAACTGGTATTTCCAGCCCAATGCCGGCATCCGTACTAAAGAGCAGGAAACTTCGTCTAAAACTCAGGAGAAACGTTTCCTTGAAACTGCTCTGCTGCGCGTTCGATCACCTAAGAGAGTTGAATCTATGTTGAGATTCAGCGAGTCAGAAACACGTTTCTTCTAGGAGGTGCGTTGGGATATTCCCGAGTGAATGGGACCATAGGCTGTACAGAGAAATATCTGCTCTTACAACCAAAAGGGTGGTATCTAACTGAATGGTTGTCAATGTGTGCATTCAACTGACAGAGTTAAACTCACGTTTGGATTCAGCGGTTTACAATCCCTTTCTGTGCAGAATCCCAAAACCGGTAATTCCAGCTCAATGCCGGCATCCGTACTAAACAGCAGGAAACTTCGTCTAAAACTCAGGAGAAACGTTTCCTTGAAACTGCTCTGCTGTGCGTTCGTTCACCTAAGAGAGTTGAAACTATGTTGAGATTCAGCGAGTCAGAAACACGTTTCTTCTAGGAGCTGCGTTGGGATATTCCCGAGTGAATGGGACCATAGGCTGTACAGAGAAATATCTGCTTCTAAAACCAAAAGTGTGCTATCAAACTGAATGGTTGTCATTGTGTGCATTCAACTGACAGAGTTAAACTCACGTGTGGATTCAGCGGTTTGCAAACCCTTTCTGTGCAGAATCCCAAAACCGCTATTTCCAGCCCAATGCCGGCATCCGTACTAAACAGCAGGAAACTTCGTCTAAAACTCAGGAGAAACGTTTCCTTGAAACTGCTCTGCTGTGCGTTTGTTCACCTAAGAGAATTGAAACTATGTTGAGATTCAGCGAGTCAGAAACACGTTTCTTCTAGGAGCTGCGTTGGGATATTCCCGAGTGAATGGGACCATAGGCTGTACAGAGAAATATCTGCTTCTAAAACCAAAACGGAGCTATCTAACTGAATGGTTGTCAATGTGTGCATTCAACTGACAGAGTTAAACTCACGTTTGGATTCAGCGGTTTACAAACCCTTTCTGTGCAGAATCCCAAAACCGGTAATTCCAGCTCAATGCCGGCATCCGTACTAAACAGCAGGAAACTTCGTCTAAAACTCAGGAGAAACGTTTCCTTGAAACTGCTCTGCTGTGCGTTCGTTCACCTAAGAGAGTTGAAACTATGTTGAGATTCAGCGAGTCAGAAACACGTTTATGCTAGGAGCTGCGTTGGGATATTCCCGAGTGAATGGGACCATAGGCTGTACAGAGAAATATCTGCTTCTGAAACCAAAACGGAGCTATCTAACTGAATGGTTGTCAATGTGTGCATTCAACTGACAGAGTGAAACTCACGTGTGGATTCAGCGGTTTGCAAACCATTTCTGTGCAGAATCCCAAAACCGGTTTGTCCAGCCCAATGCCGGCATCCGTACTAAACAGCAGGAAACTGCGTCTAAAACTCAGGAGAAACGTTTCCTTGAAACTGCTCTGCTGTGCGTTCGTTCACCTAAGATAGTTGAATCTATGTTGAGATTCAGCGAGTCAGAAACACGTTTCTTCTAGGAGCTGCGTTAGGATATTCCCGAGTGAATGGGACCATAGGCTGTGCAGAGTAATATCTGCTTCTAAAACCAAAACGGAGCTATCTAACTGAATGGTTGTCAATGTGTGCATTCAACTGACAGATTTAAACTCACGTGTGGATTCAGCGGTTTGCAAACCCTTTATGTGCAGAATCCAAAAACCGGTATTTCCAGCCCAATGCCGGCATACGTACTAAAGAGCAGGAAACTTCATCTAAAACTCAGGAGCAACGTTTCCTTGAAACTGCTCTGCTGTGCGTTCGTTCACCTAAGGGAGTTGAATCTATGTTGAGATTCAGCGAGTCAGAAACACGTTTCTTCTAGGAGCTGCGTTGGGATATTCCCGAGTGAATGGGACCATAGGCTGTACAGAGAAATATCTGCTTCTAAAACCAAAACGGAGCTATCTAACCGAATGGTTGTCAATGTGTGCATTCAACTGACAGAGTTAAACTCACGTGTGGATTCAGCGGTTTGTAACCCTTTCTGTGCAGAATCCCAAAACTGGTATTTCCAGCCCAATGCCGGCATCCGTACTAAACAGCAGGAAACTTCGTCTAAAACTCAGGAGAAACGTTTCCTTGAAACTGCTCTGCTGCGCGTTCGATCACCTAAGAGAGTTGAATCTATGTTGAGATTCAGCGAGTCAGAAACACGTTTCTTCTAGGAGGTGCGTTGGGATATTCCCGAGTGAATGGGACCATAGGCTGTACAGAGAAATATCTGCTCTTACAACCAAAAGGGTGGTATCTAACTGAATGGTTGTCAATGTGTGCATTCAACTGACAGAGTTAAACTCACGTTTGGATTCAGCGGTTTACAATCCCTTTCTGTGCAGAATCCCAAAACCGGTAATTCCAGCTCAATGCCGGCATCCGTACTAAACAGCAGGAAACTTCGTCTAAAACTCAGGAGAAACGTTTCCTTGAAACTGCTCTGCTGTGCGTTCGTTCACCTAAGAGAGTTGAAACTATGTTGAGATTCAGCGAGTCAGAAACACGTTTCTTCTAGGAGCTGCGTTGGGATATTCCCGAGCGAATGGGACCATAGGCTGTACAGAGAAATATCTGCTTCTAAAACCAAAAGTGTGCTATCAAACTGAATGGTTGTCAATGTGTGCATTCAACTGACAGAGTTAAACTCACGTGTGGATTCAGCGGTTTGCAAACCCTTTCTGTGCAGAATCCCTAAACCGGTATTTACAGCCCAATGCCGGCATCCGTGCAAAACAGCAGGAAACTTCGTCTAAAACTCAGGAGAAACGTTTCCTTGAAACTGTTCTGCTGTGCGTTCGTTCACCTAAGAGAGTTGAATCTATGTTGAGATTCAGCGAGTCAGAAACACGTTTCTTCTAGGAGCTGCGTTGGGATATTCCCGAGTGAATGGGACCATAGGCTGTACAGAGAAATATCTGCTTCTAAAACCAAAAGTGTGCTATCAAACTGAATGGTTGTCAATGTGTGCATTCAACTGACAGAGTTAAACTCACGTGTGGATTCAGCGGTTTGCAAACCCTTTCTGTGCAGAATCCCAAAACCGGTAATTCCAACCCAATGCCGGCATCCGTACTAAACAGCAGGAAACTTCGTCTAAAACTCAGGAGAAACGTTTCCTTGAAACTGCTCTGCTGTGCGTTCGTTCACCGAAGAGAGTTGAAACTATGTTGAGATTCAGCGAGTCAGAAACACGTTTATGCTAGGAGCTGCGTTGGGATATTCCCGAGTGAATGGGACCATAGGCTGTACAGAGAAATATCTGCTTCTGAAACCAAAACGGAGCTATCTAACTGAATGGTTGTCAATGTGTGCATTCAACTTACAGAGTTAAACTCACGTGTGGATTCAGCGGTTTGCAAACCATTTCTGTGCAGAATCCCAAAACCGGTATGTCCAGCCCAATGCCGGCATCCGTACTAAACAGCAGGAAACTTCGTCTAAAACTCAGGAGAAACGTTTCCTTGAAACTGCTCTGCTGCGCGTTCGATCACCTAAGAGAGTTGAATCTATGTTGAGATTCAGCGAGTCAGAAACACGTTTCTTCTAGGAGGTGCGTTGGGATATTCCCGAGTGAATGGGACCATAGGCTGTACAGAGAAATATCTGCTCTTACAACCAAAAGGGTGGTATCTAACTGAATGGTTGTCAATGTGTGCATTCAACTGACAGAGTTAAACTGACGTTTGGATTCAGCGGTTTACAATCCCTTTCTGTGCAGAATCCCAAAACCGGTAATTCCAGCTCAATGCCGGCATCCGTACTAAACAGCAGGAAACTTCGTCTAAAACTCAGGAGAAACGTTTCCTTGAAACTGCTCTGCTGTGCGTTCGTTCACCTAAGAGAGTTGAATCTATGTTGAGATTCAGCGAGTCAGAAACACGTTTCTTCTAGGAGCTGCGTTGGGATACTCCCGAGTGAATGGGACCATAGGCTGTACAGAGAAATATCTGCTTCTAAAACCAAAACGGAGCTATCTAACTGAATGGTTGTCAATGTGTGCATTCAACTGACAGAGTTAAACTCACGTGTGGATTCAGCGGTTTGCAAACCCTGTCTGTGCAGAATCCCAAAACCGGTATTTCCAGCCCAATGCCGGCATACGTACTAAACAGCAGGAAACTTCGTCTAAGAATCAAGAGAAACGTTTCCTTGAAACTTCTCTGCTGTGCGTTCGTTCACCTAAGAGAGTTGAATCTATGTTGAGATTCAGCGAGTCAGAAACACGTTTCTTCTAGGAGCTGCGTTGGGATATTCCCGAGCGAATGGGACCATAGGCTGTACAGAGAAATATCTGCTTCTAAAACCAAAACGGAGCTATCTAACTGAATGGTTGTCAATGTGTGCATTCAACTGACAGAGTTAAACTCACGTGTGGATTCAGCGGTTTGCAAACCCTTTCTGTGCAGAATCCCAAAACCGGTATTTCCAGCCCAATGCCGGCATCCGTACTAAACAGCAGGAAACTTCGTCTAAAACTCAGGAGCAACGATTCCTTGAAACTGCTCTGCTGTGCGTTCGTTCACCTAAGAGAATTGGAACTATGTTGAGATTCAGCGAGTCAGAAACACGTTTCTTCTAGGAGCTGCGTTGGGATATTCCCGAGTGAATGGGACCATAGGCTGTACAGAGAAATATCTGCTCTTACAACCAAAAGGGTGGTATCTAACTGAATGGTTGTCAATGTGTGCATTCAACTGACAGAGTTAAACTCATGTTTGGATTCAGCGGTTTACAATCCCTTTCTGTGCAGAATCCCAAAACCGGTAATTCCAGCTCAATGTCGGCATCCGTACTAAACAGCAGGAAACTTCGTCTAAAACTCAGGAGAAACGTTTCCTTGAAACTGCTCTGCTGTGCGTTCGTTCACCTAAGAGAGTTGAAACTATGTTGAGATTCAGCGAGTCAGAAACACGTTTCTTCTAGGAGCTGCGTTGGGATATTCCCGAGCGAATGGGACCATAGGCTGTACAGAGAAATATCTGCTTCTAAAACCAAAAGTGTGCTATCAAACTGAATGGTTGTCAATGTGTGCATTCAACTGACAGAGTTAAACTCACGTGTGGATTCAGCGGTTTGCAAACCCTTTCTGTGCAGAATCCCTAAACCGGTATTTCCAGCCCAATGCCGGCATCCGTACTAAACAGCAGGAAACTTCGTCTAAAACTCAGGAGAAACGTTTCCTTGAAACTGTTCTGCTGTGCGTTCGTTCACCTAAGAGAGTTGAATCTATGTTGAGATTCAGCGAGTCAGAAACACGTTTCTTCTAGGAGCTGCGTTGGGATATTCCCGAGTGAATGGGACCATAGGCTGTACAGAGAAATATCTGCTTCTAAAACCAAAAGTGTGCTATCAAACTGAATGGTTGTCAATGTGTGCATTCAACTGACAGAGTTAAACTCACGCGTGGATTCAGCGGTTTGCAAACCCTTTCTGTGCAGAATCCCAAAACCGGTAATTCCAACCCAATGCCAGCATCCGTACTAAACAGCAGGAAACTTCGTCTAAAACTCAGGAGAAACGTTTCCTTGAAACTGCTCTGCTGTGCGTTCGTTCACCTAAGAGAGTTGAAACTATGTTGAGATTCAGCGAGTCAGAAACACGTTTATGCTAGGAGCTGCGTTGGGATATTCCCGAGTGAATGGGACCATAGGCTGTACAGAGAAATATCTGCTTCTAAAACCAAAACGGAGCTATCTAACTGAATGGTTGTCAATGTGTGCATTCAACTGACAGAGTTAAACTCACGTGTGGATTCAGCGGTTTGCAAACCATTTCTGTGCAGAATCCCAAAACAGGTATGTCCAGCCCAATGCCGGCATCCGTACTAAACAGCAGGAAACTTCGTCTAAAACTCAGGAGAAACGTTTCCTTGAAACTGCTCTGCTGCGCGTTCGATCACCTAAGAGAGTTGAATCTATGTTGAGATTCAGCGAGTCAGAAACACGTTTCTTCTAGGAGGTGCGTTGGGATATTCCCGAGTGAATGGGACCATAGGCTGTACAGAGAAATATCTGCTCTTACAACCAAAAGGGTGGTATCTAACTGAATGGTTGTCAATGTGTGCATTCAACTGACAGAGTTAAACTCACGTGTGGATTCAGCGGTTTGTAACCCTTTCTGTGCAGAATCCCAAAACTGGTATTTCCAGCCCAATGCCGGCATCCGTACTAAAGAGCAGGAAACTTCGTCTAAAACTCAGGAGAAACGTTTCCTTGAAACTGCTCTGCTGCGCGTTCGATCACCTAAGAGAGTTGAATCTATGTTGAGATTCAGCGAGTCAGAAACACGTTTCTTCTAGGAGGTGCGTTGGGATATTCCCGAGTGAATGGGACCATAGGCTGTACAGAGAAATATCTGCTCTTACAACCAAAAGGGTGGTATCTAACTGAATGGTTGTCAATGTGTGCATTCAACTGACAGAGTTAAACTCACGTTTGGATTCAGCGGTTTACAATCCCTTTCTGTGCAGAATCCCAAAACCGGTAATTCCAGCTCAATGCCGGCATCCGTACTAAACAGCAGGAAACTTCGTCTAAAACTCAGGAGAAACGTTTCCTTGAAACTGCTCTGCTGTGCGTTCGTTCACCTAAGAGAGTTGAAACTATGTTGAGATTCAGCGAGTCAGAAACACGTTTCTTCTAGGAGCTGCGTTGGGATATTCCCGAGTGAATGGGACCATAGGCTGTACAGAGAAATATCTGCTTCTAAAACCAAAAGTGTGCTATCAAACTGAATGGTTGTCATTGTGTGCATTCAACTGACAGAGTTAAACTCACGTGTGGATTCAGCGGTTTGCAAACCCTTTCTGTGCAGAATCCCAAAACCGCTATTTCCAGCCCAATGCCGGCATCCGTACTAAACAGCAGGAAACTTCGTCTAAAACTCAGGAGAAACGTTTCCTTGAAACTGCTCTGCTGTGCGTTTGTTCACCTAAGAGAATTGAAACTATGTTGAGATTCAGCGAGTCAGAAACACGTTTCTTCTAGGAGCTGCGTTGGGATATTCCCGAGTGAATGGGACCATAGGCTGTACAGAGAAATATCTGCTTCTAAAACCAAAACGGAGCTATCTAACTGAATGGTTGTCAATGTGTGCATTCAACTGACAGAGTTAAACTCACGTTTGGATTCAGCGGTTTACAAACCCTTTCTGTGCAGAATCCCAAAACCGGTAATTCCAGCTCAATGCCGGCATCCGTACTAAACAGCAGGAAACTTCGTCTAAAACTCAGGAGAAACGTTTCCTTGAAACTGCTCTGCTGTGCGTTCGTTCACCTAAGAGAGTTGAAACTATGTTGCGATTCAGCGAGTCAGAAACACGTTTATGCTAGGAGCTGCGTTGGGATATTCCCGAGTGAATGGGACCATAGGCTGTACAGAGAAATATCTGCTTCTGAAACCAAAACGGAGCTATCTAACTGAATGGTTGTCAATGTGTGCATTCAACTGACAGAGTGAAACTCACGTGTGGATTCAGCGGTTTGCAAACCATTTCTGTGCAGAATCCCAAAACCGGTTTGTCCAGCCCAATGCCGGCATCCGTACTAAACAGCAGGAAACTTCGTCTAAAACTCAGGAGAAACGTTTCCTTGAAACTGCTCTGCTGTGCGTTCGTTCACCTAAGATAGTTGAATCTATGTTGAGATTCAGCGAGTCAGAAACACGTTTCTTCTAGGAGCTGCGTTAGGATATTCCCGAGTGAATGGGACCATAGGCTGTGCAGAGTAATATCTGCTTCTAAAACCAAAACGGAGCTATCTAACTGAATGGTTGTCAATGTGTGCATTCAACTGACAGATTTAAACTCACGTGTGGATTCAGCGGTTTGCAAACCCTTTATGTGCAGAATCCAAAAACCGGTATTTCCAGCCCAATGCCGGCATACGTACTAAAGAGCAGGAAACTTCATCTAAAACTCAGGAGCAACGTTTCCTTGAAACTGCTCTGCTGTGCGTTCGTTCACCTAAGGGAGTTGAATCTATGTTGAGATTCAGCGAGTCAGAAACACGTTTCTTCTAGGAGCTGCGTTGGGATATTCCCGAGTGAATGGGACCATAGGCTGTACAGAGAAATATCTGCTTCTAAAACCAAAACGGAGCTATCTAACCGAATGGTTGTCAATGTGTGCATTCAACTGACAGAGTTAAACTCACGTGTGGATTCAGCGGTTTGTAACCCTTTCTGTGCAGAATCCCAAAACTGGTATTTCCAGCCCAATGCCGGCATCCGTACTAAACAGCAGGAAACTTCGTCTAAAACTCAGGAGAAACGTTTCCTTGAAACTGCTCTGCTGCGCGTTCGATCACCTAAGAGAGTTGAATCTATGTTGAGATTCAGCGAGTCAGAAACACGTTTCTTCTAGGAGGTGCGTTGGGATATTCCCGAGTGAATGGGACCATAGGCTGTACAGAGAAATATCTGCTCTTACAACCAAAAGGGTGGTATCTAACTGAATGGTTGTCAATGTGTGCATTCAACTGACAGAGTTAAACTCACGTTTGGATTCAGCGGTTTACAATCCCTTTCTGTGCAGAATCCCAAAACCGGTAATTCCAGCTCAATGCCGGCATCCGTACTAAACAGCAGGAAACTTCGTCTAAAACTCAGGAGAAACGTTTCCTTGAAACTGCTCTGCTGTGCGTTCGTTCACCTAAGAGAGTTGAAACTATGTTGAGATTCAGCGAGTCAGAAACACGTTTCTTCTAGGAGCTGCGTTGGGATATTCCCGAGCGAATGGGACCATAGGCTGTACAGAGAAATATCTGCTTCTAAAACCAAAAGTGTGCTATCAAACTGAATGGTTGTCAATGTGTGCATTCAACTGACAGAGTTAAACTCACGTGTGGATTCAGCGGTTTGCAAACCCTTTCTGTGCAGAATCCCTAAACCGGTATTTACAGCCCAATGCCGGCATCCGTGCAAAACAGCAGGAAACTTCGTCTAAAACTCAGGAGAAACGTTTCCTTGAAACTGTTCTGCTGTGCGTTCGTTCACCTAAGAGAGTTGAATCTATGTTGAGATTCAGCGAGTCAGAAACACGTTTCTTCTAGGAGCTGCGTTGGGATATTCCCGAGTGAATGGGACCATAGGCTGTACAGAGAAATATCTGCTTCTAAAACCAAAAGTGTGCTATCAAACTGAATGGTTGTCAATGTGTGCATTCAACTGACAGAGTTAAACTCACGTGTGGATTCAGCGGTTTGCAAACCCTTTCTGTGCAGAATCCCAAAACCGGTAATTCCAACCCAATGCCGGCATCCGTACTAAACAGCAGGAAACTTCGTCTAAAACTCAGGAGAAACGTTTCCTTGAAACTGCTCTGCTGTGCGTTCGTTCACCGAAGAGAGTTGAAACTATGTTGAGATTCAGCGAGTCAGAAACACGTTTATGCTAGGAGCTGCGTTGGGATATTCCCGAGTGAATGGGACCATAGGCTGTACAGAGAAATATCTGCTTCTGAAACCAAAACGGAGCTATCTAACTGAATGGTTGTCAATGTGTGCATTCAACTTACAGAGTTAAACTCACGTGTGGATTCAGCGGTTTGCAAACCATTTCTGTGCAGAATCCCAAAACCGGTATGTCCAGCCCAATGCCGGCATCCGTACTAAACAGCAGGAAACTTCGTCTAAAACTCAGGAGAAACGTTTCCTTGAAACTGCTCTGCTGCGCGTTCGATCACCTAAGAGAGTTGAATCTATGTTGAGATTCAGCGAGTCAGAAACACGTTTCTTCTAGGAGGTGCGTTGGGATATTCCCGAGTGAATGGGACCATAGGCTGTACAGAGAAATATCTGCTCTTACAACCAAAAGGGTGGTATCTAACTGAATGGTTGTCAATGTGTGCATTCAACTGACAGAGTTAAACTGACGTTTGGATTCAGCGGTTTACAATCCCTTTCTGTGCAGAATCCCAAAACCGGTAATTCCAGCTCAATGCCGGCATCCGTACTAAACAGCAGGAAACTTCGTCTAAAACTCAGGAGAAACGTTTCCTTGAAACTGCTCTGCTGTGCGTTCGTTCACCTAAGAGAGTTGAATCTATGTTGAGATTCAGCGAGTCAGAAACACGTTTCTTCTAGGAGCTGCGTTGGGATACTCCCGAGTGAATGGGACCATAGGCTGTACAGAGAAATATCTGCTTCTAAAACCAAAACGGAGCTATCTAACTGAATGGTTGTCAATGTGTGCATTCAACTGACAGAGTTAAACTCACGTGTGGATTCAGCGGTTTGCAAACCCTGTCTGTGCAGAATCCCAAAACCGGTATTTCCAGCCCAATGCCGGCATACGTACTAAACAGCAGGAAACTTCGTCTAAGAATCAAGAGAAACGTTTCCTTGAAACTTCTCTGCTGTGCGTTCGTTCACCTAAGAGAGTTGAATCTATGTTGAGATTCAGCGAGTCAGAAACACGTTTCTTCTAGGAGCTGCGTTGGGATATTCCCGAGCGAATGGGACCATAGGCTGTACAGAGAAATATCTGCTTCTAAAACCAAAACGGAGCTATCTAACTGAATGGTTGTCAATGTGTGCATTCAACTGACAGAGTTAAACTCACGTGTGGATTCAGCGGTTTGCAAACCCTTTCTGTGCAGAATCCCAAAACCGGTATTTCCAGCCCAATGCCGGCATCCGTACTAAACAGCAGGAAACTTCGTCTAAAACTCAGGAGCAACGATTCCTTGAAACTGCTCTGCTGTGCGTTCGTTCACCTAAGAGAGTTGAATCTATGTTGAGATTCAGCGAGTCAGAAACACGTTTCTTCTAGGAGCTGCGTTGGGATATTCCCGAGTGAATGGGACCATAGGCTGTACAGAGAAATATCTGCTTCTAAAACCAAAAGTGTGCTATCAAACTGAATGGTTGTCAATGTGTGCATTCAACTGACAGAGTTAAACTCACGCGTGGATTCAGCGGTTTGCAAACCCTTTCTGTGCAGAATCCCAAAACCGGTAATTCCAACCCAATGCCAGCATCCGTACTAAACAGCAGGAAACTTCGTCTAAAACTCAGGAGAAACGTTTCCTTGAAACTGCTCTGCTGTGCGTTCGTTCACCTAAGAGAGTTGAAACTATGTTGAGATTCAGCGAGTCAGAAACACGTTTATGCTAGGAGCTGCGTTGGGATATTCCCGAGTGAATGGGACCATAGGCTGTACAGAGAAATATCTGCTTCTAAAACCAAAACGGAGCTATCTAACTGAATGGTTGTCAATGTGTGCATTCAACTGACAGAGTTAAACTCACGTGTGGATTCAGCGGTTTGCAAACCATTTCTGTGCAGAATCCCAAAACAGGTATGTCCAGCCCAATGCCGGCATCCGTACTAAACAGCAGGAAACTTCGTCTAAAACTCAGGAGAAACGTTTCCTTGAAACTGCTCTGCTGCGCGTTCGATCACCTAAGAGAGTTGAATCTATGTTGAGATTCAGCGAGTCAGAAACACGTTTCTTCTAGGAGGTGCGTTGGGATATTCCCGAGTGAATGGGACCATAGGCTGTACAGAGAAATATCTGCTCTTACAACCAAAAGGGTGGTATCTAACTGAATGGTTGTCAATGTGTGCATTCAACTGACAGAGTTAAACTCACGTTTGGATTCAGCGGTTTACAATCCCTTTCTGTGCAGAATCCCAAAACCGGTAATTCCAGCCCAATGCCGGCATCCATACTAAACAGCAGGAAACTTCGTCTAAAACTCAGGAGAAACGTTTCCTTGAAACTGCTCTGCTGTGCGTTCGTTCACCTAAGAGAGTTGAAACTATGTTGAGATTCAGCGAGTCAGAAACACGTTTCTTCTAGGAGCTGCGTTGGGATATTCCCGAGCGAATGGGACCATAGGCTGTACAGAGAAATATCTGCTTCTAAAACCAAAAGTGTGCTATCAAACTGGATGGTTGTCAATGTGTGCATTCAACTGACAGAGTTAAACTCACGTGTGGATTCAGCGGTTTGCAAACCCTTTCTGTGCAGAATCCCTAAACCGGTATTTCCAGCCCAATGCCAGCATCCGTACTAAACAGCAGGAAACTTCGTCTAAAACTCAGGAGAAACGTTTCCTTGAATCTGTTCTGCTGTGCGTTCGTTCACCTAAGAGAGTTGAATCTATGTTGAGATTCAGCGAGTCAGAAACACGTTTCTTCTAGGAGCTGCGTTGGGATATTCCCGAGTGAATGGGACCATAGGCTGTACAGAGAAATATCTGCTCTTACAACCAAAAGGGTGGTATCTAACTGAATGGTTGTCAATGTGTGCATTCAACTGACAGAGTTAAACTCACGTTTGGATTCAGCGGTTTACAATACCTTTCTGTGCAGAATCCCAAAACCGGTAATTCCAGCTCAATGCCGGCATCCGTACTAAACAGCAGGAAACTTCGTCTAAAACTCAGGAGAAACGTTTCCTTGAAACTGCTCTGCTGTGCGTTCGTTCACCTAAGAGAGTTGAAACTATGTTGAGATTCAGCGAGTCAGAAACACGTTTCTTCTAGGAGCTGCGTTGGGATATTCCCGAGCGAATGGGACCATAGGCTGTACAGAGAAATATCTGCTTCTAAAACCAAAAGTGTGCTATCAAACTGAATGGTTGTCAATGTGTGCATTCAATTGACAGAGTTAAACTCACGTGTGGATTCAGCGGTTTGCAAACCCTTTCTGTGCAGAATCCCTAAACCGGTATTTCCAGCCCTATGCCGGCATCCGTACTAAACAGCAGGAAACTTCGTCTAAAACTCAGGAAAAACGTTTCCTTGAATCTGTTCTGCTGTGCGTTCGTTCACCTAAGAGAGTTGAATCTATGTTGAGATTCAGCGAGTCAGAAACACGTTTCTTCTAGGAGCTGCGTTGGGATATTCCCGAGTGAATGGGACCATAGGCTGTACAGAGAAATATCTGCTTCTAAAACCAAAAGTGTGCTATCAAACTGAATGGTTGTCAATGTGTGCATTCAACTGACAGAGTTAAACTCACGTGTGGATTCAGCGGTTTGCAAACCCTTTCTGTGCAGAATCCCAAAACCGGTAATTCCAACCCAATGCCGGCATACGTACTAAACAGCAGGAAACTTCGTCTAAAACTCAGGAGAAACGTTTCCTTGAAACTGCTCTGCTGTGCGTTCGTTCACCTAAGAGAGTTGAATCTATGTTGAGATTCAGCGAGTCAGAAACACGTTTCTTCTAGGAGCTGCGTTGGGATACTCCCGAGTGAATGGGACCATAGGCTGTACAGAGAAATATCTGCTTCTAAAACCAAAACGGAGCTATCTAACTGAATGGTTGTCAATGTGTGCATTCAACTGACAGAGTTAAACTCACGTGTGGATTCAGCGGTTTGCAAACCCTTTCTGTGCAGAATCCCAAAACCGGTATTTCCAGCCCAATGCCGGCATACGTACTAAACAGCAGGAAACTTCGTCTAAGACTCAAGAGAAACGTTTCCTTGAAACTGCTCTGCTGTGCGTTCGATCACCTAAGAGATTTGAATCTATGTTGAGATTCAGCGAGTCAGAAACACGTTTATGCTAGGAGCTGCGTTGGGATATTCCCGAGTGAATGGGACCATAGGCTGTACAGAGAAATATCTGCTTCTGAAACCAAAACGGAGCTATCTAACTGAATGGTTCCCAATGTGTGCATTCAACTGACAGAGTTAAACTCACGTGTGGATTCAGCGGTTTGCAAACCCTTTCTGTGCAGAATCCCAAAACCGGTATTTCCAGCCCAATGCCGGCATCCGTACTAAACAGCAGGAAACTTCGTCTAAAACTCAGGAGAAACGTTTCCTTGAAACTGCTCTGCTGTGCGTTCGTTCACCTAAGAGAGTTGAATCTATGTTGAGATTCAGCGAGTCAGAAACACGTTTCTTCTAGGAGCTGCGTTGGGATATTCCCGAGTGAATGGGACCATAGGCTGTACAGAGAAATATCTGCTTCTAAAACCAAAAGTGTGCTATCAAACTGAATGGTTGTCAATGTGTGCATTCAACTGACAGAGTTAAACTCACGTGTGGATTCAGCGGTTTGCAAACTCTTTCTGTGCAGAATCCCAAAACCGCTATTTCCAGCCCAATGCCGGCATCCGTACTAAACAGCAGGAAACTTCGTCTAAAACTCAGGAGAAACGTTTCCTTGAAACTGCTCTGCTGTGCGTTCGTTCACCTAAGAGAGTTGAATCTATGTTGAGATTCAGCGAGTCAGAAACACGTTTCTTCTAGGAGCTGCGTTGGGATATTCCCGAGTGAATGGGACCATAGGCTGTACAGAGAAATATCTGCTTCTAAAACCAAAACGGAGCTATTTAACTGAATGGTTGTCAATGTGTGCATTCAACTGACAGAGTTAAACTCACATGTGGATTCAGCGGTTTGCAAACCCTTTCTGTGCAGAATCCCAAAACCGGTATTTCCAGCCCAATGCCGGCATACGTACTAAAGAGCAGGAAACTTCGTCTAAAACTCAGGAGCAACGTTTCCTTGAAACTGCTCTGCTGTGCGTTCGTTCACCTAAGAGAATTGAAACTATGTTGAGATTCAGCGAGTCAGAAACACGTTTCCTCTAGGAGCTGCGTTGGGATATTCCCGAGTGAATGGGACCATAGGCTGTACAGAGAAATATCTGCTTCTAAAACCAAAAGTGTGCTATCAAACTGAATGGTTGTCAATGTGTGCATTCAACTGACAGAGTTAAACTCACGTGTGGATTCATCGGTTTGCAAACCCTTTCTGTGCAGAATCCCAAAACCGGTATTTCCAGCCCAATGCCGGCCTACGTACTAAACAGCAGGAAACTTCGTCTAAGACTCAAGAGAAACGTTTCCTTGAAACTGCGCTGCTGTGCGTTCGTTCACCTAAGAGAGTTGAATCTATGTTGAGATTCAACGAGTCAGAAACACGTTTCTTCTAGGAGCTGCGTTGGGATATTCCCGAGTGAATGGGACCATAGGCTGTACAGAGAAATATCTGCTTCTAAACCAAAAGTGTGCTATCAAACTGAATGGTTGTCAATTTGCGCATTCAACTGACAGAGTTAAACTCACGTGTGGATTCAGCGGTTTGCAAACCCTTTCTGTGCAGAATCCCAAAACCGGTATTTCCAGCCCAATGCCGGCATACGTACTAAACAGCAGGAAACTTCGTCTAAAACTCAGGAGAAACGTTTCCTTGAAACTGCTCTGCTGTGCGTTCGTTCACCTAAGAGAGTTGAATCTATGTTGAGATTCAGCGAGTCAGAAACACGTTTCTTCTAGGAGCTGCGTTGGGATATTCCCGAGTGAATGGGACCATAGGCTGTACAGAGAAATATCTGCTTCTAAAACCAAAAGTGTGCTATCAAACTGAATGGTTGTCAATGTGTGCATTCAACTGACAGAGTTAAACTCACGTGTGGATTCAGCGGTTTGCAAACCCTTTCTGTGCAGAATCCCAAAACCGCTATTTCCAGCCCAATGCCGGCATCCGTACTAAACAGCAGGAAACTTCGTCTAAAACTCAGGAGAAACGTTTCCTTGAAACTGCTCTGCTGTGCGTTCGTTCACCTAAGAGAGTTGAATCTATGTTGAGATTCAGCGAGTCAGAAACACGTTTCTTCTAGGAGCTGCTTTGGGATATTCCCGAGTGAATGGGACCATAGGCTGTACAGAGAAATATCTGCTTTTAAAACCGAAACGGAGCCATCTAACTGAATGGTTGTCAATGTGTGCATTCAACTGACAGAGTTAAACTCACGTGTGGATTCAGCGGTTTGCAAACCCTTTCTGTGCAGAATCCCAAAACCGGTATTTCCAGCCCAATGCCGGCATCCGTACTAAACAGCAGGAAACTTCGTCTAAAACTCAGGAGCAACGTTTCCTTGAAACTGCTCTGCTGTGCGTTCGATCACCTAAGAGAGTTGAATCTATGTTGAGATTCAGCGAGTCAGAAACACGTTTCTTCTAGGAGCTGCGTTGGGATATTCCCGAGTGAATGGGACCATAGGCTGTACAGAGAAATATCTGCTCCTACAACCAAAAGGGTGGTATCTAACTGAATGGTTGTCAATGTGTGCATTCAACTGACAGAGTTAAACTCACGTTTGGATTCAGCGGTTTACAAACCCTTTCTGTGCAGAATCCCAAAACCGGTAATTCCAGCTCAATGCCGGCATCCGTACTAAACAGCAGGAAACTTCGTCTAAAACTCAGGAGAAACGTTTCCTTGAAACTGCTCTGCTGTGCGTTCGTTCACCTAAGAGAGTTGAAACTATGTTGCGATTCAGCGAGTTAGAAACACGTTTATGCTAGGAGCTGCGTTGGGATATTCCCGAGTGAATGGGACCATAGGCTGTACAGAGAAATATCTGCTTCTGAAACCAAAACGGAGCTATCTAACTGAATGGTTGTCAATGTGTGCATTCAACTGACAGAGTTAAACTCACGTGTGGATTCAGCGGTTTGCAAACCATTTCTGTGCAGAATCCCAAAACCGGTATGTCCAGCCCAATGCCGGCATCCATACTAAACAGCAGGAAACTTCGTCTAAAACTCAGGAGAAACGTTTCCTTGAAACTGGTCTGCTGTGCGTTCGTTCACCTAAGATAGTTGAATCTATGTTGAGATTCAGCGAGTCAGAAACACGTTTCTTCTAGGAGGTGCGTTAGGATATTCCCGAGTGAATGGGACCATAGGCTGTGCAGAGTAATATCTGCTTCTAAAACCAAAACGGAGCTATCTAACTGAATGGTTGTCAATGTGTGCATTCAACTGACAGAGTTAAACTCACGTGTGGATTCAGCGGTTTGCAAACCCTTTATGTGCAGAATCCCAAAACCAGTATTTCCAGCCCAATGCCGGCATACGTACTAAAGAGCAGGAAACTTCGTCTAAAACTCAGGAGCAACGTTTCCTTGAAACTGCTCTGCTGTGCGTTCGTTCACCTAAGAGAGTTGAATCTATGTTGAGATTCAGCGAGTCAGAAACACGTTTCTTCTAGGAGCTGCGTTGGGATATTCCCGAGTGAATGGGACCATAGGCTGTACAGAGAAATATCTGCTTCTAAAACCAAAAGTGTGCTATCAAACTGAATGGTTGTCAATGTGTGCATTCAACTGACAGAGTTAAACTCACGTGTGGATTCAGCGGTTTGCAAACCCTTTCTGTGCAGAATCCCTAAACCGGTATTTCCAGCCCAATGCCGGCATCCGTACTAAACAGCAGGAAACTTCGTCTAAAACTCAGGAGAAACGTTTCCTTGTAACTGTTCTGCTGTGCTTTCGTTCACCTAAGAGAGTTGAATCTATGTTGAGATTCAGCGAGTCAGAAACACGTTTCTTCTAGGAGCTGCGTTGGGATATTCCCGAGTGAATGGGACCGTAGGCTGTACGGAGAAATATCTGCTTCTAAATCCAAAAGTTTGCTATCAAACTGAATGGTTGTCAATGTGTGCATTCAACTGACAGAGTTAAACTCACGTGTGGATTCAGCGGTTTGCAAACCCTTTCTGTGCAGAATCCCAAAACCGGTAATTCCAACCCAATGCCGGCATACGTACTAAACAGCAGGAAACTTCGTCTAAAACTCAGGAGAAACGTTTCCTTGAAACTGCTCTGCTGTGCGTTCGTTCACCTAAGAGAGTTGAATCTATGTTGAGATTCAGCGAGTCAGAAACACGTTTCTTCTAGGAGCTGCGTTGGGATACTCCCGAGTGAATGGGACCATAGGCTGTACAGAGAAATATCTGCTTCTAAAACCAAAACGGAGCTATCTAACTGAATGGTTGTCAATGTGTGCATTCAACTGACAGAGTTAAACTCACGTGTGGATTCAGCGGTTTACAAACCCTTTCTGTGCAGAATCCCAAAACCGGTATTTCCAGCCCAATGCCGGCATACGTACTAAACAGCAGGAAACTTCGTCTAAGACTCAAGAGAAACGTTTCCTTGAAACTGCTCTGCTGTGCGATCGTTCACCTAAGAGAGTTGAATCTATGTTGAGATTCAGCGAGTCAGAAACACGTTTCTTCTAGGAGCTGCGTTGGGATATTCCCGAGCGAATGGGACCATAGGCTGTACAGAGAAATATCTGCTTCTAAAACCAAAACGGAGCTATCTAACTGAATGGTTGTCAATGTGTGCATTCAACTGACAGAGTTAAACTCACATGTGGATTCAGCGGTTTGCAAACCCTTTCTGTGCAGAATCCCAAAACCGGTATTTCCAGCCCAATGCCGGCATACGTACTAAAGAGCAGGAAACTTCGTCTAAAACTCAGGAGCAACGTTTCCTTGAAACTGCTCTGCTGTGCGTTCGTTCACCTAAGAGAGTTGAATCTATGTTGAGATTCAGCGAGTCAGAAACACGTTTCTTCTAGGAGCTGCTTTGGGATATTCCCGAGTGAATGGGACCATAGGCTGTACAGAGAAATATCTGCTTTTAAAACCGAAACGGAGCTATCTAACTGAATGGTTGTCAATGTGTGCATTCAACTGACAGAGTTAAACTCACGTGTGGATTCAGCGGTTTGCAAACCCTTTCTGTGCAGAATCCCAAAACCGGTATTTCCAGCCCAATGCCGGCATCCGTACTAAACAGCAGGAAACTTCGTCTAAAACTCAGGAGAAACGTTTCCTTGAAACTGCTCTGCTGTGCGTTCGATCACCTAAGAGAGTTGAATCTATGTTGAGATTCAGCGAGTCAGAAACACGTTTCTTCTAGGAGCTGCGTTGGGATATTCCCGAGTGAATGGGACCATAGGCTGTACAGAGAAATATCTGCTCCTACAACCAAAAGGGTGGTATCTAACTGAATGGTTGTCAATGTGTGCATTCAACTGACAGAGTTAAACTCACGTTTGGATTCAGCGGTTTACAAACCCTTTCTGTGCAGAATCCCAAAACCGGTAATTCCAGCTCAATGCCGGCATCCGTACTAAACAGCAGGAAACTTCGTCTAAAACTCAGGAGAAACGTTTCCTTGAAACTGCTCTGCTGTGCGTTCGTTCACCTAAGAGAGTTGAAACTATGTTGCGATTCAGCGAGTTAGAAACACGTTTATGCTAGGAGCTGCGTTGGGATATTCCCGAGTGAATGGGACCATAGGCTGTACAGAGAAATATCTGCTTCTGAAACCAAAACGGAGCTATCTAACTGAATGGTTGTCAATGTGTGCATTCAACTGACAGAGTTAAACTCACGTGTGGATTCAGCGGTTTGCAAACCATTTCTGTGCAGAATCCCAAAACCGGTATGTCCAGCCCAATGCCGGCATCCATACTAAACAGCAGGAAACTTCGTCTAAAACTCAGGAGAAACGTTTCCTTGAAACTGGTCTGCTGTGCGTTCGTTCACCTAAGATAGTTGAATCTATGTTGAGATTCAGCGAGTCAGAAACACGTTTCTTCTAGGAGGTGCGTTAGGATATTCCCGAGTGAATGGGACCATAGGCTGTGCAGAGTAATATCTGCTTCTAAAACCAAAACGGAGCTATCTAACTGAATGGTTGTCAATGTGTGCATTCAACTGACAGAGTTAAACTCACGTGTGGATTCAGCGGTTTGCAAACCCTTTATGTGCAGAATCCCAAAACCAGTATTTCCAGCCCAATGCCGGCATACGTACTAAAGAGCAGGAAACTTCGTCTAAAACTCAGGAGCAACGTTTCCTTGAAACTGCTCTGCTGTGCGTTCGTTCACCTAAGAGAGTTGAATCTATGTTGAGATTCAGCGAGTCAGAAACACGTTTCTTCTAGGAGCTGCGTTGGGATATTCCCGAGTGAATGGGACCATAGGCTGTACAGAGAAATATCTGCTTCTAAAACCAAAAGTGTGCTATCAAACTGAATGGTTGTCAATGTGTGCATTCAACTGACAGAGTTAAACTCACGTGTGGATTCAGCGGTTTGCAAACCCTTTCTGTGCAGAATCCCTAAACCGGTATTTCCAGCCCAATGCCGGCATCCGTACTAAACAGCAGGAAACTTCGTCTAAAACTCAGGAGAAACGTTTCCTTGTAACTGTTCTGCTGTGCTTTCGTTCACCTAAGAGAGTTGAATCTATGTTGAGATTCAGCGAGTCAGAAACACGTTTCTTCTAGGAGCTGCGTTGGGATATTCCCGAGTGAATGGGACCGTAGGCTGTACGGAGAAATATCTGCTTCTAAATCCAAAAGTTTGCTATCAAACTGAATGGTTGTCAATGTGTGCATTCAACTGACAGAGTTAAACTCACGTGTGGATTCAGCGGTTTGCAAACCCTTTCTGTGCAGAATCCCAAAACCGGTAATTCCAACCCAATGCCGGCATACGTACTAAACAGCAGGAAACTTCGTCTAAAACTCAGGAGAAACGTTTCCTTGAAACTGCTCTGCTGTGCGTTCGTTCACCTAAGAGAGTTGAATCTATGTTGAGATTCAGCGAGTCAGAAACACGTTTCTTCTAGGAGCTGCGTTGGGATACTCCCGAGTGAATGGGACCATAGGCTGTACAGAGAAATATCTGCTTCTAAAACCAAAACGGAGCTATCTAACTGAATGGTTGTCAATGTGTGCATTCAACTGACAGAGTTAAACTCACGTGTGGATTCAGCGGTTTACAAACCCTTTCTGTGCAGAATCCCAAAACCGGTATTTCCAGCCCAATGCCGGCATACGTACTAAACAGCAGGAAACTTCGTCTAAGACTCAAGAGAAACGTTTCCTTGAAACTGCTCTGCTGTGCGATCGTTCACCTAAGAGAGTTGAATCTATGTTGAGATTCAGCGAGTCAGAAACACGTTTCTTCTAGGAGCTGCGTTGGGATATTCCCGAGCGAATGGGACCATAGGCTGTACAGAGAAATATCTGCTTCTAAAACCAAAACGGAGCTATCTAACTGAATGGTTGTCAATGTGTGCATTCAACTGACAGAGTTAAACTCACGTGTGGATTCAGCGGTTTGCAAACCCTTTCTGTGCAGAATCCCAAAACCGGTATTTCCAGCCCAATGCCGGCATCCGTACTAAACAGCAGGAAACTTCGTCTAAAACTCAGGAGAAACGTTTCCTTGAAACTGCTCTGCTGTGCGTTCGATCACCTAAGAGAGTTGAATCTATGTTGAGATTCAGCGAGTCAGAAACACGTTTCTTCTAGGAGCTGCGTTGGGATATTCCCGAGTGAATGGGACCATAGGCTGTACAGAGAAATATCTGCTCCTACAACCAAAAGGGTGGTATCTAACTGAATGGTTGTCAATGTGTGCATTCAACTGACAGAGTTAAACTCACGTTTGGATTCAGCGGTTTACAAACCCTTTCTGTGCAGAATCCCAAAACCGGTAATTCCAGCTCAATGCCGGCATCCGTACTAAACAGCAGGAAACTTCGTCTAAAACTCAGGAAAAACGTTTCCTTGAAACTGCTCTGCTGTGCGTTCGTTCACCTAAGAGAGTTGAAACTCTGTTGCGATTCAGCGAGTCAGAAACACGTTTCTTCTAGGAGCTGCTTTGGGATATTCCCGAGTGAATGGGACCATAGGCTGTACAGAGAAATATCTGCTTCTGAAACCAAAACGGAGCTATCTAACTGAGTGGTTGTCAATGTGTGCATTCAACTGACAGAGTTAAACTCACGTGTGGATTCAGCGGTTTGCAAACCATTTCTGTGCAGAATCCCAAAACCGGTATGTCCAGCCCAATGCCGGCATCCGTACTAAACAGCAGGAAACTTCGTCTAAAACTCAGGAGAAACGTTTCCTTGAAACTGCTCTGCTGTGCGTTCGTTCACCTAAGAGAGTTGAATCTATGTTGAGATTCAGTGAGTCAGAAACACGTTTCTTCTAGGAGCTGCGTTGGGATATTCCCGAGTGAATGGGACCATAGGCTGTACAGAGAAATATCTGCTTCTAAAACCAAAAGTGTGCTATCAAACTGAATGGTTGTCAATGTGTGCATTCAACTGACAGAGTTAAACTCACGTGTGGATTCAGCGGTTTGCAAACCCTTTCTGTGCAGAATCCCAAAACCGCTATTTCCAGCCCAATGCCGGCATCCGTACTAAACAGCAGGAAACTTCGTCTAAAACTCAGGAGAAACGTTTCCTTGAAACTGCTCTGCTGTGCGTTCGTTCACCTAAGAGAGTTGAATCTATGTTGAGATTCAGCGAGTCAGAAACACGTTTATGCTAGGAGCTGCGTTGGGATATTCCCGAGTGAATGGGACCATAGGCTGTACAGAGAAATATCTGCTTCTAAAACCAAAACGGAGCTATCTAACTGAATGGTTGTCAATGTGTGCATTCAACTGACAGAGTTAAACTCACATGTGGATTCAGCGGTTTGCAAACCCTTTCTGTGCAGAATCCCAAAACCGGTATTTCCAGCCCAATGACGGCATACGTACTAAAGAGCAGGAAACTTCGTCTAAAACTCAGGAGCAACGTTTCCTTGAAACTGCTCTGCTGTGCGTTCGTTCACCTAAGAGAATTGAAACTATGTTGAGATTCAGCGAGTCAGAAACACGTTTCTTCTAGGAGCTGCGTTGGGATATTCCCGAGTGAATGGGACCATAGGCTGTACAGAGAAATATCTGCTTCTAAAACCAAAAGTGTGCTATCAAACTGAATGGTTGTCAATGTGTGCATTCAACTGACAGAGTTAAACTCACGTGTGGATTCAGCGGTTTGCAAACCCTTTCTGTGCAGAATCCCAAAACCGCTATTTCCAGCCCAATGCCGGCCTACGTACTAAACAGCAGGAAACTTCGTCTAAAACTCAGGAGAAACGTTTCCTTGAAACTGCTCTGCTGTGCGTTCGTTCACCTAAGAGAGTTGAAACTATGTTGCGATTCAGCGAGTCGGAAACACGTTTATGCTAGGAGCTGCGTTGGGATATTCCCGAGTGAATGGGACCATAGGCTGTACAGAGAAATATCTGCTTCTGAAACCAAAACGGAGCTATCTAACTGAATGGTTGTCAATGTGTGCATTCAACTGACAGAGTTAAACTCACGTGTGGATTCAGCGGTTTGCAAACCATTTCTGTGCAGAATCCCAAAACCGGTATGTCCAGCCCAATGCCGGCATCCGTACTAAACAGCAGGAAACTTCGTCTAAAACTCAGGAGAAACGTTTCCTTGAAACTGCTCTGCTGTGCGTTCGTTCACCTAAGAGAGTTGAATCTATGTTGAGATTCAGCGAGTCAGAAACACGTTTCTTCTAGGAGCTGCGTTAGGATATTCCCGAGTGAATGGGACCATAGGCTGTGCAGAGTAATATCTGCTTCTAAAACCAAAACGGAGCTATCTAACTGAATGGGTGTCAATGTGTGCATTCAACTGACAGAGTTAAACTCACGTGTGGATTCAGCGGTTTGCAAACCCTTTATGTGCAGAATCCAAAAACCGGTATTTCCAGCCCAATGCCGGCATACGTACTAAAGAGCAGGAAACTTCATGTAAAACTCAGGAGCAACGTTTCCTTGAAACTGCTCTGCTGTGCGTTCGTTCACCTAAGGGAGTTGAATCTATGTTGAGATTCAGCGAGTCAGAAACACGTTTCTTCTAGGAGCTGCGTTGGGATATTCCCGAGTGAATGGGACCATAGGCTGTACAGAGAAATATCTGCTCCTACAACCAAAAGGGTGGTATCTAACTGAATGGTTGTCAATGTGTGCATTCAACTGACAGAGTTAAACTCACGTTTGGATTCAGCGGTTTACAAACCCTTTCTGTGCAGAATCCCAAAACCGGTAATTCCAGCTCAATGCCGGCATCCGTACTAAACATCAGGAAACTTCGTCTAAAACTCAGGAGAAACGTTTCCTTGAAACTGCTCTGCTGTGCGTTCGTTCACCTAAGAGAGTTGAAACTATGTTGAGATTCAGCGAGTCAGAAACACGTTTATGCTAGGAGCTGCGTTGGGATATTCCCGAGTGAATGGGACCATAGGCTGTACAGAGAAATATCTGCTTCTGAAACCAAAACGGAGCTATCTAACTGAATGGTTCTCAATGTGTGCATTCAACTGACAGAGTTAAACTCACGTGTGGATTCAGCGGTTTGCAAACCCTTTCTGTGCAGAATCCCAAAACCGGTATTTCCAGCCCAATGCCGGCATCCGTACTAAACAGCAGGAAACTTCGTCTAAAACTCAGGAGAAACGTTTCCTTGAAACTGCTCTGCTGTGCGTTCGTTCACCTAAGAGAGTTGAATCTATGTTGAGATTCAGCGAGTCAGAAACACGTTTCTTCTAGGAGCTGCGTTGGGATATTCCCGAGTGAATGGGACCATAGGCTGTACAGAGAAATATCTGCTTCTAAAACCAAAAGTGTGCTATCAAACTGAATGGTTGTCAATGTGTGCATTCAACTGACAGAGTTAAACTCACGTGTGGATTCAGCGGTTTGCAAACTATTTCTGTGCAGAATCCCAAAACCGCTATTTCCAGCCCAATGCCGGCATCCGTACTAAACAGCAGGAAACTTCGTCTAAAACTCAGGAGAAACGTTTCCTTGAAACTGCTCTGCTGTGCGTTCGTTCACCTAAGAGAGTTGAATCTATGTTGAGATTCAGCGAGTCAGAAACACGTTTCTTCTAGGAGCTGCGTTGGGATATTCCCGAGTGAATGGGACCATAGGCTGTACAGAGAAATATCTGCTTCTAAAACCAAAACGGAGCTATCTAACTGAATGGTTGTCAATGTGTGCATTCAACTGACAGAGTTAAACTCACATGTGGATTCAGCGGTTTGCAAACCCTTTCTGTGCAGAATCCCAAAACCGGTATTTCCAGCCCAATGCCGGCATACGTACTAAAGAGCAGGAAACTTCGTCTAAAACTCAGGAGCAACGTTTCCTTGAAACTGCTCTGCTGTGCGTTCGTTCACCTAAGAGAATTGAAACTATGTTGAGATTCAGCGAGTCAGAAACACGTTTCTTCTAGGAGCTGCGTTGGGATATTCCCGAGTGAATGGGACCATAGGCTGTACAGAGAAATATCTGCTTCTAAAACCAAAAGTGTGCTATCAAACTGAATGGTTGTCAATGTGTGCATTCAACTGACAGAGTTAAACTCACGTGTGGATTCAGCGGTTTGCAAACCCTTTCTGTGCAGAATCCCAAAACCGGTATTTCCAGCCCAATGCCGGCCTACGTACTAAACAGCAGGAAACTTCGTCTAAGACTCAAGAGAAACGTTTCCTTGAAACTGCGCTGCTGTGCGTTCGTTCACCTAAGAGAGTTGAATCTATGTTGAGATTCAGCGAGTCAGAAACACGTTTCTTCTAGGAGCTGCGTTGGGATATTCCCGAGTGAATGGGACCATAGGCTGTACAGAGAAATATCTGCTTCTAAACCAAAAGTGTGCTATCAAACTGAATGGTTGTCAATGTGCGCATTCAACTGACAGAGTTAAACTCACGTGTGGATTCAGCGGTTTGCAAACCCTTTCTGTGCAGAATCCCAAAACCGGTATTTCCAGCCCAATGCCGGCATACGTACTAAACAGCAGGAAACTTCGTCTAAAACTCAGGAGAAACGTTTCCTTGAAACTGCTCTGCTGTGCGTTCGTTCACCTAAGAGAGTTGAATCTATGTTGAGATTCAGCGAGTCAGAAACACGTTTCTTCTAGGAGCTGCGTTGGGATATTCCCGAGTGAATGGGACCATAGGCTGTACAGAGAAATATCTGCTTCTAAAACCAAAAGTGTGCTATCAAACTGAATGGTTGTCAATGTGTGCATTCAACTGACAGAGTTAAACTCACGTGTGGATTCAGCGGTTTGCAAACCCTTTCTGTGCAGAATCCCAAAACTGCTATTTCCAGCACAATGCCTGCATCCGTACTAAACAGCAGGAAACTTCGTCTAAAACTCAGGAGAAACGTTTCCTTGAAACTGCTCTGCTGTGCGTTCGTTCACCTAAGAGAGTTGAATCTATGTTGAGATTCAGCGAGTCAGAAAGACGTTTCTTCTAGGAGCTGCGTTGGGATATTCCCGAGTGAATGGGACCATAGGCTGTACCGAGAAATATCTGCTTCTAAAACCAAAACGGAGCTATCTAACTGAATGGTTGTCAATGTGTGCATTCAACTGACAGAGTTAAACTCACATGTGGATTCAGCGGTTTGCAAACCCTTTCTGTGCAGAATCCCAAAACCGGTATTTCCAGCCCAATGCCGGCATGCGTACTAAAGAGCAGGAAACTTCGTCTAAAACTCAGGAGCAACGTTTCCTTGAAACTGCTCTGCTGTGCGTTCGTTCACCTAAGAGAGTTGAATCTATGTTGAGATTCAGCGAGTCAGAAATACGTTTCTTCTAGGAGCTGCTTTGGGATATTCCCGAGTGAATGGGACCATAGGCTGTACAGAGAAATATCTGCTTTTAAAACCGAAACGGAGCTATCTAACTGAATGGTTGTCAATGTGTGCATTCAACTGACAGAGTTAAACTCACGTGTGGATTCAGCGGTTTGCAAACCCTTTCTGTGCAGAATCCCAAAACCGGTATTTCCAGCCCAATGCCGGCATCCGTACTAAACAGCAGGAAACTTCGTCTAAAACTCAGGAGAAACGTTTCCTTGAAACTGCTCTGCTGTGCGTTCGATCACCTAAGAGAGTTGAATCTATGTTGAGATTCAGCGAGTCAGAAACACGTTTCTTCTAGGAGCTGCGTTGGGATATTCCCGAGTGAATGGGACCATAGGCTGTACAGAGAAATATCTGCTCCTACAACCAAAAGGGTGGTATCTAACTGAATGGTTGTCAATGTGTGCATTCAACTGACAGAGTTAAACTCACGTTTGGATTCAGCGGTTTACAAACCCTTTCTGTGCAGAATCCCAAAACCGGTAATTCCAGCTCAATGCCGGCATCCGTACTAAACAGCAGGAAACTTCGTCTAAAACTCAGGAGAAACGTTTCCTTGAAACTGCTCTGCTGTGCGTTCGTTCACCTAAGAGAGTTGAAACTATGTTGCGATTCAGCGAGTTAGAAACACGTTTATGCTAGGAGCTGCGTTGGGATATTCCCGAGTGAATGGGACCATAGGCTGTACAGAGAAATATCTGCTTTTAAAACCGAAACGGAGCTATCTAACTGAATGGTTGTCAATGTGTGCATTCAACTGACAGAGTTAAACGCACGTGTGGATTCAGCGGTTTGCAAACCCTTTCTGTGCAGAATCCCAAAACCGGTATTTCCAGCCCAATGCCGGCATCCGTACTAAACAGCCGGAAACTTCGTCTAAAACTCAGGAGAAACGTTTCCTTGAAACTGCTCTGCTGTGCGTTCGATCACCTAAGAGAGTTGAATCTATGTTGAGATTCAGCGAGTCAGAAACACGTTTCTTCTACGAGCTGCGTTGGGATATTCCCGAGTGAATGGGACCATAGGCTGTACAGAGAAATATCTGCTCCTACAACCAAAAGGGTGGTATCTAACTGAATGGTTGTCAATGTGTGCATTCAACTGACAGAGTTAAACTCACGTTTGGATTCAGCGGTTTACAAACCCTTTCTGTGCAGAATCCCAAAACCGGTAATTCCAGCTCAATGCCGGCATCCGTACTAAACAGCAGGAAACTTCGTCTAAAACTCAGGAGAAACGTTTCCTTGAAACTGCTCTGCTGTGCGTTCGTTCACCTAAGAGAGTTGAAACTATGTTGCGATTCAGCGAGTTAGAAACACGTTTATGCTAGGAGCTGCGTTGGGATATTCCCGAGTGAATGGGACCATAGGCTGTACAGAGAAATATCTGCTTCTGAAACCAAAACGGAGCTATCTAACTGAATGGTTGTCAATGTGTGCATTCAACTGACAGAGTTAAACTCACGTGTGGATTCAGCGGTTTGCAAACCATTTCTGTGCAGAATCCCAAAACCGGTATGTCCAGCCCAATGCCGGCATCCATACTAAACAGCAGGAATCTTCGTCTAAAACTCAGGAGGAACGTTTCCTTGAAACTGGTCTGCTGTGCGTTCGTTCACCTAAGATAGTTGAATCTATGTTGAGATTCAGCGAGTCAGAAACACGTTTCTTCTAGGAGGTGCGTTAGGATATTCCCGAGTGAATGGGACCATAGGCTGTGCAGAGTAATATCTGCTTCTAAAACCAAAACGGAGCTATCTAACTGAATGGTTGTCAATGTGTGCATTCAACTGACAGAGTTAAACTCACGTGTGGATTCAGCGGTTTGCAAACCCTTTATGTGCAGAATCCCAAAACCGGTATTTCCAGCCCAATGCCGGCATACGTACTAAAGAGCAGGAAACTTCGTCTAAAACTCAGGAGCAACGTTTCCTTGAAACTGCTCTGCTGTGCGTTCGTTCACCTAAGAGAGTTGAATCTATGTGGAGATTCAGCGAGTCAGAAACACGTTTCTTCTAGGAGCTGCGTTGGGATATTCCCGAGTGAATGGGACCATAGGCTGTACAGAGAAATATCTGCTTCTAAAACCAAAAGTGTGCTATCAAACTCAATGGTTGTCAATGTGTGCATTCAACTGACAGAGTTAAACTCACGTGTGGATTCAGCGGTTTGCAAACCCTTTCTGTGCAGAATCCCTAAACCGGTATTTCCAGCCCAATGCCGGCATCCGTACTAAACAGCAGGAAACTTCGTCTAAAACTCAGGAGAAACGTTTCCTTGTAACTGTTCTGCTGTGCTTTCGTTCACCTAAGAGAGTTGAATCTATGTTGAGATTCAGCGAGTCAGAAACACGTTTCTTCTAGGAGCTGCGTTGGGATATTCCCGAGTGAATGGGACCATAGGCTGTACAGAGAAATATCTGCTTCTAAATCCAAAAGTGTGCTATCAAACTGAATGGTTGTCAATGTGTGCATTCAACTGACAGAGTTAAACTCACGTGTGGATTCAGCGGTTTGCAAACCCTTTCTGTGCAGAATCCCAAAACCGGTAATTCCAACCCAATGCCGGCATACGTACTAAACAGCAGGAAACTTCGTCTAAAACTCAGGAGAAACGTTTCCTTGAAACTGCTCTGCTGTGCGTTCGTTCACCTAAGAGAGTTGAATCTATGTTGAGATTCAGCGAGTCAGAAACACGTTTCTTCTAGGAGCTGCGTTGGGATACTCCCGAGTGAATGGGACCATAGGCTGTACAGAGAAATATCTGCTTCTAAAACCAAAACGGAGCTATCTAACTGAATGGTTGTCAATGTGTGCATTCAACTGACAGAGTTAAACTCACGTGTGGATTCAGCGGTTTACAAACCCTTTCTGTGCAGAATCCCAAAACCGGTATTTCCAGCCCAATGCCGGCATACGTACTAAACAGCAGGAAACTTCGTCTAAGACTCAAGAGAAACGTTTCCTTGAAACTGCTCTGCTGTGCGATCGTTCACCTAAGAGAGTTGAATCTATGTTGAGATTCAGCGAGTCAGAAACACGTTTCTTCTAGGAGGTGCGTTGGGATATTCCCGAGCGAATGGGACCATAGGCTGTACAGAGAAATATCTGCTTCTAAAACCAAAACGGAGCTATCTAACTGAATGGTTGTCAATGTGTGCATTCAACTGACAGAGTTAAACTCACGTGTGGATTCAGCGGTTTGCAAACCATTTCTGTGCAGAATCCCAAAACCGGTATGTCCAGCCCAATGCCGGCATCCGTACTAAACAGCAGGAAACTTCGTCTAAAACTCAGGAGAAACGTTTCCTTGAAACTGCTCTGCTGTGCGTTCGTTCACCTAAGATAGTTGAATCTATGTTGAGATTCAGCGAGTCAGAAACACGTTTCTTCTAGGAGCTGCGTTAGGATATTCCCGAGTGAATGGGACCATAGGCTGTGCAGAGTAATATCTGCTTCTAAAACCAAAACGGAGCTATCTAACTGAATGGGTGTCAATGTGTGCATTCAACTGACAGAGTTAAACTCACGTGTGGATTCAGCGGTTTGCAAACCCTTTATGTGCAGAATCCAAAAACCGGTATTTCCAGCCCAATGCCGGCATACGTACTAAAGAGCAGGAAACTTCATCTAAAACTCAGGAGCAACGTTTCCTTGAAACTGCTCTGCTGTGCGTTCGTTCACCTAAGGGAGTTGAATCTATGTTGAGATTCAGCGAGTCAGAAACACGTTTCTTCTAGGAGCTGCGTTGGGATATTCTCGAGTGAATGGGACCATAGGCTGTACAGAGAAATATCTGCTTCTAAAACCAAAACGGAGCTATCTAACTGAATGGTTGTCAATGTGTGCATTCAACTGACAGAGTTAAACTCACGTGTGGATTCAGCGGTTTGTAACCCTTTCTGTGCAGAATCCCAAAACTGGTATTTCCAGCCCAATGCCGGCATCCGTACTAAACAGCAGGAAACTTCGTCTAAAACTCAGGAGAAACTTTTCCTTGAAACTGCTCTGCTGTACGTTCGTTCACCTAAGAGAGTTGAATCTATGTTGAGATTCAGCGAGTCAGAAACACGTTTCTTCTAGGAGCTGCGTTGGGATATTCCCGAGTGAATGGGACCATAGGCTGTACAGAGAAATATCTGCTTCTAAAACCAAAAGTGTGCTATCAAACTGAATGGTTGTCAATGTGTGCATTCAACTGACAGAGTTAAACTCACATGTGGATTCACCGGTTTGCAAACCCTTTCTGTGCAGAATCCCAAAACCGGTATTTCCAGCCAAATGCCGGCATACGTACTAAAGAGCAGGAAACTTCGTCTAAAACTCAGGAGAAACGTTTCCTTGAAAGTGCTCTGCTGTGCGTTCGTTCACCTAAGAGAGTTGAATCTATGTTGAGATTCAGCGAGTCAGAAACACGTTTCTTCTAGGAGCTGCGTTGGGATATTCCCGAGTGAATGGGACCATAGGCTGTACAGAGAAATATCTGCTTCTAAAACCAAAACGGAGCTATCTAACTGAATGGTTGTCAATGTGTGCATTCAACTGACAGAGTTAAACTCACGTGTGGATTCAGCGGTTTGCAAACCCTTTCTGTGCAGAATCCCAAAACTGGTATTTCCAGCCCAATGCCGGCATCCGTACTAAACAGCAGGAAACTTCGTCTAAAACTCAGGAGAAACGTTTCCTTGAAACTGCTCTGCTGTGCGTTCGTTCACCTAAGAGAGTTGAAACTATGTTGAGATTGAGCGAGTCAGAAACACGTTTATGCTAGGAGCTGCGTTGGGATATTCCCGAGTGAATGGGACCATAGGCTGTACAGAGAAATATCTGCTTCTGAAACCAAAACGGAGCTATCTAACTGAATGGTTGTCAATGTGTGCATTCAACTGACAGAGTTAAACTCACATGTGGATTCAGCGGTTTGCAAACCCTTTCTGTGCAGAATCCCAAAACCGGTATTTCCAGCCCAATGCCGGCATACGTACTAAAGAGCAGGAAACTTCGTCTAAAACTCAGGAGCAACGTTTCCTTGAAACTGCTCTGCTGTGCGTTCGTTCACCTAAGAGAATTGAAACTATGTTGAGATTCAGCGAGTCAGAAACACGTTTCTTCTAGGAGCTGCGTTGGGATATTCCCGAGTGAATGGGACCATAGGCTGTACAGAGAAATATCTGCTTCTAAAACCAAAAGTGTGCTATCAAACTGAATGGTTGTCAATGTGTGCATTCAACTGACAGAGTTAAACTCACGTGTGGATTCAGCGGTTTGCAAACCCTTTCTGTGCAGAATCCCAAAACCGGTATTTCCAGCCCAATGCCGGCCTACGTACTAAACAGCAGGAAACTTCGTCTAAGACTCAAGAGAAACGTTTCCTTGAAACTGCGCTGCTGTGCGTTCGTTCACCTAAGAGAGTTGAATCTATGTTGAGATTCAGCGAGTCAGAAACACGTTTCTTCTAGGAGCTGCGTTGGGATATTCCCGAGTGAATGGGACCATAGGCTGTACAGAGAAATATCTGCTTCTAAACCAAAAGTGTGCTATCAAACTGAATGGTTGTCAATGTGCGCATTCAACTGACAGAGTTAAACTCACGTGTGGATTCAGCGGTTTGCAAACCCTTTCTGTGCAGAATCCCAAAACCGGTATTTCCAGCCCAATGCCGGCATACGTACTAAACAGCAGGAAACTTCGTCTAAAACTCAGGAGAAACGTTTCCTTGAAACTGCTCTGCTGTGCGTTCGTTCACCTAAGAGAGTTGAATCTATGTTGAGATTCAGCGAGTCAGAAACACGTTTCTTCTAGGAGCTGCGTTGGGATATTCCCGAGTGAATGGGACCATAGGCTGTACAGAGAAATATCTGCTTCTAAAACCAAAAGTGTGCTATCAAACTGAATGGTTGTCAATGTGTGCATTCAACTGACAGAGTTAAACTCACGTGTGGATTCAGCGGTTTGCAAACCCTTTCTGTGCAGAATCCCAAAACCGCTATTTCCAGCCCAATGCCGGCATCCGTACTAAACAGCAGGAAACTTCGTCTAAAACTCAGGAGAAACGTTTCCTTGAAACTGCTCTGCTGTGCGTTCGTTCACCTAAGAGAGTTGAATCTATGTTGAGATTCAGCGAGTCAGAAAGACGTTTCTTCTAGGAGCTGCGTTGGGATATTCCCGAGTGAATGGGACCATAGGCTGTACCGAGAAATATCTGCTTCTAAAACCAAAACGGAGCTATCTAACTGAATGGTTGTCAATGTGTGCATTCAACTGACAGAGTTAAACTCACATGTGGATTCAGCGGTTTGCAAACCCTTTCTGTGCAGAATCCCAAAACCGGTATTTCCAGCCCAATGCCGGCATACGTACTAAAGAGCAGGAAACTTCGTCTAAAACTCAGGAGCAACGTTTCCTTGAAACTGCTCTGCTGTGCGTTCGTTCACCTAAGAGAGTTGAATCTATGTTGAGATTCAGCGAGTCAGAAACACGTTTCTTCTAGGAGCTGCTTTGGGATATTCCCGAGTGAATGGGACCATAGGCTGTACAGAGAAATATCTGCTTCTAAAACCGAAACGGAGCTATCTAACTGAATGGTTGTCAATGTGTGCATTCAACTGACAGAGTTAAACTCACGTGTGGATTCAGCGGTTTGCAAACCCTTTATGTGCAGAATCCCAAAACCGGTATTTCCAGCCCAATGCCGGCATCTGTACTAAACAGCAGGAAACTTCGTCTAAAACTCAGGAGAAACGTTTCCTTGAAACTGCTCTGCTGTGCGTTCGATCACCTAAGAGAGGTGAATCTATGTTGAGATTCAGCGAGTCAGAAACACGTTTCTTCTAGGAGCTGCGTTGGGATATTCCCGAGTGAATGGGACCATAGGCTGTACAGAGAAATATCTGCTCCTACAACCAAAAGGGTGGTATCTAACTGAATGGTTGTCAATGTGTGCATTCAACTGACAGAGTTAAACTCACGTTTGGATTCAGCGGTTTACAAACCCTTTCTGTGCAGAATCCCAAAACCGGTAATTCCAGCTCAATGCCGGCATCCGTACTAAACAGCAGGAAACTTCGTCTAAAACTCAGGAGAAACGTTTCCTTGAAACTGCTCGGCTGTGCGTTCGTTCACCTAAGAGAGTTGAAACTATGTTGCGATTCAGCGAGTTAGAAACACGTTTATGCTAGGAGCTGCGTTGGGATATTCCCGAGTGAATGGGACCATAGGCTGTACAGAGAAATATCTGCTTCTGAAACCAAGACGGAGCTATCTAACTGAATGGTTGTCAATGTGTGCATTCAACTGACAGAGTTAAACTCACGTGTGGATTCAGCGGTTTGCAAACCATTTCTGTGCAGAATCCCAAAACCGGTATGTCCAGCCCAATGCCGGCATCCATACTAAACAGCAGGAAACTTCGTCTAAAACTCAGGAGAAACGTTTCCTTGAAACTGGTCTGCTGTGCGTTCGTTCACCTAAGATAGTTGAATCTATGTTGAGATTCAGCGAGTCAGAAACACGTTTCTTCTAGGAGGTGCGTTAGGATATTCCCGAGTGAATGGGACCGTAGGCTGTGCAGAGTAATATCTGCTTCTAAAACCAAAACGGAGCTATCTAACTGAATGGTTGTCAATGTGTGCATTCAACTGACAGAGTTAAACTCACGTGTGGATTCAGCGGTTTGCAAACCCTTTATGTGCAGAATCCCAAAACCGGTATTTCCAGCCCAATGCCGGCATACGTACTAAAGAGCAGGAAACTTCGTCTAAAACTCAGGAGCAACGTTTCCTTGAAACTGCTCTGCTGTGCGTTCGTTCACCTAAGAGAGTTGAATCTATGTGGAGATTCAGCGAGTCAGAAACACGTTTCTTCTAGGAGCTGCGTTGGGATATTCCCGAGTGAATGGGACCATAGGCTGTACAGAGAAATATCTGCTTCTAAAACCAAAAGTGTGCTATCAAACTCAATGGTTGTCAATGTGTGCATTCAACTGACAGAGTTAAACTCACGTGTGGATTCAGCGGTTTGCAAACCCTTTCTGTGCAGAATCCCTAAACCGGTATTTCCAGCCCAATGCCGGCATCCGTACTAAACAGCAGGAAACTTCGTCTAAAACTCAGGAGAAACGTTTCCTTGTAACTGTTCTGCTGTGCTTTCGTTCACCTAAGAGAGTTGAATCTATGTTGAGATTCAGCGAGTCAGAAACACGTTTCTTCTAGGAGCTGCGTTGGGATATTCCCGAGTGAATGGGACCATAGGCTGTACAGAGAAATATCTGCTTCTAAATCCAAAAGTGTGCTATCAAACTGAATGGTTGTCAATGTGTGCATTCAACTGACAGAGTTAAACTCACGTGTGGATTCAGCGGTTTGCAAACCCTTTCTGTGCAGAATCCCAAAACCGGTAATTCCAACCCAATGCCGGCATACGTACTAAACAGCAGGAAACTTCGTCTAAAACTCAGGAGAAACGTTTCCTTGAAACTGCTCTGCTGTGCGTTCGTTCACCTAAGAGAGTTGAATCTATGTTGAGATTCAGCGAGTCAGAAACACGTTTCTTCTAGGAGCTGCGTTGGGATACTCCCGAGTGAATGGGACCAGAGGCTGTACAGAGAAATATCTGCTTCTAAAACCAAAACGGAGCTATCTAACTGAATGGTTGTCAATGTGTGCATTCAACTGACAGAGTTAAACTCACGTGTGGATTCAGCGGTTTACAAACCCTTTCTGTGCAGAATCCCAAAACCGGTATTTCCAGCCCAATGCCGGCATACGTACTAAACAGCAGGAAACTTCGTCTAAGACTCAAGAGAAACGTTTCCTTGAAACTGCTCTGCTGTGCGATCGTTCACCTAAGAGAGTTGAATCTATGTTGAGATTCAGCGAGTCAGAAACACGTTTCTTCTAGGAGCTGCGTTGGGATATTCCCGAGCGAATGGGACCATAGGCTGTACAGAGAAATATCTGCTTCTAAAACCAAAACGGAGCTATCTAACTGAATGGTTGTCAATGTGTGCATTCAACTGACAGAGTTAAACTCACGTGTGGATTCAGCGGTTTGCAAACCATTTCTGTGCAGAATCCCAAAACCGGTATGTCCAGCCCATTGCCGGCATCCGTACTAAACAGCAGGAAACTTCGTCTAAAACTCAGGAGAAACGTTTCCTTGAAACTGCTCTGCTGTGCGTTCGTTCACCTAAGATAGTTGAATCTATGTTGAGATTCAGCGAGTCAGAAACACGTTTCTTCTAGGAGCTGCGTTGGGATACTCCCGAGTGAATGGGACCATAGGCTGTACAGAGAAATATCTGCTTCTAAAACCAAAACGGAGCTATCTAACTGAATGGTTGTCAATGTGTGCATTCAACTGACAGAGTTAAACTCACGTGTGGATTCAGCGGTTTGCAAACCCTTTCTGTGCAGAATCCCAAAACCGGTATTTCCAGCCCAATGCCGGCATCCGTACTAAACAGCAGGAAACTTCGTCTAAAACTCAGGAGAAACGTTTCCTTGAAACTGCTCTGCTGTGCGTTCGATCACCTAAGAGAGTTGAATCTATGTTGAGATTCAGCGAGTCAGAAACACGTTTCTTCTAGGAGCTGCGTTGGGATATTCCCGAGCGAATGGGACCATAGGCTGTACAGAGAAATATCTGCTTCTAAAACCAAAACGGAGCTATCTAACTGAATGGTTGTCAATGTGTGCATTCAGCTGACAGAGTTAAACTCACGTGTGGATTCAGCGGTTTGCAAACCCTTTCTGTGCAGAATCCCAAAACCGGTATTTCCAGCCCAATGCCGGCATACGTACTAAACAGCAGGAAACTTCGTCTAAAACTCAGGAGAAACGTTTCCTTGAAACTGCTCTGCTGTGCGTTCGATCACCTAAGAGAGTTGAATCTATGTTGAGATTCAGCGAGTCAGAAACACGTTTCTTCTAGGAGCTGCGTTGGGATATTCCCGAGTGAATGGGACCATAGGCTGTACAGAGAAATATCTGCTCCTACAACCAAAAGGGTGGTATCTAACTGAATGGTTGTCAATGTGTGCATTCAACTGACAGAGTTAAACTCACGTTTGGATTCAGCGGTTTACAAACCCTTTCTGTGCAGAATCCCAAAACCGGTAATTCCAGCTCAATGCCGGCATCCGTACTAAACAGCAGGAAACTTCGTCTAAAACTCAGGAGAAACGTTTCCTTGAAACTGCTCTGCTGTGCGTTCGTTCACCTAAGAGAGTTGAAACTATGTTGCGATTCAGCGAGTCAGAAACACGTTTATGCTAGGAGCTGCGTTGGGATATTCCCGAGTGAATGGGACCATAGGCTGTACAGAGAAATATCTGCTTCTGAAACCAAAACGGAGCTATCTAACTGAATGGTTGTCAATGTGTGCATTCAACTGACAGAGTTAAACTCACGTGTGGATTCAGAGGTTTGCAAACCATTTCTGTGCAGAATCCCAAAACCGGTATGTCCAGCCCAATGCCGGCATCCGTACTAAACAGCAGGAAACTTCGTCTAAAACTCAGGAGAAACGTTTCCTTGAAACTGCTCTGCTGCGCGTTCGATCACCTAAGAGAGTTGAATCTATGTTGAGATTCAGCGAGTCAGAAACACGTTTCTTCTAGGAGGTGCGTTGGGATATTCCCGAGTGAATGGGACCATAGGCTGTACAGAGAAATATCTGCTCTTACAACCAAAAGGGTGGTATCAAACTGAATGGTTGTCAATGTGTGCATTCAACTGACAGAGTTAAACTCACGTGTGGATTCAGCGGTTTGCAAACCCTTTCTGTGCAGAATCCCTAAACCGGTATTTCCAGCCCAATGCCGGCATCCGTACTAAACAGCAGGAAACTTCGTCTAAAACTCAGGAGAAACGTTTCCTTGAAACTGTTCTGCTGTGCGTTCGTTCACCTAAGAGAGTTGAATCTATGTTGAGATTCAGCGAGTCAGAAACACGTTTCTTCTAGGAGCTGCGTTGGGATATTCCCGAGTGAATGGGACCATAGGCTGTACAGAGAAATATCTGATTCTAAAACCAAAAGTGTGCTATCAAACTGAATGGTTGTCAATGTGTGCATTCAACTGACAGAGTTAAACTCACGTGTGGATTCAGCGGTTTGCAAACCCTTTCTGTGCAGAATCCCAAAACCGGTAATTCCAACCCAATGCCGGCATACGTACTAAACAGCAGGAAACTTCGTCTAAAACTCAGGAGAAACGTTTCCTTGAAACTGCTCTGCTGTGCGTTCGTTCACCTAAGAGAGTTGAATCTATGTTGAGATTCAGCGAGTCAGAAACACGTTTCTTCTAGGAGCTGCGTTGGGATACTCCCGAGTGAATGGGACCATAGGCTGTACAGAGAAATATCTGCTTCTAAAACCAAAACGGAGCTATCTAACTGAATGGTTGTCAATGTGTGCATTCAACTGACAGAGTTAAACTCAGGTGTGGATTCAGCGGTTTGCAAACCCTTTCTGTGCAGAATCCCAAAACCGGTATTTCCAGCCCAATGCCGGCATACGTACTAAACAGCAGGAAACTTCGTCTAAGACTCAAGAGAAACGTTTCCTTGAAACTGCTCTGCTGTGCGTTCGTTCACCTAAGAGAGTTGAATCTATGTTGAGATTCAGCGAGTCAGAAACACGTTTCTTCTAGGAGCTGCGTTGGGATATTCCCGAGCGAATGGGACCATAGGCTGTACAGAGAAATATCTGCTTCTAAAACCAAAACGGAGCTATCTAACTGAATGGTTGTCAATGTGTGCATTCAACTGACAGAGTTAAACTCACGTGTGGATTCAGCGGTTTGCAAACCCTTTCTGTGCAGAATCCCAAAACCGGTAATTCCAGCTCAATGCCGGCATCCGTACTAAACAGCAGGAAACTTCGTCTAAAACTCAGGAGAAACGTTTCCTTGAAACTGCTCTGCTGTGCGTTCGTTCACCTAAGAGAGTTGAAACTATGTTGCGATTCAGCGAGTCAGAAACACGTTTATGCTAGGAGCTGCGTTGGGATATTCCCGAGTGAATGGGACCATAGGCTGTACAGAGAAATATCTGCTTCTGAAACCAAAACGGAGCTATCTAACTGAATGGTTGTCAATGTGTGCATTCAACTGACAGAGTTAAACTCACGTGTGGATTCAGAGGTTTGCAAACCATTTCTGTGCAGAATCCCAAAACCGGTATGTCCAGCCCAATGCCGGCATCCGTACTAAACAGCAGGAAACTTCGTCTAAAACTCAGGAGAAACGTTTCCTTGAAACTGCTCTGCTGCGCGTTCGATCACCTAAGAGAGTTGAATCTATGTTGAGATTCAGCGAGTCAGAAACACGTTTCTTCTAGGAGGTGCGTTGGGATATTCCCGAGTGAATGGGACCATAGGCTGTACAGAGAAATATCTGCTCTTACAACCAAAAGGGTGGTATCAAACTGAATGGTTGTCAATGTGTGCATTCAACTGACAGAGTTAAACTCACGTGTGGATTCAGCGGTTTGCAAACCCTTTCTGTGCAGAATCCCTAAACCGGTATTTCCAGCCCAATGGCGGCATCCGTACTAAACAGCAGGAAACTTCGTCTAAAACTCAGGAGAAACGTTTCCTTGAAACTGTTCTGCTGTGCGTTCGTTCACCTAAGAGAGTTGAATCTATGTTGAGATTCAGCGAGTCAGAAACACGTTTCTTCTAGGAGCTGCGTTGGGATATTCCCGAGTGAATGGGACCATAGGCTGTACAGAGAAATATCTGATTCTAAAACCAAAAGTGTGCTATCAAACTGAATGGTTGTCAATGTGTGCATTCAACTGACAGAGTTAAACTCACGTGTGGATTCAGCGGTTTGCAAACCCTTTCTGTGCAGAATCCCAAAACCGGTAATTCCAACCCAATGCCGGCATACGTACTAAACAGCAGGAAACTTCGTCTAAAACTCAGGAGAAACGTTTCCTTGAAACTGCTCTGCTGTGCGTTCGTTCACCTAAGAGAGTTGAATCTATGTTGAGATTCAGCGAGTCAGAAACACGTTTCTTCTAGGAGCTGCGTTGGGATACTCCCGAGTGAATGGGACCATAGGCTGTACAGAGAAATATCTGCTTCTAAAACCAAAACGGAGCTATCTAACTGAATGGTTGTCAATGTGTGCATTCAACTGACAGAGTTAAACTCAGGTGTGGATTCAGCGGTTTGCAAACCCTTTCTGTGCAGAATCCCAAAACCGGTATTTCCAGCCCAATGCCGGCATACGTACTAAACAGCAGGAAACTTCGTCTAAGACTCAAGAGAAACGTTTCCTTGAAACTGCTCTGCTGTGCGTTCGTTCACCTAAGAGAGTTGAATCTATGTTGAGATTCAGCGAGTCAGAAACACGTTTCTTCTAGGAGCTGCGTTGGGATATTCCCGAGCGAATGGGACCATAGGCTGTACAGAGAAATATCTGCTTCTAAAACCAAAACGGAGCTATCTAACTGAATGGTTGTCAATGTGTGCATTCAACTGACAGAGTTAAACTCACGTGTGGATTCAGCGGTTTGCAAACCCTTTCTGTGCAGAATCCCAAAACCGGTATTTCCAGCCCAATGCCGGCATCCGTACTAAACAGCAGGAAACTTCGTCTAAAACTCAGGAGAAACGTTTCCTTGAAACTGCTCTGCTGTGCGTTCGATCACCTAAGAGAGTTGAATCTATGTTGAGATTCAGCGAGTCAGAAACACGTTTCTTCTAGGAGGTGCGTTGGGATATTCCCGAGTGAATGGGACCATAGGCTGTACAGAGAAATATCTGCTCCTACAACCAAAAGGGTGGTATCTAACTGAATGGTTGTCAATGTGTGCATTCAACTGACAGAGTTAAACTCACGTTTGGATTCAGCGGTTTACAAACCCTTTCTGTGCAGAATCCCAAAACCGGTAATTCCAGCTCAATGCCGGCATCCGTACTAAACATCAGGAAACTTCGTCTAAAACTCAGGAGAAACGTTTCCTTGAAACTGCTCTGCTGTGCGTTCGTTCACCTAAGAGAGTTGAAACTATGTTGAGATTCATCGAGTCAGAAACACGTTTATGCTAGGAGCTGCGTTGGGATATTCCCGAGTGAATGGGACCATAGGCTGTACAGAGAAATATCTGCTTCTGAAACCAAAACGGAGCTATCTAACTGAATGGTTGTCAATGTGTGCATTCAACTGACAGAGTTAAACTCACGTGTGGATTCAGCGGTTTGCAAACCCTTTCTGTGCAGAATCCCAAAACCGGTATTTCCAGCCCAAAGCCGGCATCCGTACTAAACAGCAGGAAACTTCGTCTAAAACTCAGGAGAAACGTTTCCTTGAAACTGCTCTGCTGTGCGTTCGTTCACCTAAGAGAGTTGAATCTATGTTGAGATTCAGCGAGTCAGAAACACGTTTCTTCTAGGAGCTGCGTTGGGATATTCCCGAGTGAATGGGACCATAGGCTGTACAGAGAAATATCTGCTTCTAAAACCAAAAGTGTGCTATCAAACTGAATGGTTGTCAATGTGTGCATTCCACTGACAGAGTTAAACTCACGTGTGGATTCAGCGGTTTGCAAACTCTTTCTGTGCAGAATCCCAAAACCGCTATTTCCAGCCCAATGCCGGCATCCGTACTAAACAGCAGGAAACTTCGTCTAAAACTCAGGAGAAACGGTTCCTTGAAACTGCTCTGCTGTGCGTTCGTTCACCTAAGAGAGTTGAATCTATGTTGAGATTCAGCGAGTCAGAAACACGTTTCTTCTAGGAGCTGCGTTGGGATATTCCCGAGTGAATGGGACCATAGGCTGTACAGAGAAATATCTGCTTCTAAAACCAAAACGGAGCTATCTAACTGAATGGTTGTCAATGTGTGCATTCAACTGACAGAGTTAAACTCACATGTGGATTCAGCGGTTTGCAAACCCTTTCTGTGCAGAATCCCAAAACCGGTATTTCCAGCCCAATGCCGGCATACGTACTAAAGAGCAGGAAACTTCGTCTAAAACTCAGGAGCAACGTTTCCTTGAAACTGCTCTGCTGTGCGTTCGTTCACCTAAGAGAATTGAAACTATGTTGAGATTCAGCGAGTCAGAAACACGTTTCTTCTAGGAGCTGCGTTGGGATATTCCCGAGTGAATGGGACCATAGGCTGTACAGAGAAATATCTGCTTCTAAAACCAAAAGTGTGCTATCAAACTGAATGGTTGTCAATGTGTGCATTCAACTGACAGAGTTAAACTCACGTGTGGATTCAGCGGTTTGCAAACCCTTTCTGTGCAGAATCCCAAAACCGGTATTTCCAGCCCAATGCCGGCCTACGTACTAAACAGCAATAAACTTCGTCTAAGACTCAAGAGAAACGTTTCCTTGAAACTGCGCTGCTGTGCGTTCGTTCACCTAAGAGAGATGAATCTATGTTGAGATTCAGCGAGTCAGAAACACGTTTCTTCTAGGAGCTGCGTTGGGATATTCCCGAGTGAATGGGACCATAGGCTGTACAGAGAAATATCTGCTTCTAAACCAAAAGTGTGCTATCAAACTGAATGGTTGTCAATGTGCGCATTCAACTGACAGAGTTAAACTCACGTGTGGATTCAGCGGTTTGCAAACCCTTTCTGTGCAGAATCCCAAAACCGGTATTTCCAGCCCAATGCCGGCATACGTACTAAACAGCAGGAAACTTCGTCTAAAACTCAGGAGAAACGTTTCCTTGAAACTGCTCTGCTGTGCGTTCGTTCACCTAAGAGAGTTGAATCTATGTTGAGATTCAGCGAGTCAGAAACACGTTTCTTCTAGGAGCTGCGTTGGGATATTCCCGAGTGAATAGGACCATAGGCTGTACAGAGAAATATCTGCTTCTAAAACCAAAAGTGTGCTATCAAACTGAATGGTTGTCAATGTGTGCATTCAACTGACAGAGTTAAACTCACGTGTGGATTCAGCGGTTTGCAAACCCTTTCTGTGCAGAATCCCAAAACCGCTATTTCCAGCCCAATGCCGGCATCCGTACTAAACAGCAGGAAACTTCGTCTAAAACTCAGGAGAAACGTTTCCTTGAAACTGCTCTGCTGTGCGTTCGTTCACCTAAGAGAGTTGAATCTATGTTGAGATTCAGCGAGTCAGAAAGACGTTTCTTCTAGGAGCTGCGTTGGGATATTCCCGAGTGAATGGGACCATAGGCTGTACCGAGAAATATCTGCTTCTAAAACCAAAACGGAGCTATCTAACTGAATGGTTGTCAATGTGTGCATTCAACTGACAGAGTTAAACTCACATGTGGATTCAGCGGTTTGCAAACCCTTTCTGTGCAGAATCCCAAAACCGGTATTTCCAGCCCAATGCCGGCATACGTACTAAAGAGCAGGAAACTTCGTCTAAAACTCAGGAGCAACGTTTCCTTGAAACTGCTCTGCTGTGCGTTCGTTCACCTAAGAGAGTTGAATCTATGTTGAGATTCAGCGAGTCAGAAACACGTTTCTTCCAGGAGCTGCTTTGGGATATTCCCGAGTGAATGGGACCATAGGCTGTACAGAGAAATATCTGCTTCTAAAACCAAAACGGAGCTATCTAACTGAATGGTTGTCAATGTGTGCATTCAACTGACAGAGTTAAACTCACATGTGGATTCAGCGGTTTGCAAACCCTTTCTGTGCAGAATCCCAAAACCGGTATTTCCAGCCCAATGCCGGCATCCGTACTAAACAGCAGGAAACTTCGTCTAAAACTCAGGAGAAACGTTTCCTTGAAACTGCTCTGCTGTGCGTTCGTTCACCTAAGAGAGTTGAATCTATGTTGAGATTCAGCGAGTCAGAAACACGTTTCTTCTAGGAGCTGCGTTGGGATATTCCCGAGTGAATGGGACCATAGGCTGTACAGAGAAATATCTGCTCCTACAACCAAAAGCGTGGTATCTAACTGAATGGTTGTCAATGTGTGCATTCAACTGACAGAGTTAAACTCACGTTTGGATTCAGCGGTTTACAAACCCTTTCTGTGCAGAATCCCAAAACCGGTAATTCCAGCTCAATGCCGGCATCCGTACTAAACAGCAGGAAACTTCGTCTAAAACTCAGGAGAAACGTTTCCTTGAAACTGCTCTGCTGTGCGTTCGTTCACCTAAGAGAGTTGAAACTATGTTGCGATTCAGCGAGTCAGAAACACGTTTATGCTAGGAGCTGCGTTGGTATATTCCCGAGTGAATGGGACCATAGGCTGTACAGAGAAATATCTGCTTCTGAAACCAAAACGGAGCTATCTAACTGAATGGTTGTCAATGTGTGCATTCAACTGACAGAGTTAAACTCACGTGTGGATTCAGCGGTTTGCAAACCATTTCTGTGCAGAATCCCAAAACCGGTATGTCCGGCCCAATGCCGGCATCCATACTAAACAGCAGGAAACTTCGTCTAAAACTCAGGAGAAACGTTTCCTTGAAACTGGTCTGCTGTGCGTTCGTTCACCTAAGATAGTTGAATCTATGTTGAGATTCAGCGAGTCAGAAACACGTTTCTTCTAGGAGGTGCGTTAGGATATTCCCGAGTGAATGGGACCATAGGCTGTGCAGAGTAATATCTGCTTCTAAAACCAAAATGGAGCTATCTAACTGAATGGTTGTCAATGTGTGCATTCAACTGACAGAGTTAAACTCACGTGTGGATTCAGCGGTTTGCAAACCCTTTCTGTGCAGAATCCCAAAACCGGTATTTCCAGCCCAATGCCGGCATACGTACTAAAGAGCAGGAAACTTCGTCTAAAACTCAGGAGCAACGTTTCCTTGAAACTGCTCTGCTGTGCGTTCGTTCACCTAAGAGAGTTGAATCTATGTTGAGATTCAGCGAGTCAGAAACACGTTTCTTCTAGGAGCTGCGTTGGGATATTCCCGAGTGAATGGGACCATAGGCTGTACAGAGAAATATCTGCTTCTAAAACCAAAAGTGTGCTATCAAACTGAATGGTTGTCAATGTGTGCATTCAACTGACAGAGTTAAACTCACGTGTGGATTCAGCGGTTTGCAAACCCTTTCTGTGCAGAATCCCAAAACCGGTATTTCCAGCCCAATGCCGGCATACGTACTAAACAGCAGGAAACTTCGTCTAAGACTCAAGAGAAACGTTTCCTTGAAGCTGATCTGCTGTGCGTTCGTTCACCTAAGAGAGTTGAATCTATGTTGAGATTCAGCGAGTCAGAAACACGTTTCTTCTAGGAGCTGCGTTGGGATATTCCCGAGTGAATGGGACCATAGGCTGTACAGAGAAATATCTGCTTCTAAACCAAAAGTGTGCTATCAAACTGAATGGTTGTCAATGTGCGCATTCAACTGACAGAGTTAAACTCACGTGTGGATTCAGCGGTTTGCAAACCCTTTCTGTGCAGAATCCCAAAACCGGTATTTCCAGCCCAATGCCGGCATACGTACTAAACAGCAGGAAACATCGTCTAAAACTCAGGAGAAACGTTTCCTTGAAACTGCTCTGCTGTGCGTTCGTTCACCTAAGAGAGTTGAATCTATGTTGAGATTCAGGGAGTCAGAAACACGTTTCTTCTAGGAGCTGCGTTGGGATATTCCCGAGTGAATGGGACCATAGGCTGTACAGAGAAATATCTGCTTCTAAAACCAAAAGTGTGCTATCAAACTGAATGGTTGTCAATGTGTGCATTCAACTGACAGAGTTAAACTCACGTGTGGATTCAGCGGTTTGCAAACCCTTTCTGTGCAGAATCCCAAAACCGCTATTTCCAGCCCAATGCCGGCATACGTACTAAACAGCAGGAAACTTCGTCTAAAACTCAGGAGAAACGTTTCCTTGAAACTGCTCTGCTGTGCGTTCGATCACCTAAGAGAGTTGAATCTATGTTGAGATTCAGCGAGTCAGAAACACGTTTCTTCTAGGAGCTGCGTTGGGATATTCCCGAGTGAATGGGACCATAAGCTGTACAGAGAAATATCTGCTCCTACAACCAAAAGGGTGGTATCTAACTGAATGGTTGTCAATGTGTGCATTCAACTGACAGAGTTAAACTCACGTTTGGATTCAGCGGTTTACAAACCCTTTCTGTGCAGAATCCCAAAACCGGTAATTCCAGCTCAATGCCGGCATCCGTACTAAACAGCAGGAAACTTCGTCTAAAACTCAGGAGAAACGTTTCCTCGAAACTGCTCTGCTGTGCGTTCGTTCACCTAAGAGAGTTGAAACTATGTTGCGATTCAGCGAGTCAGAAACACGTTTATGCTAGGAGCTGCATTGGGATATTCCCGAGTGAATGGGACCATAGGCTGTACAGAGAAATATCTGCTTCTGAAACCAAAACGGAGCTATCTAACTGAATGGTTGTCAATGTGTGCATTCAACTGACAGAGTTAAACTCACGTGTGGATTCAGCGGTTTGCAAACCCTTTATGTGCAGAATCCCAAAACCGGTATTTCGAGACCAATGCCGGCATACGTACTAAAGAGCAGGAAACTTCGTCTAAAACTCAGGAGCAACGTTTCCTTGAAACTGCTCTGCTGTGCGTTCGTTCACCTAAGAGAGTTGAATCTATGTTGAGATTCAGCGAGTCAGAAACACGTTTCTTCTAGGAGCTGCGTTGGGATATTCCCGAGTGAATGGGACCATAGGCTGTACAGAGAAATATCTGCTTCTAAAACCAAAACGGAGCTATCTAACTGAATGGTTGTCAATGTGTGCATTCAACTGACAGAGTTAAACTCACGTGTGGATTCAGCGGTTTGTAACCCTTTCTGTGCAGAATCCCAAAACTGGTATTTCCAGCCCAATGCCGGCATCCGTACTAAACAGCAGGAAACTTCGTCTAAAACTCAGGAGAAACTTTTCCTTGAAACTGCTGTGCTGTACGTTCGTTCACCTAAGAGAGTTGAATCTATGTTGAGATTCAGCGAGTCAGAAACACGTTTCTTCTAGGAGCTGCGTTGGGATATTCCCGAGTGAATGGGACCATAGGCTGTACAGAGAAATATCTGCTTCTAAAACCAAAAGTGTGCTATCAAACTGAATGGTTGTCAATGTGTGCATTCAACTGACAGAGTTAAACTCACATGTGGATTCAGCGGTTTGCAAACCCTTTCTGTGCAGAATCCCAAACCGGTATTTCCAGCCCAATGCCGGCATACGTACTAAAGAGCAGGAAACTTCGTCTAAAACTCAGGAGCAACGTTTCCTTGAAACTGCTCTGCTGTGCGTTCGTTCACCTAAGAGAGTTGAATCTATGTTGAGATTCAGCGAGTCAGAAACACGTTTCTTCTAGGAGCTGCGTTGGGATATTCCCGAGCGAATGGGACCATAGGCTGTACAGAGAAATATCTGCTTCTAAAACCAAAACGGAGCTCTCTAACTGAATGGTTGTCAATGTGTGCATTCAACTGACAGAGTTAAGCTCACGTGTGGATTCAGCGGTTTGCAAACCCTTTCTGTGCAGAATCCCAAAACCGGTATTTCCAGCCCAATGCCGGCATCCGTACTAAACAGCAGGAAACTTCGTCTAAAACTCAGGAGAAACGTTTCCTTGAAACTGCTCTGCTGTGCGTTCGATCACCTAAGAGAGTTGAATCTATGTTGAGATTCAGCGAGTCAGAAACACGTTTCTTCTAGGAGGTGCGTTGGGATATTCCCGAGTGAATGGGACCATAGGCTGTACAGAGAAATATCTGCTCCTACAACCAAAAGAGTGGTATCTAACTGAATGGTTGTCAATGTGTGCATTCAACTGACAGAGTTAAACTCACGTTTGGATTCAGCGGTTTACAAACCCTTTCTGTGCAGAATCCCAAAACCGGTAATTCCAGCTCAATGCCGGCATCCGTACTAAACATCAGGAAACTTCGTCTAAAACTCAGGAGAAACGTTTCCTTGAAACTGCTCTGCTGTGCGTTCGTTCACCTAAGAGAGTTGAATCTATGTTGAGATTCAGCGAGTCAGAAACACGTTTCTTCTAGGAGCTGCGTTGGGATATTCCCGAGTGAATGGGACCATAGGCTGTACAGAGAAATATCTGCTTCTAAAACCAAAAGTGTGCTATCAAACTGAATGGTTGTCAATGTGTGCATTCAACTGACAGAGTTAAACTCACGTGTGGATTCAGCGGTTTGCAAACCCTTTCTGTGCAGAATCCCAAAACCGGTATTTCCAGCCCAATGCCGGCATACGTACTAAACAGCAGGAAACTTCGTCTAAGACTCAAGAGAAACGTTTCCTTGAAGCTGATCTGCTGTGCGTTCGTTCACCTAAGAGAGTTGAATCTATGTTGAGATTCAGCGAGTCAGAAACACGTTTCTTCTAGGAGCTGCGTTGGGATATTCCCGAGTGAATGGGACCATAGGCTGTACAGAGAAATATCTGCTTCCAAACCAAAAGTGTGCTATCAAACTGAATGGTTGTCAATGTGCGCATTCAACTGACAGAGTTAAACTCACGTGTGGATTCAGCGGTTTGCAAACCCTTTCTGTGCAGAATCCCAAAACCGGTATTTCCAGCCCAATGCCGGCATACGTACTAAACAGCAGGAAACATCGTCTAAAACTCAGGAGAAACGTTTCCTTGAAACTGCTCTGCTGTGCGTTCGTTCACCTAAGAGAGTTGAATCTATGTTGAGATTCAGCGAGTCAGAAACACGTTTCTTCTAGGAGCTGCGTTGGGATATTCCCGAGTGAATGGGACCATAGGCTGTACAGAGAAATATCTGCTTCTAAAACCAAAAGTGTGCTATCAAACTGAATGGTTGTCAATGTGTGCATTCAACTGACAGAGTTAAACTCACGTGTGGATTCAGCGGTTTGCAAACCCTTTCTGTGCAGAATCCCAAAACCGCTATTTCCAGCCCAATGCCGGCATACGTACTAAACAGCAGGAAACTTCGTCTAAAACTCAGGAGAAACGTTTCCTTGAAACTGCTCTGCTGTGCGTTCGATCACCTAAGAGAGTTGAATCTATGTTGAGATTCAGCGAGTCAGAAACACGTTTCTTCTAGGAGCTGCGTTGGGATATTCCCGAGTGAATGGGACCATAAGCTGTACAGAGAAATATCTGCTCCTACAACCAAAAGGGTGGTATCTAACTGAATGGTTGTCAATGTGTGCATTCAACTGACAGAGTTAAACTCACGTTTGGATTCAGCGGTTTACAAACCCTTTCTGTGCAGAATCCCAAAACCGGTAATTCCAGCTCAATGCCGGCATCCGTACTAAACAGCAGGAAACTTCGTCTAAAACTCAGGAGAAACGTTTCCTCGAAACTGCTCTGCTGTGCGTTCGTTCACCTAAGAGAGTTGAAACTATGTTGCGATTCAGCGAGTCAGAAACACGTTTATGCTAGGAGCTGCATTGGGATATTCCCGAGTGAATGGGACCATAGGCTGTACAGAGAAATATCTGCTTCTGAAACCAAAACGGAGCTATCTAACTGAATGGTTGTTAATGTGTGCATTCAACTGACAGAGATAAACTCACGTGTGGATTCAGCCGTTTGCAAACCATTTCTGTGCAGAATCCCAAAACCGGTATGTCCAGCCCAATGCCGGCATCCGTACTAAACAGCAGGAAACTTCGTCTAAAACTCAGAAGAAACGTTTCTTTGAAACTGCTCTGCTGTGCTTTCGTTCACCTAAGATAGTTGAATCTATGTTGAGATTCAGCGAGTCAGAAACACGTTTCTTCTAGGAGCTGCGTTAGGATATTCCCGAGTGAATGGGACCATAGGCTGTGCAGAGTAATATCTGCTTCTAAAACCAAAACGGAGCTATCTAACTGAATGGTTGTCAATGTGTGCATTCAACTGACAGAGTTAAACTCACGTGTGGATTCAGCGGTTTGCAAACCCTTTATGTGCAGAATCCCAAAACCGGTATTTCGAGACCAATGCCGGCATACGTACTAAAGAGCAGGAAACTTCGTCTAAAACTCAGGAGCAACGTTTCCTTGAAACTGCTCTGCTGTGCGTTCGTTCACCTAAGAGAGTTGAATCTATGTTGAGATTCAGCGAGTCAGAAACACGTTTCTTCTAGGAGCTGCGTTGGGATATTCCCGAGTGAATGGGACCATAGGCTGTACAGAGAAATATCTGCTTCTAAAACCAAAACGGAGCTATCTAACTGAATGGTTGTCAATGTGTGCATTCAACTGACAGAGTTAAACTCACGTGTGGATTCAGCGGTTTGTAACCCTTTCTGTGCAGAATCCCAAAACTGGTATTTCCAGCCCAATGCCGGCATCCGTACTAAACAGCAGGAAACTTCGTCTAAAACTCAGGAGAAACTTTTCCTTGAAACTGCTGTGCTGTACGTTCGTTCACCTAAGAGAGTTGAATCTATGTTGAGATTCAGCGAGTCAGAAACACGTTTCTTCTAGGAGCTGCGTTGGGATATTCCCGAGTGAATGGGACCATAGGCTGTACAGAGAAATATCTACTTCTAAAACCAAAAGTGTGCTATCAAACTTAATGGTTGTCAATGTGTGCATTCAACTGACAGAGTTAAACTCACATGTGGATTCAGCGGTTTGCAAACCCTTTCTGTGCAGAATCCCAAACCGGTATTTCCAGCCCAATGCCGGCATACGTACTAAAGAGCAGGAAACTTCGTCTAAAACTCAGGAGCAACGTTTCCTTGAAACTGCTCTGCTGTGCGTTCGTTCACCTAAGAGAGTTGAATCTATGTTGAGATTCAGCGAGTCAGAAACACGTTTCTTCTAGGAGCTGCGTTGGGATATTCCCGAGCGAATGGGACCATAGGCTGTACAGAGAAATATCTGCTTCTAAAACCAAAACGGAGCTATCTAACTGAATGGTTGTCAATGTGTGCATTCAACTGACAGAGTTAAACTCACGTGTGGATTCAGCGGTTTGCAAACCCTTTCTGTGCAGAATCCCAAAACCGGTATTTCCAGCCCAATGCCGGCATCCGTACTAAACAGCAGGAAACTTCGTCTAAAACTCAGGAGAAACGTTTCCTTGAAACTGCTCTGCTGTGCGTTCGATCACCTAAGAGAGTTGAATCTATGTTGAGATTCAGCGAGTCAGAAACACGTTTCTTCTAGGAGGTGCGTTGGGATATTCCCGAGTGAATGGGACCATAGGCTGTACAGAGAAATATCTGCTCCTACAACCAAAAGGGTGGTATCTAACTGAATGGTTGTCAATGTGTGCATTCAACTGACAGAGTTAAACTCACGTTTGGATTCAGCGGTTTACAAACCCTTTCTTTGCAGAATCCCAAAACCGGTAATTCCAGCTCAATGCCGGCATCCGTACTAAACATCAGGAAACTTCGTCTAAAACTCAGGAGAAACGTTTCCTTGAAACTGCTCTGCTGTGCGTTCGTTCACCTAAGAGAGTTGAAACTATGTTGAGATTCAGCGAGTCAGAAACACGTTTATGCTAGGAGCTGCGTTGGGATATTCCCGAGTGAATGGGACCATAGGCTGTACAGAGAAATATCTGCTTCTGAAACCAAAACGGAGCTATCTAACTGAATGGTTGTCAATGTGTGCATTCAACTGACAGAGTTAAACTCACGTGTGGATTCAGCGGTTTGCAAACCCTTTCTGTGCAGAATCCCAAAACCGCTATTTCCAGCCCAATGCCGGCATACGTACTAAACAGCAGGAAACTTCGTCTAAAACTCAGGAGAAACGTTTCCTTGAAACTGCTCTGCTGTGCGTTCGATCACCTAAGAGAGTTGAATCTATGTTGAGATTCAGCGAGTCAGAAACACGTTTCTTCTAGGAGCTGCGTTGGGATATTCCCGAGTGAATGGGACCATAAGCTGTACAGAGAAATATCTGCTCCTACAACCAAAAGGGTGGTATCTAACTGAATGGTTGTCAATGTGTGCATTCAACTGACAGAGTTAAACTCACGTTTGGATTCAGCGGTTTACAAACCCTTTCTGTGCAGAATCCCAAAACCGGTAATTCCAGCTCAATGCCGGCATCCGTACTAAACAGCAGGAAACTTCGTCTAAAACTCAGGAGAAACGTTTCCTCGAAACTGCTCTGCTGTGCGTTCGTTCACCTAAGAGAGTTGAAACTATGTTGCGATTCAGCGAGTCAGAAACACGTTTATGCTAGGAGCTGCATTGGGATATTCCCGAGTGAATGGGACCATAGGCTGTACAGAGAAATATCTGCTTCTGAAACCAAAACGGAGCTATCTAACTGAATGGTTGTCAATGTGTGCATTCAACTGACAGAGTTAAACTCACGTGTGGATTCAGCCATTTGCAAACCATTTCTGTGCAGAATCCCAAAACCGGTATGTCCAGCCCAATGCCGGCATCCGTACTAAACAGCAGGAAACTTCGTCTAAAACTCAGAAGAAACGTTTCTTTGAAACTGCTCTGCTGTGCTTTCGTTCACCTAAGATAGTTGAATCTATGTTGAGATTCAGCGAGTCAGAAACACGTTTCTTCTAGGAGCTGCGTTAGGATATTCCCGAGTGAATGGGACCATAGGCTGTGCAGAGTAATATCTGCTTCTAAAACCAAAACGGAGCTATCTAACTGAATGGTTGTCAATGTGTGCATTCAACTGACAGAGTTAAACTCACGTGTGGATTCAGCGGTTTGCAAACCCTTTATGTGCAGAATCCCAAAACCGGTATTTCCAGACCAATGCCGGCATACGTACTAAAGAGCAGGAAACTTCGTCTAAAACTCAGGAGCAACGTTTCCTTGAAACTGCTCTGCTGTGCGTTCGTTCACCTAAGAGAGTTGAATCTATGTTGAGATTCAGCGAGTCAGAAACACGTTTCTTCTAGGAGCTGCGTTGGGATATTCCCGAGTGAATGGGACCATAGGCTGTATAGAGAAATATCTGCTTCTAAAACCAAAACGGAGCTATCTAACTGAATGGTTGTCAATGTGTGCATTCAACTGACAGAGTTAAACTCACGTGTGGATTCAGCGGTTTGTAACCCTTTCTGTGCAGAATCCCAAAACTGGTATTTCCAGCCCAATGCCGGCATCCGTACTAAACAGCAGGAAACTTCGTCTAAAACTCAGGAGAAACTTTTCCTTGAAACTGCTGTGCTGTACGTTCGTTCACCTAAGAGAGTTGAATCTATGTTGAGATTCAGCGAGTCAGAAACACGTTTCTTCTAGGAGCTGCGTTGGGATATTCCCGAGTGAATGGGACCATAGGCTGTACAGAGAAATATCTGCTTCTAAAACCAAAAGTGTGCTATCAAACTGAATGGTTGTCAATGTGTGCATTCAACTGACAGAGTTAAACTCACATGTGGATTCAGCGGTTTGCAAACCCTTTCTGTGCAGAATCCCAAAACCGGTATTTCCAGCCCAATGCCGGCATACGTACTAAAGAGCAGGAAACTTCGTCTAAAACTCAGGAGCAACGTTTCCTTGAAACTGCTCTGCTGTGCGTTCGTTCACCTAAGAGAGTTGAATCTATGTTGAGATTCAGCGAGTCAGAAACACGTTTCTTCTAGGAGCTGCGTTGGGATATTCCCGAGCGAATGGGACCATAGGCTGTACAGAGAAATATCTGCTTCTAAAACCAAAACGGAGCTATCTAACTGAATGGTTGTCAATGTGTGCATTCAACTGACAGAGTTAAACTCACGTGTGGATTCAGCGGTTTGCAAACCCTTTCTGTGCAGAATCCCAAAACCGGTATTTCCAGCCCAATGCCGGCATCCGTACTAAACAGCAGGAAACTTCGTCTAAAACTCAGGAGAAACGTTTCCTTGAAACTGCTCTGCTGTGCGTTCGATCACCTAAGAGAGTTGAATCTATGTTGAGATTCAGCGAGTCAGAAACACGTTTCTTCTAGGAGGTGCGTTGGGATATTCCCGAGTGAATGGGACCATAGGCTGTACAGAGAAATATCTGCTCCTACAACCAAAAGGGTGGTATCTAACTGAATGGTTGTCAATGTGTGCATTCAACTGACAGAGTTAAACTCACGTTTGGATTCAGCGGTTTACAAACCCTTTCTGTGCAGAATCCCAAAACCGGTAATTCCAGCTCAATGCCGGCATCCGTACTAAACATCAGGAAACTTCGTCTAAAACTCAGGAGAAACGTTTCCTTGAAACTGCTCTGCTGTGCGTTCGTTCACCTAAGAGAGTTGAAACTATGTTGAGATTCAGCGAGTCAGAAACACGTTTATGCTAGGAGCTGCGTTGGGATATTCCCGAGTGAATGGGACCATAGGCTGTACAGAGAAATATCTGCTTCTGAAACCAAAACGGAGCTATCTAACTGAATGGTTGTCAATGTGTGCATTCAACTGACAGAGTTAAACTCACGTGTGGATTCAGCGGGTTGCAAACCCTTTCTGTGCAGAATCCCAAAACCGGTATTTCCAGCCCAATGCCGGCATCCGTACTAAACAGCAGGAAACTGCGTCTAAAACTCAGGAGAAACGTTTCCTTGAAACTGCTCTGCTGTGCGTTCGTTCACCTAAGAGAGTTGAATCTATGTTGAGATTCAGCGAGTCAGAAACACGTTTCTTCTAGGAGCTGCGTTGGGATATTCCCGAGTGAATGGGACCATAGGCTGTACAGAGAAATATCTGCTTCTAAAACCAAAAGTGTGCTATCAAATTGAATGGTTGTCAATGTGTGCATTCAACTGACAGAGTTAAACTCACGTGTGGATTCAGCGGTTTGCAAACCCTTTCTGTGCAGAATCCCAAAACCGGTATTTCCAGCCCAATGCCGGCCTACGTACTAAACAGCAGGAAACTTCGTCTAAGACTCAAGAGAAACTTTTCCTTGAAACTGCGCTGCTGTGCGTTCGTTCACCTAAGAGAGATGAATCTATGTTGAGATTCAGCGAGTCAGAAACACGTTTCTTCTAGGAGCTGCGTTGGGATATTCCCGAGCGAATGGGACCATAGGCTGTACAGAGAAATATCTGCTTCTAAACCAAAAGTGTGCTATCAAACTGAATGGTTGTCAATGTGCGCATTCAACTGACAGAGTTAAACTCACGTGTGGATTCAGCGGTTTGCAAACCCTTTCTGTGCAGAATCCCAAAACCGGTATTTCCAGCCCAATGCCGGCATACGTACTAAACAGCAGGAAACTTCGTCTAAAACTCAGGAGAAACGTTTCCTTGAAACTGCTCTGCTGTGCGTTCGTTCACCTAAGAGAGTTGAATCTATGTTGAGATTCAGCGAGTCAGAAACACGTTTCTTCTAGGAGCTGCGTTGGGATATTCCCGAGTGAATGGGACCATAGGCTGTACAGAGAAATATCTGCTTCTAAAACCAAAAGTGTGCTATCAAACTGAATGGTTGTCAATGTGTGCATTCAACTGACAGAGTTAAACTCACGTGTGGATTCAGCGGTTTGCAAACCCTTTCTGTGCAGAATCCCAAAACCGCTATTTCCAGCCCAATGCCGGCATCCGTACTAAACAGCAGGAAACTTCGTCTAAAACTCAGGAGAAACGTTTCCTTGAAACTGCTCTGCTGTGCGTTCGTTCACCTAAGAGAGTTGAATCTATGTTGAGATTCAGCGAGTCAGAAAGACGTTTCTTCTAGGAGCTGCGTTGGGATATTCCCGAGTGAATGGGACCATAGGCTGTACCGAGAAATATCTGCTTCTAAAACCAATACGGAGCTATCTAACTGAATGGTTGTCAATGTGTGCATTCAACTGACAGAGTTAAACTCACATGTGGATTCAGCGGTTTGCAAACCCTTTCTGTGCAGAATCCCAAAACCGGTATTTCCAGCCCAATGCCGGCATACGTACTAAAGAGCAGGAAACTTCGTCTAAAACTCAGGAGCAACGTTTCCTTGAAACTGCTCTGCTGTGCGCTCGTTCACCTAAGAGAGTTGAATCTATGTTGAGATTCAGCGAGTCAGAAACACGTTTCTTCTAGGAGCTGCTTTGGGATATTCCCGAGTGAATGGGACCATAGGCTGTACAGAGAAATATCTGCTTCTAAAACCAAAACGGAGCTATCTAACTGAATGGTTGTCAATGTGTGCATTCAACTGACAGAGTTAAACTCACGTGTGGATTCAGCGGTTTGCAAACCCTTTCTGTGCAGAATCCCAAAACCGGGATTTCCAGCCCAATGCCGGCATCCGTACTAAACAGCAGGAAACTTCGTCTAAAACTCAGGAGAAACGTTTCCTTGAAACTGCTCTGCTGTGCGTTCGATCACCTAAGAGAGTTGAATCTATGTTGAGATTCAGCGAGTCAGAAACACGTTTCTTCTAGGAGCTGCGTTGGGATATTCCCGAGTGAATGGGACCATAGGCTGTACAGAGAAATATCTGCTCCTACAACCAAAAGCGTGGTATCTAACTGAATGGTTGTCAATGTGTGCATTCAACTGACAGAGTTAAACTCACGTTTGGATTCAGCGGTTTACAAACCCTTTCTGTGCAGAATCCCAAAACCGGTAATTCCAGCTCAATGCCGGCATCCGTACTAAACAGCAGGAAACTTCGTCTAAAACTCAGGAGAAACGTTTCCTTGAAACTGCTCTGCTGTGCGTTCGTTCACCTAAGAGAGTTGAAACTATGTTGCGATTCAGCGAGTCAGAAACACGTTTATGCTAGGAGCTGCGTTGGTATATTCCCGAGTGAATGGGACCATAGGCTGTACAGAGAAATATCTGCTTCTGAAACCAAAACGGAGCTATCTAACTGAATGGTTGTCAATGTGTGCATTCAACTGACAGAGTTAAACTCACGTGTGGATTCAGCGGTTTGCAAACCATTTCTGTGCAGAATCCCAAAACCGGTATGTCCGGCCCAATGCCGGCATCCATACTAAACAGCAGGAAACTTCGTCTAAAACTCAGGAGAAACGTTTCCTTGAAACTGGTCTGCTGTGCGTTCGTTCACCTAAGATAGTTGAATCTATGTTGAGATTCAGCGAGTCAGAAACACGTTTCTTCTAGGAGGTGCGTTAGGATATTCCCGAGTGAATGTGACCATAGGCTGTGCAGAGTAATATCTGCTTCTAAAACCAAAACGGAGCTATCTAACTGAATGGTTGTCAATGTGTGCATTCAACTGACAGAGTTAAACTCACGTGTGGATTCAGCGGTTTGCAAACCCTTTCTGTGCAGAATCCCAAAACCGGTATTTCCAGCCCAATGCCGGCATACGTACTAAAGAGCAGGAAACTTCGTCTAAAACTCAGGAGCAACGTTTCCTTGAAACTGCTCTGCTGTGCGTTCGTTCACCTAAGAGAGTTGAATCTATGTTGAGATTCAGCGAGTCAGAAACACGTTTCTTCTAGGAGCTGCGTTGGGATATTCCCGAGTGAATGGGACCATAGGCTGTACAGAGAAATATCTGCTTCTAAAACCAAAAGTGTGCTATCAAACTGAATGGTTGTCAATGTGTGCATTCAACTGACAGAGTTAAACTCACGTGTGGATTCAGCGGTTTGCAAACCCTTTCTGTGCAGAATCCCAAAACCGGTATTTCCAGCCCAATGCCGGCATACGTACTAAACAGCAGGAAACTTCGTCTAAGACTCAAGAGAAACGTTTCCTTGAAGCTGCTCTGCTGTGCGTTCGTTCACCTAAGAGAGTTGAATCTATGTTGAGATTCAGCGAGTCAGAAACACGTTTCTTCTAGGAGCTGCGTTGGGATATTCCCGAGTGAATGGGACCATAGGCTGTACAGAGAAATATCTGCTTCTAAACCAAAAGTGTGCTATCAAACTGAATGGTTGTCAATGTGCGCATTCAACTGACAGAGTTAAACTCACGTGTGGATTCAGCGGTTTGCAAACCCTTTCTGTGCAGAATCCCAAAACCGGTATTTCCAGCCCAATGCCGGCATACGTACTAAACAGCAGGAAACATCGTCTAAAACTCAGGAGAAACGTTTCCTTGAAACTGCTCTGCTGTGCGTTCGTTCACCTAAGAGAGTTGAATCTATGTTGAGATTCAGCGAGTCAGAAACACGTTTCTTCTAGGAGCTGCGTTGGGATATTCCCGAGTGAATGGGACCATAGGCTGTACAGAGAAATATCTGCTTCTAAAACCAAAAGTGTGCTATCAAACTGAATGGTTGTCAATGTGTGCATTCAACTGACAGAGTTAAACTCACGTGTGGATTCAGCGGTTTGCAAACCCTTTCTGTGCAGAATCCCAAAACCGCTATTTCCAGCCCAATGCCGGCATACGTACTAAACAGCAGGAAACTTCGTCTAAAACTCAGGAGAAACGTTTCCTTGAAACTGCTCTGCTGTGCGTTCGATCACCTAAGAGAGTTGAATCTATGTTGAGATTCAGCGAGTCAGAAACACGTTTCTTCTAGGAGCTGCGTTGGGATATTCCCGAGTGAATGGGACCATAAGCTGTACAGAGAAATATCTGCTCCTACAACCAAAAGGGTGGTATCTAACTGAATGGTTGTCAATGTGTGCATTCAACTGACAGAGTTAAACTCACGTTTGGATTCAGCGGTTTACAAACCCTTTCTGTGCAGAATCCCAAAACCGGTAATTCCAGCTCAATGCCGGCATCCGTACTAAACAGCAGGAAACTTCGTCTAAAACTCAGGAGAAACGTTTCCTCGAAACTGCTCTGCTGTGCGTTCGTTCACCTAAGAGAGTTGAAACTATGTTGCGATTCAGCGAGTCAGAAACACGTTTATGCTAGGAGCTGCATTGGGATATTCCCGAGTGAATGGGACCATAGGCTGTACAGAGAAATATCTGCTTCTGAAACCAAAACGGAGCTATCTAACTGAATGGTTGTCAATGTGTGCATTCAACTGACAGAGTTAAACTCACGTGTGGATTCAGCCGTTTGCAAACCATTTCTGTGCAGAATCCCAAAACCGGTATGTCCAGCCCAATGCCGGCATCCGTACTAAACAGCAGGAAACTTCGTCTAAAACTCAGAAGAAACGTTTCTTTGAAACTGCTCTGCTGTGCTTTCGTTCACCTAAGATAGTTGAATCTATGTTGAGATTCAGCGAGTCAGAAACACGTTTCTTCTAGGAGCTGCGTTAGGATATTCCCGAGTGAATGGGACCATAGGCTGTGCAGAGTAATATCTGCTTCTAAAACCAAAACGGAGCTATCTAACTGAATGGTTGTCAATGTGTGCATTCAACTGACAGAGTTAAACTCACGTGTGGATTCAGCGGTTTGCAAACCCTTTATGTGCAGAATCCCAAAACCGGTATTTCCAGACCAATGCCGGCATACGTACTAAAGAGCAGGAAACTTCGTCTAAAACTCAGGAGCAACGTTTCCTTGAAACTGCTCTGCTGTGCGTTCGTTCACCTAAGAGAGTTGAATCTATGTTGAGATTCAGCGAGTCAGAAACACGTTTCTTCTAGGAGCTGCGTTGGGATATTCCCGAGTGAATGGGACCATAGGCTGTACAGAGAAATATCTGCTTCTAATACCAAAAGTGTGCTATCTAACTGAATGGTTGTCAATGTGTGCATTCAACTGACAGAGTTAAACTCACGTGTGGATTCAGCGGTTTGTAACCCTTTCTGTGCAGAATCCCAAAACTGGTATTTCCAGCCCAATGCCGGCATCCGTACTAAACAGCAGGAAACTTCGTCTAAAACTCAGGAGAAACTTTTCCTTGAAACTGCTGTGCTGTACGTTCGTTCACCTAAGAGAGTTGAATCTATGTTGAGATTCAGCGAGTCAGAAACACGTTTCTTCTAGGAGCTGCATTGGGATATTCCCGAGTGAATGGGACCATAGGCTGTACAGAGAAATATCTGCTTCTAAAACCAAAAGTGTGCTATCAAACTGAATGGTTGTCAATGTGTGCATTCAACTGACAGAGTTAAACTCACATGTGGATTCAGCGGTTTGCAAACCCTTTCTGTGCAGAATCCCAAAACCGGTATTTCCAGCCCAATGCCGGCATACGTACTAAAGAGCAGGAAACTTCGTCTAAAACTCAGGAGCAACGTTTCCTTGAAACTGCTCTGCTGTGCGTTCGTTCACCTAAGAGAGTTGAAACTATGTTGAGATTCAGCGAGTCAGAAACACGTTTCTTCTAGGAGCTGCGTTGGGATATTCCCGAGTGAATGGGACCATAGGCTGTACAGAGAAATATCTGCTTCTAAAACCAAAACGGAGCTATCTAACTGAATGGTTGTCAATGTGTGCATTCAACTGACAGAGTTAAACTCACGTGTGGATTCAGCGGTTTGCAAACCCTTTCTGTGCAGAATCCCAAAACCGGTATTTCCAGCCCAATGCCGGCATCCGTACTAAACAGCAGGAAACTTCGTCTAAAACTCAGGAGAAACGTTTCCTTGAAACTGCTCTGCTGCGCGTTCGATCACCTAAGAGAGTTGAATCTATGTTGAGATTCAGCGAGTCAGAAACACGTTTCTTCTAGGAGGTGCATTGGGATATTCCCGAGTGAATGGGACCATAGGCTGTACAGCGAAATATCTGCTCCTACAACCAAAAGGGTGGTATCTAACTGAATGGTTGTCAATGTGTGCATTCAACTGACAGAGTTAAACTCACGTTTGGATTCAGCGGTTTACAAACCCTTTCTGTGCAGAATCCCAAAACCGGTAATTCCAGCTCAATGCCGGCATCCGTACTAAACAGCAGGAAACTTCGTCTAAAACTCAGGAGAAACGTTTCCTTGAAACTGCTCTGCTGTGCGTTCGTTCACCTAAGAGAGTTGAAAATATGTTGAGATTCAGCGAGTCAGAAACACGTTTATGCTAGGAGCTGCGTTGGGATATTCCCGAGCGAATGGGACCATAGGCTGTCCAGAGAAATATCTGCTTCTAAAACCAAAAGTGTGCTATCAAACTGAATGGTTGTCAATGTGTGCATTCAACTGACAGAGTTAAACTCACGTGTGGATTCAGCGGTTTGCAAACCCTTTCTGTGCAGAATCCCAAAACCGGTATTTCCAGCCCAATGCCGGCATACGTACTAAACAGCAGGAAACTTCGTCTAAAACTCAGGAGAAACGTTTCCTTGAAACTGCTCTGCTGTGCGTTCGTTCACCTAAGAGAGTTGAATCTATGTTGAGATTCAGCGAGTCAGAAACACGTTTCTTCTAGGAGCTGCGTTGGGATATTCCCGAGTGAATGGGACCATAGGCTGTACAGAGAAATATCTGCTTCTAAAACCAAAAGTGTGCTATCAAACTGAATGGTTGTCAATGTGTGCATTCAACTGACAGAGTTAAACTCACGTGTGGATTCAGCGGTTTGCAAACCCTTTCTGTGCAGAATCCCAAAACCGGTAATTCCAGCCCAATGCCGGCATACGTACTAAACAGCAGGAAACTTCGTCTAAAACTCAGGAGAAACGTTTCCTTGAAACTGCTCTGCTGTGCGTTCGTTCACCTAAGAGAGTTGAATCTATGTTGAGATTCAGCGAGTCAGAAACACGTTTCTTCTAGGAGCTGCGTTGGGATACTCCCGAGTGAATGGGACCATAGGCTGTACAGAGAAATATCTGCTTCTAAAACCAAAACGGAGCTATCTAACTGAATGGTTGTCAATGTGTGGATTCAACTGACAGAGTTAAACTCACGTGTGGATTCAGCTGTTTGCAAACCCTTTCTGTGCAGAATCCCAAAACCGGTATTTCCAGCCCAATGCCGGCATCCGTACTAAACAGCAGGAAACTTCGTCTAAAACTCAGGAGAAACGTTTCCTTGAAACTGCTCTGCTGTGCGTTCGTTCACCTAAGAGAGTTGAATCTATGTTGAGATTCAGCGAGTCAGAAACACGTTTCTTCTAGGAGGTGTGTTGGGATATTCCCGAGTGAATGGGACCATAGGCTGTACAGAGAAATATCTGCTCCTACAACCAAAAGGGTGGTATCTAACTGAATGGTTGTCAATGTGTGCATTCAACTGACAGAGTTAAACTCACGTTTGGATTCAGCGGTTTACAAACCCTTTCTGTGCAGAATCCCAAAACCGGTAATTCCAGCTCAATGCCGGCATCCGTACTAAACAGCAGGAAACTTCGTCTAAAACTCAGGAGAAACGTTTCCTTGAAACTGCTCTGCTGTGCGTTCGTTCACCTAAGAGAGTTGAAACTATGTTGAGATTCAGCGAGTCAGAAACACGTTTCTTCTAGGAGCTGCGTTGGGATATTCCCGAGTGAATGGGACCATAGGCTGTACAGAGAAATATCTGCTTCTAAAACCAAAAGTGTGCTATCAAACTGAATGGTTGTCAATGTGTGCATTCAACTGACAGAGTTAAACTCACGTGTGGATTCAGCGGTTTGCAAACCCTTTCTGTGCAGAATCCCAAAACCGGTATTTCCAGCCGAATGCCGGCATACGTACTAAACAGCAGGAAACTTCGTCTAAGACTCAGGAGAAACGTTTCCTTGAAACTGCTCTGCTGTGCGTTCGTTCACCTAAGAGAGTTGAATCTATGTTGAGATTCAGCGAGTCAGAAACACGTTTCTTCTAGGAGCTGCGTTGGGATATTCCCGAGTGAATGGGACCATAGGCTGTACAGAGAAATATCTGCTTCTAAAACCAAAACGGAGCTATCTAACTGAATGGTTGTCAATGTGTGCATTCAACTGACAGAGTTAAACTCACATGTGGATTCAGCGGTTTGCAAACCCTTTCTGTGCAGAATCCCAAAACCGGTATTTCCAGCCCAATGCCGGCATACGTACTAAAGAGCAGGAAACTTCGTCTAAAACTCAGGAGCAACGTTTCCTTGAAACTGCTCTGCTGTGCGTTCGTTCTCCTAAGAGAATTGAAACTATGTTGAGATTCAGCGAGTCAGAAACACGTTTCTTCTAGGAGCTGCGTTGGGATATTCCCGAGTGAATGGGACCATAGGCTGTACAGAGAAATATCTGCTTCTAAAACCAAAAGTGTGCTATCAAACTGAATGGTTGTCAATGTGTGCATTCAACTGACAGAGTTAAACTCACGTGTGGATTCAGCGGTTTGCAAACCCTTTCTGTGCAGAATCCCAAAACCGGTATTTCCAGCCCAATGCCGGCATACGTACTAAACAGCAGGAAACTTCGTCTAAGACTCAAGAGAAACGTTCCCTTGAAACTGCTCTGCTGTGCGTTCGTTCACCTAAGAGAGTTGAATCTATGTTGAGATTCAGCGAGTCAGAAACACGTTTCTTCTAGGAGCTGCGTTGGGATATTCCCGAGTGAATGGGACCATAGGCTGTACAGAGAAATATCTGCTTCTAAAACCAAAACTGAGCTCTCTAACTGAATGGTTGTCAATGTGTGCATTCAACTGACAGAGTTAAACTCACGTGTGGATTCAGCTGTTTGCAAACCCTTTCTGTGCAGAATCCCAAAACCGGTATTTCCAGCCCAATGCCGGCATCCGTACTAAACAGCAGGAAACTTCGTCTAAAACTCAGGAGAAACGTTTCCTTGAAACTGCTCTGCTGTGCGTTCGTTCACCTAAGAGAGTTGAATCTATGTTGAGATTCAGCGAGTCAGAAACACGTTTCTTCTAGGAGGTGTGTTGGGATATTCCCGAGTGAATGGGACCATAGGCTGTACAGAGAAATATCTGCTCCTACAACCAAAAGGGTGGTATCTAACTGAATGGTTGTCAATGTGTGCATTCAACTGACAGAGTTAAACTCACGTTTGGATTCAGCGGTTTACAAACCCTTTCTGTGCAGAATCCCAAAACCGGTAATTCCAGCTCAATGCCGGCATCCGTACTAAACAGCAGGAAACTTCGTCTAAAACTCAGGAGAAACGTTTCCTTGAAACTGCTCTGCTGTGCGTTCGTTCACCTAAGAGAGTTGAAACTATGTTGAGATTCAGCGAGTCAGAAACACGTTTCTTCTAGGAGCTGCGTTGGGATATTCCCGAGTGAATGGGACCATAGGCTGTACAGAGAAATATCTGCTTCTAAAACCAAAAGTGTGCTATCAAACTGAATGGTTGTCAATGTGTGCATTCAACTGACAGAGTTAAACTCACGTGTGGATTCAGCGGTTTGCAAACCCTTTCTGTGCAGAATCCCAAAACCGGTATTTCCAGCCGAATGCCGGCATACGTACTAAACAGCAGGAAACTTCGTCTAAGACTCAGGAGAAACGTTTCCTTGAAACTGCTCTGCTGTGCGTTCGTTCACCTAAGAGAGTTGAATCTATGTTGAGATTCAGCGAGTCAGAAACACGTTTCTTCTAGGAGCTGCGTTGGGATATTCCCGAGTGAATGGGACCATAGGCTGTACAGAGAAATATCTGCTTCTAAAACCAAAACGGAGCTATCTAACTGAATGGTTGTCAATGTGTGCATTCAACTGACAGAGTTAAACTCACATGTGGATTCAGCGGTTTGCAAACCCTTTCTGTGCAGAATCCCAAAACCGGTATTTCCAGCCCAATGCCGGCATACGTACTAAAGAGCAGGAAACTTCGTCTAAAACTCAGGAGCAACGTTTCCTTGAAACTGCTCTGCTGTGCGTTCGTTCTCCTAAGAGAATTGAAACTATGTTGAGATTCAGCGAGTCAGAAACACGTTTCTTCTAGGAGCTGCGTTGGGATATTCCCGAGTGAATGGGACCATAGGCTGTACAGAGAAATATCTGCTTCTAAAACCAAAAGTGTGCTATCAAACTGAATGGTTGTCAATGTGTGCATTCAACTGACAGAGTTAAACTCACGTGTGGATTCAGCGGTTTGCAAACCCTTTCTGTGCAGAATCCCAAAACCGGTATTTCCAGCCCAATGCCGGCATACGTACTAAACAGCAGGAAACTTCGTCTAAGACTCAAGAGAAACGTTCCCTTGAAACTGCTCTGCTGTGCGTTCGTTCACCTAAGAGAGTTGAATCTATGTTGAGATTCAGCGAGTCAGAAACACGTTTCTTCTAGGAGCTGCGTTGGGATATTCCCGAGTGAATGGGACCATAGGCTGTACAGAGAAATATCTGCTTCTAAAACCAAAACGGAGCTCTCTAACTGAATGGTTGTCAATGTGTGCATTCAACTGACAGAGTTAAACTCACGTTTGGATTCAGCGGTTTACAAACCCTTTCTGTGCAGAATCCCAAAACCGGTAATTCCAGCTCAATGCCGGCATCCGTACTAAACAGCAGGAAACTTCGTCTAAAACTCAGGAGAAACGTTTCCTTGAAACTGCTCTGCTGTGCGTTCGTTCACCTAAGAGAGTTGAAACTATGTTGCGATTCAGCAAGTCAGAAACACGTTTATGCTAGGAGCTGCGTTGGGATATTCCCGAGTGAATGGGACCATAGGCTGTACAGAGAAATATCTGCTTCTGAAACCAAAACGGAGCTATCTAACTGAATGGTTGTCAATGTGTGCATTCAACTGACAGAGTGAAACTCACGTGTGGATTCAGCGGTTTGCAAACCATTTCTGTGCAGAATCCCAAAACCGGTATGTCCAGCCCAATGCCGGCATCCGTACTAAACAGCAGGAAACTTCGTCTAAAACTCAGGAGAAACGTTTCCTTGAAACTGCTCTGCTGTGCGTTCGTTCACCTAAGATAGTTGAATCTATGTTGAGATTCAGCGAGTCAGAAACACGTTTCTTCAAGGAGCTGCGTTAGGATATTCCCGAGTGAATGGGACCATAGGCTGTGCAGAGTAATATCTGCTTCTAAAACCAAAACGGAGCTATCTAACTGAATGGTTGTCAATGTGTGCATTCAACTGACAGAGTTAAACTCACGTGTTGATTCAGCGGTTTGCAAACCCTTTATGTGCAGAATACAAAAACCGGTATTTCCAGCCCAATGCCGGCATACGTACTAAAGAGCAGGAAACTTCGTCTAAAACTCAGGAGCAACGTTTCCTTGAAACTGCTCTGCTGTGCGTTCGTTCACCTAAGGGAGTTGAATCTATGTTGAGATTCAGCGAGTCAGAAACACGTTTCTTCTAGGAGCTGCGTTGGGATATTCCCGAGTGAATGGGACCATAGGCTGTACAGAGAAATATCTGCTTCTAAAACCAAAACGGAGCTATCTAACTGAATGGTTGTCAATGTGTGCATTCAACTGACAGAGTTAAACTCACGTGTGGATTCAGCGGTTTGTAACCCTTTCTGTGCAGAATCCCAAAACCGGTATTTCCAGCCCAATGCCGGCATCCGTACTAAACAGCAGGAAACTTCGTCTAAAACTCAGGAGAAACTTTTCCTTGAAACTGCTCTGCTGTACGTTCGTTCACCTAAGAGAGTTGCATCTATGTTGAGATTCAGCGAGTCAGAAACACGTTTCTTCTAGGAGCTGCGTTGGGATATTCCCGAGTGAATGGGACCATAGGCTGTACAGAGAAATATCTGCTTCTAAAACCAAAAGTGTGCTATCAAACTGAATGGTTGTCAATGTGTGCATTCAACTGACAGAGTTAAACTCACGTGTGGATTCAGCGGTTTGCAAACCCTTTCTGTGCAGAATCCCAAAACCGGTATTTCCAGCCCAATGCCGGCATACGTACTAAACAGCAGGAAACTTCGTCTAAGACTCAAGAGAAACGTTCCCTTGAAACTGCTCTGCTGTGCGTTCGTTCACCTAAGAGAGTTGAATCTATGTTGAGATTCAGCGAGTCAGAAACACGTTTCTTCTAGGAGCTGCGTTGGGATATTCCCGAGTGAATGGGACCATAGGCTGTACAGAGAAATATCTGCTTCTAAAACCAAAACGGAGCACTCTAACTGAATGGTTGTCAATGTGTGCATTCAACTGACAGAGTTAAACTCACGTTTGGATTCAGCGGTTTACAAACCCTTTCTGTGCAGAATCCCAAAACCGGTAATTCCAGCTCAATGCCGGCATCCGTACTAAAGAGCAGGAAACTTCGTCTAAAACTCAGGAGAAACGTTTCCTTGAAACTGCTCTGCTGTGCGTTCGTTCACCTAAGAGAGTTGAAACTATGTTGAGATTCAGCGAGTCAGAAACACGTTTCTTCTAGGAGCTGCGTTGGGATATTCCCGAGTGAATGGGACCATAGGCTGTACAGAGAAATATCTGCTTCTGAAACCAAAACGGAGCTATCTAACTGAATGGTTGTCAATGTGTGCATTCAACTGACAGAGTGAAACTCACGTGTGGATTCAGCGGTTTGCAAACCATTTCTGTGCAGAATCCCAAAACCGGTATGTCCAGCCCAATGCCGGCATCCGTACTAAACAGCAGGAAACTTCGTCTAAAACTCAGGAGAAACGTTTCCTTGAAACTGCTCTGCTGTGCGTTCGTTCACCTAAGATAGTTGAATCTATGTTGAGATTCAGCGAGTCAGAAACACGTTTCTTCAAGGAGCTGCGTTAGGATATTCCCGAGTGAATGGGACCATAGGCTGTGCAGAGTAATATCTGCTTCTAAAACCAAAACGGAGCTATCTAACTGAATGGTTGTCAATGTGTGCATTCAACTGACAGAGTTAAACTCACGTGTTGATTCAGCGGTTTGCAAACCCTTTATGTGCAGAATCCAAAAACCGGTATTTCCAGCCCAATGCCGGCATACGTACTAAAGAGCAGGAAACTTCGTCTAAAACTCAGGAGCAACGTTTCCTTGAAACTGCTCTGCTGTGCGTTCGTTCACCTAAGGGAGTTGAATCTATGTTGAGATTCAGCGAGTCAGAAACACGTTTCTTCTAGGAGCTGCGTTGGGATATTCCCGAGTGAATGGGACCATAGGCTGTACAGAGAAATATCTGCTTCTAAAACCAAAACGGAGCTATCTAACTGAATGGTTGTCAATGTGTGCATTCAACTGACAGAGTTAAACTCACGTGTGGATTCAGCGGTTTGTAACCCTTTCTGTGCAGAATCCCTAAACCGGTATTTCCAGCCCAATGCCGGCATCCGTACTAAACAGCAGGATACTTCGTCTAAAACTCAGGAGAAACTTTTCCTTGAAACTGCTCTGCTGTACGTTCGTTCACCTAAGAGAGTTGAATCTATGTTGAGATTCAGCGAGTCAGAAACACGTTTCTTCTAGGAGCTGCGTTGGGATATTCCCGAGTGAATGGGACCATAGGCTGTACAGAGAAATATCTGCTTCTAAAACCAAAAGTGTGCTATCAAACTGAATGATTGTCAATGTGTGCATTCAACTGACAGAGTTAAACTCACATGTGGATTCAGCGGTTTGCAAACCATTTCTGTGCAGAATCCCAAAACCGGTATTTCCAGCCCAATGCCGGCATCCGTACTAAAGAGCAGGAAACTTCGTCTAAAACTCAGGAGCAACGTTTCCTTGAAACTGCTCTGCTGTGCGTTCGTTCACCTAAGAGAGTTGAAACTATGTTGAGATTCAGCGAGTCAGAAACACGTTTATGCTAGGAGCTGCGTTGGGATATTCCCGAGTGAATGGGACCATAGGCTGTACAGAGAAATATCTGCTTCTGAAACCAAAACGGAGCTATCTAACTGAATGGTTGTCAATGTGTGCATTCAACTGACAGAGTTAAACTCACGTGTGGATTCAGCGGTTTGCAAACCATTTCTGTGCAGAATCCCAAAACCGGTATGTCCAGCCCAATGCCGGCATCCGTACTACACAGCAGGAAACTTCGTCTAAAACTCAGGAGAAACGTTTCCTTGAAACTGCTCTGCTGCGCGTTCGATCACCTAAGAGAGTTGAATCTATGTTGAGATTCAGCGAGTCAGAAACACGTTTCTTCTAGGAGGTGCGTTGGGATATTCCCGAGTGAATGGGACCATAGGCTGTACAGAGAAATATCTGCTCTTACAACCAAAAGGGTGGTATCTAACTGAATGGTTGTCAATGTGTGCATTCAACTGACAGAGTTAAACTCACGTTTGGATTCAGCGGTTTACAATCCCATTCTGTGCAGAATCCCAAAACCGGTAATTCCAGCTCAATGCCGGCATCCGTACTAAACAGCAGGAAACTTCGTCTAAAACTCAGGAGAAACGTTTCCTTGAAACTGCTCTGCTGTGCGTTCGTTCACCTAAGAGAGTTGAAACTATGTTGAGATTCAGCGAGTCAGAAACACGTTTCTTCTAGGAGCTGCGTTGGGATATTCCCGAGCGAATGGGACCATAGGCTGTACAGAGAAATATCTGCTTCTAAAACCAAAAGTGTGCTATCAAACTGAATGGTTGTCAATGTGTGCATTCAACTGACAGAGTTAAACTCACGTGTGGATTCAGCGGTTTGCAAACCCTTTCTGTGCAGAATCCCTAAACCGGTATTTCCAGCCCAATGCCGGCATCCGTACTAAACAGCAGGAAACTTCGTCTAAAACTCAGGAGAAACGTTTCCTTGTAACTGTTCTGCTGTGCGTTCGTTCACCTAAGAGAGTTGAATCTATGTCGAGATTCACCGAGTCAGAAACACGTTTCTTCTAGGAGGTGCGTTGGGATATTCCCGAGTGAATGGGACCATAGGCTGTACAGAGAAATATCTGCTCTTACAACCAAAAGGGTGGTATCTAACTGAATGGTTGTCAATGTGTGCATTCAACTGACAGAGTTAAACTCACGTTTGGATTCAGCGGTTTACAAACCCTTTCTGTGCAGAATCCCAAAACCGGTAATTCCAGCTCAATGCCGGCATCCGTACTAAACAGCAGGAAACTTCGTCTAAAACTCAGGAAAAACGTTTCCTTGAAACTGCTCTGCTGTGCGTTCGTTCACCTAAGAGAGTTGAAACTATGTTGCGATTCAGCGAGTCAGAAACACGTTTCTTCTAGGAGCTGCGTTGGGATATTCCCGAGTGAATGGGACCATAGGCTGTACAGAGAAATATCTGCTTCTGAAACCAAAACGGAGCTATCTAACTGAATGGTTGTCAATGTGTGCATTCAACTGACAGAGTTAAACTCACGTGTGGATTCAGCGGTTTGCAAACCATTTCTGTGCAGAATCCCAAAACCGGTATGTCCAGCCCAATGCCGGCATCCGTACTAAACAGCAGGAAACTTCGTCTAAAACTCAGGAGAAACGTTTCCTTGAAACTGCTCTGCTGTGCGTTCGTTCACCTAAGAGAGTTGAATCTATGTTGAGATTCAGCGAGTCAGAAACACGTTTCTTCTAGGAGCTGCGTTGGGATATTCCCGAGTGAATGGGACCATAGGCTGTACAGAGAAATATCTGCTTCTAAAACCAAAAGTGTGCTATCAAACTGAATGGTTGTCAATGTGTGCATTCAACTGACAGAGTTAAACTCACGTGTGGATTCAGCGGTTTGCAAACCCTTTCTGTGCAGAATCCCAAAACCGCTATTTCCAGCCCAATGCCGGCATCCGTACTAAACAGCAGGAAACTTCGTCTAAAACTCAGGAGAAACGTTTCCTTGAAACTGCTCTGCTGTGCGTTCGTTCACCTAAGAGAGTTGAATCTATGTTGAGATTCAGCGAGTCAGAAACACGTTTCTTCTAGGAGCTGCGTTGGGATATTCCCGAGTGAATGGGACCATAGGCTGTACAGAGAAATATCTGCTTCTAAAACCAAAACGGAGCTATCTAACTGAATGGTTGTCAATGTGTGCATTCAACTGACAGAGTTAAACTCACATGTGGATTCAGCGGTTTGCAAACCCTTTCTGTGCAGAATCCCAAAACCGGTATTTCCAGCCCAATGCCGGCTCCGTACTAAACAGCAGGAAACTTCGTCTAAAACTCAGGAGCAACGTTTCCTTGAAACTGCTCTGCTGTGCGTTCGTTCACCTAAGAGAATTGAAACTATGTTGAGATTCAGCGAGTCAGAAACACGTTTCTTCTAGGAGCTGCGTTGGGATATTCCCGAGTGAATGGGACCATAGGCTGTACAGAGAAATATCTGCTTCTAAAACCAAAACGGAGCTATCTAACTGAATGGTTGTCAATGTGTGCATTCAACTGACAGAGTTAAACTCACGTTTGGATTCAGCGGTTTACAAACCCTTTCTGTGCAGAATCCCAAAACCGGTAATTCCAGCTCAATGCCGGCATCCGTACTAAACAGCAGGAAACTTCGTCTAAAACTCAGGAGAAACGTTTCCTTGAAACTGCTCTGCTGTGCGTTCGTTCACCTAAGAGAGTTGAAACTATGTTGCGATTCAGCGAGTCAGAAACACGTTTATGCTAGGAGCTGCGTTGGGATATTCCCGAGTGAATGGGACCATAGGCTGTACAGAGAAATATCTGCTTCTGAAACCAAAACGGAGCTATCTAACTGAATGGTTGTCAATGTGTGCATTCAACTGACAGAGTGAAACTCACGTGTGGATTCAGCGGTTTGCAAACCATTTCTGTGCAGAATCCCAAAACCGGTTTGTCCAGCCCAATGCCGGCATCCGTACTAAACAGCAGGAAACTTCGTCTAAAACTCAGGAGAAACGTTTCCTTGAAACTGCTCTGCTGTGCGTTCGTTCACCTAAGATAGTTGAATCTATGTTGAGATTCAGCGAGTCAGAAACACGTTTCTTCTAGGAGCTGCGTTAGGATATTCCCGAGTGAATGGGACCATAGGCTGTGCAGAGTAATATCTGCTTCTAAAACCAAAACGGAGCTATCTAACTGAATGGTTGTCAATGTGTGCATTCAACTGACAGAGTTAAACTCACGTGTGGATTCAGCGGTTTGCAAACCCTTTATGTGCAGAATCCAAAAACCGGTATTTCCAGCCCAATGCCGGCATACGTACTAAAGAGCAGGAAACTTCATCTAAAACTCAGGAGCAACGTTTCCTTGAAACTGCTCTGCTGTGCGTTCGTTCACCTAAGGGAGTTGAATCTATGTTGAGATTCAGCGAGTCAGAAACACGTTTCTTCTAGGAGCTGCGTTGGGATATTCCCGAGTGAATGGGACCATAGGCTGTACAGAGAAATATCTGCTTCTAAAACCAAAACGGAGCTATCTAACTGAATGGTTGTCAATGTGTGCATTCAACTGACAGAGTTAAACTCACGTGTGGATTCAGCGGTTTGCAAACCCTTTCTGTGCAGAATCCCAAAACCGGTATTTCCAGCCCAATGCCGGCATCCGTATTAAACAGCAGGAAACTTCGTCTAAAACTCAGGAGAAACGTTTCCTTGAAACTGCTCTGCTGTGCGTTCGTTCACCTAAGAGAGTTGAAACTATGTTGAGATTCAGCGAGTCAGAAACACGTTTATGCTAGGAGCTGCGTTGGGATATTCCCGAGTGAATGGGACCATAGGCTGTACAGAGAAATATCTGCTTCTGAAACCAAAACGGAGCTATCTAATTGAATGGTTGTCAATGTGTGCATTCAACTGACAGAGTTAAACTCACGTGTGGATTCAGCGGTTTGCAAACCATTTCTGTGCAGAATCCCAAAACCGGTATGTCCAGCCCAATGCCGGCATCCGTACTAAACAGCAGGAAACTTCGTCTAAAACTCAGGAGAAACGTTTCCTTGAAACTGCTCTGCTGAGCGTTCGATCACCTAAGAGAGTTGAATCTATGTTGAGATTCAGCGAGTCAGAAACACGTTTCTTCTAGGAGGTGCGTTGGGATATTCCCGAGTGAATGGGACCATAGGCTGTACAGAGAAATATCTGCTCTTACAACCAAAAGGGTGGTATCTAACTGAATGGTTGTCAATGTGTGCATTCAACTGACAGAGTTAAACTCACGTTTGGATTCAGCGGTTTACAATCCCATTCTGTGCAGAATCCCAAAACCGGTAATGCCAGCTCAATGCCGGCATCCGTACTAAACAGCAGGAAACTTCGTCTAAAACTCAGGAGAAACGTTTCCTTGAAACTGCTCTGCTGTGCGTTCGTTCACCTAAGAGAGTTGAAACTATGTTGAGATTCAGCGAGTCAGAAACACGTTTCTTCTAGGAGCTGCGTTGGGATATTCCCGAGTGAATGGGACCATAGGCTGTACAGAGAAATATCTGCTTCTAAAACCAAAACGGAGCTATCTAACTGAATGGTTGTCAATGTGTGCATTCAACTGACAGAGTTAAACTCACGTGTGGATTCAGCGGTTTGCAAACCCTTTCTGTGCAGAATCCCAAAACCGGTATTTCCAGCCCAATGCCGGCATCCGTACTAAACAGCAGGAAACTTCGTCTAAAACTCAGGAGAAACGTTTCCTTGAAACTGCTCTGCTGTGCGTTCGTTCACCTAAGAGAGTTGAAACTATGTTGAGATTCAGCGAGTCAGAAACACGTTTATGCTAGGAGCTGCGTTGGGATATTCCCGAGTGAATGGGACCATAGGCTGTACAGAGAAATATCTGCTTCTGAAACCAAAACGGAGCTATCTAACTGAATGGTTGTCAATGTGTGCATTCAACTGACAGAGTTAAACTCACGTGTGGATTCAGCGGTTTGCAAACCATTTCTGTGCAGAATCCCAAAACCGGTATGTCCAGCCCAATGCCGGCATCCGTACTACACAGCAGGAAACTTCGTCTAAAACTCAGGAGAAACGTTTCCTTGAAACTGCTCTGCTGCGCGTTCGATCACCTAAGAGAGTTGAATCTATGTTGAGATTCAGCGAGTCAGAAACACGTTTCTTCTAGGAGGTGCGTTGGGATATTCCCGAGTGAATGGGACCATAGGCTGTACAGAGAAATATCTGCTCTTACAACCAAAAGGGTGGTATCTAACTGAATGTTTGTCAATGTGTGCATTCAACTGACAGAGTTAAACTCACGTTTGGATTCAGCGGTTTACAATCCCATTCTGTGCAGAATCCCAAAACCGGTAATTCCAGCTCAATGCCGGCATCCGTACTAAACAGCAGGAAACTTCGTCTAAAACTCAGGAGAAACGTTTCCTTGAAACTGCTCTGCTGTGCGTTCGTTCACCTAAGAGAGTTGAAACTATGTTGAGATTCAGCGAGTCAGAAACACGTTTCTTCTAGGAGCTGCGTTGGGATATTCCCGAGCGAATGGGACCATAGGCTGTACAGAGAAATATCTGCTTCTAAAACCAAAAGTGTGCTATCAAACTGAATGGTTGTCAATGTGTGCATTCAACTGACAGAGTTAAACTCACGTGTGGATTCAGCGGTTTGCAAACCCTTTCTGTGCAGAATCCCTAAACCGGTATTTCCAGCCCAATGCCGGCATCCGTACTAAACAGCAGGAAACTTCGTCTAAAACTCAGGAGAAACGTTTCCTTGTAACTGTTCTGCTGTGCGTTCGTTCACCTAAGAGAGTTGAATCTATGTTGAGATTCAGCGAGTCAGAAACACGTTTCTTCTAGGAGGTGCGTTGGGATATTCCCGAGTGAATGGGACCATAGGCTGTACAGAGAAATATCTGCTCTTACAACCAAAAGGGTGGTATCTAACTGAATGGTTGTCAATGTGTGCATTCAACTGACAGAGTTAAACTCACGTTTGGATTCAGCGGTTTACAATCCCATTCTGTGCAGAATCCCAAAACCGGTAATTCCAGCTCAATGCCGGCATCCGTACTAAACAGCAGGAAACTTCGTCTAAAACTCAGGAGAAACGTTTCCTTGAAACTGCTCTGCTGTGCGTTCGTTCACCTAAGAGATTTGAAACTATGTTGAGATTCAGCGAGTCAGAAACACGTTTCTTCTAGGAGCTGCGTTGGGATATTCCCGAGCGAATGGGACCATAGGCTGTACAGAGAAATATCTGCTTCTAAAACCAAAAGTGTGCTATCAAACTGAATGGTTGTCAATGTGTGCATTCAACTGACAGAGTTAAACTCACGTGTGGATTCAGCGGTTTGCAAACCCTTTCTGTGCAGAATCCCTAAACCGGTATTTCCAGCCCAATGCCGGCATCCGTACTAAACAGCAGGAAACTTCGTCTAAAACTCAGGAGAAACGTTTCCTTGTAACTGTTCTGCTGTGCGTTCGTTCACCTAAGAGAGTTGAATCTATGTTGAGATTCAGCGAGTCAGAAACACGTTTCTTCTTGGAGCTGCGTTGGGACATTCCCGAGTGAATGGGACCATAGGCTGTACAGAGAAATATCTGCTTCTAAATCCAAAAGTGTGCTATCAAACTGAATGGTTGTCAATGTGTGCATTCAACTGACAGAGTTAAACTCACGTGTGGATTCAGCGGTTTGCAAACCCTTTCTGTGCAGAATCCCAAAACCGGTAATTCCAACCCAATGCCGGCATACGTACTAAACAGCAGGAAACTTCGTCTAAAACTCAGGAGAAACGTTTCCTTGAAACTGCTCTGCTGTGCGTTCGTTCACCTAAGAGAGTTGAATCTATGTTGAGATTCAGCGAGTCAGAAACACGTTTCTTCTAGGAGCTGCGTTGGGATACTCCCGAGTGAATGGGACCATAGGCTGTACAGAGAAATATCTGCTTCTAAAAGCAAAACGGAGCTATCTAACTGAATGGTTGTGAATGTGTGCATTCAACTGACAGAGTTAAACTCACGTGTGGATTCAGCGGTTTACAAACCCTTTCTGTGCAGAATCCCAAAACCGGTATTTCCAGCCCAATGCCGGCATACGTACTAAACAGCAGGAACCTTCGTCTAAGACTCAAGAGAAACGTTTCCTTGAAACTGCTCTGCTGTGCGATCGTTCACCTAAGAGAGTTGAATCTATGTTGAGATTCAGCGAGTCAGAAACACGTTTCTTCTAGGAGCTGCGTTGGGATATTCCCGAGCGAATGGGACCATAGGCTGTACAGAGAAATATCTGCTTCTAAAACCAAAACGGAGCTATCTAACTGAATGGTTGTCAATGTGTGCATTCAACTGACAGAGTTAAACTCACGTGTGGATTCAGCGGTTTGCAAATCCTTTCTGTGCAGAATCCCAAAACCGGTATTTCCAGCCCAATGCCGGCATCCGTACTAAACAGCAGGAAACTTCGTCTAAAACTCAGGAGAAACGTTTCCTTGAAACTGCTCTGCTGTGCGTTCGATCACCTAAGAGAGTTGAATCTATGTTGAGATTCAGCGAGTCAGAAACACGTTTCTTCTAGGAGCTGCGTTGGGATATTCCCGAGTGAATGGGACCATAGGCTGTACAGAGAAATATCTGCTCCTACAACCAAAAGGGTGGTATCTAACTGAATGGTTGTCAATGTGTGCATTCAACTGACAGAGTTAAACTCACGTTTGGATTCAGCGGTTTACAAACCCTTTCTGTGCAGAATCCCAAAACCGGTAATTCCAGCTCAATGCCGGCATCCGTACTAAACAGCAGGAAACTTCGTCTAAAACTCAGGAAAAACGTTTCCTTGAAACTGCTCTGCTGTGCGTTCGTTCACCTAAGAGAGTTGAAACTATGTTGCGATTCAGCGAGTCAGAAACACGTTTCTTCTAGGAGCTGCGTTGGGATATTCCCGAGTGAATGGGACCATAGGCTGTACAGAGAAATATCTGCTTCTGAAACCAAAACGGAGCTATCTAACTGAATGGTTGTCAATGTGTGCATTCAACTGACAGAGTTAAACTCACGTGTGGATTCAGCGGTTTGCAAACCATTTCTGTGCAGAATCCCAAAACCGGTATGTCCAGCCCAATGCCGGCATCCGTACTAAACAGCAGGAAACTTCGTCTAAAACTCAGGAGAAACGTTTCCTTGAAACTGCTCTGCTGTGCGTTCGTTCACCTAAGAGAGTTGAATCTATGTTGAGATTCAGCGAGTCAGAAACACGTTTCTTCTAGGAGCTGCGTTGGGATATTCCCGAGTGAATGGGACCATAGGCTGTACAGAGAAATATCTGCTTCTAAAACCAAAAGTGTGCTATCAAACTGAATGGTTGTCAATGTGTGCATTCAACTGACAGAGTTAAACTCACGTGTTGATTCAGCGGTTTGCAAACCCTTTCTGTGCAGAATCCCAAAACCGCTATTTCCAGCCCAATGCCGGCATCCGTACTAAACAGCAGGAAACTTCGTCTAAAACTCAGGAGAAACGTTTCCTTGAAACTGCTCTGCTGTGCGTTCGTTCACCTAAGAGAGTTGAATCTATGTTGAGATTCAGCGAGTCAGAAACACGTTTCTTCTAGAAGCTGCGTTGGGATATTCCCGAGTGAATGGGACCATAGGCTGTACAGAGAAATATCTGCTTCTAAAACCAAAACGGAGCTATCTAACTGAATGGTTGTCAATGTGTGCATTCAACTGACAGAGTTAAACTCACATGTGGATTCAGCGGTTTGCAAACCCTTTCTGTGCAGAATCCCAAAACCGGTATTTCCAGCCCAATGCCGGCATCCGTACTAAACAGCAGGAAACTTCGTCTAAAACTCAGGAGCAACGTTTCCTTGAAACTGCTCTGCTGTGCGTTCGTTCACCTAAGAGAATTGAAACTATGTTGAGATTCAGCGAGTCAGAAACACGTTTCTTCTAGGAGCTGCGTTGGGATATTCCCGAGTGAATGGGACCATAGGCTGTACAGAGAAATATCTGCTTCTAAAACCAAAACGGAGCTATCTAACTGAATGGTTGTCAATGTGTGCATTCAACTGACAGAGTTAAACTCACGTTTGGATTCAGCGGTTTACAAACCCTTTCTGTGCAGAATCCCAAAACCGGTAATTCCAGCTCAATGCCGGCATCCGTACTAAACAGCAGGAAACTTCGTCTAAAACTCAGGAGAAACGTTTCCTTGAAACTGCTCTGCTGTGCGTTCGTTCACCTAAGAGAGTTGAAACTATGTTGCGATTCAGCGAGTCAGAAACACGTTTATGCTAGGAGCTGCGTTGGGATATTCCCGAGTGAATGGGACCATAGGCTGTACAGAGAAATATCTGCTTCTGAAACCAAAACGGAGCTATCTAACTGAATGGTTGTCAATGTGTGCATTCAACTGACAGAGTGAAACTCACGTGTGGATTCAGCGGTTTGCAAACCATTTCTGTGCAGAATCCCAAAACCGGTTTGTCCAGCCCAATGCCGGCATCCGTACTAAACAGCAGGAAACTTCGTCTAAAACTCAGGAGAAACGTTTCCTTGAAACTGCTCTGCTGTGCGTTCATTCACCTAAGATAGTTGAATCTATGTTGAGATTCAGCGAGTCAGAAACACGTTTCTTCTAGGAGCTGCGTTAGGATATTCCCGAGTGAATGGGACCATAGGCTGTGCAGAGTAATATCTGCTTCTAAAACCAAAACGGAGCTATCTAACTGAATGGTTGTCAATGTGTGCATTCAACTGACAGAGTTAAACTCACGTGTGGATTCAGCGGTTTGCAAACCCTTTATGTGCAGAATCCAAAAACCGGTATTTCCAGCCCAATGCCGGCATACGTACTAAAGAGCAGGAAACTTCATCTAAAACTCAGGAGCAACGTTTCCTTGAAACTGCTCTGCTGTGCGTTCGTTCACCTAAGGGAGTTGAATCTATGTTGAGATTCAGCGAGTCAGAAACACGTTTATGCTACGAGCTGCGTTGGGATATTCCCGAGTGAATGGGACCATAGGCTGTACAGAGAAATATCTGCTTCTAAAACCAAAACGGAGCTATCTAACTGAATGGTTGCCAATGTGTGCATTCAACTGACAGAGTTAAACTCACGTGTGGATTCAGCGGTTTGTAACCCTTTCTGTGCAGAATCCCAAAACTGGTATTTCCAGCCCAATGCCGGCATCCGTACTAAACAGCAGGAAACTTCGTCTAAAACTCAGGAGAAACTTTTCCTTGAAACTGCTCTGCTGTACGTTCGTTCACCTAAGAGAGTTGAATCTATGTTGAGATTCAGCGAGTCAGAAACACGTTTCTTCTAGGAGCTGCGTTGGGATATTCCCGAGTGAATGGGACCATAGGCTGTACAGAGAAATATCTGCTTCTAAAACCAAAAGTGTGCTATCAAACTGAATGGTTGTCAATGTGTGCATTCAACTGACAGAGTTAAACTCACATGTGGATTCACCGGTTTGCAAACCCTTTCTGTGCAGAATCCCAAAACCGGTATTTCCAGCCCAATGCCGGCATACGTACTAAAGAGCAGGAAACTTCGTCTAAAACTCAGGAGAAACGTTTCCTTGAAACTGCTCTGCTGTGCGTCCGTTCACCTAAGAGAGTTGAATCTATGTTGAGATTCAGCGAGTCAGAAACACGTTTCTTCTAGGAGCTGCGTTGGGATATTCCCGAGTGAATGGGACCATAGGATGTACAGAGAAATATCTGCTTCTAAAACCAAAAGTGTGCTATCAAACTGAATGGTTGTCAATGTGTGCATTCAACTGACAGAGTTAAACTCACGTGTGGATTCAGCGGTTTGCAAACCCTTTCTGTGCAGAATCCCAAAACCGGTATTTCCAGCCCAATGCCGGCATCCGTACTAAACAGCAGGAAACTTCGTCTAAAACTCAGGAGAAACGTTTCCTTGAAACTGCTCTGCTGTGCGTTCGTTCACCTAAGAGAGTTGAAACTATGTTGAGATTGAGCGAGTCAGAAACACGTTTATGCTAGGAGCTGCGTTGGGATATTCCCGAGTGAATGGGACCATAGGCTGTACAGAGAAATATCTGCTTCTGAAACCAAAACGGAGCTATCTAACTGAATGGTTGTCAATGTGTGCATTCAACTGACAGAGTTAAACTCACGTGTGGATTCAGCGGTTTGCAAACCATTTCTGTGCAGAATCCCAAAACCGGTATGTCCAGCCCAATGCCGGCATCCGTACTAAACAGCAGGAAACTTCGTCTAAAACTCAGGAGAAACGTTTCCTTGAAACTGCTCTGCTGCGCGTTCGATCACCTAAGAGAGTTGAATCTATGTTGAGATTCAGCGAGTCAGAAACACGTTTCTTCTAGGAGGTGCGTTGGGATATTCCCGAGTGAATGGGACCATAGGCTGTACAGAGAAATATCTGCTCTTACAACCAAAAGGGTGGTATCTAACTGAATGGTTGTCAATGTGTGCATTCAACTGACAGAGTTAAACTCACGTTTGGATTCAGCGGTTTACAATCCCTTTCTGTGCAGAATCCCAAAACCGGTAATTCCAGCTCAATGCCGGCATCCGTACTAAACAGCAGGAAACTTCGTCTAAAACTCAGGAGAAACGTTTCCTTGAAACTGCTCTGCTGTGCGTTCGTTCACCTAAGAGAGTTGAAACTATGTTGAGATTCAGCGAGTCAGAAACACGTTTCTTCTAGGAGCTGCGTTGGGATATTCCCGAGCGAATGGGACCATAGGCTGTACAGAGAAATATCTGCTTCTAAAACCAAAAGTGTGCTATCAAACTGAATGGTTGTCAATGTGTGCATTCAACTGACAGAGTTAAACTCACGTGTGGATTCAGCGGTTTGCAAACCCTTTCTGTGCAGAATCCCTAAACCGGTATTTCCAGCCCAATGCCGGCATCCGTACTAAACAGCAGGAAACTTCGTCTAAAACTCAGGAGAAACGTTTCCTTGAAACTGTTCTGCTGTGCGTTCGTTCACCTAAGAGAGTTGAATCTATGTTGAGATTCAGCGAGTCAGAAACACGTTTCTTCTAGGAGCTGCGTTGGGATATTCCCGAGTGAATGGGACCATAGGCTGTACAGAGAAATATCTGCTTCTAAAACCAAAAGTGTGCTATCAAACTGAATGGTTGTCAATGTGTGCATTCAACTGACAGAGTTAAACTCACGTGTGGATTCAGCGGTTTGCAAACCCTTTCTGTGCAGAATCCCAAAACCGGTAATTCCAACCCAATGCCGGCATCCGTACTAAACAGCAGGAAACTTCGTCTAAAACTCAGGAGAAACGTTTCCTTGAAACTGCTCTGCTGTGCGTTCGTTCACCTAAGAGAGTTGAAACTATGTTGAGATTCAGCGAGTCAGAAACACGTTTATGCTAGGAGCTGCGTTGGGATATTCCCGAGTGAATGGGACCATAGGCTGTACAGAGAAATATCTGCTTCTAAAACCAAAACGGAGCTATCAAACTGAATGGTTGTCAATGTGTGCATTCAACTGACAGAGTTAAACTCACGTGTGGATTCAGCGGTTTGCAATCCATTTCTGTGCAGAATCCCAAAACCGGTATGTCCAGCCCAATGCCGGCATCCGTACTAAACAGCAGGAAACTTCGTCTAAAACTCAGGAGAAACGTTTCCTTGAAACTGCTCTGCTGCGCGTTCGATCACCTAAGAGAGTTGAATCTATGTTGAGATTCAGCGAGTCAGAAACACGTTTCTTCTAGGAGGTGCGTTGGGATATTCCCGAGTGAATGGGACCATAGGCTGTACAGAGAAATATCTGCTCTTACAACCAAAAGGGTGGTATCTAACTGAATGGTTGTCAATGTGTGCATTCAACTGACAGAGTTAAACTCACGTTTGGATTCAGCGGTTTACAATCCCTTTCTGTGCAGAATCCCAAAACCGGTAATTCCAGCTCAATGCCGGCATCCGTACTAAACAGCAGGAAACTTCGTCTAAAACTCAGGAGAAACGTTTCCTTGAAACTGCTCTGCTGTGCGTTCGTTCACCTAAGAGAGTTGAAACTATGTTGAGATTCAGCGAGTCAGAAACACGTTTCTTCTAGGAGCTGCGTTGGGATATTCCCGAGCGAATGGGACCATAGGCTGTACAGAGAAATATCTGCTTCTAAAACCAAAAGTGTGCTATCAAACTGAATGGTTGTCAATGTGTGCATTCAACTGACAGAGTTAAACTCACGTGTGGATTCAGCGGTTTGCAAACCCTTTCTGTGCAGAATCCCTAAACCGGTATTTCCAGCCCAATGCCGGCATCCGTACTAAACAGCAGGAAACTTCGTCTAAAACTCAGGAGAAACGTTTCCTTGAATCTGTTCTGCTGTGCGTTCGTTCACCTAAGAGAGTTGAATCTATGTTGAGATTCAGCGAGTCAGAAACACGTTTCTTCTAGGAGCTGCGTTGGGATATTCCCGAGTGAATGGGACCATAGGCTGTACAGAGAAATATCTGCTCTTACAACCAAAAGGGTGGTATCTAACTGAATGGTTGTCAATGTGTGCATTCAACTGACAGAGTTAAACTCACGTTTGGATTCAGCGGTTTACAATCCCTTTCTGTGCAGAATCCCAAAACCGGTAATTCCAGCTCAATGCCGGCATCCGTACTAAACAGCAGGAAACTTCGTCTAAAACTCAGGAGAAACGTTTCCTTGAAACTGCTCTGCTGTGCGTTCGTTCACCTAAGAGAGTTGAAACTATGTTGAGATTCAGCGAGTCAGAAACACGTTTCTTCTAGGAGCTGCGTTGGGATATTCCCGAGCGAATGGGACCATAGGTTGTACAGAGAAATATCTGCTTCTAAAACCAAAAGTGTGCTATCAAACTGAATGGTTGTCAATGTGTGCATTCAACTGTCAGAGTTAAACTCACGTGTGGATTCAGCGGTTTGCAAACCCTTTCTGTGCAGAATCCCTAAACCGGTATTTCCAGCCCAATGCCGGCATCCGTACTAAACAGCAGGAAACTTCGTCTAAAACTCAGGAGAAACGTTTCCTTGAAACTGTTCTGCTGTGCGTTCGTTCACCTAAGAGAGTTGAATCTATGTTGAGATTCAGCGAGTCAGAAACACGTTTCTTCTAGGAGCTGCGTTGGGATATTCCCGAGTGAATGGGACCATAGGCTGTACAGAGAAATATCTGCTTCTAAAACCAAAAGTGTGCTATCAAACTGAATGGTTGTCAATGTGTGCATTCAACTGACAGAGTTAAACTCACGTGTGGATTCAGCGGTTTGCAAACCCTTTCTGTGCAGAATCCCAAAACCGGTAATTCCAACCCAATGCCGGCATCCGTACTAAACAGCAGGAAACTTCGTCTAAAACTCAGGAGAAACGTTTCCTTGAAACTGCTCTGCTGTGCGTTCGTTCACCTAAGAGAGTTGAAACTATGTTGAGATTCAGCGAGTCAGAAACACGTTTATGCTAGGAGCTGCGTTGGGATATTCCCGAGTGAATGGGACCATAGGCTGTACAGAGAAATATCTGCTTCTAAAACCAAAACGGAGCTATCTAACTGAATGGTTGTCAATGTGTGCTTTCAACTGACAGAGTTCAACTCACGTGTGGATTCAGCGGTTTGCAAACCATTTCTGTGCAGAATCCCAAAACCGGTATGTCCAGCCCAATGCCGGCATCCGTACTAAACAGCAGGAAACTTCGTCTAAAACTCAGGAGAAACGTTTCCTTGAAACTGCTCTGCTGCGCGTTCGATCACCTAAGAGAGTTGAATCTATGTTGAGATTCAGCGAGTCAGAAACACGTTTCTTCTAGGAGCTGCGTTGGGATATTCCCGAGTGAATGGGACCATAGGCTGTACAGAGAAATATCTGCTTCTAAAACCAAAAGTGTGCTATCAAACTGAATGGTTGTCAATGTGTGCATTCAACTGACAGAGTTAAACTCACGTGTGGATTCAGCGGTTTGCAAACCCTTTCTGTGCAGAATCCCAAAACCGGTAATTCCAACCCAATGCCGGCATCCGTACTAAACAGCAGGAAACTTCGTCTAAAACTCAGGAGAAACGTTTCCTTGAAACTGCTCTGCTGTGCGTTCGTTCACCTAAGAGAGTTGAAACTATGTTGAGATTCAGCGAGTCAGAAACACGTTTATGCTAGGAGCTGCGTTGGGATATTCCCGAGTGAATGGGACCATAGGCTGTACAGAGAAATATCTGCTTCTAAAACCAAAACGGAGCTATCTAACTGAATGGTTGTCAATGTGTGCATTCAACTGACAGAGTTCAACTCACGTGTGGATTCAGCGGTTTGCAAACCATTTCTGTGCAGAATCCCAAAACCGGTATGTCCAGCCCAATGCCGGCATCCGTACTAAACAGCAGGAAACTTCGTCTAAAACTCAGGAGAAACGTTTCCTTGAAACTGCTCTGCTGTGCGTTCGTTCACCTAAGAGAGTTGAAACTATGTTGAGATTCAGCGAGTCAGAAACACGTTTCTTCTAGGAGCTGCGTTGGGATATTCCCGAGCGAATGGGACCATAGGCTGTACAGAGAAATATCTGCTTCTAAAACCAAAAGTGTGATATCAAACTGAATGGTTGTCAATGTGTGCATTCAACTGACAGAGTTAAACTCACGTGTGGATTCAGCGGTTTGCAAACCCTTTCTGTGCAGAATCCCTAAACCGGTATTTCCAGCCCAATGCCGGCATCCGTACTAAACAGCAGGAAACTTCGTCTAAAACTCAGGAGAAACGTTTCCTTGAATCTGTTCTGCTGTGCGTTCGTTCACCTAAGAGAGTTGAATCTATGTTGAGATTCAGCGAGTCAGAAACACGTTTCTTCTAGGAGCTGCGTTGGGATATTCCCGAGTGAATGGGACCATAGGCTGTACAGAGAAATATCTGCTCTTACAACCAAAAGGGTGGTATCTAACTGAATGGTTGTCAATGTGTGCATTCAACTGACAGAGTTAAACTCACGTTTGGATTCAGCGGTTTACAATCCCTTTCTGTGCAGAATCCCAAAACCGGTAATTCCAGCTCAATGCCGGCATCCGTACTAAACAGCAGGAAACTTCGTCTAAAACTCAGGAGAAACGTTTCCTTGAAACTGCTCTGCTGTGCGTTCGTTCACCTAAGAGAGTTGAAACTATGTTGAGATTCAGCGAGTCAGAAACACGTTTCTTCTAGGAGCTGCGTTGGGATATTCCCGAGCGAATGGGACCATAGGCTGTACAGAGAAATATCTGCTTCTAAAACCAAAAGTGTGCTATCAAACTGAATGGTTGTCAATGTGTGCATTCAACTGACAGAGTTAAACTCACGTGTGGATTCAGCGGTTTGCAAACCCTTTCTTTGCAGAATCCCTAAACCGGTATTTCCAGCCCAATGCCGGCATCCGTACTAAACAGCAGGAAACTTCGTCTAAAACTCAGGAGAAACGTTTCCTTGAAACTGTTCTGCTGTGCGTTCGTTCACCTAAGAGAGTTGAATCTATGTTGAGATTCAGCGAGTCAGAAACACGTTTCTTCTAGGAGCTGCGTTGGGATATTCCCGAGTGAATGGGACCATAGGCTGTACAGAGAAATATCTGCTTCTAAAACCAAAAGTGTGCTATCAAACTGAATGGTTGTCAATGTGTGCATTCAACTGACAGAGTTAAACTCACGTGTGGATTCAGCGGTTTGCAAACCCTTTCTGTGCAGAATCCCAAAACCGGTAATTCCAACCCAATGCCGGCATCCGTACTAAACAGCAGGAAACTTCGTCTAAAACTCAGGAGAAACGTTTCCTTGAAACTGCTCTGCTGTGCGTTCGTTCACCTAAGAGAGTTGAAACTATGTTGAGATTCAGCGAGTCAGAAACACGTTTATGCTAGGAGCTGCGTTGGGATATTCCCGAGTGAATGGGACCATAGGCTGTACAGAGAAATATCTGCTTCTAAAACCAAAACGGAGCTATCTAACTGAATGGTTGTCAATGTGTGCATTCAACTGACAGAGTTAAACTCACGTGTGGATTCAGCGGTTTGCAAACCATTTCTGTGCAGAATCCCAAAACCGGTATGTCCAGCCCAATGCCGGCATCCGTACTAAACAGCAGGAAACTTCGTCTAAAACTCAGGAGAAACGTTTCCTTGAAACTGCTCTGCTGCGCGTTCGATCACCTAAGAGAGTTGAATCTATGTTGAGATTCAGCGAGTCAGAAACACGTTTTTTCTAGGAGGTGCGTTGGGATATTCCCGAGTGAATGGGACCATAGGCTGTACAGAGAAATATCTGCTCTTACAACCAAAAGGGTGGTATCTAACTGAATGGTTGTCAATGTGTGCATTCAACTGACAGAGTTAAACTCACGTTTGGATTCAGCGGTTTACAATCCCTTTCTGTGCAGAATCCCAAAACCGGTAATTCCAGCTCAATGCCGGCATCCGTACTAAACAGCAGGAAACTTCGTCTAAAACTCAGGAGAAACGTTTCCTTGAAACTGCTCTGCTGTGCGTTCGTTCACCTAAGAGAGTTGAAACTATGTTGAGATTCAGCGAGTCAGAAACACGTTTCTTCTAGGAGCTGCGTTGGGATACTCCCGAGCGAATGGGACCATAGGCTGTACAGAGAAATATCTGCTTCTAAAACCAAAACGGAGCTATCTAACTGAATGGTTGTCAATGTGTGCATTCAACTGACAGAGTTAAACTCACGTGTGGATTCAGCGGTTTGCAAACCCTTTCTGTGCAGAATCCCAAAACCGGTAATTCCAACCCAATGCCGGCATCCGTACTAAACAGCAGGAAACTTCGTCTAAAACTCAGGAGAAACGTTTCCTTGAAACTGCTCTGCTGTGCGTTCGTTCACCTAAGAGAGTTGAAACTATGTTGAGATTCAGCGAGTCAGAAACACGTTTATGCTAGGAGCTGCGTTGGGATATTCCCGAGTGAATGGGACCATAGGCTGTACAGAGAAATATCTGCTTCTAAAACCAAAACGGAGCTATCTAACTGAATGGTTGTCAATGTGTGCATTCAACTGACAGAGTTCAACTCACGTGTGGATTCAGCGGTTTGCAAACCATTTCTGTGCAGAATCCCAAAACCGGTATGTCCAGCCCAATGCCGGCATCCGTACTAAACAGCAGGAAACTTCGTCTAAAACTCAGGAGAAACGTTTCCTTGAAACTGCTCTGCTGCGCGTTCGATCACCTAAGAGAGTTGAATCTATGTTGAGATTCAGCGAGTCAGAAACACGTTTCTTCTAGGAGGTGCGTTGGGATATTCCCGAGTGAATGGGACCATAGGCTGTACAGAGAAATATCTGCTCTTACAACCAAAAGGGTGGTATCTAACTGAATGGTTGTCAATGTGTGCATTCAACTGACAGAGTTAAACTCACGTTTGGATTCAGCGGTTTACAATCCCTTTCTGTGCAGAATCCCAAAACCGGTAATTCCAGCTCAATGCCAGCATCCGTACTAAACAGCAGGAAACTTCGTCTAAAACTCAGGAGAAACGTTTCCTTGAAACTGCTCTGCTGTGCGTTCGTTCACCTAAGAGAGTTGAAACTATGTTGAGATTCAGCGAGTCAGAAACACGTTTCTTCTAGGAGCTGCGTTGGGATATTCCCGAGCGAATGGGACCATAGGCTGTACAGAGAAATATCTGCTTCTAAAACCAAAACGGAGCTATCTAACTGAATGGTTGTCAATGTGTGCTTTCAACTGACAGAGTTCAACTCACGTGTGGATTCAGCGGTTTGCAAACCATTTCTGTGCAGAATCCCAAAACCGGTATGTCCAGCCCAATGCCGGCATCCGTACTAAACAGCAGGAAACTTCGTCTAAAACTCAGGAGAAACGTTTCCTTGAAACTGCTCTGCTGCGCGTTCGATCACCTAAGAGAGTTGAATCTATGTTGAGATTCAGCGAGTCAGAAACACGTTTCTTCTAGGAGCTGCGTTGGGATATTCCCGAGTGAATGGGACCATAGGCTGTACAGAGAAATATCTGCTTCTAAAACCAAAAGTGTGCTATCAAACTGAATGGTTGTCAATGTGTGCATTCAACTGACAGAGTTAAACTCACGTGTGGATTCAGCGGTTTGCAAACCCTTTCTGTGCAGAATCCCAAAACCGGTAATTCCAACCCAATGCCGGCATCCGTACTAAACAGCAGGAAACTTCGTCTAAAACTCAGGAGAAACGTTTCCTTGAAACTGCTCTGCTGTGCGTTCGTTCACCTAAGAGAGTTGAAACTATGTTGAGATTCAGCGAGTCAGAAACACGTTTATGCTAGGAGCTGCGTTGGGATATTCCCGAGTGAATGGGACCATAGGCTGTACAGAGAAATATCTGCTTCTAAAACCAAAACGGAGCTATCTAACTGAATGGTTGTCAATGTGTGCATTCAACTGACAGAGTTCAACTCACGTGTGGATTCAGCGGTTTGCAAACCATTTCTGTGCAGAATCCCAAAACCGGTATGTCCAGCCCAATGCCGGCATCCGTACTAAACAGCAGGAAACTTCGTCTAAAACTCAGGAGAAACGTTTCCTTGAAACTGCTCTGCTGTGCGTTCGTTCACCTAAGAGAGTTGAAACTATGTTGAGATTCAGCGAGTCAGAAACACGTTTCTTCTAGGAGCTGCGTTGGGATATTCCCGAGCGAATGGGACCATAGGCTGTACAGAGAAATATCTGCTTCTAAAACCAAAAGTGTGATATCAAACTGAATGGTTGTCAATGTGTGCATTCAACTGACAGAGTTAAACTCACGTGTGGATTCAGCGGTTTGCAAACCCTTTCTGTGCAGAATCCCTAAACCGGTATTTCCAGCCCAATGCCGGCATCCGTACTAAACAGCAGGAAACTTCGTCTAAAACTCAGGAGAAACGTTTCCTTGAATCTGTTCTGCTGTGCGTTCGTTCACCTAAGAGAGTTGAATCTATGTTGAGATTCAGCGAGTCAGAAACACGTTTCTTCTAGGAGCTGCGTTGGGATATTCCCGAGTGAATGGGACCATAGGCTGTACAGAGAAATATCTGCTCTTACAACCAAAAGGGTGGTATCTAACTGAATGGTTGTCAATGTGTGCATTCAACTGACAGAGTTAAACTCACGTTTGGATTCAGCGGTTTACAATCCCTTTCTGTGCAGAATCCCAAAACCGGTAATTCCAGCTCAATGCCGGCATCCGTACTAAACAGCAGGAAACTTCGTCTAAAACTCAGGAGAAACGTTTCCTTGAAACTGCTCTGCTGTGCGTTCGTTCACCTAAGAGAGTTGAAACTATGTTGAGATTCAGCGAGTCAGAAACACGTTTCTTCTAGGAGCTGCGTTGGGATATTCCCGAGCGAATGGGACCATAGGCTGTACAGAGAAATATCTGCTTCTAAAACCAAAAGTGTGCTATCAAACTGAATGGTTGTCAATGTGTGCATTCAACTGACAGAGTTAAACTCACGTGTGGATTCAGCGGTTTGCAAACCCTTTCTTTGCAGAATCCCTAAACCGGTATTTCCAGCCCAATGCCGGCATCCGTACTAAACAGCAGGAAACTTCGTCTAAAACTCAGGAGAAACGTTTCCTTGAAACTGTTCTGCTGTGCGTTCGTTCACCTAAGAGAGTTGAATCTATGTTGAGATTCAGCGAGTCAGAAACACGTTTCTTCTAGGAGCTGCGTTGGGATATTCCCGAGTGAATGGGACCATAGGCTGTACAGAGAAATATCTGCTTCTAAAACCAAAAGTGTGCTATCAAACTGAATGGTTGTCAATGTGTGCATTCAACTGACAGAGTTAAACTCACGTGTGGATTCAGCGGTTTGCAAACCCTTTCTGTGCAGAATCCCAAAACCGGTAATTCCAACCCAATGCCGGCATCCGTACTAAACAGCAGGAAACTTCGTCTAAAACTCAGGAGAAACGTTTCCTTGAAACTGCTCTGCTGTGCGTTCGTTCACCTAAGAGAGTTGAAACTATGTTGAGATTCAGCGAGTCAGAAACACGTTTATGCTAGGAGCTGCGTTGGGAAATTCCCGAGTGAATGGGACCATAGGCTGTACAGAGAAATATCTGCTTCTAAAACCAAAACGGAGCTATCTAACTGAATGGTTGTCAATGTGTGCATTCAACTGACAGAGTTAAACTCACGTGTGGATTCAGCGGTTTGCAAACCATTTCTGTGCAGAATCCCAAAACCGGTATGTCCAGCCCAATGCCGGCATCCGTACTAAACAGCAGGAAACTTCGTCTAAAACTCAGGAGAAACGTTTCCTTGAAACTGCTCTGCTGCGCGTTCGATCACCTAAGAGAGTTGAATCTATGTTGAGATTCAGCGAGTCAGAAACACGTTTTTTCTAGGAGGTGCGTTGGGATATTCCCGAGTGAATGGGACCATAGGCTGTACAGAGAAATATCTGCTCTTACAACCAAAAGGGTGGTATCTAACTGAATGGTTGTCAATGTGTGCATTCAACTGACAGAGTTAAACTCACGTTTGGATTCAGCGGTTTACAATCCCTTTCTGTGCAGAATCCCAAAACCGGTAATTCCAGCTCAATGCCGGCATCCGTACTAAACAGCAGGAAACTTCGTCTAAAACTCAGGAGAAACGTTTCCTTGAAACTGCTCTGCTGTGCGTTCGTTCACCTAAGAGAGTTGAAACTATGTTGAGATTCAGCGAGTCAGAAACACGTTTCTTCTAGGAGCTGCGTTGGGATACTCCCGAGCGAATGGGACCATAGGCTGTACAGAGAAATATCTGCTTCTAAAACCAAAACGGAGCTATCTAACTGAATGGTTGTCAATGTGTGCATTCAACTGACAGAGTTAAACTCACGTGTGGATTCAGCGGTTTGCAAACCCTTTCTGTGCAGAATCCCAAAACCGGTAATTCCAACCCAATGCCGGCATCCGTACTAAACAGCAGGAAACTTCGTCTAAAACTCAGGAGAAACGTTTCCTTGAAACTGCTCTGCTGTGCGTTCGTTCACCTAAGAGAGTTGAAACTATGTTGAGATTCAGCGAGTCAGAAACACGTTTATGCTAGGAGCTGCGTTGGGATATTCCCGAGTGAATGGGACCATAGGCTGTACAGAGAAATATCTGCTTCTAAAACCAAAACGGAGCTATCTAACTGAATGGTTGTCAATGTGTGCATTCAACTGACAGAGTTCAACTCACGTGTGGATTCAGCGGTTTGCAAACCATTTCTGTGCAGAATCCCAAAACCGGTATGTCCAGCCCAATGCCGGCATCCGTACTAAACAGCAGGAAACTTCGTCTAAAACTCAGGAGAAACGTTTCCTTGAAACTGCTCTGCTGCGCGTTCGATCACCTAAGAGAGTTGAATCTATGTTGAGATTCAGCGAGTCAGAAACACGTTTCTTCTAGGAGGTGCGTTGGGATATTCCCGAGTGAATGGGACCATAGGCTGTACAGAGAAATATCTGCTCTTACAACCAAAAGGGTGGTATCTAACTGAATGGTTGTCAATGTGTGCATTCAACTGACAGAGTTAAACTCACGTTTGGATTCAGCGGTTTACAATCCCTTTCTGTGCAGAATCCCAAAACCGGTAATTCCAGCTCAATGCCAGCATCCGTACTAAACAGCAGGAAACTTCGTCTAAAACTCAGGAGAAACGTTTCCTTGAAACTGCTCTGCTGTGCGTTCGTTCACCTAAGAGAGTTGAAACTATGTTGAGATTCAGCGAGTCAGAAACACGTTTCTTCTAGGAGCTGCGTTGGGATATTCCCGAGCGAATGGGACCATAGGCTGTACAGAGAAATATCTGCTTCTAAAACCAAAAGTGTGATATCAAACTGAATGGTTGTCAATGTGTGCATTCAACTGACAGAGTTAAACTCACGTGTGGATTCAGCGGTTTGCAAACCCTTTCTGTGCAGAATCCCTAAACCGGTATTTCCAGCCCAATGCCGGCATCCGTACTAAACAGCAGGAAACTTCGTCTAAAACTCAGGAGAAACGTTTCCTTGAATCTGTTCTGCTGTGCGTTCGTTCACCTAAGAGAGTTGAATCTATGTTGAGATTCAGCGAGTCAGAAACACGTTTCTTCTAGGAGCTGCGTTGGGATATTCCCGAGTGAATGGGACCATAGGCTGTACAGAGAAATATCTGCTCTTACAACCAAAAGGGTGGTATCTAACTGAATGGTTGTCAATGTGTGCATTCAACTGACAGAGTTAAACTCACGTTTGGATTCAGCGGTTTACAATCCCTTTCTGTGCAGAATCCCAAAACCGGTAATTCCAGCTCAATGCCGGCATCCGTACTAAACAGCAGGAAACTTCGTCTAAAACTCAGGAGAAACGTTTCCTTGAAACTGCTCTGCTGTGCGTTCGTTCACCTAAGAGAGTTGAAACTATGTTGAGATTCAGCGAGTCAGAAACACGTTTCTTCTAGGAGCTGCGTTGGGATATTCCCGAGCGAATGGGACCATAGGCTGTACAGAGAAATATCTGCTTCTAAAACCAAAAGTGTGCTATCAAACTGAATGGTTGTCAATGTGTGCATTCAACTGACAGAGTTAAACTCACGTGTGGATTCAGCGGTTTGCAAACCCTTTCTGTGCAGAATCCCTAAACCGGTATTTCCAGCCCAATGCCGGCATCCGTACTAAACAGCAGGAAACTTCGTCTAAAACTCAGGAGAAACGTTTCCTTGAAACTGTTCTGCTGTGCGTTCGTTCACCTAAGAGAGTTGAATCTATGTTGAGATTCAGCGAGTCAGAAACACGTTTCTTCTAGGAGCTGCGTTGGGATATTCCCGAGTGAATGGGACCATAGGCTGTACAGAGAAATATCTGCTTCTAAAACCAAAAGTGTGCTATCAAACTGAATGGTTGTCAATGTGTGCATTCAACTGACAGAGTTAAACTCACGTGTGGATTCAGCGGTTTGCAAACCCTTTCTGTGCAGAATCCCAAAACCGGTAATTCCAACCCAATGCCGGCATCCGTACTAAACAGCAGGAAACTTCGTCTAAAACTCAGGAGAAACGTTTCCTTGAAACTGCTCTGCTGTGCGTTCGTTCACCTAAGAGAGTTGAAACTATGTTGAGATTCAGCGAGTCAGAAACACGTTTATGCTAGGAGCTGCGTTGGGATATTCCCGAGTGAATGGGACCATAGGCTGTACAGAGAAATATCTGCTTCTAAAACCAAAACGGAGCTATCTAACTGAATGGTTGTCAATGTGTGCATTCAACTGACAGAGTTAAACTCACGTGTGGATTCAGCGGTTTGCAAACCATTTCTGTGCAGAATCCCAAAACCGGTATGTCCAGCCCAATGCCGGCATCCGTACTACACAGCAGGAAACTTCGTCTAAAACTCAGGAGAAACGTTTCCTTGAAACTGCTCTGCTGAGCGTTCGATCACCTAAGAGAGTTGAATCTATGTTGAGATTCAGCGAGTCAGAAACACGTTTCTTCTAGGAGGTGCGTTGGGATATTCCCGAGTGAATGGGACCATAGGCTGTACAGAGAAATATCTGCTCTTACAACCAAAAGGGTGGTATCTAACTGAATGGTTGTCAATGTGTGCATTCAACTGACAGAGTTAAACTCACGTTTGGATTCAGCGGTTTACAATCCCATTCTGTGCAGAATCCCAAAACCGGTAATTCCAGCTCAATGCCGGCATCCGTACTAAACAGCAGGAAACTTCGTCTAAAACTCAGGAGAAACGTTTCCTTGAAACTGCTCTGCTGTGCGTTCGTTCACCTAAGAGAGTTGAAACTATGTTGAGATTCAGCGAGTCAGAAACACGTTTCTTCTAGGAGCTGCGTTGGGATATTCCCGAGTGAATGGGACCATAGGCTGTACAGAGAAATATCTGCTTCTAAAACCAAAACGGAGCTATCTAACTGAATGGTTGTCAATGTGTGCATTCAACTGACAGAGTTAAACTCACGTGTGGATTCAGCGGTTTGCAAACCCTTTCTGTGCAGAATCCCAAAACCGGTATTTCCAGCCCAATGCCGGCATCCGTACTAAACAGCAGGAAACTTCGTCTAAAACTCAGGAGAAACGTTTCCTTGAAACTGCTCTGCTGTGCGTTCGTTCACCTAAGAGAGTTGAAACTATGTTGAGATTCAGCGAGTCAGAAACACGTTTATGCTAGGAGCTGCGTTGGGATATTCCCGAGTGAATGGGACCATAGGCTGTACAGAGAAATATCTGCTTCTGAAACCAAAACGGAGCTATCTAACTGAATGGTTGTCAATGTGTGCATTCAACTGACAGAGTTAAACTCACGTGTGGACTCAGCGGTTTGCAAACCATTTCTGTGCAGAATCCCAAAACCGGTATGTCCAGCCCAATGCCGGCATCCGTACTACACAGCAGGAAACTTCGTCTAAAACTCAGGAGAAACGTTTCCTTGAAACTGCTCTGCTGCGCGTTCGATCACCTAAGAGAGTTGAATCTATGTTGAGATTCAGCGAGTCAGAAACACGTTTCTTCTAGGAGGTGCGTTGGGATATTCCCGAGTGAATGGGACCATAGGCTGTACAGAGAAATATCTGCTCTTACAACCAAAAGGGTGGTATCTAACTGAATGGTTGTCAATGTGTGCATTCAACTGACAGAGTTAAACTCACGTTTGGATTCAGCGGTTTACAATCCCATTCTGTGCAGAATCCCAAAACCGGTAATTCCAGCTCAATGCCGGCATCCGTACTAAACAGCAGGAAACTTCGTCTAAAACTCAGGAGAAACGTTTCCTTGAAACTGCTCTGCTGTGCGTTCGTTCACCTAAGAGAGTTGAAACTATGTTGAGATTCAGCGAGTCAGAAACACGTTTCTTCTAGGAGCTGCGTTGGGATATTCCCGAGCGAATGGGACCATAGGCTGTACAGAGAAATATCTGCTTCTAAAACCAAAAGTGTGCTATCAAACTGAATGGTTGTCAATGTGTGCATTCAACTGACAGAGTTAAACTCACGTGTGGATTCAGCGGTTTGCAAACCCTTTCTGTGCAGAATCCCTAAACCGGTATTTCCAGCCCAATGCCGGCATCCGTACTAAACAGCAGGAAACTTCGTCTAAAACTCAGGAGAAACGTTTCCTTGAAACTGCTCTGCTGCGCGTTCGATCACCTAAGAGAGTTGAATCTATGTTGAGATTCAGCGAGTCAGAAACACGTTTTTTCTAGGAGGTGCGTTGGGATATTCCCGAGTGAATGGGACCATAGGCTGTACAGAGAAATATCTGCTCTTACAACCAAAAGGGTGGTATCTAACTGAATGGTTGTCAATGTGTGCATTCAACTGACAGAGTTAAACTCACGTTTGGATTCAGCGGTTTACAATCCCTTTCTGTGCAGAATCCCAAAACCGGTAATTCCAGCTCAATGCCGGCATCCGTACTAAACAGCAGGAAACTTCGTCTAAAACTCAGGAGAAACGTTTCCTTGAAACTGCTCTGCTGTGCGTTCGTTCACCTAAGAGAGTTGAAACTATGTTGAGATTCAGCGAGTCAGAAACACGTTTCTTCTAGGAGCTGCGTTGGGATACTCCCGAGCGAATGGGACCATAGGCTGTACAGAGAAATATCTGCTTCTAAAACCAAAACGGAGCTATCTAACTGAATGGTTGTCAATGTGTGCATTCAACTGACAGAGTTAAACTCACGTGTGGATTCAGCGGTTTGCAAACCCTTTCTGTGCAGAATCCCAAAACCGGTATTTCCAGCCCAATGCCGGCATCCGTACTAAACAGCAGGAAACTTCGTCTAAAACTCAGGAGAAACGTTTCCTTGAAACTGCTCTGCTGCGCGTTCGTTCACCTAAGAGAGTTGAAACTATGTTGAGATTCAGCGAGTCAGAAACACGTTTATGCTAGGAGCTGCGTTGGGATATTCCCGAGTGAATGGGACCATAGGCTGTACAGAGAAATATCTGCTTCTAAAACCAAAACGGAGCTATCTAACTGAATGGTTGTCAATGTGTGCATTCAACTGACAGAGTTAAACTCACGTGTGGATTCAGCGGTTTGCAAACCATTTCTGTGCAGAATCCCAAAACCGGTATGTCCAGCCCAATGCCGGCATCCGTACTACACAGCAGGAAACTTCGTCTAAAACTCAGGAGAAACGTTTCCTTGAAACTGCTCTGCTGAGCGTTCGATCACCTAAGAGAGTTGAATCTATGTTGAGATTCAGCGAGTCAGAAACACGTTTCTTCTAGGAGCTGCGTTGGGATATTCCCGAGTGAATGGGACCATAGGCTGTACAGAGAAATATCTGCTCTTACAACCAAAAGGGTGGTATCTAACTGAATGGTTGTCAATGTGTGCATTCAACTGACAGAGTTAAACTCACGTTTGGATTCAGCGGTTTACAATCCCATTCTGTGCAGAATCCCAAAACCGGTAATTCCAGCTCAATGCCGGCATCCGTACTAAACAGCAGGAAACTTCGTCTAAAACTCAGGAGAAACGTTTCCTTGAAACTGCTCTGCTGTGCGTTCGTTCACCTAAGAGAGTTGAAACTATGTTGAGATTCAGCGAGTCAGAAACACGTTTCTTCTAGGAGCTGCGTTGGGATATTCCCGAGTGAATGGGACCATAGGCTGTACAGAGAAATATCTGCTTCTAAAACCAAAACGGAGCTATCTAACTGAATGGTTGTCAATGTGTGCATTCAACTGACAGAGTTAAACTCACGTGTGGATTCAGCGGTTTGCAAACCCTTTCTGTGCAGAATCCCAAAACCGGTATTTCCAGCCCAATGCCGGCATCCGTACTAAACAGCAGGAAACTTCGTCTAAAACTCAGGAGAAACGTTTCCTTGAAACTGCTCTGCTGTGCGTTCGTTCACCTAAGAGAGTTGAAACTATGTTGAGATTCAGCGAGTCAGAAACACGTTTATGCTAGGAGCTGCGTTGGGATATTCCCGAGTGAATGGGACCATAGGCTGTACAGAGAAATATCTGCTTCTGAAACCAAAACGGAGCTATCTAACTGAATGGTTGTCCATGTGTGCATTCAACTGACAGAGTTAAACTCACGTGTGGATTCAGCGGTTTGCAAACCATTTCTGTGCAGAATCCCAAAACCGGTATGTCCAGCCCAATGCCGGCATCCGTACTACACAGCAGGAAACTTCGTCTAAAACTCAGGAGAAACGTTTCCTTGAAACTGCTCTGCTGCGCGTTCGATCACCTAAGAGAGTTGAATCTATGTTGAGATTCAGCGAGTCAGAAACACGTTTCTTCTAGGAGGTGCGTTGGGATATTCCCGAGTGAATGGGACCATAGGCTGTACAGAGAAATATCTGCTCTTACAACCAAAAGGGTGGTATCTAACTGAATGGTTGTCAATGTGTGCATTCAACTGACAGAGTTAAACTCACGTTTGGATTCAGCGGTTTACAATCCCATTCTGTGCAGAATCCCAAAACCGGTAATTCCAGCTCAATGCCGGCATCCGTACTAAACAGCAGGAAACTTCGTCTAAAACTCAGGAGAAACGTTTCCTTGAAACTGCTCTGCTGTGCGTTCGTTCACCTAAGAGAGTTGAAACTATGTTGAGATTCAGCGAGTCAGAAACACGTTTCTTCTAGGAGCTGCGTTGGGATATTCCCGAGCGAATGGGACCATAGGCTGTACAGAGAAATATCTGCTTCTAAAACCAAAAGTGTGCTATCAAACTGAATGGTTGTCAATGTGTGCATTCAACTGACAGAGTTAAACTCACGTGTGGATTCAGCGGTTTGCAAACCCTTTCTGTGCAGAATCCCTAAACCGGTATTTCCAGCCCAATGCCGGCATCCGTACTAAACAGCAGGAAACTTCGTCTAAAACTCAGGAGAAACGTTTCCTTGTAACTGTTCTGCTGTGCGTTCGTTCACCTAAGAGAGTTGAATCTATGTTGAGATTCAGCGAGTCAGAAACACGTTTCTTCTAGGAGGTGCGTTGGGATATTCCCGAGTGAATGGGACCATAGGCTGTACAGAGAAATATCTGCTCTTACAACCAAAAGGGTGGTATCTAACTGAATGGTTGTCAATGTGTGCATTCAACTGACAGAGTTAAACTCACGTTTGGATTCAGCGGTTTACAATCCCATTCTGTGCAGAATCCCAAAACCGGTAATTCCAGCTCAATGCCGGCATCCGTACTAAACAGCAGGAAACTTCGTCTAAAACTCAGGAGAAACGTTTCCTTGAAACTGCTCTGCTGTGCGTTCGTTCACCTAAGAGATTTGAAACTATGTTGAGATTCAGCGAGTCAGAAACACGTTTCTTCTAGGAGCTGCGTTGGGATATTCCCGAGCGAATGGGACCATAGGCTGTACAGAGAAATATCTGCTTCTAAAACCAAAAGTGTGCTATCAAACTGAATGGTTGTCAATGTGTGCATTCAACTGACAGAGTTAAACTCACGTGTGGATTCAGCGGTTTGCAAACCCTTTCTGTGCAGAATCCCTAAACCGGTATTTCCAGCCCAATGCCGGCATCCGTACTAAACAGCAGGAAACTTCGTCTAAAACTCAGGAGAAACGTTTCCTTGTAACTGTTCTGCTGTGCGTTCGTTCACCTAAGAGAGTTGAATCTATGTTGAGATTCAGCGAGTCAGAAACACGTTTCTTCTTGGAGCTGCGTTGGGACATTCCCGAGTGAATGGGACCATAGGCTGTACAGAGAAATATCTGCTTCTAAATCCAAAAGTGTGCTATCAAACTGAATGGTTGTCAATGTGTGCATTCAACTGACAGAGTTAAACTCACGTGTGGATTCAGCGGTTTGCAAACCCTTTCTGTGCAGAATCCCAAAACCGGTAATTCCAACCCAATGCCGGCATACGTACTAAACAGCAGGAAACTTCGTCTAAAACTCAGGAGAAACGTTTCCTTGAAACTGCTCTGCTGTGCGTTCGTTCACCTAAGAGAGTTGAAACTATGTTGAGATTCAGCGAGTCAGAAACACGTTTCTTCTAGGAGCTGCGTTGGGATACTCCCGAGTGAATGGGACCATAGGCTGTACAGAGAAATATCTGCTTCTAAAACCAAAACGGAGCTATCTAACTGAATGGTTGTGAATGTGTGCATTCAACTGACAGAGTTAAACTCACGTGTGGATTCAGCGGTTTACAAACCCTTTCTGTGCAGAATCCCAAAACCGGTATTTCCAGCCCAATGCCGGCATACGTACTAAACAGCAGGAAACTTCGTCTAAGACTCAAGAGAAACGTTTCCTTGAAACTGCTCTGCTGTGCGATCGTTCACCAAAGAGAGTTGAATCTATGTTGAGATTCAGCGAGTCAGAAACACGTTTCTTCTAGGAGCTGCGTTGGGATATTCCCGAGCGAATGGGACCATAGGCTGTACAGAGAAATATCTGCTTCTAAAACCAAAACGGAGCTATCTAACTGAATGGTTGTCAATGTGTGCATTCAACTGACAGAGTTAAACTCACGTGTGGATTCAGCGGTTTGCAAATCCTTTCTGTGCAGAATCCCAAAACCGGTATTTCCAGCCCAATGCCGGCATCCGTACTAAACAGCAGGAAACTTCGTCTAAAACTCAGGAGAAACGTTTCCTTGAAACTGCTCTGCTGTGCGTTCGATCACCTAAGAGAGTTGAATCTATGTTGAGATTCAGCGAGTCAGAAACACGTTTCTTCTAGGAGCTGCGTTGGGATATTCCCGAGTGAATGGGACCATAGGCTGTACAGAGAAATATCTGCTCCTACAACCAAAAGGGTGGTATCTAACTGAATGGTTGTCAATGTGTGCATTCAACTGACAGAGTTAAACTCACGTTTGGATTCAGCGGTTTACAAACCCTTTCTGTGCAGAATCCCAAAACCGGTAATTCCAGCTCAATGCCGGCATCCGTACTAAACAGCAGGAAACTTCGTCTAAAACTCAGGAAAAACGTTTCCTTGAAACTGCTCTGCTGTGCGTTCGTTCACCTAAGAGAGTTGAAACTATGTTGCGATTCAGCGAGTCAGAAACACGTTTCTTCTAGGAGCTGCGTTGGGATATTCCCGAGTGAATGGGACCATAGGCTGTACAGAGAAATATCTGCTTCTGAAACCAAAACGGAGCTATCTAACTGAATGGTTGTCAATGTGTGCATTCAACTGACAGAGTTAAACTCACGTGTGGATTCAGCGGTTTGCAAACCATTTCTGTGCAGAATCCCAAAACCGGTATGTCCAGCCCAATGCCGGCATCCGTACTAAACAGCAGGAAACTTCGTCTAAAACTCAGGAGAAACGTTTCCTTGAAACTGCTCTGCTGTGCGTTCGTTCACCTAAGAGAGTTGAATCTATGTTGAGATTCAGCGAGTCAGAAACACGTTTCTTCTAGGAGCTGCGTTGGGATATTCCCGAGTGATTGGGACCATAGGATGTACAGAGAAATATCTGCTTCTAAAACCAAAAGTGTGCTATCAAACTGAATGGTTGTCAATGTGTGCATTCAACTGACAGAGTTAAACTCACGTGTGGATTCAGCGGTTTGCAAACCCTTTCTGTGCAGAATCCCAAAACCGGTATTTCCAGCCCAATGCCGGCATCCGTACTAAACAGCAGGAAACTTCGTCTAAAACTCAGGAGAAACGTTTCCTTGAAACTGCTCTGCTGTGCGTTCGTTCACCTAAGAGAGTTGAAACTATGTTGAGATTGAGCGAGTCAGAAACACGTTTATGCTAGGAGCTGCGTTGGGATATTCCCGAGTGAATGGGACCATAGGCTGTACAGAGAAATATCTGCTTCTGAAACCAAAACGGAGCTATCTAACTGAATGGTTGTCAATGTGTGCATTCAACTGACAGAGTTAAACTCACGTGTGGATTCAGCGGTTTGCAAACCATTTCTGTGCAGAATCCCAAAACCGGTATGTCCAGCCCAATGCCGGCATCCGTACTAAACAGCAGGAAACTTCGTCTAAAACTCAGGAGAAACGTTTCCTTGAAACTGCTCTGCTGCGCGTTCGATCACCTAAGAGAGTTGAATCTATGTTGAGATTCAGCGAGTCAGAAACACGTTTCTTCTAGGAGGTGCGTTGGGATATTCCCGAGTGAATGGGACCATAGGCTGTACAGAGAAATATCTGCTCTTACAACCAAAAGGGTGGTATCTAACTGAATGGTTGTCAATGTGTGCATTCAACTGACAGAGTTAAACTCACGTTTGGATTCAGCGGTTTACAATCCCTTTCTGTGCAGAATCCCAAAACCGGTAATTCCAGCTCAATGCCGGCATCCGTACTAAACAGCAGGAAACTTCGTCTAAAACTCAGGAGAAACGTTTCCTTGAAACTGCTCTGCTGTGCGTTCGTTCACCTAAGAGAGTTGAAACTATGTTGAGATTCAGCGAGTCAGAAACACGTTTCTTCTAGGAGCTGCGTTGGGATATTCCCGAGCGAATGGGACCATAGGCTGTACAGAGAAATATCTGCTTCTAAAACCAAAAGTGTGCTATCAAACTGAATGGTTGTCAATGTGTGCATTCAACTGACAGAGTTAAAGTCACGTGTGGATTCAGCGGTTTGCAAACCCTTTCTGTGCAGAATCCCTAAACCGGTATTTCCAGCCCAATGCCGGCATCCGTACTAAACAGCAGGAAACTTCGTCTAAAACTCAGGAGAAACGTTTCCTTGAAACTGTTCTGCTGTGCGTTCGTTCACCTAAGAGAGTTGAATCTATGTTGAGATTCAGCGAGTCAGAAACACGTTTCTTCTAGGAGCTGCGTTGGGATATTCCCGAGTGAATGGGACCATAGGCTGTACAGAGAAATATCTGCTTCTAAAACCAAAAGTGTGCTATCAAACTGAATGGTTGTCAATGTGTGCATTCAACTGACAGAGTTAAACTCACGTGTGGATTCAGCGGTTTGCAAACCCTTTCTGTGCAGAATCCCAAAACCGGTAATTCCAACCCAATGCCGGCATCCGTACTAAACAGCAGGAAACTTCGTCTAAAACTCAGGAGAAACGTTTCCTTGAAACTGCTCTGCTGTGCGTTCGTTCACCTAAGAGAGTTGAAACTATGTTGAGATTCAGCGAGTCAGAAACACGTTTATGCTAGGAGCTGCGTTGGGATATTCCCGAGTGAATGGGACCATAGGCTGTACAGAGAAATATCTGCTTCTAAAACCAAAACGGAGCTATCAAACTGAATGGTTGTCAATGTGTGCATTCAACTGACAGAGTTAAACTCACGTGTGGATTCAGCGGTTTGCAAACCATTTCTGTGCAGAATCCCAAAACCGGTATGTCCAGCCCAATGCCGGCATCCGTACTAAACAGCAGGAAACTTCGTCTAAAACTCAGGAGAAACGTTTCCTTGAAACTGCTCTGCTGCGCGTTCGATCACCTAAGAGAGTTGAATCTATGTTGAGATTCAGCGAGTCAGAAACACGTTTCTTCTAGGAGGTGCGTTGGGATATTCCCGAGTGAATGGGACCATAGGCTGTACAGAGAAATATCTGCTCTTACAACCAAAAGGGTGGTATCTAACTGAATGGTTGTCAATGTGTGCATTCAACTGACAGAGTTAAACTCACGTTTGGATTCAGCGGTTTACAATCCCTTTCTGTGCAGAATCCCAAAACCGGTAATTCCAGCTCAATGCCGGCATCCGTACTAAACAGCAGGAAACTTCGTCTAAAACTCAGGAGAAACGTTTCCTTGAAACTGCTCTGCTGTGCGTTCGTTCACCTAAGAGAGTTGAAACTATGTTGAGATTCAGCGAGTCAGAAACACGTTTCTTCTAGGAGCTGCGTTGGGATATTCCCGAGCGAATGGGACCATAGGCTGTACAGAGAAATATCTGCTTCTAAAACCAAAAGTGTGCTATCAAACTGAATGGTTGTCAATGTGTGCATTCAACTGACAGAGTTAAACTCACGTGTGGATTCAGCGGTTTGCAAACCCTTTCTGTGCAGAATCCCTAAACCGGTATTTCCAGCCCAATGCCGGCATCCGTACTAAACAGCAGGAAACTTCGTCTAAAACTCAGGAGAAACGTTTCCTTGAATCTGTTCTGCTGTGCGTTCGTTCACCTAAGAGAGTTGAATCTATGTTGAGATTCAGCGAGTCAGAAACACGTTTCTTCTAGGAGCTGCGTTGGGATATTCCCGAGTGAATGGGACCATAGGCTGTACAGAGAAATATCTGCTTCTAAAACCAAAAGTGTGCTATCAAACTGAATGGTTGTCAATGTGTGCATTCAACTGACAGAGTTAAACTCACGTGTGGATTCAGCGGTTTGCAAACCCTTTCTGTGCAGAATCCCAAAACCGGTAATTCCAACCCAATGCCGGCATCCGTACTAAACAGCAGGAAACTTCGTCTAAAACTCAGGAGAAACGTTTCCTTGAAACTGCTCTGCTGTGCGTTCGTTCACCTAAGAGAGTTGAAACTATGTTGAGATTCAGCGAGTCAGAAACACGTTTATGCTAGGAGCTGCGTTGGGATATTCCCGAGTGAATGGGACCATAGGCTGTACAGAGAAATATCTGCTTCTAAAACCAAAACGGAGCTATCTAACTGAATGGTTGTCAATGTGTGCATTCAACTGACAGAGTTAAACTCACGTGTGGATTCAGCGGTTTGCAAACCATTTCTGTGCAGAATCCCAAAACCGGTATGTCCAGCCCAATGCCGGCATCCGTACTAAACAGCAGGAAACTTCGTCTAAAACTCAGGAGAAACGTTTCCTTGAAACTGCTCTGCTGCGCGTTCGATCACCTAAGAGAGTTGAATCTATGTTGAGATTCAGCGAGTCAGAAACACGTTTCTTCTAGGAGGTGCGTTGGGATATTCCCGAGTGAATGGGACCATAGGCTGTACAGAGAAATATCTGCTCTTACAACCAAAAGGGTGGTATCTAACTGAATGGTTGTCAATGTGTGCATTCAACTGACAGAGTTAAACTCACGTTTGGATTCAGCGGTTTACAATCCCTTTCTGTGCAGAATCCCAAAACCGGTAATTCCAGCTCAATGCCGGCATCCGTACTAAACAGCAGGAAACTTCGTCTAAAACTCAGGAGAAACGTTTCCTTGAAACTGCTCTGCTGTGCGTTCGTTCACCTAAGGGAGTTGAAACTATGTTGAGATTCAGCGAGTCAGAAACACGTTTCTTCTAGGAGCTGCGTTGGGATATTCCCGAGCGAATGGGACCATAGGCTGTACAGAGAAATATCTGCTTCTAAAACCAAAAGTGTGCTATCAAACTGAATGGTTGTCAATGTGTGCATTCAACTGACAGAGTTAAACTCACGTGTGGATTCAGCGGTTTGCAAACCCTTTCTGTGCAGAATCCCTAAACCGGTATTTCCAGCCCAATGCCGGCATCCGTACTAAACAGCAGGAAACTTCGTCTAAAACTCAGGAGAAACGTTTCCTTGAAACTGTTCTGCTGTGCGTTCGTTCACCTAAGAGAGTTGAATCTATGTTGAGATTCAGCGAGTCAGAAACACGTTTCTTCTAGGAGCTGCGTTGGGATATTCCCGAGTGAATGGGACCATAGGCTGTACAGAGAAATATCTGCTTCTAAAACCAAAAGTGTGCTATCAAACTGAATGGTTGTCAATGTGTGCATTCAACTGACAGAGTTAAACTCACGTGTGGATTCAGCGGTTTGCAAACCCTTTCTGTGCAGAATCCCAAAACCGGTAATTCCAACCCAATGCCGGCATCCGTACTAAACAGCAGGAAACTTCGTCTAAAACTCAGGAGAAACGTTTCCTTGAAACTGCTCTGCTGTGCGTTCGTTCACCTAAGAGAGTTGAAACTATGTTGAGATTCAGCGAGTCAGAAACACGTTTATGCTAGGAGCTGCGTTGGGATATTCCCGAGTGAATGGGACCATAGGCTGTACAGAGAAATATCTGCTTCTAAAACCAAAACGGAGCTATCTAACTGAATGGTTGTCAATGTGTGCATTCAACTGACAGAGTTCAACTCACGTGTGGATTCAGCGGTTTGCAAACCCTTTCTGTGCAGAATCCCTAAACCGGTATGTCCAGCCCAATGCCGGCATCCGTACTAAACAGCAGGAAACTTCGTCTAAAACTCAGGAGAAACGTTTCCTTGAATCTGTTCTGCTGTGCGTTCGTTCACCTAAGAGAGTTGAATCTATGTTGAGATTCAGCGAGTCAGAAACACGTTTCTTCTAGGAGCTGCGTTGGGATATTCCCGAGTGAATGGGACCATAGGCTGTACAGAGAAATATCTGCTCTTACAACCAAAAGGGTGGTATCTAACTGAATGGTTGTCAATGTGTGCATTCAACTGACAGAGTTAAACTCACGTTTGGATTCAGCGGTTTACAATCCCTTTCTGTGCAGAATCCCAAAACCGGTAATTCCAGCTCAATGCCGGCATCCGTACTAAACAGCAGGAAACTTCGTCTAAAACTCAGGAGAAACGTTTCCTTGAAACTGCTCTGCTGTGCGTTCGTTCACCTAAGAGAGTTGAAACTATGTTGAGATTCAGCGAGTCAGAAACACGTTTCTTCTAGGAGCTGCGTTGGGATATTCCCGAGCGAATGGGACCATAGGCTGTACAGAGAAATATCTGCTTCTAAAACCAAAAGTGTGCTATCAAACTGAATGGTTGTCAATGTGTGCATTCAACTGACAGAGTTAAACTCACGTGTGGATTCAGCGGTTTGCAAACCCTTTCTGTGCAGAATCCCTAAACCGGTATTTCCAGCCCAATGCCGGCATCCGTACTAAACAGCAGGAAACTTCGTCTAAAACTCAGGAGAAACGTTTCCTTGAAACTGTTCTGCTGTGCGTTCGTTCACCTAAGAGAGTTGAATCTATGTTGAGATTCAGCGAGTCAGAAACACGTTTCTTCTAGGAGCTGCGTTGGGATATTCCCGAGTGAATGGGACCATAGGCTGTACAGAGAAATATCTGCTTCTAAAACCAAAAGTGTGCTATCAAACTGAATGGTTGTCAATGTGTGCATTCAACTGACAGAGTTAAACTCACGTGTGGATTCAGCGGTTTGCAAACCCTTTCTGTGCAGAATCCCAAAACCGGTAATTCCAACCCAATGCCGGCATCCGTACTAAACAGCAGGAAACTTCGTCTAAAACTCAGGAGAAACGTTTCCTTGAAACTGCTCTGCTGTGCGTTCGTTCACCTAAGAGAGTTGAAACTATGTTGAGATTCAGCGAGTCAGAAACACGTTTATGCTAGGAGCTGCGTTGGGATATTCCCGAGTGAATGGGACCATAGGCTGTACAGAGAAATATCTGCTTCTAAAACCAAAACGGAGCTATCTAACTGAATGGTTGTCAATGTGTGCATTCAACTGACAGAGTTAAACTCACGTGTGGATTCAGCGGTTTGCAAACCATTTCTGTGCAGAATCCCAAAACCGGTATGTCCAGCCCAATGCCGGCATCCGTACTAAACAGCAGGAAACTTCGTCTAAAACTCAGGAGAAACGTTTCCTTGAAACTGCTCTGCTGCGCGTTCGATCACCTAAGAGAGTTGAATCTATGTTGAGATTCAGCGAGTCAGAAACACGTTTTTTCTAGGAGGTGCGTTGGGATATTCCCGAGTGAATGGGACCATAGGCTGTACAGAGAAATATCTGCTCTTACAACCAAAAGGGTGGTATCTAACTGAATGGTTGTCAATGTGTGCATTCAACTGACAGAGTTAAACTCACGTTTGGATTCAGCGGTTTACAATCCCTTTCTGTGCAGAATCCCAAAACCGGTAATTCCAGCTCAATGCCGGCATCCGTACTAAACAGCAGGAAACTTCGTCTAAAACTCAGGAGAAACGTTTCCTTGAAACTGCTCTGCTGTGCGTTCGTTCACCTAAGAGAGTTGAAACTATGTTGAGATTCAGCGAGTCAGAAACACGTTTCTTCTAGGAGCTGCGTTGGGATACTCCCGAGCGAATGGGACCATAGGCTGTACAGAGAAATATCTGCTTCTAAAACCAAAACGGAGCTATCTAACTGAATGGTTGTCAATGTGTGCATTCAACTGACAGAGTTAAACTCACGTGTGGATTCAGCGGTTTGCAAACCCTTTCTGTGCAGAATCCCAAAACCGGTATTTCCATCCCAATGCCGGCATACGTACTAAACAGCAGGAAACTTCGTCTAAAACTCAGGAGAAACGTTTCCTTGAAACTGCTCTGCTGCGCGTTCGTTCACCTAAGAGAGTTGAATCTATGTTGAGATTCAGCGAGTCAGAAACACGTTTCTTCTAGGAGCTGCGTTGGGATATTCCCGAGTGAATGGGACCATAGGCTGTACAGAGAAATATCTGCTTCTAAACCAAAAGTGTGCTATCAAACTGAATGGTTGTCAATGTGTGCATTCAACTGACAGAGTTAAACTCACGTGTGGATTCAGCGGTTTGCAAACCCTTTCTGTGCAGAATCCCAAAACCGGTATTTCCAGCCCAATGCCGGCATACGTACTAAACAGCAGGAAACTTCTTCTAAAACTCAGGAGAAACGTTTCCTTGAAACTGCTCTGCTGTGCGTTCGTTCACCTAAGAGAGTTGAATCTATGTTGAGATTCAGCGAGTCAGAAACACGTTTCTTCTAGGAGCTGCGTTGGGATATTCCCGAGTGAATGGGACCATAGGCTGTACAGAGAAATATCTGCTTCTAAAACCAAAAGTGTGCTATCAAACTGAATGGTTGTCAATGTGTGCATTCAACTGACAGAGTTAAACTCACGTGTGGATTCAGCAGTTTGCAAACCCTTTCTGTGCAGAATCCCAAAACCGGTAATTCCAACCCAATGCCGGCATACGTACTAAACAGCAGGAAACTTCGTCTAAAACTCAGGAGAAACGTTTCCTTGAAACTGCTCTGCTGTGCGTTCGTTCACCTAAGAGAGTTGAATCTATGTTGAGATTCAGCGAGTCAGAAACACGTTTCTTCTAGGAGCTGCGTTGGGATACTCCCGAGTGAATGGGACCATAGGCTGTACAGAGAAATATCTGCTTCTAAAACCAAAACGGAGCTATCTAACTGAATGGTTGTCAATGTGTGCATTCAACTGACAGAGTTAAACTCACGTGTGGATTCAGCGGTTTGCAAACCCTGTCTGTGCAGAATCCCAAAACCGGTATTTCCAGCCCAATGCCGGCATACGTACTAAACAGCAGGAAACTTCGTCTAAGACTCAAGAGAAACGTTTCCTTGAAACTGCTCTGCTGTGCGTTCGTTCACCTAAGAGAGTTGAATCTATGTTGAGATTCAGCGAGTCAGAAACACGTTTCTTCTAGGAGCTGCGTTGGGATATTCCCGAGCGAATGGGACCATAGGCTGTACAGAGAAATATCTGCTTCTAAAACCAAAACGGAGCTATCTAACTGAATGGTTGTCAATGTGTGCATTCAACTGACAGAGTTAAACTCACGTGTGGATTCAGCGGTTTGCAAACCCTTTCTGTGCAGAATCCCAAAACCGGTAATTCCAACCCAATGCCGGCATCCGTACTAAACAGCAGGAAACTTCGTCTAAAACTCAGGAGAAACGTTTCCTTGAAACTGCTCTGCTGTGCGTTCGTTCACCTAAGAGAGTTGAAACTATGTTGAGATTCAGCGAGTCAGAAACACGTTTATGCTAGGAGCTGCGTTGGGATATTCCCGAGTGAATGGGACCATAGGCTGTACAGAGAAATATCTGCTCTTACAACCAAAAGGGTGGTATCTAACTGAATGGTTGTCAATGTGTGCATTCAACTGACAGAGTTAAACTCACGTTTGGATTCAGCGGTTTACAATCCCTTTCTGTGCAGAATCCCAAAACCGGTAATTCCAGCTCAATGCCGGCATCCGTACTAAACAGCAGGAAACTTCGTCTAAAACTCAGGAGAAACGTTTCCTTGAAACTGCTCTGCTGTGCGTTCGTTCACCTAAGAGAGTTGAAACTATGTTGAGATTCAGCGAGTCAGAAACACGTTTCTTCTAGGAGCTGCGTTGGGATACTCCCGAGCGAATGGGACCATAGGCTGTACAGAGAAATATCTGCTTCTAAAACCAAAACGGAGCTATCTAACTGAATGGTTGTCAATGTGTGCATTCAACTGACAGAGTTAAACTCACGTGTGGATTCAGCGGTTTGCAAACCCTTTCTGTGCAGAATCCCAAAACCGGTATTTCCAGCCCAATGCCGGCATACGTACTAAACAGCAGGAAACTTCGTCTAAAACTCAGGAGAAACGTTTCCTTGAAACTGCTCTGCTGCGCGTTCGTTCACCTAAGAGAGTTGAATCTATGTTGAGATTCAGCGAGTCAGAAACACGTTTCTTCTAGGAGCTGCGTTGGGATATTCCCGAGTGAATGGGACCATAGGCTGTACAGAGAAATATCTGCTTCTAAACCAAAAGTGTGCTATCAAACTGAATGGTTGTCAATGTGTGCATTCAACTGACAGAGTTAAACTCACGTGTGGATTCAGCGGTTTGCAAACCCTTTCTGTGCAGAATCCCAAAACCGGTATTTCCAGCCCAATGCCGGCATACGTACTAAACAGCAGGAAACTTCTTCTAAAACTCAGGAGAAACGTTTCCTTGAAACTGCTCTGCTGTGCGTTCGTTCACCTAAGAGAGTTGAATCTATGTTGAGATTCAGCGAGTCAGAAACACGTTTCTTCTAGGAGCTGCGTTGGGATATTCCCGAGTGAATGGGACCATAGGCTGTACAGAGAAATATCTGCTTCTAAAACCAAAAGTGTGCTATCAAACTGAATGGTTGTCAATGTGTGCATTCAACTGACAGAGTTAAACTCACGTGTGGATTCAGCGGTTTGCAAACCCTTTCTGTGCAGAATCCCAAAACCGGTAATTCCAACCCAATGCCGGCATACGTACTAAACAGCAGGAAACTTCGTCTAAAACTCAGGAGAAACGTTTCCTTGAAACTGCTCTGCTGTGCGTTCGTTCACCTAAGAGAGTTGAATCTATGTTGAGATTCAGCGAGTCAGAAACACGTTTCTTCTAGGAGCTGCGTTGGGATACTCCCGAGTGAATGGGACCATAGGCTGTACAGAGAAATATCTGCTTCTAAAACCAAAACGGAGCTATCTAACTGAATGGTTGTCAATGTGTGCATTCAACTGACAGAGTTAAACTCACGTGTGGATTCAGCGGTTTGCAAACCCTGTCTGTGCAGAATCCCAAAACCGGTATTTCCAGCCCAATGCCGGCATACGTACTAAACAGCAGGAAACTTCGTCTAAGACTCAAGAGAAACGTTTCCTTGAAACTGCTCTGCTGTGCGTTCGTTCACCTAAGAGAGTTGAATCTATGTTGAGATTCAGCGAGTCAGAAACACGTTTCTTCTAGGAGCTGCGTTGGGATATTCCCGAGCAAATGGGACCATAGGCTGTACAGAGAAATATCTGCTTCTAAAACCAAAACGGAGCTATCTAACTGAATGGTTGTCAATGTGTGCATTCAACTGACAGAGTTAAACTCACGTGTGGATTCAGCGGTTTGCAAACCCTTTCTGTGCAGAATCCCAAAACCGGTAATTCCAACCCAATGCCGGCATCCGTACTAAACAGCAGGAAACTTCGTCTAAAACTCAGGAGAAACGTTTCCTTGAAACTGCTCTGCTGTGCGTTCGTTCACCTAAGAGAGTTGAAACTATGTTGAGATTCAGCGAGTCAGAAACACGTTTATGCTAGGAGCTGCGTTGGGATATTCCCGAGTGAATGGGACCATAGGCTGTACAGAGAAATATCTGCTTCTAAAACCAAAACGGAGCTATCTAACTGAATGGTTGTCAATGTGTGCATTCAACTGACAGAGTTAAACTCACGTGTGGATTCAGCGGTTTGCAAACCATTTCTGTGCAGAATCCCAAAACCGGTATGTCCAGCCCAATGCCGGCATCCGTACTAAACAGCAGGAAACTTCGTCTAAAACTCAGGAGAAACGTTTCCTTGAAACTGCTCTGCTGCGCGTTCGATCACCTAAGAGAGTTGAATCTATGTTGAGATTCAGCGAGTCAGAAACACGTTTCTTCTAGGAGCTGCGTTGGGATATTCCCGAGTGAATGGGACCATAGGCTGTACAGAGAAATATCTGCTCTTACAACCAAAAGGGTGGTATCTAACTGAATGGTTGTCAATGTGTGCATTCAACTGACAGAGTTAAACTCACGTTTGGATTCAGCGGTTTACAATCCCTTTCTGTGCAGAATCCCAAAACCGGTAATTCCAGCTCAATGCCGGCATCCGTACTAAACAGCAGGAAACTTCGTCTAAAACTCAGGAGAAACGTTTCCTTGAAACTGCTCTGCTGTGCGTTCGTTCACCTAAGAGAGTTGAAACTATGTTGAGATTCAGCGAGTCAGAAACACGTTTCTTCTAGGAGCTGCGTTGGGATATTCCCGAGCGAATGGGACCATAGGCTGTACAGAGAAATATCTGCTTCTAAAACCAAAAGTGTGCTATCAAACTGAATGGTTGTCAATGTGTGCATTCAACAGACAGAGTTAAACTCACGTGTGGATTCAGCGGTTTGCAAACCCTTTCTGTGCAGAATCCCTAAACCGGTATTTCCAGCTCTATGCCGGCATCCGTACTAAACAGCAGGAAACTTCGTCTAAAACTCAGGAGAAACGTTTCCTTGAATCTGTTCTGCTGTGCGTTCGTTCACCTAAGAGAGTTGAATCTATGTTGAGATTCAGCGAGTCAGAAACACGTTTCTTCTAGGAGCTGCGTTGGGATATTCCCGAGTGAATGGGACCATAGGCTGTACAGAGAAATATCTGCTTCTAAAACCAAAAGTGTGCTATCAAACTGAATGGTTGTCAATGTGTGCATTCAACTGACAGAGTTAAACTCACGTGTGGATTCAGCGGTTTGCAAACCCTTTCTGTGCAGAATCCCAAAACCGGTAATTCCAACCCAATGCCGGCATCCGTACTAAACAGCAGGAAACTTCGTCTAAAACTCAGGAGAAACGTTTCCTTGAAACTGCTCTGCTGTGCGTTCGTTCACCTAAGAGAGCTGAATCTATGTTGAGATTCAGCGAGTCAGAAACACGTTTCTTCTAGGAGCTGCGTTGGGATACTCCCGAGCGAATGGGACCATAGGCTGTACAGAGAAATATCTGCTTCTAAAACCAAAACGGAGCTATCTAACTGAATGGTTGTCAATGTGTGCATTCAACTGACAGAGTTAAACTCACGTGTGGATTCAGCGGTTTGCAAACCCTTTCTGTGCAGAATCCCAAAACCGGTATTTCCAGCCCAATGCCGGCATACGTACTAAACAGCAGGAAACTTCGTCTAAAACTCAGGAGAAACGTTTCCTTGAAACTGCTCTGCTGCGCGTTCGTTCACCTAAGAGAGTTGAATCTATGTTGAGATTCAGCGAGTCAGAAACACGTTTCTTCTAGGAGCTGCGTTGGGATATTCCCGAGTGAATGGGACCATAGGCTGTACAGAGAAATATCTGCTTCTAAACCAAAAGTGTGCTATCAAACTGAATGGTTGTCAATGTGTGCATTCAACTGACAGAGTTAAACTCACGTGTGGATTCAGCGGTTTGCAAACCCTTTCTGTGCAGAATCCCAAAACCGGTATTTCCAGCCCAATGCCGGCATACGTACTAAACAGCAGGAAACTTCTTCTAAAACTCAGGAGAAACGTTTCCTTGAAACTGCTCTGCTGTGCGTTCGTTCACCTAAGAGAGTTGAATCTATGTTGAGATTCAGCGAGTCAGAAACACGTTTCTTCTAGGAGCTGCGTTGGGATATTCCCGAGTGAATGGGACCATAGGCTGTACAGAGAAATATCTGCTTCTAAAACTAAAAGTGTGCTATCAAACTGAATGGTTGTCAATGTGTGCATTCAACTGACAGAGTTAAACTCACGTGTGGATTCAGCGGTTTGCAAACCCTTTCTGTGCAGAATCCCAAAACCGGTAATTCCAACCCAATGCCGGCATACGTACTAAACAGCAGGAAACTTAGTCTAAAACTCAGGAGAAACGTTTCCTTGAAACTGCTCTGCTGTGCGTTCGTTCACCTAAGAGAGTTGAATCTATGTTGAGATTCAGCGAGTCAGAAACACGTTTCTTCTAGGAGCTGCGTTGGGATACTCCCGAGTGAATGGGACCATAGGCTGTACAGAGAAATATCTGCTTCTAAAACCAAAACGGAGCTATCTAACTGAATGGTTGTCAATGTGTGCATTCAACTGACAGAGTTAAACTCACGTGTGGATTCAGCGGTTTGCAAACCCTGTCTGTGCAGAATCCCAAAACCGGTATTTCCAGCCCAATGCCGGCATACGTACTAAACAGCAGGAAACTTCGTCTAAGACTCAAGAGAAACGTTTCCTTGAAACTGCTCTGCTGTGCGTTCGTTCACCTAAGAGAGTTGAATCTATGTTGAGATTCAGCGAGTCAGAAACACGTTTCTTCTAGGAGCTGCGTTGGGATATTCCCGAGCGAATGGGACCATAGGCTGTACAGAGAAATATCTGCTTCTAAAACCAAAACGGAGCTATCTAACTGAATGGTTGTCAATGTGTGCATTCAACTGACAGAGTTAAACTCACGTGTGGATTCAGCGGTTTGCAAACCCTTTCTGTGCAGAATCCCAAAACCGGTATTTCCAGCCCAATGCCGGCATCCGTACTAAACAGCAGGAAACTTCGTCTAAAACTCAGGAGAAACGTTTCCTTGAAACTGCTCTGCTGCGCGTTCGATCACCTAAGAGAGTTGAATCTATGTTGAGATTCAGCGAGTCAGAAACACGTTTCTTCTAGGAGCTGCGTTGGGATATTCCCGAGTGAATGGGACCATAGGCTGTACAGAGAAATATCTGCTTCTAAACCAAAAGTGTGCTATCAAACTGAATGGTTGTCAATGTGTGCATTCAACTGACAGAGTTAAACTCACGTGTGGATTCAGCGGTTTGCAAACCCTTTCTGTGCAGAATCCCAAAACCGGTATTTCCAGCCCAATGCCGGCATACGTACTAAACAGCAGGAAACTTCTTCTAAAACTCAGGAGAAACGTTTCCTTGAAACTGCTCTGCTGTGCGTTCGTTCACCTAAGAGAGTTGAATCTATGTTGAGATTCAGCGAGTCAGAAACACGTTTCTTCTAGGAGCTGCGTTGGGATATTCCCGAGTGAATGGGACCATAGGCTGTACAGAGAAATATCTGCTTCTAAAACCAAAAGTGTGCTATCAAACTGAATGGTTGTCAATGTGTGCATTCAACTGACAGAGTTAAACTCACGTGTGGATTCAGCGGTTTGCAAACCCTTTCTGTGCAGAATCCCAAAACCGCTATTTCCAGCCCAATGCCGGCATCCGTACTAAACAACAGGAAACTTCGTCTAAAACTCAGGAGAAACGTTTCCTTGAAACTGCTCTGCTGTGCGTTCGTTCACCTAAGAGAGTTGAATCTATGTTGAGATTCAGCGAGTCAGAAACACGTTTCTTCTAGGAGCTGCGTTGGGATATTCCCGAGTGAATGGGACCATAGGCTGTACAGAGAAATATCTGCTTCTAAAACCAAAACGGAGCTATCTAACTGAATGGTTGTCAATGTGTGCATGCAACTGACAGAGTTAAACTCACGTGTGGATTCAGCGGTTTGTAACCCTTTCTGTGCAGAATCCCAAAACCGGTATTTCCAGCCCAATGCCGGCATCCGTACTAAACAGCAGGAAACTTCGTCTAAAACTCAGGAGAAACTTTTCCTTGAAACTGCTCTGCTGTACGTTCGTTCACCTAAGAGAGTTGAATCTATGTTGAGATTCAGCGAGTCAGAAACACGTTTCTTCTAGGAGCTGCGTTGGGATATTCCCGAGTGAAGGGGACCATAGGCTGTACAGAGAAATATCTGCTTCTAAAACCAAAAGTGTGCTATCAAACTGAATGGTTGTCAATGAGTGCATTCAACTGACAGACTTAAACTCACATGTGGATTCAGCGGTTTGCAAACCCTTTCTGTGCAGAATCCCAAAACCGGTATTTCCAGCCCAATGCCGGCATACGTACTAAAGAGCAGGAAACATCGTCTAAAACTCAGGAGCAACGTTTCCTTGAAACTGCTCTGCTGTGCGTTCGTTCACCTAAGAGAGTTGAATCTTTGTTGAGATTCAGCGAGTCAGAAACACGTTTCTTCTAGGAGCTGCGTTGGGATATTCCCGAGTGAATGGACCATAGGCTGTACAGAGAAATATCTGCTTCTAAAACCAAAACGGAGCTATCTAACTGAATGGTTGTCAATGTGTGCATTCAACTGACAGAGTTAAACTCACGTGTGGATTCAGCGGTTTGCAAACCCTTTCTGTGCAGAATCCCAAAACCGGTATTTCCAGCCCAATGCCGGCATCCGTACTAAACAGCAGGAAACTTCGTCTAAAACTCAGGAGAAACGTTTCCTTGAAACTGCTCTGCTGTGCGTTCGTTCACCTAAGAGAGTTGAAACTATGTTGAGATTCAGCGAGTCAGAAACACGTTTATGCTAGGAGCTGCGTTGGGATATTCCCGAGTGAATGGGACCATAGGCTGTTCAGAGAAATATCTGCTTCTGAAACCAAAACGGAGCTATCTAACTGAATGGTTGTCAATGTGTGCATTCAACTGACAGAGTTAAACTCACGTGTGGATTCAGCGGTTTGCAAACCATTTCTGTGCAGAATCCCAAAACCGGTATGTCCAGCCCAATGCCGGCATCCGTACTAAACAGCAGGAAACTTCGTCTAAAACTCAGGAGAAACGTTTCCTTGAAACTGCTCTGCTGCGCGTTCGATCACCTAAGAGAGTTGAATCTATGTTGAGATTCAGCGAGTCAGAAACACGTTTCTTCTAGGAGGTGCGTTGGGATATTCCCGAGTGAATGGGACCATAGGCTGTACAGAGAAATATCTGCTCTTACAACCAAAAGGGTGGTATCTAACTGAATGGTTGTCAATGTGTGCATTCAACTGACAGAGTTAAACTCACGTTTGGATTCAGCGGTTTACAATCCCATTCTGTGCAGAATCCCAAAACCGGTAATTCCAGCTCAATGCCGGCATCCGTACTAAACAGCAGGAAACTTCGTCTAAAACTCAGGAGAAACGTTTCCTTGAAACTGCTCTGCTGTGCGTTCGTTCACCTAAGAGAGTTGAAACTATGTTGAGATTCAGCGAGTCAGAAACACGTTTCTTCTAGGAGCTGCGTTGGGATATTCCCGAGCGAATGGGACCATAGGCTGTACAGAGAAATATCTGCTTCTAAAACCAAAAGTGTGCTATCAAACTGAATGGTTGTCAATGTGTGCATTCAACTGACAGAGTTAAACTCACGTGTGGATTCAGCGGTTTGCAAACCCTTTCTGTGCAGAATCCCTAAACCGGTATTTCCAGCCCAATGCCGGCATCCGTACTAAACAGCAGGAAACTTCGTCTAAAACTCAGGAGAAACGTTTCCTTGTAACTGTTCTGCTGTGCGTTCGTTCACCTAAGAGAGTTGAATCTATGTTGAGATTCAGCGAGTCAGAAACACGTTTCTTCTAGGAGCTGCGTTGGGACATTCCCGAGTGAATGGGACCATAGGCTGTACAGAGAAATATCTGCTTCTAAATCCAAAAGTGTGCTATCAAACTGAATGGTTGTCAATGTGTGCATTCAACTGACAGAGTTAAACTCACGTGTGGATTCAGCGGTTTGCAAACCCTTTCTGTGCAGAATCCCAAAACCGGTAATTCCAACCCAATGCCGGCATACGTACTAAACAGCAGGAAACTTCGTCTAAAACTCAGGAGAAACGTTTCCTTGAAACTGCTCTGCTGTGCGTTCGTTCACCTAAGAGAGTTGAATCTATGTTGAGATTCAGCGAGTCAGAAACACGATTCTTCTAGGAGCTGCGTTGGGATACTCCCGAGTGAATGGGACCATAGGCTGTACAGAGAAATATCTGCTTCTAAAACCAAAACGGAGCTATCTAACTGAATGGTTGTCAATGTGTGCATTCAACTGACAGAGTTAAACTCACGTGTGGATTCAGCGGTTTGCAAACCCTTTCTGTGCAGAATCCCAAAACCGGTAATTCCAACCCAATGCCGGCATACGTACTAAACAGCAGGAAACTTCGTCTAAAACTCAGGAGAAACGTTTCCTTGAAACTGCTCTGCTGTGCGTTCGATCACCTAAGAGAGTTGAATCTATGTTGAGATTCAGCGAGTCAGAAACACGTTTCTTCTAGGAGCTGCGTTGGGATATTCCCGAGTAAATGGGACCATAGGCTGTACAGAGAAATATCTGCTCCTACAACCAAAAGGGTGGTATCTAACTGAATGGTTGTCAATGTGTGCATTCAACTGACAGAGTTAAACTCACGTTTGGATTCAGCGGTTTACAAACCCTTTCTGTGCAGAATCCCAAAACCGGTAATTCCAGCTCAATGCCGGCATCCGTACTAAACAGCAGGAAACTTCGTCTAAAACTCAGGAAAAACGTTTCCTTGAAACTGCTCTGCTGTGCGTTCGTTCACCTAAGAGAGTTGAAACTATGTTGCGATTCAGTGAGTCAGAAACACGTTTCTTCTAGGAGCTGCGTTGGGATATTCCCGAGTGAATGGGACCATAGGCTGTACAGAGAAATATCTGCTTCTGAAACCAAAACGGAGCTATCTAACTGAATGGTTGTCAATGTGTGCATTCAACTGACAGAGTTAAACTCACGTGTGGATTCAGCGGTTTGCAAACCATTTCTGTGCCGAATCCCAAAACCGGTATGTCCAGCCCAATGCCGGCATCCGTACTAAACAGCAGGAAACTTCGTCTAAAACTCAGGAGAAACGTTTCCTTGAAACTGCTCTGCTGTGCGTTCGTTCACCTAAGAGAGTTGAATCTATGTTGAGATTCAGCGAGTCAGAAACACGTTTCTTCTAGGAGCTGCGTTGGGATATTCCCGAGTGAATGGGACCATAGGCTGTACAGAGAAATATCTGCTTCTAAAACCAAAAGTGTGCTATCAAACTGAATGGTTGTCAATGTGTGCATTCAACTGACAGAGTTAAACTCACGTGTGGATTCAGCGGTTTGCAAACCCTTTCTGTGCAGAATCCCAAAACCGCTATTTCCAGCCCAATGCCGGCATCCGTACTAAACAGCAGGAAACTTCGTCTAAAACTCAGGAGAAACGTTTCCTTGAAACTGCTCTACTGTGCGTTCGTTCACCTAAGAGAGTTGAATCTATGTTGAGATTCAGCGAGTCAGAAACACGTTTCTTCTAGGAGCTGCGTTGGGATATTCCCGAGTGAATGGGACCATAGGCTGTACAGAGAAATATCTGCTTCTAAAACCAAAACGGAGCTATCTAACTGAATGGTTGTCAATGTGTGCATTCAACTGACAGAGTTAAACTCACATGTGGATTCAGCGGTTTGCAAACCCTTTCTGTGCAGAATCCCAAAACCGGTATTTCCAGCCCAATGCCGGCATACGTACTAAAGAGCAGGAAACTTCGTCTAAAACTCAGGAGCAACGTTTCCTTGAAACTGCTCTGCTGTGCGTTCGTTCACCTAAGAGAATTGAAACTATGTTGAGATTCAGCGAGTCAGAAACACGTTTCTTCTAGGAGCTGCGTTGGGATATTCCCGAGTGAATGGGACCATAGGCTGTACAGAGAAATATCTGCTTCTAAAACCAAAACGGAGCTATCTAACTGAATGGTTGTCAATGTGTGCATTCAACTGACAGAGTTAAACTCACGTGTGGATTCAGCGGTTTGCAAACCCTTTCTGTGCAGAATCCCAAAACCGGTATTTCCAGCCCAATGCCGGCATCCGTACTAAACAGCAGGAAACTTCGTCTAAAACTCAGGAGAAACGTTTCCTTGAAACTGCTCTGCTGTGCGTTCGTTCACCTAAGAGAGTTGAAACTATGTTGAGATTGAGCAAGTCAGAAACACGTTGATGCTAGGAGCTGCGTTGGGATATTCCCGAGTGAATGGGACCATAGGCTGTACAGAGAAATATCTGCTTCTGAAACCAAAACGGAGCTATCTAACTGAATGGTTGTCAATGTGTGCATTGAACTGACAGAGTTAAACTCACGTGTGGATTCAGCGGTTTGCAAACCATTTCTGTGCAGAATCCCAAAACCGGTATGTCCAGCCCAATGCCGGCATCCGTACTAAACAGCAGGAAACTTCGTCTAAAACTCAGGAGAAACGTTTCCTTGAAACTGCTCTGCTGCGCGTTCGATCACCTAAGAGAGTTGAATCTATGTTGAGATTCAGCGAGTCAGAAACACGTTTCTTCTAGGAGGTGCGTTGGGATATTCCCGAGTGAATGGGACCATAGGCTGTACAGAGAAATATCTGCTCTTACAACCAAAAGGGTGGTATCTAACTGAATGGTTGTCAATGTGTGCATTCAACTGACAGAGTTAAACTCACGTTTGGATTCAGCGGTTTACAATCCCTTTCTGTGCAGAATCCCAAAACCGGTAATTCCAGCTCAATGCCGGCATCCGTACTAAACAGCAGGAAACTTCGTCTAAAACTCAGGAGAAACGTTTCCTTGAAACTGCTCTGCTGTGCGTTCGTTCACCTAAGAGAGTTGAAACTATGTTGAGATTCAGCGAGTCAGAAACACGTTTCTTCTAGGAGCTGCGTTGGGATATTCCCGAGCGAATGGGACCATAGGCTGTACAGAGAAATATCTGCTTCTAAAACCAAAAGTGTGCTATCAAACTGAATGGTTGTCAATGTGTGCATTCAACTGACAGAGTTAAACTCACGTGTGGATTCAGCGGTTTGCAAACCCTTTCTGTGCAGAATCCCTAAACCGGTATTTCCAGCCCAATGCCGGCATCCGTACAAAAGAGCAGGAAACTTCGTCTAAAACTCAGGAGAAACGTTTCCTTGAAACTGTTCTGCTGTGCGTTCGTTCACCTAAGAGAGTTGAATCTATGTTGAGATTCAGCGAGTCAGAAACACGTTTCTTCTAGGAGCTGCGTTGGGATATTCCCGAGTGAATGGGACCATAGGCTGTACAGAGAAATATCTGCTTCTAAAACCAAAAGTGTGCTATCAAACTGAATGGTTGTCAATGTGTGCATTCAACTGACAGAGTTAAACTCACGTGTGGATTCAGCGGTTTGCAAACCCTTTCTGTGCAGAATCCCAAAACCGGTAATTCCAACCCAATGCCGGCATCCGTACTAAACAGCAGGAAACTTCGTCTAAAAATCAGGAGAAACGTTTCCTTGAAACTGCTCTGCTGTGCGTTCGTTCACCTAAGAGAGTTGAAACTATGTTGAGATTCAGCGAGTCAGAAACACGTTTATGCTAGGAGCTGCGTTGGGATATTCCCGAGTGAATGGGACCATAGGCTGTACAGAGAAATATCTGCTTCTAAAACCAAAACGGAGCTATCTAACTGAATGGTTGTCAATGTGTGCATTCAACTGACAGAGTGAAACTCACGTGTGGATTCAGCGGTTTGCAAACCATTTCTGTGCAGAATCCCAAAACCGGTATGTCCAGCCCAATGCCGGCATCCGTACTAAACAGCAGGAAACTTCGTCTAAAACTCAGGAGAAACGTTTCCTTGAAACTGCTCTGCTGCGCGTTCGATCACCTAAGAGAGTTGAATCTATGTTGAGATTCAGCGAGTCAGAAACACGTTTCTTCTAGGAGGTGCGTTGGGATATTCCCGAGTGAATGGGACCATAGGCTGTACAGAGAAATATCTGCTCTTACAACCAAAAGGGTGGTATCTAACTGAATGGTTGTCAATGTGTGCATTCAACTGACAGAGTTAAACTCACGTTTGGATTCAGCGGTTTACAATCCCTTTCTGTGCAGAATCCCAAAACCGGTAATTCCAGCTCAATGCCGGCATCCGTACTAAACAGCAGGAAACTTCGTCTAAAACTCAGGAGAAACGTTTCCTTGAAACTGCTCTGCTGTGCGTTCGTTCACCTAAGAGAGTTGAAACTATGTTGAGATTCAGCGAGTCAGAAACACGTTTCTTCTAGGAGCTGCGTTGGGATATTCCCGAGCGAATGGGACCATAGGCTGTACAGAGAAATATCTGCTTCTAAAACCAAAAGTGTGCTATCAAACTGAATGGTTGTCAATGTGTGCATTCAACTGACAGAGTTAAACTCACGTGTGGATTCAGAGGTTTGCAAACCATTTCTGTGCAGAATCCCAAAACCGGTATGTCCAGCCCAATGCCGGCATCCGTACTAAACAGCAGGAAACTTCGTCTAAAACTCAGGAGAAACGTTTCCTTGAAACTGCTCTGCTGCGCGTTCGATCACCTAAGAGAGTTGAATCTATGTTGAGATTCAGCGAGTCAGAAACACGTTTCTTCTAGGAGGTGCGTTGGGATATTCCCGAGTGAATGGGACCATAGGCTGTACAGAGAAATATTTGCTCTTACAACCAAAAGGGTGGTATCAAACTGAATGGTTGTCAATGTGTGCATTCAACTGACAGAGTTAAACTCACGTGTGGATTCAGCGGTTTGCAAACCCTTTCTGTGCAGAATCCCTAAACCGGTATTTCCAGCCCAATGCCGGCATCCGTACTAAACAGCAGGAAACTTCGTCTAAAACTCAGGAGAAACGTTTCCTTGAAACTGTTCTGCTGTGCGTTCGTTCACCTAAGAGAGTTGAATCTATGTTGAGATTCAGCGAGTCAGAAACACGTTTCTTCTAGGAGCTGCGTTGGGATATTCCCGAGTGAATGGGACCATAGGCTGTACAGAGAAATATCTGCTTCTAAAACCAAAAGTGTGCTCTCAAACTGAATGGTTGTCAATGTGTGCATTCAACTGACAGAGTGAAACTCACGTGTGGATTCAGCGGTTTGCAAACCCTTTCTGTGCAGAATCCCAAAACCGGTAATTCCAACCCAATGCCGGCATCCGTACTAAACAGCAGGAAACTTCGTCTAAAACTCAGGAGAAACGTTTCCTTGAAACTGCTCTGCTGTGCGTTCGTTCACCTAAGATAGTTGAATCTATGTTGAGATTCAGCGAGTCAGAAACACGTTTCTTCTAGGAGCTGCGTTAGGATATTCCCGAGTGAATGGGACCATAGGCTGTGCAGAGTAATATCTGCTTCTAAAACCAAAACGGAGCTATCTAACTGAATGGTTGTCAATGTGTGCATTCAACTGACAGAGTTAAACTCACGTGTGGATTCAGCGGTTTGCAAACCCTTTCTGTGCAGAATCCCAAAACCGGTATTTCCAGCCCAATGCCGGCATACGTACTAAAGAGCAGGAAACTTCATCTAAAACTCAGGAGCAACGTTTCCTTGAAACTGCTCTGCTGTGCGTTCGTTCACCTAAGGGAGTTGAATCTATGTTGAGATTCAGCGAGTCAGAAACACGTTTCTTCTAGGAGCTGCGTTGGGATATTCCCGAGTGAATGGGACCATAGGCTGTACAGAGAAATATCTGCTTCTAAAACCAAAACGGAGCTATCTAACTGAATGGTTGTCAATGTGTGCATTCAACTGACAGAGTTAAACTCACGTGTGGATTCAGCGGTTTGTAACCCTTTCTGTGCAGAATCCCAAAACTTGTATTTCCAGCCCAATGCCGGCATCCGTACTAAACAGCAGGAAACTTCGTCTAAAACTCAGGAGAAACTTTTCCTTGAAACTGCTCTGCTGTACGTTCGTTCATCTAAGAGAGTTGAATCTATGTTGAGATTCAGCGAGTCAGAAACACGTTTCTTCTAGGAGCTGCGTTGGGATATTCCCGAGTGAATGGGACCATAGGCTGTACAGAGAAATATCTGCTTCTAAAACCAAAAGTGTGCTATCAAACTGAATGGTTGTCAATGTGTGCATTCAACTGACAGAGTTAAACTCACATGTGGATTCACCGGTTTGCAAACCCTTTCTGTGCAGAATCCCAAAACCGGTATTTCCAGCCCAATGCCGGCATACGTACTAAAGAGCAGGAAACTTCGTCTAAAACTCAGGAGAAACGTTTCCTTGAAACTGCTCTGCTGTGCGTTCGTTCACCTAAGAGAGTTGAATCTATGTTGAGATTCAGCGAGTCAGAAACACGTTTCTTCTAGGAGCTGCGTTGGGATATTCCCGAGTGAATGGGACCATAGGATGTACAGAGAAATATCTGCTTCTAAAACCAAAACGGAGCTATCTAACTGAATGGTTGTCAATGTGTGCATTCAACTGACAGAGTTAAACTCACGTGTGGATTCAGCGGTTTGCAAACCCTTTCTGTGCAGAATCCCAAAACCGGTATTTCCAGCCCAATGCCGGCATCCGTACTAAACAGCAGGAAACTTCGTCTAAAACTCAGAAGAAACGTTTCCTTGAAACTGCTCTGCTGTGCGTTCGTTCACCTAAGAGAGTTGAAACTATGTTGAGATTGAGCGAGTCAGAAACACGTTTATGCTAGGAGCTGCGTTGGGATATTCCCGAGTGAATGGGACCATAGGCTGTACAGAGAAATATCTGCTTCTGAAACCAAAACGGAGCTATCTAACTGAATGGTTGTCAATGTGTGCATTCAACTGACAGAGTTAAACTCACGTGTGGATTCAGCGGTTTGCAAACCATTTCTGTGCAGAATCCCAAAACCGGTATGTCCAGCCCAATGCCGGCATCCGTACTAAACAGCAGGAAACTTCGTCTAAAACTCAGGAGAAACGTTTCCTTGAAACTGCTCTGCTGCGCGTTCGATCACCTAAGAGAGTTGAATCTATGTTGAGATTCAGCGAGTCAGAAACACGTTTCTTCTAGGAGGTGCGTTGGGATATTCCCGAGTGAATGTGACCATAGGCTGTACAGAGAAATATCTGCTCTTACAACCAAAAGGGTGGTATCTAACTGAATGGTTGTCAATGTGTGCATTCAACTGACAGAGTTAAACTCACGTTTGGATTCAGCGGTTTACAATCCCTTTCTGTGCAGAATCCCAAAACCGGTAATTCCAGCTCAATGCCGGCATCCGTACTAAACAGCAGGAAACTTCGTCTAAAACTCAGGAGAAACGTTTCCTTGAAACTGCTCTGCTGTGCGTTCGTTCACCTAAGAGAGTTGAAACTATGTTGAGATTCAGCGAGTCAGAAACACGTTTCTTCTAGGAGCTGCGTTGGGATATTCCCGAGCGAATGGGACCATAGGCTGTACAGAGAAATATCTGCTTCTAAAACCAAAAGTGTGCTATCAAACTGAATGGTTGTCAATGTGTGCATTCAACTGACAGAGTTAAACTCACGTGTGGATTCAGCGGTTTGCAAACCCTTTCTGTGCAGAATCCCTAAACCGGTATTTCCAGCCCAATGCCGGCATCCGTACAAAAGAGCAGGAAACTTCGTCTAAAACTCAGGAGAAACGTTTCCTTGAAACTGTTCTGCTGTGCGTTCGTTCACCTAAGAGAGTTGAATCTATGTTGAGATTCAGCGAGTCAGAAACACGTTTCTTCTAGGAGCTGCGTTGGGATATTCCCGAGTGAATGGGACCATAGGCTGTACAGAGAAATATCTGCTTCTAAAACCAAAAGTGTGCTATCAAACTGAATGGTTGTCAATGTGTGCATTCAACTGACAGAGTTAAACTCACGTGTGGATTCAGCGGTTTGCAAACCCTTTCTGTGCAGAATCCCAAAACCGGTAATTCCAACCCAATGCCAGCATCCGTACTAAACAGCAGGAAACTTCGTCTAAAACTCAGGAGAAACGTTTCCTTGAAACTGCTCTGCTGTGCGTTCGTTCACCTAAGAGAGTTGAAACTATGTTGAGATTCAGCGAGTCAGAAACACGTTTATGCTAGGAGCTGCGTTGGGATATTCCCGAGTGAATGGGACCATAGGCTGTACAGAGAAATATCTGCTTCTAAAACCAAAACGGAGCTATCTAACTGAATGGTTGTCAATGTGTGCATTCAACTGACAGAGTTAAACTCACGTTTGGATTCAGCGGTTTACAAACCCTTTCTGTGCAGAATCCCAAAACCGGTAATTCCAGCTCAATGCCGGCATCCGTACTAAACAGCAGGAAACTTCGTCTAAAACTCAGGAGAAACGTTTCCTTGAAACTGCTCTGCTGTGCGTTCGTTCACCTAAGAGAGTTGAAACTATGTTGCGATTCAGCGAGTCAGAAACACGTTTATGCTAGGAGCTGCGTTGGGATATTCCCGAGTGAATGGGACCATAGGCTGTACAGAGAAATATCTGCTTCTGAAACCAAAACGGAGCTATCTAACTGAATGGTTGTCAATGTGTGCATTCAACTGACAGAGTGAAACTCACGTGTGGATTCAGCGGTTTGCAAACCATTTCTGTGCAGAATCCCAAAACCGGTATGTCCAGCCCAATGCCGGCATCCGTACTAAACAGCAGGAAACTTCGTCTAAAACTCAGGAGAAACGTTTCCTTGAAACTGCTCTGCTGTGCGTTCGTTCACCTAAGATAGTTGAATCTATGTTGAGATTCAGCGAATCAGAAACACGTTTCTTCTAGGAGCTGCGTTAGGATATTCCCGAGTGAATGGGACCATAGGCTGTGCAGAGTAATATCTGCTTCTAAAACCAAAACGGAGCTATCTAACTGAATGGTTGTCAATGTGTGCATTCAACTGACAGAGTTAAACTCACGTGTGGATTCAGCGGTTTGCAAACCCTTTATGTGCAGAATCCAAAAACCGGTATTTCCAGCCCAATGCCGGCATACGTACTAAAGAGCAGGAAACTTCATCTAAAACTCAGGAGCAACGTTTCCTTGAAACTGCTCTGCTGTGCGTTCGTTCACCTAAGGGAGTTGAATCTATGTTGAGATTCAGCGAGTCAGAAACACGTTTCTTCTAGGAGCTGCGTTGGGATATTCCCGAGTGAATGGGACCATAGGCTGTACAGAGAAATATCTGCTTCTAAAACCAAAACGGAGCTATCTAACTGAATGGTTGTCAATGTGTGCATTCAACTGACAGAGTTAAACTCACGTGTGGATTCAGCGGTTTGTAACCCTTTCTGTGCAGAATCCCAAAACTTGTATTTCCAGCCCAATGCCGGCATCCGTACTAAACAGCAGGAAACTTCGTCTAAAACTCAGGAGAAACTTTTCCTTGAAACTGCTCTGCTGTACGTTCGTTCACCTAAGAGAGTTGAATCTATGTTGAGATTCAGCGAGTCAGAAACACGTTTCTTCTAGGAGCTGCGTTGGGATATTCCCGAGTGAATGGGACCATAGGCTGTACAGAGAAATATCTGCTTCTAAAACCAAAAGTGTGCTATCAAACTGAATGGTTGTCAATGTGTGCATTCAACTGACAGAGTTAAACTCACATGTGGATTCACCGGTTTGCAAACCCTTTCTGTGCAGAATCCCAAAACCGGTATTTCCAGCCCAATGCCGGCATACGTACTAAAGAGCAGGAAACTTCGTCTAAAACTCAGGAGAAACGTTTCCTTGAAACTGCTCTGCTGTGCGTTCGTTCACCTAAGAGAGTTGAATCTATGTTGAGATTCAGCGAGTCAGAAACACGTTTCTTCTAGGAGCTGCGTTGGGATATTCCCGAGTGAATGGGACCATAGGATGTACAGAGAAATATCTGCTTCTAAAACCAAAACGGAGCTATCTAACTGAATGGTTGTCAATGTGTGCATTCAACTGACAGAGTTAAACTCACGTGTGGATTCAGCGGTTTGCAAACCCTTTCTGTGCAGAATCCCAAAACCGGTATTTCCAGCCCAATGCCGGCATCCGTACTAAACAGCAGGAAACTTCGTCTAAAACTCAGAAGAAACGTTTCCTTGAAACTGCTCTGCTGTGCGTTCGTTCACCTAAGAGAGTTGAAACTATGTTGAGATTGAGCGAGTCAGAAACACGTTTATGCTAGGAGCTGCGTTGGGATATTCCCGAGTGAATGGGACCATAGGCTGTACAGAGAAATATCTGCTTCTGAAACCAAAACGGAGCTATCTAACTGAATGGTTGTCAATGTGTGCATTCAACTGACAGAGTTAAACTCACGTGTGGATTCAGCGGTTTGCAAACCATTTCTGTGCAGAATCCCAAAACCGGTATGTCCAGCCCAATGCCGGCATCCGTACTAAACAGCAGGAAACTTCGTCTAAAACTCAGGAGAAACGTTTCCTTGAAACTGCTCTGCTGCGCGTTCGATCACCTAAGAGAGTTGAATCTATGTTGAGATTCAGCGAGTCAGAAACACGTTTCTTCTAGGAGGTGCGTTGGGATATTCCCGAGTGAATGTGACCATAGGCTGTACAGAGAAATATCTGCTCTTACAACCAAAAGGGTGGTATCTAACTGAATGGTTGTCAATGTGTGCATTCAACTGACAGAGTTAAACTCACGTTTGGATTCAGCGGTTTACAATCCCTTTCTGTGCAGAATCCCAAAACCGGTAATTCCAGCTCAATGCCGGCATCCGTACTAAACAGCAGGAAACTTCGTCTAAAACTCAGGAGAAACGTTTCCTTGAAACTGCTCTGCTGTGCGTTCGTTCACCTAAGAGAGTTGAAACTATGTTGAGATTCAGCGAGTCAGAAACACGTTTCTTCTAGGAGCTGCGTTGGGATATTCCCGAGCGAATGGGACCATAGGCTGTACAGAGAAATATCTGCTTCTAAAACCAAAAGTGTGCTATCAAACTGAATGGTTGTCAATGTGTGCATTCAACTGACAGAGTTAAACTCACGTGTGGATTCAGCGGTTTGCAAACCCTTTCTGTGCAGAATCCCTAAACCGGTATTTCCAGCCCAATGCCGGCATCCGTACAAAAGAGCAGGAAACTTCGTCTAAAACTCAGGAGAAACGTTTCCTTGAAACTGTTCTGCTGTGCGTTCGTTCACCTAAGAGAGTTGAATCTATGTTGAGATTCAGCGAGTCAGAAACACGTTTCTTCTAGGAGCTGCGTTGGGATATTCCCGAGTGAATGGGACCATAGGCTGTACAGAGAAATATCTGCTTCTAAAACCAAAAGTGTGCTATCAAACTGAATGGTTGTCAATGTGTGCATTCAACTGACAGAGTTAAACTCACGTGTGGATTCAGCGGTTTGCAAACCCTTTCTGTGCAGAATCCCAAAACCGGTAATTCCAACCCAATGCCAGCATCCGTACTAAACAGCAGGAAACTTCGTCTAAAACTCAGGAGAAACGTTTCCTTGAAACTGCTCTGCTGTGCGTTCGTTCACCTAAGAGAGTTGAAACTATGTTGAGATTCAGCGAGTCAGAAACACGTTTATGCTAGGAGCTGCGTTGGGATATTCCCGAGTGAATGGGACCATAGGCTGTACAGAGAAATATCTGCTTCTAAAACCAAAACGGAGCTATCTAACTGAATGGTTGTCAATGTGTGCATTCAACTGACAGAGTTAAACTCACGTTTGGATTCAGCGGTTTACAAACCCTTTCTGTGCAGAATCCCAAAACCGGTAATTCCAGCTCAATGCCGGCATCCGTACTAAACAGCAGGAAACTTCGTCTAAAACTCAGGAGAAACGTTTCCTTGAAACTGCTCTGCTGTGCGTTCGTTCACCTAAGAGAGTTGAAACTATGTTGCGATTCAGCGAGTCAGAAACACGTTTATGCTAGGAGCTGCGTTGGGATATTCCCGAGTGAATGGGACCATAGGCTGTACAGAGAAATATCTGCTTCTGAAACCAAAACGGAGCTATCTAACTGAATGGTTGTCAATGTGTGCATTCAACTGACAGAGTGAAACTCACGTGTGGATTCAGCGGTTTGCAAACCATTTCTGTGCAGAATCCCAAAACCGGTATGTCCAGCCCAATGCCGGCATCCGTACTAAACAGCAGGAAACTTCGTCTAAAACTCAGGAGAAACGTTTCCTTGAAACTGCTCTGCTGTGCGTTCGTTCACCTAAGATAGTTGAATCTATGTTGAGATTCAGCGAGTCAGAAACACGTTTCTTCTAGGAGCTGCGTTAGGATATTCCCGAGTGAATGGGACCATAGGCTGTGCAGAGTAATATCTGCTTCTAAAACCAAAACGGAGCTATCTAACTGAATGGTTGTCAATGTGTGCATTCAACTGACAGAGTTAAACTCACGTGTGGATTCAGCGGTTTGCAAACCCTTTATGTGCAGAATCCAAAAACCGGTATTTCCAGCCCAATGCCGGCATACGTACTAAAGAGCAGGAAACTTCATCTAAAACTCAGGAGCAACGTTTCCTTGAAACTGCTCTGCTGTGCGTTCGTTCACCTAAGGGAGTTGAATCTATGTTGAGATTCAGCGAGTCAGAAACACGTTTCTTCTAGGAGCTGCGTTGGGATATTCCCGAGTGAATGGGACCATAGGCTGTACAGAGAAATATCTGCTTCTAAAACCAAAACGGAGCTATCTAACTGAATGGTTGTCAATGTGTGCATTCAACTGACAGAGTTAAACTCACGTGTGGATTCAGCGGTTTGTAACCCTTTCTGTGCAGAATCCCAAAACTTGTATTTCCAGCCCAATGCCGGCATCCGTACTAAACAGCAGGAAACTTCGTCTAAAACTCAGGAGAAACTTTTCCTTGAAACTGCTCTGCTGTACGTTCGTTCACCTAAGAGAGTTGAATCTATGTTGAGATTCAGCGAGTCAGAAACACGTTTCTTCTAGGAGCTGCGTTGGGATATTCCCGAGTGAATGGGACCATAGGCTGTACAGAGAAATATCTGCTTCTAAAACCAAAAGTGTGCTATCAAACTGAATGGTTGTCAATGTGTGCATTCAACTGACAGAGTTAAACTCACATGTGGATTCACCGGTTTGCAAACCCTTTCTGTGCAGAATCCCAAAACCGGTATTTCCAGCCCAATGCCGGCATACGTACTAAAGAGCAGGAAACTTCGTCTAAAACTCAGGAGAAACGTTTCCTTGAAACTGCTCTGCTGTGCGTTCGTTCACCTAAGAGAGTTGAATCTATGTTGAGATTCAGCGAGTCAGAAACACGTTTCTTCTAGGAGCTGCGTTGGGATATTCCCGAGTGAATGGGACCATAGGATGTACAGAGAAATATCTGCTTCTAAAACCAAAACGGAGCTATCTAACTGAATGGTTGTCAATGTGTGCATTCAACTGACAGAGTTAAACTCACGTGTGGATTCAGCGGTTTACAATCCCTTTCTGTGCAGAATCCCAAAACCGGTAATTCCAGCTCAATGCCGGCATCCGTACTAAACAGCAGGAAACTTCGTCTAAAACTCAGGAGAAACGTTTCCTTGAAACTGCTCTGCTGTGCGTTCGTTCACCTAAGAGAGTTGAAACTATGTTGAGATTCAGCGAGTCAGAAACACGTTTCTTCTAGGAGCTGCGTTGGGATATTCCCGAGCGAATGGGACCATAGGCTGTACAGAGAAATATCTGCTTCTAAAACCAAAAGTGTGCTATCAAACTGAATGGTTGTCAATGTGTGCATTCAATTGACAGAGTTAAACTCACGTGTGGATTCAGCGGTTTGCAAACCCTTTCTGTGCAGAATCCCTAAACCGGTATTTCCAGCTCTATGCCGGCATCCGTACTAAACAGCAGGAAACTTCGTCTAAAACTCAGGAGAAACGTTTCCTTGAATCTGTTCTGCTGTGCGTTCGTTCACCTAAGAGAGTTGAATCTTTGTTGAGATTCAGCGAGTCAGAAACACGTTTCTTCTAGGAGCTGCGTTGGGATATTCCCGAGTGAATGGGACCATAGGCTGTACAGAGAAATATCTGCTTCTAAAACCAAAAGTGTGCTATCAAACTGAATGGTTGTCAATGTGTGCATTCAACTGACAGAGTTAAACTCACGTGTGGATTCAGCGGTTTGCAAACCCTTTCTGTGCAGAATCCCAAAACCGGTAATTCCAACCCAATGCCGGCATACGTACTAAACAGCAGGAAACTTCGTCTAAAACTCAGGAGAAACGTTTCCTTGAAACTGCTCTGCTGTGCGTTCGTTCACCTAAGAGAGTTGAATCTATGTTGAGATTCAGCGAGTCAGAAACACGTTTCTTCTAGGAGCTGCGTTGGGATACTCCCGAGTGAATGGGACCATAGGCTGTACAGAGAAATATCTGCTTCTAAAACCAAAACGGAGCTATCTAACTGAATGGTTGTCAATGTGTGCATTCAACTGACAGAGTTAAACTCACGTGTGGATTCAGCGGTTTGCAAACCCTATCTGTGCAGAATCCCAAAACCGGTATATCCAGCCCAATGCCGGCATACGTACTAAACAGCAGGAAACTTCGTCTAAGACTCAAGAGAAACGTTTCCTTGAAACTGCTCTGCTGTGCGTTCGTTCACTTAAGAGAGTTGAATCTATGTTGAGATTCAGCGAGTCAGAAACACGTTTCTTCTAGGAGCTGCGTTGGGATATTCCCGAGCGAATGGGACCATAGGCTGTACAGAGAAATATCTGCTTCTAAAACCAAAACGGAGCTATCTAACTGAATGGTTGTCAATGTGTGCATTCAACTGACAGAGTTAAACTCACGTGTGGATTCAGCGGTTTGCAAACCCTTTCTGTGCAGAATCCCAAAACCGGTATTTCCAGCCCAATGCCGGCATACGTACTAAACAGCAGGAAACTTCGTCTAAAACTCAGGAGAAACGTTTCCTTGAAACTGCTCTGCTGTGCGTTCGATCACCTAAGAGAGTTGAATCTATGTTGAGATTCAGCGAGTCAGAAACACGTTTCTTCTAGGAGCTGCGTTGGGATATTCCCGAGTGAATGGGACCATAGGCTGTACAGAGAAATATCTGCTCCTACAACCAAAAGGGTGGTATCTAACTGAATGGTTGTCAATGTGTGCATTCAACTGACAGAGTTAAACTCACGTTTGGATTCAGCGGTTTACAAACCCTTTCTGTGCAGAATCCCAAAACCGGTAATTCCAGCTCAATGCCGGCATCCGTACTAAACAGCAGGAAACTTCGTCTAAAACTCAGGAGAAACGTTTCCTTGAAACTGCTCTGCTGTGCGTTCGTTCACCTAAGAGAGTTGAAACTATGTTGCGATTCAGCGAGTCAGAAACACGTTTATGCTAGGAGCTGCGTTGGGATATTCCCGAGTGAATGGGACCATAGGCTGTACAGAGAAATATCTGCTTCTGAAACCAAAACGGAGCTATCTAACTGAATGGTTGTCAATGTGTGCATTCAACTGACAGAGTTAAACTCACGTGTGGATTCAGAGGTTTGCAAACCATTTCTGTGCAGAATCCCAAAACCGGAATGTCCAGCCCAATGCCGGCATCCGTACTAAACAGCAGGAAACTTCGTCTAAAACTCAGAAGAAACGTTTCCTTGAAACTGCTCTGCTGCGCGTTCGATCACCTAAGAGAGTTGAATCTATGTTGAGATTCAGCGAGTCAGAAACACGTTTCTTCTAGGAGGTGCGTTGGGATATTCCCGAGTGAATGGGACCATAGGCTGTACACAGAAATATTTGCTCTTACAACCAAAAGGGTGGTATCAAACTGAATGGTTGTCAATGTGTGCATTCAACTGACAGAGTTAAACTCACGTGTGGATTCAGCGGTTTGCAATCCCTTTCTGTGCAGAATCCCTAAACCGGTATTTCCAGCCCAATGCCGGCATCCGTACTAAACAGCAGGAAACTTCGTCTAAAACTCAGGAGAAACGTTTCCTTGAAACTGTTCTGCTGTGCGTTCGTTCACCTAAGAGAGTTGAATCTATGTTGAGATTCAGCGAGTCAGAAACACGTTTCTTCTAGGAGCTGCGTTGGGATATTCCCGAGTGAATGGGACCATAGGCTGTACAGAGAAATATCTGCTTCTAAAACCAAAAGTGTGCTATCAAACTGAATGGTTGTCAATGTGTGCATTCAACTGACAGAGTTAAACTCACGTGTGGATTCAGCGGTTTGCAAACCCTTTCTGTGCAGAATCCCAAAACCGGTAATTCCAACCCAATGCCGGCATACGTACTAAACAGCAGGAAACTTCGTCTAAAACTCAGGAGAAACGTTTCCTTGAAACTGCTCTGCTGTGCGTTCGTTCACCTAAGAGAGTTGAATCTATGTTGAGATTCAGCGAGTCAGAAACACGTTTCTTCTAGGAGCTGCGTTGGGATATTCCCGAGTGAATGGGACCATAGGCTGTACAGAGAAATATCTGCTTCTAAAACCAAAACGGAGCTATCTAACTGAATGGTTGTCAATGTGTGCATTCAACTGACAGAGTTAAACTCACATGTGGATTCAGCGGTTTGCAAACCCTTTCTGTGCAGAATCCCAAAACCGGTATTTCCAGCCCAATGCCGGCATACGTACTAAAGAGCAGGAAACTTCGTCTAAAACTCAGGAGCAACGTTTCCTTGAAACTGCTCTGCTGTGCGTTCGTTCACCTAAGAGAATTGAAACTATGTTGAGATTCAGCGAGTCAGAAACACGTTTCTTCTAGGAGCTGCGTTGGGATATTCCCGAGTGAATGGGACCATAGGCTGTACAGAGAAATATCTGCTTCTAAAACCAAAAGTGTGCTATCAAACTGAATGGTTGTCAATGTGTGCATTCAACTGACAGAGTTAAACTCACGTGTGGATTCAGCGGTTTGCAAACCCTTTCTGTGCAGAATCCCAAAACCGCTATTTCCAGCCCAATGCCAGCATCCGTACTAAACAGCAGGAAACTTCGTCTAAAACTCAGGAGAAACGTTTCCTTGAAACTGCTCTGCTGTGCGTTCGTTCACCTAAGAGAGTTGAATCTATGTTGAGATTCAGCGAGTCAGAAAGACGTTTCTTCTAGGAGCTGCGTTGGGATATTCCCGAGTGAATGGGACCATAGGCTGTACCGAGAAATATCTGCTTCTAAAACCAAAACGGAGCTATCTAACTGAATGGTTGTCAATGTGTGCATTCAACTGACAGAGTTAAACTCACATGTGGATTCAGCGGTTTGCAAACCCTTTCTGTGCAGAATCCCAAAACCGGTATTTCCAGCCCAATGCCGGCATACGTACTAAAGAGCAGGAAACTTCGTCTAAAACTCAGGAGCAACGTTTCCTTGAAACTGCTCTGCTGTGCGTTCGTTCACCTAAGAGAGTTGAATCTATGTTGAGATTCAGCGAGTCAGAAACACGTTTCTTCTAGGAGCTGCGTTGGGATATTCCCGAGTGAATGGGACCATAGGCTGTACAGAGAAATATCTGCTTCTAAAACCAAAACGGAGCTATCTAACTGAATGGTTGTCAATGTGTGCATTCAACTGACAGAGTTAAACTCACGTGTGGATTCAGCGGTTTGCAAACCCTTTCTGTGCAGAATCCCAAAACCGGTATTTCCAGCCCAATGCCGGCATCCGTACTAAACAGCAGGAAACTTCGTCTAAAACTCAGGAGAAACGTTTCCTTGAAACTGCTCTGCTGTGCGTTCGATCACCTAAGAGAGTTGAATCTATGTTGAGATTCAGCGAGTCAGAAACACGTTTCTTCTAGGAGCTGCGTTGGGATATTCCCGAGTGAATGGGACCATAGGCTGTACAGAGAAATATCTGCTCCTACAACCAAAAGGGTGGTATCTAACTGAATGGTTGTCAATGTGTGCATTCAACTGACAGAGTTAAACTCACGTTTGGATTCAGCGGTTTACAAACCCTTTCTGTGCAGAATCCCAAAACCGGTAATTCCAGCTCAATGCCGGCATCCGTACTAAACAGCAGGAAACTTCGTCTAAAACTCAGGAGAAACGTTTCCTTGAAACTGCTCTGCTGTGCGTTCGTTCACCTAAGAGAGTTGAAACTATGTTGCGATTCAGCGAGTCAGAAACACGTTTATGCTAGGAGCTGCGTTGGGATATTCCCGAGTGAATGGGACCATAGGCTGTACAGAGAAATATCTGCTTCTGAAACCAAAACGGAGCTATCTAACTGAATGGTTGTCAATGTGTGCATTCAACTGACAGAGTTAAACTCACGTGTGGATTCAGCGGTTTGCAAACCCTTTATGTGCAGAATCCCAAAACCGGTATTTCCAGCCCAATGCCGGCATACGTACTAAAGAGCAGGAAACTTCGTCTAAAACTCAGGAGCAACGTTTCCTTGAAACTGCTCTGCTGTACGTTCGTTCACCTAAGAGAGTTGAATCTATGTTGAGATTCAGCGAGTCAGAAACACGTTTCTTCTAGGAGTTGCGTTGGGATATTCCCGAGTGAATGGGACCATAGGCTGTACAGAGAAATATCTGCTTCTAAAACCAAAAGTGTGCTATCAAACTGAATGGTTGTCAATGTGTGCATTCAACTGACAGAGTTAAACTCACGTGTGGATTCAGCGGTTTGCAAACCCTTTCTGTGCAGAATCCCTAAACCGGTATTTCCAGCCCAATGCCGGCATCCGTACTAAACAGCAGGAAACTTCGTCTAAAACTCAGGAGAAACGTTTCCTTGTAACTGTTCTGCTGTGCTTTCGTTCACGTAAGAGAGTTGAATCTATGTTGAGATTCAGCGAGTCAGAAACACGTTTCTTCTAGGAGCTGCGTTGGGATATTCCCGAGTGAATGGGACCATAGGCTGTACAGAGAAATATCTGCTTCTAAATCCAAAAGTGTGCTATCAAACTGAATGGTTGTCAATGTGTGCATTCAACTGACAGAGTTAAACTCACGTGTGGATTCAGCGGTTTGCAAACCCTTTCTCTGCAGAATCCCAAAACCGGTAATTCCAACCCAATGCCGGCATACGTACTAAACAGCAGGAAACTTCGTCTAAGACTCAAGAGAAACGTTTCCTTGAAACTGCTCTGCTGTGCGATCGTTCACCTAAGAGAGTTGAATCTCTGTTGAGATTCAGCGAGTCAGAAACACGTTTCTTCTAGGAGCTGCGTTGGGATATTCCCGAGCGAATGGGACCATAGGCTGTACAGAGAAATATCTGCTTCTAAAACCAAAACGGAGCTATCTAACTGAATGGTTGTCAATGTGTGCATTCAACTGACAGAGTTAAACTCACGTGTGGATTCAGCGGTTTGCAAACCCTTTCTGTGCAGAATCCCAAAACCGGTATTTCCAGCCCAATGCCGGCATCCGTACTAAACAGCAGGAAACTTCGTCTAAAACTCAGGAGAAACGTTTCCTTGAAACTGCTCTGCTGTGCGTTCGATCACCTAAGAGAGTTGAATCTATGTTGAGATTCAGCGAGTCAGAAACACGTTTCTTCTAGGAGCTGCGTTGGGATATTCCCGAGTGAATGGGACCATAGGCTGTACAGAGAAATATCTGCTCCTACAACCAAAAGGGTGGTATCTAACTGAATGGTTGTCAATGTGTGCATTCAACTGACAGAGTTAAACTCACGTGTGGATTCAGCGGTTTACAAACCCTTTCTGTGCAGAATCCCAAAACCGGTAATTCCAGCTCAATGCCGGCATCCGTACTAAACAGCAGGAAACTTCGTCTAAAACTCAGGAAAAACGTTTCCTTGAAACTGCTCTGCTGTGCGTTCGTTCACCTAAGAGAGTTGAAACTATGTTGCGATTCAGCGAGTCAGAAACACGTTTCTTCTAGGAGCTGCGTTGGGATATTCCCGAGTGAATGGGACCATAGGCTGTACAGAGAAATATCTGCTTCTGAAACCAAAACGGAGCTATCTAACTGAATGGTTGTCAATGTGTGCATTCAACTGACAGAGTTAAACTCACGTGTGGATTCAGCGGTTTGCAAACCATTTCTGTGCAGAATCCCAAAACCGGTATGTCCAGCCCAATGCCGGCATCCGTACTAAACAGCAGGAAACTTCGTCTAAAACTCAGGAGAAACGTTTCCTTGAAACTGCTCTGCTGTGCGTTCGTTCACCTAAGAGAGTTGAATCTATGTTGAGATTCAGCGAGTCAGAAACACGTTTCTTCTAGGAGCTGCGTTGGGATATTCCCGAGTGAATGGGACCATAGGCTGTACAGAGAAATATCTGCTTCTAAAACCAAAAGTGTGCTATCAAACTGAATGGTTGTCAATGTGTGCATTCAACTGACAGAGTTAAACTCACGTGTGGATTCAGCGGTTTGCAAACCCTTTCTGTGCAGAATCCCAAAACCGCTATTTCCAGCCCAATGCCGGCATCCGTACAAAACAGCAGGAAACTTCGTCTAAAACTCAGGAGAAACGTTTCCTTGAAACTGCTCTGCTGTGCGTTCGTTCACCTAAGAGAGTTGAATCTATGTTGAGATTCAGCGAGTCAGAAACACGTTTCTTCTAGGAGCTGCGTTGGGATATTCCCGAGTGAATGGGACCATAGGCTGTACAGAGAAATATCTGCTTCTAAAACCAAAATGGAGCTATCTAACTGAATGGTTGTCAATGTGTGCATTCAACTGACAGAGTTAAACTCACATGTGGATTCAGCGGTTTGCAAACCCTTTCTGTGCAGAATCCCAAAACCGGTATTTCCAGCCCAATGCCGGCATACGTACTAAAGAGCAGGAAACTTCGTCTAAAACTCAGGAGCAACGTTTCCTTGAAACTGCTCTGCTGTGCGTTCGTTCACCTAAGAGAATTGAAACTATGTTGAGATTCAGCGAGTCAGAAACACGTTTCTTCTAGGAGCTGCGTTGGAATATTCCCGAGTGAATGGGACCATAGGCTGTACAGAGAAATATCTGCTTCTAAAACCAAAAGTGTGCTATCAAACTGAATGGTTGTCAATGTGTGCATTCAACTGACAGAGTTAAACTCACGTGTGGATTCAGCGGTTTGCAAACCCTTTCTGTGCAGAATCCCAAAACCGGTATTTCCAGCCCAATGCCGGCCTACGTACTAAACAGCAGGAAACTTCGTCTAAAACTCAGGAGAAACGTTTCCTTGAAACTGCTCTGCTGTGCGTTCGTTCACCTAAGAGAGTTGAAACTATGTTGCGATTCAGCGAGTCAGAAACACGTTTATGCTAGGAGCTGCGTTGGGATATTCCCGAGTGAATGGGACCATAGGCTGTACAGAGAAATATCTGCTTCTGAAACCAAAACGGAGCTATCTAACTGAATGGTTGTCAATGTGTGCATTCAACTGACAGAGTTAAACTCACGTGTGGATTCAGCGGTTTGCAAACCATTTCTGTGCAGAATCCCAAAACCGGTATGTCCAGCCCAATGCCGGCATCCGTACTAAACAGCAGGAAACTTCGTCTAAAACTCAGGAGAAACGTTTCCTTGAAACTGCTCTGCTGTGCGTTCGTTCAACTAAGATAGTTGAATCTATGTTGAGATTCAGCGAGTCAGAAACACGTTTCTTCTAGGAGCTGCGTTAGCATATTCCCGAGTGAATGGGACCATAGGCTGTGCAGAGTAATATCTGCTTCTAAAACCAAAACGGAGCTATCTAACTGAATGGGTGTCAATGTGTGCATTCAACTGACAGAGTTAAACTCACGTGTGGATTCAGCGGTTTGCAAACCCTTTATGTGCACAATCCAAAAACCGGTATTTCCAGCCCAATGCCGGCATACGTACTAAAGAGCAGGAAACTTCATCTAAAACTCAGGAGCAGCGTTTCCTTGAAACTGCTCTGCTGTGCGTTCGTTCACCTAAGGGAGTTGAATCTATGTTGAGATTCAGCGAGTCAGAAACACGTTTCTTCTAGGAGCTGCGTTGGGATATTCCCGAGTGAATGGGACCATAGGCTGTACAGAGAAATATCTGCTTCTAAAACCAAAACGGAGCTATCTAACTGAATGGTTGTCAATGTGTGCATTCAACTGACAGAGTTAAACTCACGTGTGGATTCAGCGGTTTGTAACCCTTTCTGTGCAGAATCCCAAAACTGGTATTTCCAGCCCAATGCCGGCATCCGTACTAAACAGCAGGAAACTTCGTCTAAAACTCAGGAGAAACTTTTCCTTGAAACTGCTCTGCTGTACGTTCGTTCACCTAAGAGAGTTGAATCTATGTTGAGATTCAGCGAGTCAGAAACACGTTTCTTCTAGGAGCTGCGTTGGGATATTCCCGAGTGAATGGGACCATAGGCTGTACAGAGAAATATCTGCTTCTAAAACCAAAAGTGTGCTATCAAACTGAATGGTTGTCAATGTGTGCATTTAACTGACAGAGTTAAACTCACGTGTGGATTCAGCGGTTTGCAAACCCTTTCTGTGCAGAATCCCAAAACCGGTATTTCCAGCCCAATGCCGGCATCCGTACTAAACAGCAGGAAACTTCGTCTAAAACTCAGGAGAAACGTTTCCTTGAAACTGCTCTGCTGTGCGTTCGTTCACCTAAGAGAGTTGAAACTATGTTGAGATTGAGCGAGTCAGAAACACGTTTATGCTAGGAGTTGCGTTGGGATATTCCCGAGTGAATGGGACCATAGGCTGTACAGAGAAATATCTGCTTCTGAAACCAAAACGGAGCTATCTAACTGAATGGTTGTCAATGTGTGCATTCAACTGACAGAGTTAAACTCACGTGTGGATTCAGCGGTTTGCAAACCCTTTCTGTGCAGAATCCCAAAACCGGTATGTCCAGCCCAATGCCGGCATCCGTAGTAAACAGCAGGAAACTTCGTCTAAAACTCAGGAGAAACGTTTCCTTGAAACTGCTCTGCTGCGCGTTCGATCACCTAAGAGAGTTGAATCTATGTTGAGATTCAGCGAGTCAGAAACACGTTTCTTCTAGGAGGTGCGTTGGGATATTCCCGAGTGAATGGGACCATAGGCTGTACAGAGAAATATCTGCTCTTACAACCAAAAGGGTGGTATCTAACTGAATGGTTGCCAATGTGTGCATTCAACTGACAGAGTTAAACTCACGTTTGGATTCAGCGGTTTACAATCCCTTTCTGTGCAGAATCCCAAAACCGGTAATTCCAGCTCAATGCCGGCATCCGTACTAAACAGCAGGAAACATCGTCTAAAACTCAGGAGAAACGTTTCCTTGAAACTGCTCTGCTGTGCCTTCGTTCACCTAAGAGAGTTGAAACTATGTTGAGATTCAGCGAGTCAGAAACACGTTTCTTCTAGGAGCTGCGTTGGGATATTCCCGAGCGAATGGGACCATAGGCTGTACAGAGAAATATCTGCTTCTAAAACCAAAAGTGTGCTATCAAACGGAATGGTTGTCAATGTGTGCATTCAACTGACAGAGTTAAACTCACGTGTGGATTCAACGGTTTGCAAACCCTTTCTGTGCAGAATCCCTAAACCGGTATTTCCAGCCCAATGCCGGCATCCGTACTAAACAGCAGGAAACTTCGTCTAAAACTCAGGAGCAACGTTTCCGTGAAACTGCTCTGCTGTGCGTTCGTTCACCTAAGAGAGTTGAATCTATGTTGAGATTCAGCGAGTCAGAAACACGTTTCTTCTAGGAGCTGCGTTGGGATATTCCCGAGTGAATGGGACCATAGGCTGTACAGAGAAATATCTGCTTCTAAATCCAAAAGTGTGCTATCAAACTGAATGGTTGTCAATGTGTGCATTCAACTGACAGAGTTAAACTCACGTGTGGATTCAGCGGTTTGCAAACCCTTTCTGTGCAGAATCCCAAAACCGGTAATTCCAACCCAATGTCGGCATCCGTACTAAACAGCAGGAAACTTCGTCTAAAACTCAGGAGAAACGTTTCCTTGAAACTGCTCTGCTGTGCGTTCGTTCACCTAAGAGAGTTGAAACTATGTTGAGATTCAGCGAGTCAGAAACACGTTTATGCTAGGAGCTGCGTTGGGATATTCCCGAGTGAATGGGACCATAGGCTGTACAGAGAAATATCTGCTTCTAAAACCAAAACGGAGCTATCTAACTGAATGGTTGTCAATGTGTGCATTCAACTGACAGAGTTAAACTCACGTGTGGATTCAGCGGTTTGCAAACCATTTCTGTGCAGAATCCCAAAACCGGTATGTCCAGCCCAATGCCGGCATCCGTACTAAACAGCAGGAAACTTCGTCTAAAACTCAGGAGAAACGTTTCCTTGAAACTGCTCTGCTGCGCGTTCGATCACCTAAGAGAGTTGAATCTATGTTGAGATTCAGCGAGTCAGAAACACGTTTCTTCTAGGAGCTGCGTTGGGATATTCCCGAGTGAATGGGACCATAGGCTGTACAGAGAAATATCTGCTCTTACAACCAAAAGGGTGGTATCTAACTGAATGGTTGTCAATGTGTGCATTCAACTGACAGAGTTAAACTCACGTTTGGATTCAGCGGTTTACAATCCCTTTCTGTGCAGAATCCCAAAACCGGTAATTCCAGCTCAATGCCGGCATCCGTACTAAACAGCAGGAAACTTCGTCTAAAACTCAGGAGAAACGTTTCCTTGAAACTGCTCTGCTGTGCGTTCGTTCACCTAAGAGAGTTGAAACTATGTTGAGATTCAGCGAGTCAGAAACACGTTTCTTCTAGGAGCTGCGTTGGGATATTCCCGAGCGAATGGGACCATAGGCTGTACAGAGAAATATCTGCTTCTAAAACCAAAAGTGTGCTATCAAACTGAATGGTTGTCAATGTGTGCATTCAACTGACAGAGTTAAACTCACGTGTGGATTCAGCGGTTTGCAAACCCTTTCTGTGCAGAATCCCTAAACCGGTATTTCCAGCCCAATGCCGGCATCCGTACTAAACAGCAGGAAACTTCGTCTAAAACTCAGGAGAAACGTTTCCTTGAATCTGTTCTGCTGTGCGTTCGTTCACCTAAGAGAGTTGAATCTATGTTGAGATTCAGCGAGTCAGAAACACGTTTCTTCTAGGAGCTGCGTTGGGATATTCCCGAGTGAATGGGACCATAGGCTGTACAGAGAAATATCTGCTTCTAAAACCAAAAGTGTGCTATCAAACTGAATGGTTGTCAATGTGTGCATTCAACTGACAGAGTTAAACTCACGTGTGGATTCAGCGGTTTGCAAACCCTTTCTGTGCAGAATCCCAAAACCGGTAATTCCAACCCAATGCCGGCATACGTACTAAACAGCAGGAAACTTCGTCTAAAACTCAGGAGAAACGTTTCCTTGAAACTGCTCTGCTGTGCGTTCGTTCACCTAAGAGAGTTGAATCTATGTTGAGATTCAGCGAGTCAGAAACACGTTTCTTCTAGGAGCTGCGTTGGGATACTCCCGAGTGAATGGGACCATAGGCTGTACAGAGAAATATCTGCTTCTAAAACCAAAACGGAGCTATCTAACTGAATGGTTGTCAATGTGTGCATTCAACTGACAGAGTTAAACTCACGTGTGGATTCAGCGGTTTGCAAAACCTTTCTGTGCAGAATCCCAAAACCGGTATTTCCAGCCCAATGCCGGCATCCGTACTAAACAGCAGGAAACTTCGTCTAAAACTCAGGAGAAACGTTTCCTTGAAACTGCTCTGCTGTGCGTTCGATCACCTAAGAGAGTTGAATCTATGTTGAGATTCAGCGAGTCAGAAACACGTTTCTTCTAGGAGCTGCGTTGGGATATTCCCGAGCGAATGGGACCATAGGCTGTACAGAGAAATATCTGCTTCTAAAACCAAAACGGAGCTATCTAACTGAATGGTTGTCAATGTGTGCATTCAACTGACAGAGTTAAACTCACGTGTGGATTCAGCGGTTTGCAAACCCTTTCTGTGCAGAATCCCAAAACCGGTATTTCCAGCCCAATGCCGGCATCCGTACTAAACAGCAGGAAACTTCGTCTAAAACTCAGGAGAAACGTTTCCTTGAAACTGCTCTGCTGTGCGTTCGATCACCTAAGAGAGTTGAATCTATGTTGAGATTCAGCGAGTCAGAAACACGTTTCTTCTAGGAGCTGCGTTGGGATATTCCCGAGTGAATGGGACCATAGGCTGTACAGAGAAATATCTGCTCCTACAACCAAAAGGGTGGTATCTAACTGAATGGTTGTCAATGTGTGCATTCAACTGACAGAGTTAAACTCACGTTTGGATTCAGCGGTTTACAAACCCTTTCTGTGCAGAATCCCAAAACCGGTAATTCCAGCTCAATGCCGGCATCCGTACTAAACAGCAGGAAACTTCGTCTAAAACTCAGAGAAACGTTTCCTTGAAACTGCTCTGCTGTGCGTTCGTTCACCTAAGAGAGTTGAAACTATGCTGCGATTCAGCGAGTCAGAAACACGTTTATGCTAGGAGCTGCGTTGGGATATTCCCGAGTGAATGGGACCATAGGCTGTACAGAGAAATATCTGCTTCTGAAACCAAAACGGAGCTATCTAACTGAATGGTTGTCAATGTGTGCATTCAACTGACAGAGTTAAACTCACGTGTGGATTCAGAGGTTTGCAAACCATTTCTGTGCAGAATCCCAAAACCGGTATGTCCAGCCCAATGCCGGCATCCGTACTAAACAGCAGGAAACTTCGTCTAAAACTCAGGAGAAACGTTTCCTTGAAACTGCTCTGCTGCGCGTTCGATCACCTAAGAGAGTTGAATCTATGTTGAGATTCAGCGAGTCAGAAACACGTTTCTTCTAGGAGGTGCGTTGGGATATTCCCGAGTGAATGGGACCATAGGCTGTACAGAGAAATATCTGCTCTTACAACCAAAAGGGTGGTATCAAACTGAATGGTTGTCAATGTGTGCATTCAACTGACAGAGTTAAACTCACGTGTGGATTCAGCGGTTTGCAAACCCTTTCTGTGCAGAATCCCTAAACCGGTATTTCCAGCCCAATGCCGGCATCCGTACTAAACAGCAGGAAACTTCGTCTAAAACTCAGGAGAAACGTTTCCTTGAAACTGTTCTGCTGTGCGTTCGTTCACCTAAGAGAGTTGAATCTATGTTGAGATTCAGCGAGTCAGAAACACGTTTCTTCTAGGAGCTGCGTTGGGATACTCCCGAGTGAATGGGACCATAGGCTGTACAGAGAAATATCTGATTCTAAAACCAAAAGTGTGCTATCAAACTGAATGGTTGTCAATGTGTGCATTCAACTGACAGAGTTAAACTCACGTGTGGATTCAGCGGTTTGCAAACCCTTTCTGTGCAGAATCCCAAAACCGGTAATTCCAACCCAATGCCGGCATACGTACTAAACAGCAGGAAACTTCGTCTAAAACTCAGGAGAAACGTTTCCTTGAAACTGCTCTGCTGTGCGTTCGTTCACCTAAGAGAGTTGAATCTATGTTGAGATTCAGCGAGTCAGAAACACGTTTCTTCTAGGAGCTGCGTTGGGATACTCCCGAGTGAATGGGACCATAGGCTGTACAGAGAAATATCTGCTTCTAAAACCAAAAGTGTGCTATCAAACTGAATGGTTGTCAATGTGTGCATTCAACTGACGGAGTTAAACTCACGTGTGGATTCAGCGGTTTGCAAACCCTTTCTGTGCAGAATCCCAAAACCGCTATTTCCAGCCCAATGCCGGCATCCGTACTAAACAGCAGGAAACTTCGTCTAAAACTCAGGAGAAACGTTTCCTTGAAACTGCTCTGCTGTGCGTTCGTTCACCTAAGAGAGTTGAATCTATGTTGAGATTCAGCGAGTCAGAAAGACGTTTCTTCTAGGAGCTGCGTTGGGATATTCCCGAGTGAATGGGACCATAGGCTGTACCGAGAAATATCTGCTTCTAAAACCAAAACGGAGCTATCTAACTGAATGGTTGTCAATGTGTGCATTCAACTGACAGAGTTAAACTCACATGTTGATTCAGCGGTTTGCAAACCCTTTCTGTGCAGAATCCCAAAACCGGTATTTCCAGCCCAATGCCGGCATACGTACTAAAGAGCAGGAAACTTCGTCTAAAACTCAGGAGCAACGTTTCCTTGAAACTGCTCTGCTGTGCGTTCGTTCACCTAAGAGAGTTGAATCTATGTTGAGATTCAGCGAGTCAGAAACACGTTTCTTCTAGGAGCTGCTTTGGGATATTCCCGAGTGAATGGGACCATAGGCTGTACAGAGAAATATCTGCTTCTAAAACCAAAACGGAGCTATCTAACTGAATGGTTGTCAATGTGTGCATTCAACTGACAGAGTTAAACTCACGTGTGGATTCAGAGGTTTGCAAACCATTTCTGTGCAGAATCCCAAAACCGGTATATCCAGCCCAATGCCGGCATCCGTACTAAACAGCAGGAAACTTCGTCTAAAACTCAGGAGAAACGTTTCCTTGAAACTGCTCTGCTGCGCGTTCGATCACCTAAGAGAGTTGAATCTATGTTGAGATTCAGCGAGTCAGAAACACGTTTCTTCTAGGAGGTGCGTTGGGATATTCCCGAGTGAATGGGACCATAGGCTGTACAGAGAAATATCTGCTCTTACAACCAAAAGGGTGGTATCAAACTGAATGGTTGTCAATGTGTGCATTCAACTGACAGAGTTAAACTCACGTGTGGATTCAGCGGTTTGCAAACCCTTTCTGTGCAGAATCCCTAAACCGGTATTTCCAGCCCAATGCCGGCATCCGTACTAAACAGCAGGAAACTTCGTCTAAAACTCAGGAGAAACGTTTCCTTGAAACTGTTCTGCTGTGCGTTCGTTCACCTAAGAGAGTTGAATCTATGTTGAGATTCAGCGAGTCAGAAACACGTTTCTTCTAGGAGCTGCGTTGGGATATTCCCGAGTGAATGGGACCAAAGGCTGTACAGAGAAATATCTGATTCTAAAACCAAAAGTGTGCTATCAAACTGAATGGTTGTCAATGTGTGCATTCAACTGACAGAGTTAAACTCACGTGTGGATTCAGCGGTTTGCAAACCCTTTCTGTGCAGAATCCCAAAACCGGTAATTCCAACCCAATGCCGGCATACGTACTAAACAGCAGGAAACTTCGTCTAAAACTCAGGAGAAACGTTTCCTTGAAACTGCTCTGCTGTGCGTTCGTTCACCTAAGAGAGTTGAATCTATGTTGAGATTCAGCGAGTCAGAAACACGTTTCTTCTAGGAGCTGCGTTGGGATACTCCCGAGTGAATGGGACCATAGGCTGTACAGAGAAATATCTGCTTCTAAAACCAAAAGTGTGCTATCAAACTGAATGGTTGTCAATGTGTGCATTCAACTGACGGAGTTAAACTCACGTGTGGATTCAGCGGTTTGCAAACCCTTTCTGTGCAGAATCCCAAAACCGCTATTTCCAGCCCAATGCCGGCATCCGTACTAAACAGCAGGAAACTTCGTCTAAAACTCAGGAGAAACGTTTCCTTGAAACTGCTCTGCTGTGCGTTCGTTCACCTAAGAGAGTTGAATCTATGTTGAGATTCAGCGAGTCAGAAAGACGTTTCTTCTAGGAGCTGCGTTGGGATATTCCCGAGTGAATGGGACCATAGGCTGTACCGAGAAATATCTGCTTCTAAAACCAAAACGGAGCTATCTAACTGAATGGTTGTCAATGTGTGCATTCAACTGACAGAGTTAAACTCACATGTTGATTCAGCGTTTTGCAAACCCTTTCTGTGCAGAATCCCAAAACCGGTATTTCCAGCCCAATGCCGGCATACGTACTAAAGAGCAGGAAACTTCGTCTAAAACTCAGGAGCAACGTTTCCTTGAAACTGCTCTGCTGTGCGTTCGTTCACCTAAGAGAGTTGAATCTATGTTGAGATTCAGCGAGTCAGAAACACGTTTCTTCTAGGAGCTGCTTTGGGATATTCCCGAGTGAATGGGACCATAGGCTGTACAGAGAAATATCTGCTTCTAAAACAAAAACGGAGCTATCTAACTGAATGGTTGTCAATGTGTGCATTCAACTGACAGAGTTAAACTCACGTGTGGATTCAGCGGTTTGCAAACCCTTTCTGTGCAGAATCCCAAAACCGGTATTTCCAGACCAATGCCGGCATCCGTACTAAACAGCAGGAAACTTCGTCTAAAACTCAGGAGAAACGTTTCCTTGAAACTGCTCTGCTGTGCGTTCGATCACCTAAGAGAGTTGAATCTATGTTGAGATTCAGCGAGTCAGAAACACGTTTCTTCTAGGAGCTGCGTTGGGATATTCCCGAGTGAATGGGACCATAGGCTGTACAGAGAAATATCTGCTCCTACAACCAAAAGCGTGGTATCTAACTGAATGGTTGTCAATGTGTGCATTCAACTGACAGAGTTAAACTCACGTTTGGATTCAGCGGTTTACAAACCCTTTCTGTGCAGAATCCCAAAACCGGTAATTCCAGCTCAATGCCGGCATCCGTACTAAACAGCAGGAAACTTCGTCTAAAACTCAGGAGAAACGTTTCCTTGAAACTGCTCTGCTGTGCGTTCGTTCACCTAAGAGAGTTGAAACTATGTTGCGATTCAGCGAGTCAGAAACACGTTTATGCTAGGAGCTGCGTTGGTATATTCCCGAGTGAATGGGACCATAGGCTGTACAGAGAAATATCTGCTTCTGAAACCAAAACGGAGCTATCTAACTGAATGGTTGTCAATGTGTGCATTCAACTGACAGAGTTAAACTCACGTGTGGATTCAGCGGTTTGCAAACCCTTTCTGTGCAGAATCCCAAAACCGGTATTTCCAGCCCAATGCCGGCATACGTACTAAACAGCAGGAAACTTCGTCTAAAACTCAGGAGAAACGTTTCCTTGAAACTGCTCTGCTGTGCGTTCGATCACCTAAGAGAGTTGAATCTATGTTGAGATTCAGCGAGTCAGAAACACGTTTCTTCTAGGAGCTGCGTTGGGATATTCCCGAGTGAATGGGACCATAGGCTGTACAGAGAAATATCTGCTCCTACAACCAAAAGGGTGGTATCTAACTGAATGGTTGTCAATGTGTGCATTCAACTGACAGAGTTAAACTCACGTTTGGATTCAGCGGTTTACAAACCCTTTCTGTGCAGAATCCCAAAACCGGTAATTCCAGCTCAATGCCGCCATCCGTACTAAACAGCAGGAAACTTCGTCTAAAACTCAGGAGAAACGTTTCCTTGAAACTGCTCTGCTGTGCGTTCGTTCACCTAAGAGAGTTGAAACTATGTTGCGATTCAGCGAGTCAGAAACACGTTTATGCTAGGAGCTGCGTTGGGATATTCCCGAGTGAATGGGACCATAGGCTGTACAGAGAAATATCTGCTTCTGAAACCAAAACGGAGCTATCTAACTGAATGGTTGTCAATGTGTGCATTCAACTGACAGAGTTAAACTCACGTGTGGATTCAGAGGTTTGCAAACCATTTCTGTGCAGAATCCCAAAACCGGTATGTCCAGCCCAATGCCGGCATCCGTACTAAACAGCAGGAAACTTCGTCTAAAACTCAGGAGAAACGTTTCCTTGAAACTGCTCTGCTGCGCGTTCGATCACCTAAGAGAGTTGAATCTATGTTGAGATTCAGCGAGTCAGAAATACGTTTCTTCTAGGAGGTGCGTTGGGATATTCCCGAGTGAATGGGACCATAGGCTGTACAGAGAAATATCTGCTCTTACAACCAAAAGGGTGGTATCAAACTGAATGGTTGTCAATGTGTGCATTCAACTGACAGAGTTAAACTCACGTGTGGATTCAGCGGTTTGCAAACCCTTTCTGTGCAGAATCCCTAAACCGGTATTTCCAGCCCAATGCCGGCATCCGTACTAAACAGCAGGAAACTTCGTCTAAAACTCAGGAGAAACGTTTCCTTGAAACTGTTCTGCTGTGCGTTCGTTCACCTAAGAGAGTTGAATCTATGTTGAGATTCAGCGAGTCAGAAACACGTTTCTTCTAGGAGCTGCGTTGGGATATTCCCGAGTGAATGGGACCATAGGCTGTACAGAGAAATATCTGATTCTAAAACCAAAAGTGTGCTATCAAACTGAATGGTTGTCAATGTGTGCATTCAACTGACAGAGTTAAACTCACGTGTGGATTCAGCGGTTTGCAAACCCTTTCTGTGCAGAATCCCAAAACCGGTAATTCCAACCCAATGCCGGCATACGTACTAAACAGCAGGAAACTTCGTCTAAAACTCAGGAGCAACGTTTCCTTGAAACTGCTCTGCTGTGCGTTCGTTCACCTAAGAGAGTTGAATCTATGTTGAGATTCAGCGAGTCAGAAACACGTTTCTTCTAGGAGCTGCGTTGGGATACTCCCGAGTGAATGGGACCATAGGCTGTACAGAGAAATATCTGCTTCTAAAACCAAAAGTGTGCTATCAAACTGAATGGTTGTCAATGTGTGCATTCAACTGACGGAGTTAAACTCACGTGTGGATTCAGCGGTTTGCAAACCCTTTCTGTGCAGAATCCCAAAACCGCTATTTCCAGCCCAATGCCGGCATCCGTACTAAACAGCAGGAAACTTCGTCTAAAACTCAGGAGAAACGTTTCCTTGAAACTGCTCTGCTGTGCGTTCGTTCACCTAAGAGAGTTGAATCTATGTTGAGATTCAGCGAGTCAGAAAGACGTTTCTTCTAGGAGCTGCGTTGGGATATTCCCGAGTGAATGGGACCATAGGCTGTACCGAGAAATATCTGCTTCTAAAACCAAAACGGAGCTATCTAACTGAATGGTTGTCAATGTGTGCATTCAACTGACAGAGTTAAACTCACATGTTGATTCAGCGTTTTGCAAACCCTTTCTGTGCAGAATCCCAAAACCGGTATTTCCAGCCCAATGCCGGCATACGTACTAAAGAGCAGGAAACTTCGTCTAAAACTCAGGAGCAACGTTTCCTTGAAACTGCTCTGCTGTGCGTTCGTTCACCTAAGAGAGTTGAATCTATGTTGAGATTCAGCGAGTCAGAAACACGTTTCTTCTAGGAGCTGCTTTGGGATATTCCCGAGTGAATGGGACCATAGGCTGTACAGAGAAATATCTGCTTCTAAAACAAAAACGGAGCTATCTAACTGAATGGTTGTCAATGTGTGCATTCAACTGACAGAGTTAAACTCACGTTTGGATTCAGCGGTTTACAAACCCTTTCTGTGCAGAATCCCAAAACCGGTAATTCCAGCTCAATGCCGGCATCCGTACTAAACAGCAGGAAACTTCGTCTAAAACTCAGGAGAAACGTTTCCTTGAAACTGCTCTGCTGTGCGTTCGTTCACCTAAGAGAGTTGAAACTATGTTGCGATTCAGCGAGTCAGAAACACGTTTATGCTAGGAGCTGCGTTGGTATATTCCCGAGTGAATGGGACCATAGGCTGTACAGAGAAATATCTGCTTCTGAAACCAAAACGGAGCTATCTAACTGAATGGTTGTCAATGTGTGCATTCAACTGACAGAGTTAAACTCACGTGTGGATTCAGCGGTTTGCAAACCCTTTCTGTGCAGAATCCCAAAACCGGTATTTCCAGCCCAATGCCGGCATACGTACTAAACAGCAGGAAACTTCGTCTAAAACTCAGGAGAAACGTTTCCTTGAAACTGCTCTGCTGTGCGTTCGATCACCTAAGAGAGTTGAATCTATGTTGAGATTCAGCGAGTCAGAAACACGTTTCTTCTAGGAGCTGCGTTGGGATATTCCCGAGTGAATGGGACCATAGGCTGTACAGAGAAATATCTGCTCCTACAACCAAAAGGGTGGTATCTAACTGAATGGTTGTCAATGTGTGCATTCAACTGACAGAGTTAAACTCACGTTTGGATTCAGCGGTTTACAAACCCTTTCTGTGCAGAATCCCAAAACCGGTAATTCCAGCTCAATGCCGCCATCCGTACTAAACAGCAGGAAACTTCGTCTAAAACTCAGGAGAAACGTTTCCTTGAAACTGCTCTGCTGTGCGTTCGTTCACCTAAGAGAGTTGAAACTATGTTGCGATTCAGCGAGTCAGAAACACGTTTATGCTAGGAGCTGCGTTGGGATATTCCCGAGTGAATGGGACCATAGGCTGTACAGAGAAATATCTGCTTCTGAAACCAAAACGGAGCTATATAACTGAATGGTTGTCAATGTGTGCATTCAACTGACAGAGTTAAACTCACGTGTGGATTCAGAGGTTTGCAAACCATTTCTGTGCAGAATCCCAAAACCGGTATGTCCAGCCCAATGCCGGCATCCGTACTAAACAGCAGGAAACTTCGTCTAAAACTCAGGAGAAACGTTTCCTTGAAACTGCTCTGCTGCGCGTTCGATCACCTAAGAGAGTTGAATCTATGTTGAGATTCAGCGAGTCAGAAACACGTTTCTTCTAGGAGGTGCGTTGGGATATTCCCGAGTGAATGGGACCATAGGCTGTACAGAGAAATATCTGCTCTTACAACCAAAAGGGTGGTATCAAACTGAATGGTTGTCAATGTGTGCATTCAACTGACAGAGTTAAACTCACGTGTGGATTCAGCGGTTTGCAAACCCTTTCTGTGCAGAATCCCTAAACCGGTATTTCCAGCCCAATGCCGGCATCCGTACTAAACAGCAGGAAACTTCGTCTAAAACTCAGGAGAAACGTTTCCTTGAAACTGCTCTGCTGTGCGTTCGTTCACCTAAGAGAGTTGAATCTATGTTGAGATTCAGCGAGTCAGAAACACGTTTCTTCTAGGAGCTGCGTTGGGATATTCCCGAGTGAATGGGACCATAGGCTGTACAGAGAAATATCTGCTTCTAAAACCAAAAGTGTGCTATCAAGCTGAATGGTTGTCAATGTGTGCATTCAACTGACAGAGTTAAACTCACGTGTGGATTCAGCGGTTTCCAAACCCTTTCTGTGCAGAATCCCAAAACCGGTATTTCCAGCCCAATGCCGGCATACGTACTAAACAGCAGGAAACTTCGTCTAAGACTCAAGAGAAACGTTTCCTTGAAGCTGCTCTGCTGTGCGTTCGTTCAACTAAGAGAGTTGAATCTATGTTGAGATTCAGCGAGTCAGAAACACGTTTCTTCTAGGAGCTGCGTTGGGATATTCCCGAGTGAATGGGACCATAGGCTGTACAGAGAAATATCTGCTTCTAAACCAAAAGTGTGCTATCAAACTGAATGGTTGTCAATGTGCGCATTCAACTGACAGAGTTAAACTCACGTGTGGATTCAGCGGTTTGCAAACCCTTTCTGTGCAGAATCCCAAAACCGGTATTTCCAGCCCAATGCCGGCATACGTACTAAACAGCAGGAAACATCGTCTAAAACTCAGGAGAAACGTTTCCTTGAAACTGCTCTGCTGTGCGTTCGTTCACCTAAGAGAGTTGAATCTATGTTGAGATTCAGCGAGTCAGAAACACGTTTCTTCTAGGAGCTGCGTTGGGATATTCCCGAGTGAATGGGACCATAGGCTGTACAGAGAAATATCTGCTTCTAAAACCAAAAGTGTGCTATCAAACTGAATGGTTGTCAATGTGTGCATTCAACTGACAGAGTTAAACTCACGTGTGGATTCAGCGGTTTGCAAACCCTTTCTGTGCAGAATCCCAAAACCGCTATTTCCAGCCCAATGCCGGCATACGTACTAAACAGCAGGAAACTTCGTCTAAAACTCAGGAGAAACGTTTCCTTGAAACTGCTCTGCTGTGCGTTCGATCACCTAAGAGAGTTGAATCTATGTTGAGATTCAGCGAGTCAGAAACACGTTTCTTCTAGGAGCTGCGTTGGGATATTCCCGAGTGAATGGGACCATAAGCTGTACAGAGAAATATCTGCTCCTACAACCAAAAGGGTGGTATCTAACTGAATGGTTGTCAATGTGTGCATTCAACTGACAGAGTTAAACTCACGTTTGGATTCAGCGGTTTACAAACCCTTTCTGTGCAGAATCCCAAAACCGGTAATTCCAGCTCAATGCCGGCATCCGTACTAAACAGCAGGAAACTTCGTCTAAAACTCAGGAGAAACGTTTCCTCGAAACTGCTCTGCTGTGCGTTCGTTCACCTAAGAGAGTTGAAACTATGTTGCGATTCAGCGAGTCAGAAACACGTTTATGCTAGGAGCTGCATTGGGATATTCCCGAGTGAATGGGACCATAGGCTGTACAGAGAAATATCTGCTTCTGAAACCAAAACGGAGCTATCTAACTGAATGGTTGTCAATGTGTGCATTCAACTGACAGAGTTAAACTCACGTGTGGATTCAGCCGTTTGCAAACCATTTCTGTGCAGAATCCCAAAACCGGTATGTCCAGCCCAATGCCGGCATCCGTACTAAACAGCAGGAAACTTCGTCTAAAACTCAGAAGAAACGTTTCTTTGAAACTGCTCTGCTGTGCTTTCGTTCACCTAAGATAGTTGAATCTATGTTGAGATTCAGCGAGTCAGAAACACGTTTCTTCTAGGAGCTGCGTTAGGATATTCCCGAGTGAATGGGACCATAGGCTGTGCAGAGTAATATCTGCTTCTAAAACCAAAACGGAGCTATCTAACTGAATGGGTGTCAATGTGTGCATTCAACTGACAGAGTTAAACTCACGTGTGGATTCAGCGGTTTGCAAACCCTTTATGTGCACAATCCCAAAACCGGTATTTCCAGCCCAATGCCGGCATACGTACTAAACAGCAGGAAACTTCGTCTAAAACTCAGGAGAAACGTTTCCTTGAAACTGCTCTGCTGTGCGTTCGATCACCTAAGAGAGTTGAATCTATGTTGAGATTCAGCGAGTCAGAAACACGTTTCTTCTAGGAGCTGCGTTGGGATATTCCCGAGTGAATGGGACCATAGGCTGTACAGAGAAATATCTGCTCCTACAACCAAAAGGGTGGTATCTAACTGAATGGTTGTCAATGTGTGCATTCAACTGACAGAGTTAAACTCACGTTTGGATTCAGCGGTTTACAAACCCTTTCTGTGCAGAATCCCAAAACCGGTAATTCCAGCTCAATGCCGCCATCCGTACTAAACAGCAGGAAACTTCGTCTAAAACTCAGGAGAAACGTTTCCTTGAAACTGCTCTGCTGTGCGTTCGTTCACCTAAGAGAGTTGAAACTATGTTGCGATTCAGCGAGTCAGAAACACGTTTATGCTAGGAGCTGCGTTGGGATATTCCCGAGTGAATGGGACCATAGGCTGTACAGAGAAATATCTGCTTCTGAAACCAAATCGGGGCTATCTAACTGAATGGTTGTCAATGTGTGCATTCAACTGACAGAGTTAAACTCACGTGTGGATTCAGAGGTTTGCAAACCATTTCTGTGCAGAATCCCAAAACCGGTATGTCCAGCCCAATGCCGGCATCCGTACTAAACAGCAGGAAACTTCGTCTAAAACTCAGGAGAAACGTTTCCTTGAAACTGCTCTGCTGCGCGTTCGATCACCTAAGAGAGTTGAATCTATGTTGAGATTCAGCGAGTCAGAAACACGTTTCTTCTAGGAGGTGCGTTGGGATATTCCCGAGTGAATGGGACCATAGGCTGTACAGAGAAATATCTGCTTCTAAAACCAAAAGTGTGCTATCAAACTGAATGGTTGTCAATGTGTGCATTCAACTGACAGAGTTAAACTCACGTGTGGATTCAGCGGTTTGCAAACCCTTTCTGTGCAGAATCCCAAAACCGGTAATTCCAACCCAATGCCGGCATACGTACTAAACAGCAGGAAACTTCGTCTAAAACTCAGGAGCAACGTTTCCTTGAAACTGCTCTGCTGTGCGTTCGTTCACCTAAGAGAGTTGAATCTATGTTGAGATTCAGCGAGTCAGAAACACGTTTCTTCTAGGAGCTGCGTTGGGATACTCCCGAGTGAATGGGACCATAGGCTGTACAGAGAAATATCTGCTTCTAAAACCAAAAGTGTGCTATCAAACTGAATGGTTGTCAATGTGTGCATTCAACTGACGGAGTTAAACTCACGTGTGGATTCAGCGGTTTGCAAACCCTTTCTGTGCAGAATCCCAAAACCGCTATTTCCAGCCCAATGCCGGCATCCGTACTAAACAGCAGGAAACTTCGTCTAAAACTCAGGAGAAACGTTTCCTTGAAACTGCTCTGCTGTGCGTTCGTTCACCTAAGAGAGTTGAATCTATGTTGAGATTCAGCGAGTCAGAAAGACGTTTCTTCTAGGAGCTGCGTTGGGATATTCCCGAGTGAATGGGACCATAGGCTGTACCGAGAAATATCTGCTTCTAAAACCAAAACGGAGCTATCTAACTGAATGGTTGTCAATGTGTGCATTCAACTGACAGAGTTAAACTCACATGTTGATTCAGCGTTTTGCAAACCCTTTCTGTGCAGAATCCCAAAACCGGTATTTCCAGCCCAATGCCGGCATACGTACTAAAGAGCAGGAAACTTCGTCTAAAACTCAGGAGCAACGTTTCCTTGAAACTGCTCTGCTGTGCGTTCGTTCACCTAAGAGAGTTGAATCTATGTTGAGATTCAGCGAGTCAGAAACACGTTTCTTCTAGGAGCTGCTTTGGGATATTCCCGAGTGAATGGGACCATAGGCTGTACAGAGAAATATCTGCTTCTAAAACAAAAACGGAGCTATCTAACTGAATGGTTGTCAATGTGTGCATTCAACTGACAGAGTTAAACTCACGTGTGGATTCAGCGGTTTGCAAACCCTTTCTGTGCAGAATCCCAAAACCGGTATTTCCAGACCAATGCCGGCATCCGTACTAAACAGCAGGAAACTTCGTCTAAAACTCAGGAGAAACGTTTCCTTGAAACTGCTCTGCTGTGCGTTCGATCACCTAAGAGAGTTGAATCTTTGTTGAGATTCAGCGAGTCAGAAACACGTTTCTTCTAGGAGCTGCGTTGGGATATTCCCGAGTGAATGGGACCATAGGCTGTACAGAGAAATATCTGCTCCTACAACCAAAAGCGTGGTATCTAACTGAATGGTTGTCAATGTGTGCATTCAACTGACAGAGTTAAACTCACGTTTGGATTCAGCGGTTTACAAACCCTTTCTGTGCAGAATCCCAAAACCGGTAATTCCAGCTCAATGCCGGCATCCGTACTAAACAGCAGGAAACTTCGTCTAAAACTCAGGAGAAACGTTTCCTTGAAACTGCTCTGCTGTGCGTTCGTTCACCTAAGAGAGTTGAAACTATGTTGCGATTCAGCGAGTCAGAAACACGTTTATGCTAGGAGCTGCGTTGGTATATTCCCGAGTGAATGGGACCATAGGCTGTACAGAGAAATATCTGCTTCTGAAACCAAAACGGAGCTATCTAACTGAATGGTTGTCAATGTGTGCATTCAACTGACAGAGTTAAACTCACGTGTGGATTCAGCGGTTTGCAAACCCTTTATGTGCACAATCCCAAAACCGGTATTTCCAGCCCAATGCCGGCATACGTACTAAACAGCAGGAAACTTCGTCTAAAACTCAGGAGAAACGTTTCCTTGAAACTGCTCTGCTGTGCGTTCGATCACCTAAGAGAGTTGAATCTATGTTGAGATTCAGCGAGTCAGAAACACGTTTCTTCTAGGAGCTGCGTTGGGATATTCCCGAGTGAATGGGACCATAGGCTGTACAGAGAAATATCTGCTCCTACAACCAAAAGGGTGGTATCTAACTGAATGGTTGTCAATGTGTGCATTCAACTGACAGAGTTAAACTCACGTTTGGATTCAGCGGTTTACAAACCCTTTCTGTGCAGAATCCCAAAACCGGTAATTCCAGCTCAATGCCGCCATCCGTACTAAACAGCAGGAAACTTCGTCTAAAACTCAGGAGAAACGTTTCCTTGAAACTGCTCTGCTGCGCGTTCGATCACCTAAGAGAGTTGAATCTATGTTGAGATTCAGCGAGTCAGAAACACGTTTCTTCTAGGAGGTGCGTTGGGATATTCCCGAGTGAATGGGACCATAGGCTGTACAGAGAAATATCTGCTCTTACAACCAAAAGGGTGGTATCAAACTGAATGGTTGTCAATGTGTGCATTCAACTGACAGAGTTAAACTCACGTGTGGATTCAGCGGTTTGCAAACCCTTTCTGTGCAGAATCCCTAAACCGGTATTTCCAGCCCAATGCCGGCATCCGTACTAAACAGAAGGAAACTTCGTCTAAAACTCAGGAGAAACGTTTCCTTGAAACTGCTCTGCTGTGCGTTCGTTCACCTAAGAGAGTTGAATCTATGTTGAGATTCAGCGAGTCAGAAACACGTTTCTTCTAGGACCTGCGTTGGGATATTCCCGAGTGAATGGGACCATAGGCTGTACAGAGAAATATCTGCTTCTAAAACCAAAAGTGTGCTATCAAGCTGAATGGTTGTCAATGTGTGCATTCAACTGACAGAGTTAAACTCACGTGTGGATTCAGCGGTTTCCAAACCCTTTCTGTGCAGAATCCCAAAACCGGTATTTCCAGCCCAATGCCGGCATACGTACTAAACAGCAGGAAACTTCGTCTAAGACTCAAGAGAAACGTTTCCTTGAAGCTGCTCTGCTGTGCGTTCGTTCAACTAAGAGAGTTGAATCTATGTTGAGATTCAGCGAGTCAGAAACACGTTTCTTCTAGGAGCTGCGTTGGGATATTCCCGAGTGAATGGGACCATAGGCTGTACAGAGAAATATCTGCTTCTAAACCAAAAGTGTGCTATCAAACTGAATGGTTGTCAATGTGCGCATTCAACTGACAGAGTTAAACTCACGTGTGGATTCAGCGGTTTGCAAACCCTTTCTGTGCAGAATCCCAAAACCGGTATTTCCAGCCCAATGCCGGCATACGTACTAAACAGCAGGAAACATCGTCTAAAACTCAGGAGAAACGTTTCCTTGAAACTGCTCTGCTGTGCGTTCGTTCACCTAAGAGAGTTGAATCTATGTTGAGATTCAGCGAGTCAGAAACACGTTTCTTCTAGGAGCTGCGTTGGGATATTCCCGAGTGAATGGGACCATAGGCTGTACAGAGAAATATCTGCTTCTAAAACCAAAAGTGTGCTATCAAACTGAATGGTTGTCAATGTGTGCATTCAACTGACAGAGTTAAACTCACGTGTGGATTCAGCGGTTTGCAAACCCTTTCTGTGCAGAATCCCAAAACCGCTATTTCCAGCCCAATGCCGGCATACGTACTAAACAGCAGGAAACTTCGTCTAAAACTCAGGAGAAACGTTTCCTTGAAACTGCTCTGCTGTGCGTTCGATCACCTAAGAGAGTTGAATCTATGTTGAGATTCAGCGAGTCAGAAACACGTTTCTTCTAGGAGCTGCGTTGGGATATTCCCGAGTGAATGGGACCATAAGCTGTACAGAGAAATATCTGCTCCTACAACCAAAAGGGTGGTATCTAACTGAATGGTTGTCAATGTGTGCATTCAACTGACAGAGTTAAACTCACGTTTGGATTCAGCGGTTTACAAACCCTTTCTGTGCAGAATCCCAAAACCGGTAATTCCAGCTCAATGCCGGCATCCGTACTAAACAGCAGGAAACTTCGTCTAAAACTCAGGAGAAACGTTTCCTCGAAACTGCTCTGCTGTGCGTTCGTTCACCTAAGAGAGTTGAAACTATGTTGCGATTCAGCGAGTCAGAAACACGTTTATGCTAGGAGCTGCATTGGGATATTCCCGAGTGAATGGGACCATAGGCTGTACAGAGAAATATCTGCTTCTGAAACCAAAACGGAGCTATCTAACTGAATGGTTGTCAATGTGTGCATTCAACTGACAGAGTTAAACTCACGTGTGGATTCAGCGGTTTGCAAACCCTTTATGTGCACAATCCAAAAACCGGTATTTCCAGCCCAATGCCGGCATACGTACTAAAGAGCAGGAAACTTCATCTAAAACTCAGGAGCAACGTTTCCTTGAAACTGCTCTGCTGTGCGTTCGTTCACCTAAGGGAGTTTAATCTATGTTGAGATTCAGCGAGTCAGAAACACGTTTCTTCTAGGAGCTGCGTTGGGATATTCCCGAGTGAATGGGACCATAGGCTGTACAGAGAAATATCTGCTTCTAAAACCAAAACGGAGCTATCTAACTGAATGGTTGTCAATGTGTGCATTCAACTGACAGAGTTAAACTCACGTGTGGATTCAGCGGTTTGTAACCCTTTCTGTGCAGAATCCCAAAACTGGTATTTCCAGCCCAATGCCGGCATCCGTACTAAACAGCAGGAAACTTCGTCTAAAACTCAGGAGAAACTTTTCCTTGAAACTGCTCTGCTGTACGTTCGTTCACCTAAGAGAGTTGAATCTATGTTGAGATTCAGCGAGTCAGAAACACGTTTCTTCTAGGAGCTGCGTTGGGATATTCCCGAGTGAATGGGACCATAGGCTGTACAGAGAAATATCTGCTTCTAAAACCAAAAGTGTGCTATCAAACTGAATGGTTGTCAATGTGTGCATTCAACTGACAGAGTTAAACTCACATGTGGATTCACCGGTTTGCAAACCCTTTCTGTGCAGAATCCCAAAACCGGTATTTCCAACCCAATGCCGGCATACGTACTAAACAGCAGGAAACTTCGTCTAAAACTCAGGAGAAACGTTTCCTTGAAACTGCTCTGCTGTGCGTTCGTTCACCTAAGAGAGTTGAATCTATGTTGAGATTCAGCGAGTCAGAAACACGTTTCTTCTAGGAGCTGCGTTGGGATATTCCCGAGTGAATGGGACCATAGGCTGTACAGAGAAATATCTGCTTCTAAAACCAAAACGGAGCTATCGAACTGAATGGTTGTCAATGTGTGCATTCAACTGACAGAGTTAAACTCACGTGTGGATTCAGCGGTTTACAAACCCTTTCTGTGCAGAATCCCAAAACCGGTATTTCCAGCCCAATGCCGGCATCCGTACTAAACAGCAGGAAACTTCGTCTAAAACTCAGGAGAAACGTTTCCTTGAAACTGCTCTGCTGTGCGTTCGTTCACCTAAGAGAGTTGAAACTATGTTGAGATTGAGCGAGTCAGAAACACGTTTATGCTAGGAGCTGCGTTGGGATATTCCCGAGTGAATGGGACCATAGGCTGTACAGAGAAATATCTGCTTCTGAAACCAAAACGGAGCTATCTAACTGAATGGTTGTCAATGTGTGCATTCAACTGACAGAGTTAAACTCACGTGTGGATTCAGCGGTTTGCAAACCCTTTCTGTGCAGAATCCCAAAACCGGTATGTCCAGCCCAATGCCGGCATCCGTAGTAAACAGCAGGAAACTTCGTCTAAAACTCAGGAGAAACGTTTCCTTGAAACTGCTCTGCTGCGCGTTCGATCACCTAAGAGAGTTGAATCTATGTTGAGATTCAGCGAGTCAGAAACACGTTTCTTCTAGGAGCTGCGTTGGGATATTCCCGAGTGAATGGGACCATAGGCTGTACAGAGAAATATCTGCTCTTACAACCAAAAGGGTGGTATCTAACTGAATGGTTGTCAATGTGTGCATTCAACTGACAGAGTTAAACTCACGTTTGGATTCAGCGGTTTACAATCCCTTTCTGTGCAGAATCCCAAAACCGGTAATTCCAGCTCAATGCCGGCATCCGTACTAAACAGCAGGAAACTTCGTCTAAAACTCAGGAGAAACGTTTCCTTGAAACTGCTCTGCTGTGCCTTCGTTCACCTAAGAGAGTTGAAACTATGTTGAGATTCAGCGAGTCAGAAACACGTTTCTTCTAGGAGCTGCGTTGGGATATTCCCGAGCGAATGGGACCATAGGCTGTACAGAGAAATATCTGCTTCTAAAACCAAAAGTGTGCTATCAAACGGAATGGTTGTCAATGTGTGCATTCAACTGACAGAGTTAAACTCACGTGTGGATTCAGCGGTTTGCAAACCCTTTCTGTGCAGAATCCCTAAACCGGTATTTCCAGCCCAATGCCGGCATCCGTACTAAACAGCAGGAAACTTCGTCTAAAACTCAGGAGCAACGTTTCCGTGAAACTGCTCTGCTGTGCGTTCGTTCACCTAAGAGAGTTGAATCTATGTTGAGATTCAGCGAGTCAGAAACACGTTTCTTCTAGGAGCTGCGTTGGGATATTCCCGAGTGAATGGGACCATAGGCTGTACAGAGAAATATCTGCTTCTAAAACCAAAAGTGTGCTATCAAACTGAATGGTTGTCAATGTGTGCATTCAACTGACAGAGTTAAACTCACGTGTGGATTCAGCGGTTTGCAAACCCTTTCTGTGCAGAATCCCAAAACCGGTAATTCCAACCCAATGTCGGCATCCGTACTAAACAGCAGGAAACTTCGTCTAAAACTCAGGAGAAACGTTTCCTTGAAACTGCTCTGCTGTGCGTTCGTTCACCTAAGAGAGTTGAAACTATGTTGAGATTCAGCGAGTCAGAAACACGTTTATGCTAGGAGCTGCGTTGGGATATTCCCGAGTGAATGGGACCATAGGCTGTACAGAGAAATATCTGCTTCTAAAACCAAAACGGAGCTATCTAACTGAATGGTTGTCAATGTGTGCATTCAACTGACAGAGTTAAACTCACGTGTGGATTCAGCGGTTTGCAAACCATTTCTGTGCAGAATCCCAAAACCGGTATGTCCAGCCCAATGCCGGCATCCGTACTAAACAGCAGGAAACTTCGTCTAAAACTCAGGAGAAACGTTTCCTTGAAACTGCTCTGCTGCGCGTTCGATCACCTAAGAGAGTTGAATCTATGTTGAGATTCAGCGAGTCAGAAACACGTTTCTTCTAGGAGCTGCGTTGGGATATTCCCGAGTGAATGGGACCATAGGCTGTACAGAGAAATATCTGCTCTTACAACCAAAAGGGTGGTATCTAACTGAATGGTTGTCAATGTGTGCATTCAACTGACAGAGTTAAACTCACGTTTGGATTCAGCGGTTTACAATCCCTTTCTGTGCAGAATCCCAAAACCGGTAATTCCAGCTCAATGCCGGCATCCGTACTAAACAGCAGGAAACTTCGTCTAAAACTCAGGAGAAACGTTTCCTTGAAACTGCTCTGCTGTGCGTTCGTTCACCTAAGAGAGTTGAAACTATGTTGAGATTCAGCGAGTCAGAAACACGTTTCTTCTAAGAGCTGCGTTGGGATATTCCCGAGCGAATGGGACCATAGGCTGTACAGAGAAATATCTGCTTCTAAAACCAAAAGTGTGCTATCAAACTGAATGGTTGTCAATGTGTGCATTCAACTGACAGAGTTAAACTCACGTGTGGATTCAGCGGTTTGCAAACCCTTTCTGTGCAGAATCCCTAAACCGGTATTTCCAGCCCAATGCCGGCATCCGTACTAAACAGCAGGAAACTTCGTCTAAAACTCAGGAGAAACGTTTCCTTGAATCTGTTCTGCTGTGCGTTCGTTCACCTAAGAGAGTTGAATCTATGTTGAGATTCAGCGAGTCAGAAACACGTTTCTTCTAGGAGCTGCGTTGGGATATTCCCGAGTGAATGGGACCATAGGCTGTACAGAGAAATATCTGCTTCTAAAACCAAAAGTGTGCTATCAAACTGAATGGTTGTCAATGTGTGCATTCAACTGACAGAGTTAAACTCACGTGTGGATTCAGCGGTTTGCAAACCCTTTCTGTGCAGAATCCCAAAACCGGTAATTCCAACCCAATGCCGGCATACGTACTAAACAGCAGGAAACTTCGTCTAAAACTCAGGAGAAACGTTTCCTTGAAACTGCTCTGCTGTGCGTTCGTTCACCTAAGAGAGTTGAATCTATGTTGAGATTCAGCGAGTCAGAAACACGTTTCTTCTAGGAGCTGCGTTGGGATACTCCCGAGTGAATGGGACCATAGGCTGTACAGAGAAATATCTGCTTCTAAAACCAAAACGGAGCTATCTAACTGAATGGTTGTCAATGTGTGCATTCAACTGACAGAGTTAAACTCACGTGTGGATTCAGCGGTTTGCAAAACCTTTCTGTGCAGAATCCCAAAACCGGTATTTCCAGCCCAATGCCGGCATCCGTACTAAACAGCAGGAAACTTCGTCTAAAACTCAGGAGAAACGTTTCCTTGAAACTGCTCTGCTGTGCGTTCGATCACCTAAGAGAGTTGAATCTATGTTGAGATTCAGCGAGTCAGAAACACGTTTCTTCTAGGAGCTGCGTTGGGATATTCCCGAGCGAATGGGACCATAGGCTGTACAGAGAAATATCTGCTTCTAAAACCAAAACGGAGCTATCTAACTGAATGGTTGTCAATGTGTGCATTCAACTGACAGAGTTAAACTCACGTGTGGATTCAGCGGTTTGCAAACCCTTTCTGTGCAGAATCCCAAAACCGGTATTTCCAGCCCAATGCCGGCATCCGTACTAAACAGCAGGAAACTTCGTCTAAAACTCAGGAGAAACGTTTCCTTGAAACTGCTCTGCTGTGCGTTCGATCACCTAAGAGAGTTGAATCTATGTTGAGATTCAGCGAGTCAGAAACACGTTTCTTCTAGGAGCTGCGTTGGGATATTCCCGAGTGAATGGGACCATAGGCTGTACAGAGAAATATCTGCTCCTACAACCAAAAGGGTGGTATCTAACTGAATGGTTGTCAATGTGTGCATTCAACTGACAGAGTTAAACTCACGTTTGGATTCAGCGGTTTACAAACCCTTTCTGTGCAGAATCCCAAAACCGGTAATTCCAGCTCAATGCCGGCATCCGTACTAAACAGCAGGAAACTTCGTCTAAAACTCAGAGAAACGTTTCCTTGAAACTGCTCTGCTGTGCGTTCGTTCACCTAAGAGAGTTGAAACTATGTTGCGATTCAGCGAGTCAGAAACACGTTTATGCTAGGAGCTGCGTTGGGATATTCCCGAGTGAATGGGACCATAGGCTGTACAGAGAAATATCTGCTTCTGAAACCAAAACGGAGCTATCTAACTGAATGGTTGTCAATGTGTGCATTCAACTGACAGAGTTAAACTCACGTGTGGATTCAGAGGTTTGCAAACCATTTCTGTGCAGAATCCCAAAACCGGTATGTCCAGCCCAATGCCGGCATCCGTACTAAACAGCAGGAAACTTCGTCTAAAACTCAGGAGAAACGTTTCCTTGAAACTGCTCTGCTGCGCGTTCGATCACCTAAGAGAGTTGAATCTATGTTGAGATTCAGCGAGTCAGAAACACGTTTCTTCTAGGAGGTGCGTTGGGATATTCCCGAGTGAATGGGACCATAGGCTGTACAGAGAAATATCTGCTCTTACAACCAAAAGGGTGGTATCAAACTGAATGGTTGTCAATGTGTGCATTCAACTGACAGAGTTAAACTCACGTGTGGATTCAGCGGTTTGCAAACCCTTTCTGTGCAGAATCCCTAAACCGGTATTTCCAGCCCAATGCCGGCATCCGTACTAAACAGCAGGAAACTTCGTCTAAAACTCAGGAGAAACGTTTCCTTGAAACTGTTCTGCTGTGCGTTCGTTCACCTAAGAGAGTTGAATCTATGTTGAGATTCAGCGAGTCAGAAACACGTTTCTTCTAGGAGCTGCGTTGGGATATTCCCGAGTGAATGGGACCATAGGCTGTACAGAGAAATATCTGATTCTAAAACCAAAAGTGTGCTATCAAACTGAATGGTTGTCAATGTGTGCATTCAACTGACAGAGTTAAACTCACGTGTGGATTCAGCGGTTTGCAAACCCTTTCTGTGCAGAATCCCAAAACCGGTAATTCCAACCCAATGCCGGCATACGTACTAAACAGCAGGAAACTTCGTCTAAAACTCAGGAGCAACGTTTCCTTGAAACTGCTCTGCTGTGCGTTCGTTCACCTAAGAGAGTTGAATCTATGTTGAGATTCAGCGAGTCAGAAACACGTTTCTTCTAGGAGCTGCGTTGGGATACTCCCGAGTGAATGGGACCATAGGCTGTACAGAGAAATATCTGCTTCTAAAACCAAAAGTGTGCTATCAAACTGAATGGTTGTCAATGTGTGCATTCAACTGACGGAGTTAAACTCACGTGTGGATTCAGCGGTTTGCAAACCCTTTCTGTGCAGAATCCCAAAACCGCTATTTCCAGCCCAATGCCGGCATCCGTACTAAACAGCAGGAAACTTCGTCTAAAACTCAGGAGAAACGTTTCCTTGAAACTGCTCTGCTGTGCGTTCGTTCACCTAAGAGAGTTGAATCTATGTTGAGATTCAGCGAGTCAGAAAGACGTTTCTTCTAGGAGCTGCGTTGGGATATTCCCGAGTGAATGGGACCATAGGCTGTACCGAGAAATATCTGCTTCTAAAACCAAAACGGAGCTATCTAACTGAATGGTTGTCAATGTGTGCATTCAACTGACAGAGTTAAACTCACATGTTGATTCAGCGTTTTGCAAACCCTTTCTGTGCAGAATCCCAAAACCGGTATTTCCAGCCCAATGCCAGCATATGTACTAAAGAGCAGGAAACTTCGTCTAAAACTCAGGAGCAACGTTTCCTTGAAACTGCTCTGCTGTGCGTTCGTTCACCTAAGAGAGTTGAATCTATGTTGAGATTCAGCGAGTCAGAAACACGTTTCTTCTAGGAGCTGCTTTGGGATATTCCCGAGTGAATGGGACCATAGGCTGTACAGAGAAATATCTGCTTCTAAAACCAAAACGGAGCTATCTAACTGAATGGTTGTCAATGTGTGCATTCAACTGACAGAGTTAAACTCACGTGTGGATTCAGCGGTTTGCAAACCCTTTCTGTGCAGAATCCCAAAACCGGTATTTCCAGCCCAATGCCGGCATCCGTACTAAACAGCAGGAAACTTCGTCTAAAACTCAGGAGAAACGTTTCCTTGAAACTGCTCTGCTGTGCGTTCGATCACCTAAGAGAGTTGAATCTATGTTGAGATTCAGCGAGTCAGAAACACGTTTCTTCTAGGAGCTGCGTTGGGATATTCCCGAGTGAATGGGACCATAGGCTGTACAGAGAAATATCTGCTCCTACAACCAAAAGGGTGGTATCTAACTGAATGGTTGTCAATGTGTGCATTCAACTGACAGAGTTAAACTCACGTTTGGATTCAGCGGTTTACAAACCCTTTCTGTGCAGAATCCCAAAACCGGTAATTCCAGCTCAATGCCGGCATCCGTACTAAACAGCAGGAAACTTCGTCTAAAACTCAGGAGAAACGTTTCCTTGAAACTGCTCTGCTGTGCGTTCGTTCACCTAAGAGAGTTGAAACTATGTTGCGATTCAGCGAGTCAGAAACACGTTTATGCTAGGAGCTGCGTTGGTATATTCCCGAGTGAATGGGACCATAGGCTGTACAGAGAAATATCTGCTTCTGAAACCAAAACGGAGCTATCTAACTGAATGGTTGTCAATGTGTGCATTCAACTGACAGAGTTAAACTCACGTGTGGATTCAGCGGTTTGCAAACCATTTCTGTGCAGAATCCCAAAACCGGTATGTCCGGCCCAATGCCGGCATCCATACTAAACAGCAGGAAACTTCGTCTAAAACTCAGGAGAAACGTTTCCTTGAAACTGCTCTGCTGTGCGTTCGTTCACCTAAGATAGTTGAATCTATGTTGAGATTCAGCGAGTCAGAAACACGTTTCTTCTAGGAGGTGCGTTAGGATATTCCCGAGTGAATGGGACCATAGGCTGTGCAGAGTAATATCTGCTTCTAAAACCAAAACGGAGCTATCTAACTGAATGGTTGTCAATGTGTGCATTCAACTGACAGAGTTAAACTCACGTGTGGATTCAGCGGTTTGCAAACCCTTTCTGTGCAGAATCCCAAAACCGGTATTTCCAGCCCAATGCCGGCATACGTACTAAAGAGCAGGAAACTTCGTCTAAAACTCAGGAGAAACGTTTCCTTGAAACTGCTCTGCTGTGCATTCGTTCACCTAAGAGAGTTGAATCTATGTTGAGATTCAGCGAGTCAGAAACACGTTTCTTCTAGGAGCTGCGTTGGGATATTCCCGAGTGAATGGGACCATAGGCTGTACAGAGAAATATCTGCTTCTAAAACCAAAAGTGTGCTATCAAACTGAATGGTTGTCAATGTGTGCATTCAACTGACAGAGTTAAACTCACGTGTGGATTCAGCGGTTTGCAAACCCTTTCTGTGCAGAATCCCAAAACCGGTATTTCCAGCCCAATGCCGGCATACGTACTAAACAGCAGGAAACTTCGTCTAAGACTCAAGAGAAACGTTTCCTTGAAGCTGCTCTGCTGTGCGTTCGTTCAACTAAGAGAGTTGAATCTATGTTGAGATTCAGCGAGTCAGAAACACGTTTCTTCTAGGAGCTGCGTTGGGATATTCCCGAGTGAATGGGACCATAGGCTGTACAGAGAAATATCTGCTTCTAAACCAAAAGTGTGCTATCAAACTGAATGGTTGTCAATGTGCGCATTCAACTGACAGAGTTAAACTCACGTGTGGATTCAGCGGTTTGCAAACCCTTTCTGTGCAGAATCCCAAAACCGGTATTTCCAGCCCAATGCCGGCATACGTACTAAACAGCAGGAAACATCGTCTAAAACTCAGGAGAAACGTTTCCTTGAAACTGCTCTGCTGTGCGTTCGTTCACCTAAGAGAGTTGAATCTATGTTGAGATTCAGCGAGTCAGAAACACGTTTCTTCTAGGAGCTGCGTTGGGATATTCCCGAGTGAATGGGACCATAGGCTGTACAGAGAAATATCTGCTTCTAAAACCAAAAGTGTGCTATCAAACTGAATGGTTGTCAATGTGTGCATTCAACTGACAGAGTTAAACTCACGTGTGGATTCAGCGGTTTGCAAACCCTTTCTGTGCAGAATCCCAAAACCGCTATTTCCAGCCCAATGCCGGCATACGTACTAAACAGCAGGAAACTTCGTCTAAAACTCAGGAGAAACGTTTCCTTGAAACTGCTCTGCTGTGCGTTCGATCACCTAAGAGAGTTGAATCTATGTTGAGATTCAGCGAGTCAGAAACACGTTTCTTCTAGGAGCTGCGTTGGGATATTCCCGAGTGAATGGGACCATAAGCTGTACAGAGAAATATCTGCTCCTACAACCAAAAGGGTGGTATCTAACTGAATGGTTGTCAATGTGTGCATTCAACTGACAGAGTTAAACTCACGTTTGGATTCAGCGGTTTACAAACCCTTTCTGTGCAGAATCCCAAAACCGGTAATTCCTGCTCAATGCCGGCATCCGTACTAAACAGCAGGAAACTTCGTCTAAAACTCAGGAGAAACGTTTCCTCGAAACTGCTCTGCTGTGCGTTCGTTCACCTAAGAGAGTTGAAACTATGTTGCGATTCAGCGAGTCAGAAACACGTTTATGCTAGGAGCTGCATTGGGATATTCCCGAGTGAATGGGACCATAGGCTGTACAGAGAAATATCTGCTTCTGAAACCAAAACGGAGCTATCTAACTGAATGGTTGTCAATGTGTGCATTCAACTGACAGAGTTAAACTCACGTGTGGATTCAGCCGTTTGCAAACCATTTCTGTGCAGAATCCCAAAACCGGTATGTCCAGCCCAATGCCGGCATCCGTACTAAACAGCAGGAAACTTCGTCTAAAACTCAGAAGAAACGTTTCTTTGAAACTGCTCTGCTGTGCTTTCGTTCACCTAAGATAGTTGAATCTATGTTGAGATTCAGCGAGTCAGAAACACGTTTCTTCTAGGAGCTGCGTTAGGATATTCCCGAGTGAATGGGACCATAGGCTGTGCAGAGTAATATCTGCTTCTAAAACCAAAACGGAGCTATCTAACTGAATGGTTGTCAATGTGTGCATTCAACTGACAGAGTTAAACTCACGTGTGGATTCAGCGGTTTGCAAACCCTTTATGTGCAGAATCCCAAAACCGGTATTTCCAGACCAATGCCGGCATACGTACTAAAGAGCAGGAAACTTCGTCTAAAACTCAGGAGCATCGTTTCCTTGAAACTGCTCTGCTGTGCGTTCGTTCACCTAAGAGAGTTGAATCTATGTTGAGATTCAGCGAGTCAGAAACACGTTTCTTCTAGGAGCTGCGTTGGGATATTCCCGAGTGAATGGGACCATAGGCTGTACAGAGAAATATCTGCTTCTAAAACCAAAAGTGTGCTATCAAACTGAATGGTTGTCAATGTGTGCATTCAACTGACAGAGTTAAACTCACGTGTGGATTCAGCGGTTTGTAACCCTTTCTGTGCAGAATCCCAAAACTGGTATTTCCAGCCCAATGCCGGCATCCGTACTAAACAGCAGGAAACTTCGTCTAAAACTCAGGGGAAACTTTTCCTTGAAACTGCTGTGCTGTACGTTCGTTCACCTAAGAGAGTTGAATCTATGTTGAGATTCAGCGAGTCAGAAACACGTTTCTTCTAGGAGCTGCGTTGGGATATTCCCGAGTGAATGGGACCATAGGCTGTACAGAGAAATATCTGCTTCTAAAACCAAAAGTGTGCTATCAAACTGAATGGTTGTCAATGTGTGCATTCAACTGACGGAGTTAAACTCACATGTGGATTCAGCGGTTTTCAAACCCTTTCTGTGCAGAATCCCAAAACCGGTATTTCCAGCCCAATGCCGGCATACGTACTAAAGAGCAGGAAACTTCGTCTAAAACTCAGGAGCAACGTTTCCTTGAAACTGCTCTGCTGTGCGTTCGTTCACCTAAGAGAGTTGAATCTATGTTGAGATTCAGCGAGTGAGAAACACGTTTCTTCTAGGAGCTGCGTTGGGATATTCCCGAGCGAATGGGACCATAGGCTGTACAGAGAAATATCTGCTCCTACAACCAAAAGGGTGGTATCTAACTGAATGGTTGTCAATGTGTGCATTCAACTGACAGAGTTAAACTCACGTTTGGATTCAGCGGTTTACAAACCCTTTCTGTGCAGAATCCCAAAACCGGTAATTCCAGCTCAATGCCGGCATCCGTACTAAACAGCAGGAAACTTCGTCTAAAACTCAGGAGAAACGTTTCCTTGAAACTGCTCTGCTGTGCGTTCGTTCACCTAAGAGAGTTGAAACTATGTTGAGATTCAGCGAGTCAGAAACACGTTTATGCTAGGAGCTGCGTTGGGATATTCCCGAGTGAATGGGACCATAGGCTGTACAGAGAAATATCTGCTTCTAAAACCAAAAGTGTGCTATCAAACTGAATGGTTGTCAATGTGTGCATTCCACTGACAGAGTTAAACTCACGTGTGGATTCAGCGGTTTGCAAACTCTTTCTGTGCAGAATCCCAAAACCGCTATTTCCAGCCCAATGCCGGCATCCGTACTAAACAGCAGGAAACTTCGTCTAAAACTCAGGAGAAACGTTTCCTTGAAACTGCTCTGCTGTGCGTTCGTTCACCTAAGAGAGTTGAATCTATGTTGAGATTCAGCGAGTCAGAAACACGTTTCTTCTAGGAGCTGCGTTGGGATATTCCCGAGTGAATGGGACCATAGGCTGTACAGAGAAATATCTGCTTCTAAAACCAAAACGGAGCTATCTAACTGAATGGTTGTCAATGTGTGCATTCAACTGACAGAGTTAAACTCACATGTGGATTCAGCGGTTTGCAAACCCTTTCTGTGCAGAATCCCAAAACCGGTATTTCCAGCCCAATGCCGGCATATGTACTAAAGAGCAGGAAACTTCGTCTAAAACTCAGGAGCAACGTTTCCTTGAAACTGCTCTGCTGTGCGTTCGTTCACCTAAGAGAATTGAAACTATGTTGAGATTCAGCGAGTCAGAAACACGTTTCTTCTAGGAGCTGCGTTGGGATATTCCCGAGTGAATGGGACCATAGGCTGTACAGAGAAATATCTGCTTCTAAAACCAAAAGTGTGCTATCAAACTGAATGGTTGTCAATGTGTGCATTCAACTGACAGAGTTAAACTCACGTGTGGATTCAGCGGTTTGCAAACCCTTTCTGTGCAGAATCCCAAAACCGCTATTTCCAGCCCAATGCCGGCATACGTACTAAACAGCAGGAAACTTCGTCTAAGACTCAAGAGAAACGTTTCCTTGAAGCTGCTCTGCTGTGCGTTCGTTCAACTAAGAGAGTTGAATCTATGTTGAGATTCAGCGAGTCAGAAACACGTTTCTTCTAGGAGCTGCGTTGGGATATTCCCGAGTGAATGGGACCATAGGCTGTACAGAGAAATATCTGCTTCTAAACCAAAAGTGTGCTATCAAACTGAATGGTTGTCAATGTGCGCATTCAACTGACAGAGTTAAACTCACGTGTGGATTCAGCGGTTTGCAAACCCTTTCTGTGCAGAATCCCAAAACCGGTATTTCCAGCCCAATGCCGGCATACGTACTAAACAGCAGGAAACATCGTCTAAAACTCAGGAGAAACGTTTCCTTGAAACTGCTCTGCTGTGCGTTCGTTCACCTAAGAGAGTTGAATCTATGTTGAGATTCAGCGAGTCAGAAACACGTTTCTTCTAGGAGCTGCGTTGGGATATTCCCGAGTGAATGGGACCATAGGCTGTACAGAGAAATATCTGCTTCTAAAACCAAAACGGAGCTATCTAACTGAATGGTTGTCAATGTGTGCATTCAACTGACAGAGTTAAACTCACATGTGGATTCAGCGGTTTGCAAACCCTTTCTGTGCAGAATCCCAAAACCGGTATTTCCAGCCCAATGCCGGCATACGTACTAAACAGCAGGAAACTTCGTCTAAGACTCAAGAGAAACGTTTCCTTGAAGCTGCTCTGCTGTGCGTTCGTTCAACTAAGAGAGTTGAATCTATGTTGAGATTCAGCGAGTCAGAAACACGTTTCTTCTAGGAGCTGCGTTGGGATATTCCCGAATGAATGGGACCATAGGCTGTACAGAGAAATATCTGCTTCTAAACCAAAAGTGTGCTATCAAACTGAATGGTTGTCAATGTGCGCATTCAACTGACAGAGTTAAACTCACGTGTGGATTCAGCGGTTTGCAAACCCTTTCTGTGCAGAATCCCAAAACCGGTATTTCCAGCCCAATGCCGGCATACGTACTAAACAGCAGGAAACATCGTCTAAAACTCAGGAGAAACGTTTCCTTGAAACTGCTCTGCTGTGCGTTCGTTCACCTAAGAGAGTTGAATCTATGTTGAGATTCAGCGAGTCAGAAACACGTTTCTTCTAGGAGCTGCTTTGGGATATTCCCGAGTGAATGGGACCATAGGCTGTACAGAGAAATATCTGCTTCTAAAACCAAAACGGAGCTATCTAACTGAATGGTTGTCAATGTGTGCATTCAACTGACAGAGTTAAACTCACATGTGGATTCAGCGGTTTGCAAACCCTTTCTGTGCAGAATCCCAAAACCGGTATTTCCAGCCCAATGCCGGCATACGTACTAAAGAGCAGGAAACTTCGTCTAAAACTCAGGAGCAACGTTTCCTTGAAACTGCTCTGCTGTGCGTTCGTTCACCTAAGAGAATTGAAACTATGTTGAGATTCAGCGAGTCAGAAACACGTTTCTTCTAGGAGCTGCGTTGGGATATTCCCGAGTGAATGGGACCATAGGCTGTACAGAGAAATATCTGCTTCTAAAACCAAAAGTGTGCTATCAAACTGAATGGTTGTCAATGTGTGCATTCAACTGACAGAGTTAAACTCACGTGTGGATTCAGCGGTTTGCAAACCCTTTCTGTGCAGAATCCCAAAACCGGTATTTCCAGCCCAATGCCGGCATACGTACTAAACAGCAGGAAACTTCGTCTAAGACTCAAGAGAAACGTTTCCTTGAAGCTGCTCTGCTGTGCGTTCGTTCAACTAAGAGAGTTGAATCTATGTTGAGATTCAGCGAGTCAGAAACACGTTTCTTCTAGGAGCTGCGTTGGGATATTCCCGAGTGAATGGGACCATAGGCTGTACAGAGAAATATCTGCTTCTAAACCAAAAGTGTGCTATCAAACTGAATGGTTGTCAATGTGCGCATTCAACTGACAGAGTTAAACTCACGTGTGGATTCAGCGGTTTGCAAACCCTTTCTGTGCAGAATCCCAAAACCGGTATTTCCAGCCCAATGCCGGCATACGTACTAAACAGCAGGAAATATCGTCTAAAACTCAGGAGAAACGTTTCCTTGAAACTGCTCTGCTGTGCGTTCGTTCACCTAAGAGAGTTGAATCTATGTTGAGATTCAGCGAGTCAGAAACACGTTTCTTCTAGGAGCTGCGTTGGGATATTCCCGAGTGAATGGGACCATAGGCTGTACAGAGAAATATCTGCTTCTAAAACCAAAAGTGTGCTATCAAACTGAATGGTTGTCAATGTGTGCATTCAACTGACAGAGTTAAACTCACGTGTGGATTCAGCGGTTTGCAAACCCTTTCTGTGCAGAATCCCAAAACCGCTATTTCCAGCCCAATGCCGGCATACGTACTAAACAGCAGGAAACTTCGTCTAAAACTCAGGAGAAACGTTTCCTTGAAACTGCTCTGCTGTGCGTTCGATCACCTAAGAGAGTTGAATCTATGTTGAGATTCAGCGAGTCAGAAACACGTTTCTTCTAGGAGCTGCGTTGGGATATTCCCGAGTGAATGGGACCATAAGCTGTACAGAGAAATATCTGCTCCTACAACCAAAAGGGTGGTATCTAACTGAATGGTTGTCAATGTGTGCATTCAAATGACAGAGTTAAACTCACGTTTGGATTCAGCGGTTTACAAACCCTTTCTGTGCAGAATCCCAAAACCGGTAATTCCAGCTCAATGCCGGCATCCGTACTAAACAGCAGGAAACTTCGTCTAAAACTCAGGAGAAACGTTTCCTCGAAACTGCTCTGCTGTGCGTTCGTTCACCTAAGAGAGTTGAAACTATGTTGCGATTCAGCGAGTCAGAAACACGTTTATGCTAGGAGCTGCATTGGGATATTCCCGAGTGAATGGGACCATAGGCTGTACAGAGAAATCTCTGCTTCTGAAACCAAAACGGAGCTATCTAACTGAATGGTTGTCAATGTGTGCATTCAACTGACAGAGTTAAACTCACGTGTGGATTCAGCCGTTTGCAAACCATTTCTGTGCAGAATCCCAAAACCGGTATGTCCAGCCCAATGCCGGCATCCGTACTAAACAGCAGGAAACTTCGTCTAAAACTCAGAAGAAACGTTTCATTGAAACTGCTCTGCTGTGCTTTCGTTCACCTAAGATAGTTGAATCTATGTTGAGATTCAGCGAGTCAGAAACACGTTTCTTCTAGGAGCTGCGTTAGGATATTCCCGAGTGAATGGGACCATAGGCTGTGCAGAGTAATATCTGCTTCTAAAACCAAAACGGAGCTATCTAACTGAATGGTTGTCAATGTGTGCATTCAACTGACAGAGTTAAACTCACGTGTGGATTCAGCGGTTTGCAAACCCTTTATGTGCAGAATCCCAAAACCGGTATTTCCAGACCAATGCCGGCATACGTACTAAAGAGCAGGAAACTTCGTCTAAAACTCAGGAGCATCGTTTCCTTGAAACTGCTCTGCTGTGCGTTCGTTCACCTAAGAGAGTTGAATCTATGTTGAGATTCAGCGAGTCAGAAACACGTTTCTTCTAGGAGCTGCGTTGGGATATTCCCGAGTGAATGGGACCATAGGCTGTACAGAGAAATATCTGCTTCTAAAACCAAAAGTGTGCTATCAAACTGAATGGTTGTCAATGTGTGCATTCAACTGACAGAGTTAAACTCACGTGTGGATTCAGCGGTTTGTAACCCTTTCTGTGCAGAATCCCAAAACTGGTATTTCCAGCCCAATGCCGGCATCCGTACTAAACAGCAGGAAACTTCGTCTAAAACTCAGGGGAAACTTTTCCTTGAAACTGCTGTGCTGTACGTTCGTTCACCTAAGAGAGTTGAATCTATGTTGAGATTCAGCGAGTCAGAAACACGTTTCTTCTAGGAGCTGCGTTGGGATATTCCCGAGTGAATGGGACCATAGGCTGTACAGAGAAATATCTGCTTCTAAAACCAAAAGTGTGCTATCAAACTGAATGGTTGTCAATGTGTGCATTCAACTGACGGAGTTAAACTCACATGTGGATTCAGCGGTTTTCAAACCCTTTCTGTGCAGAATCCCAAAACCGGTATTTCCAGCCCAATGCCGGCATACGTACTAAAGAGCAGGAAACTTCGTCTAAAACTCAGGAGCAACGTTTCCTTGAAACTGCTCTGCTGTGCGTTCGTTCACCTAAGAGAGTTGAATCTATGTTGAGATTCAGCGAGTGAGAAACACGTTTCTTCTAGGAGCTGCGTTGGGATATTCCCGAGCGAATGGGACCATAGGCTGTACAGAGAAATATCTGCTCCTACAACCAAAAGGGTGGTATCTAACTGAATGGTTGTCAATGTGTGCATTCAACTGACAGAGTTAAACTCACGTTTGGATTCAGCGGTTTACAAACCCTTTCTGTGCAGAATCCCAAAACCGGTAATTCCAGCTCAATGCCGGCATCCGTACTAAACAGCAGGAAACTTCGTCTAAAACTCAGGAGAAACGTTTCCTTGAAACTGCTCTGCTGTGCGTTCGTTCACCTAAGAGAGTTGAATCTATGTTGAGATTCAGCGAGTCAGAAAGACGTTTCTTCTAGGAGCTGCGTTGGGATATTCCCGAGTGAATGGGACCATAGGCTGTACCGAGAAATATCTGCTTCTAAAACCAAAACGGAGCTATCTAACTGAATGGTTGTCAATGTGTGCATTCAACTGACAGAGTTAAACTCACATGTGGATTCAGCGGTTTGCAAACCCTTTCTGTGCAGAATCCCAAAACCGGTATTTCCAGCCCAATGCCGGCATACGTACTAAAGAGCAGGAAACTTCGTCTAAAACTCAGGAGCAACGTTTCCTTGAAACTGCTCTGCTGTGCGTTCGTTCACCTAAGAGAGTTGAATCTATGTTGAGATTCAGCGAGTCAGAAACACGTTTCTTCTAGGAGCTGCTTTGGGATATTCCCGAGTGAATGGGACCATAGGCTGTACAGAGAAATATCTGCTTCTAAAACCAAAAGTGTGCTATCAAACTGAATGGTTGTCAATGTGTGCATTCCACTGACAGAGTTAAACTCACGTGTGGATTCAGCGGTTTGCAAACTCTTTCTGTGCAGAATCCCAAAACCGCTATTTCCAGCCCAATGCCGGCATCCGTACTAAACAGCAGGAAACTTCGTCTAAAACTCAGGAGAAACGTTTCCTTGAAACTGCTCTGCTGTGCGTTCGTTCACCTAAGAGAGTTGAATCTATGTTGAGATTCAGCGAGTCAGAAACACGTTTCTTCTAGGAGCTGCGTTGGGATATTCCCGAGTGAATGGGACCATAGGCTGTACAGAGAAATATCTGCTTCTAAAACCAAAACGGAGCTATCTAACTGAATGGTTGTCAATGTGTGCATTCAACTGACAGAGTTAAACTCACATGTGGATTCAGCGGTTTGCAAACCCTTTCTGTGCAGAATCCCAAAACCGGTATTTCCAGCCCAATGCCGGCATACGTACTAAAGAGCAGGAAACTTCGTCTAAAACTCAGGAGCAACGTTTCCTTGAAACTGCTCTGCTGTGCGTTCGTTCACCTAAGAGAATTGAAACTATGTTGAGATTCAGCGAGTCAGAAACACGTTTCTTCTAGGAGCTGCGTTGGGATATTCCCGAGTGAATGGGACCATAGGCTGTACAGAGAAATATCTGCTTCTAAAACCAAAAGTGTGCTATCAAACTGAATGGTTGTCAATGTGTGCATTCAACTGACAGAGTTAAACTCACGTGTGGATTCAGCGGTTTGCAAACCCTTTCTTTGCAGAATCCCAAAACCGGTATTTCCAGCCCAATGCCGGCCTACGTACTAAACAGCAGGAAACTTCGTCTAAGACTCAAGAGAAACGTTTCCTTGAAACTGCGCTGCTGTGCGTTCGTTCACCTAAGAGAGGTGAATCTATGTTGAGATTCAGCGAGTCAGAAACACGTTTCTTCTAGGAGCTGCGTTGGGATATTCCCGAGTGAATGGGACCATAGGCTGTACAGAGAAATATCTGCTTCTAAACCAAAAGTGTGCTATCAAACTGAATGGTTGTCAATGTGCGCATTCAACTGACAGAGTTAAACTCACGTGTGGATTCAGCGGTTTGCAAACCCTTTCTGTGCAGAATCCCAAAACCGGTATTTCCAGCCCAATGCCGGCATCCGTACTAAACAGCAGGAAACTTCGTCTAAAACTCAGGAGGAACGTTTCCTTGAAACTGCTCTGCTGTGCGTTCGTTCACCTAAGAGAGTTGAATCTATGTTGAGATTCAGCGAGTCAGAAACACGTTTCTTCTAGGAGCTGCGTTGGGATATTCCCGAGTGAATGGGACCATAGGCTGTACAGAGAAATATCTGCTTCTAAAACCAAAAGTGTGCTATCAAACTGAATGGTTGTCAATGTGTGCATTCAACTGACAGAGTTAAACTCACGTGTGGATTCAGCGGTTTGCAAACCCTTTCTGTGCAGAATCCCAAAACCGCTATTTCCAGCCCAATGCCGGCATCCGTACTAAACAGCAGGAAACTTCGTCTAAAACTCAGGAGAAACGTTTCCTTGAAACTGCTCTGCTGTGCGTTCGTTCACCTAAGAGAGTTGAATCTATGTTGAGATTCAGCGAGTCAGAAAGACGTTTCTTCTAGGAGCTGCGTTGGGATATTCCCGAGTGAATGGGACCATAGGCTGTACCGAGAAATATCTGCTTCTAAAACCAAAACGGAGCTATCTAACTGAATGGTTGTCAATGTGTGCATTCAACTGACAGAGTTAAACTCACATGTGGATTCAGCGGTTTGCAAACCCTTTCTGTGCAGAATCCCAAAACCGGTATTTCCAGCCCAATGCCGGCATACGTACTAAAGAGCAGGAAACTTCGTCTAAAACTCAGGAGCAACGTTTCCTTGAAACTGCTCTGCTGTGCGTTCGTTCACCTAAGAGAGTTGAATCTATGTTGAGATTCAGCGAGTCAGAAACACGTTTCTTCTAGGAGCTGCTTTGGGATATTCCCGAGTGAATGGGACCATAGGCTGTACAGAGAAATATCTGCTTCTAAAACCAAAACGGAGCTATCTAACTGAATGGTTGTCAATGTGTGCATTCAACTGACAGAGTTAAACTCACGTGTGGATTCAGCGGTTTGCAAACCCTTTCTGTGCAGAATCCCAAAACCGGTATTTCCAGCCCAATGCCGGCATCCGTACTAAACAGCAGGAAACTTCGTCTAAAACTCAGGAGAAACGTTTCCTTGAAACTGCTCTGCTGTGCGTTCGTTCACCTAAGAGAGTTGAAACTATGTTGCGATTCAGCGAGTCAGAAACACGTTTATGCTAGGAGCTGCGTTGGTATATTCCCGAGTGAATGGGACCATAGGCTGTACAGAGAAATATCTGCTTCTGAAACCAAAACGGAGCTATCTAACTGAATGGTTGTCAATGTGTGCATTCAACTGACAGAGTTAAACTCACGTGTGGATTCAGCGGTTTGCAAACCCTTTCTGTGCAGAATCCCAAAACCGGTATTTCCGGCCCAATGCCGGCATCCGTACTTAACAGCAGGAAACTTCGTCTAAAACTCAGGAGAAACGTTTCCTTGAAACTGGTCTGCTGTGCGTTCGTTCACCTAAGATAGTTGAATCTATGTTGAGATTCAGCGAGTCAGAAACACGTTTCTTCTAGGAGGTGCGTTAGGATCTTCCCGAGTGAATGGGACCATAGGCTGTGCAGAGTAATATCTGCTTCTAAAACCAAAACGGAGCTATCTAACTGAATGGTTGTCAATGTGTGCATTCAACTGACAGAGTTAAACTCACGTGTGGATTCAGCGGTTTGCAAACCCTTTCTGTGCAGAATCCCAAAACCGGTATTTCCAGCCCAATGCCGGCATACGTACTAAAGAGCAGGAAACTTCGTCTAAAACTCAGGAGCAACGTTTCCTTGAAACTGCTCTGCTGTGCGTTCGTTCACCTAAGAGAGTTGAATCTATGTTGAGATTCAGCGAGTCAGAAACACGTTTCTTCTAGGAGCTGCGTTGGGATATTCCCGAGTGAATGGGACCATAGGCTGTACAGAGAAATATCTGCTTCTAAAACCAAAAGTGTGCTATCAAACTGAATGGTTGTCAATGTGTGCATTCAACTGACAGAGTTAAACTCACGTGTGGATTCAGCGGTTTGCAAACCCTTTCTGTGCAGAATCCCAAAACCGGTATTTCCAGCCCAATGCCGGCATACGTACTAAACAGCAGGAACCTTCGTCTAAGACTCAAGAGAAACGTTTCCTTGAAGCTGCTCTGCTGTGCGTTCGTTCACCTAAGAGAGTTGAATCTATGTTGAGATTCAGCGAGTCAGAAACACGTTTCTTCTAGGAGCTGCGTTGGGATATTCCCGAGTGAATGGGACCATAGGCTGTACAGAGAAATATCTGCTTCTAAACCAAAAGTGTGCTATCAAACTGAATGGTTGTCAATGTGCGCATTCAACTGACAGAGTTAAACTCACGTGTGGATTCAGCGGTTTGCAAACCCTTTCTGTGCAGAATCCCAAAACCGGTATTTCCAGCCCAATGCCGGCATACGTACTAAACAGCAGGAAACATCGTCTAAAACTCAGGAGAAACGTTTCCTTGAAACTGCTCTGCTGTGCGTTCGTTCACCTAAGAGAGTTGAATCTATGTTGAGATTCAGCGAGTCAGAAACACGTTTCTTCTAGGAGCTGCGTTGGGATATTCCCGAGTGAATGGGACCATAGGCTGTACAGAGAAATATCTGCTTCTAAAACCAAAAGTGTGCTATCAAACTGAATGGTTGTCAATGTGTGCATTCAACTGACAGAGTTAAACTCACGTGTGGATTCAGCGGTTTGCAAACCCTTTCTGTGCAGAATCCCAAAACCGCTCTTTCCAGCCCAATGCCGGCATACGTACTAAACAGCAGGAAACTTCGTCTAAAACTCAGGAGAAACGTTTCCTTGAAACTGCTCTGCTGTGCGTTCGATCACCTAAGAGAGTTGAATCTATGTTGAGATTCAGCGAGTCAGAAACACGTTTCTTCTAGGAGGTGCGTTGGGATATTCCCGAGTGAATGGGACCATAGGCTGTACAGAGAAATATCTGCTCCTACAACCAAAAGGGTGGTATCTAACTGAATGGTTGTCAATGTGTGCATTCAACTGACAGAGTTAAACTCACGTTTGGATTCAGCGGTTTACAAACCCTTTCTGTGCAGAATCCCAAAACCGGTAATTCCAGCTCAATGCCGGCATCCGTACTAAACAGCAGGAAACTTCGTCTAAAACTCAGGAGAAACGTTTCCTCGAAACTGCTCTGCTGTGCGTTCGTTCACCTAAGAGAGTTGAAACTATGTTGCGATTCAGCGAGTCAGAAACACGTTTATGCTAGGAGTTGCATTGGGATATTCCCGAGTGAATGGGACCATAGGCTGTACAGAGAAATATCTGCTTCTGAAACCAAAACGGAGCTATCTAACTGAATGGTTGTCAATGTGTGCATTCAACTGACAGAGTTAAACTCACGTGTGGATTCAGCCGTTTGCAAACCATTTCTGTGCAGAATCCCAAAACCGGTATGTCCAGCCCAATGCCGGCATCCGTACTAAACAGCAGGAAACTTCGTCTAAAACTCAGAAGAAACGTTTCTTTGAAACTGCTCTGCTGTGCTTTCGTTCACCTAAGATAGTTGAATCTATGTTGAGATTCAGCGAGTCAGAAACACGTTTCTTCTAGGAGCTGCGTTAGGATATTCCCGAGTGAATGGGACCATAGGCTGTGCAGAGTAATATCTGCTTCTAAAACCAAAACGGAGCTATCTAACTGAATGGTTGTCAATGTGTGCATTCAACTGACAGAGTGAAACTCACGTGTGGATTCAGCGGTTTGCAAACCCTTTCTGTGTAGAATCCCAAAACCGGTATTTCCAGCCCAATGCCGGCATACGTACTAAACAGCAGGAAACATCGTCTAAAACTCAGGAGAAACGTTTCCTTGAAACTGCTCTGCTGTGCGTTCGTTCACCTAAGAGAGTTGAATCTATGTTGAGATTCAGCGAGTCAGAAAGACGTTTCTTCTAGGAGCTGCGTTGGGATATTCCCGAGTGAATGGGACCATAGGCTGTACCGAGAAATATCTGCTTCTAAAACCAAAACGGAGCTATCTAACTGAATGGTTGTCAATGTGTGCATTCAACTGACAGAGTTAAACTCACATGTGGATTCAGCGGTTTGCAAACCCTTTCTGTGCAGAATCCCAAAACCGGTATTTCCAGCCCAATGCCGGCATACGTACTAAAGAGCAGGAAACTTCGTCTAAAACTCAGGAGCAACGTTTCCTTGAAACTGCTCTGCTGTGCGTTCGTTCACCTAAGAGAGTTGAATCTATGTTGAGATTCAGCGAGTCAGAAACACGTTTCTTCTAGGAGCTGCTTTGGGATATTCCCGAGTGAATGGGACCATAGGCTGTACAGAGAAATATCTGCTTCTAAAACCAAAAGTGTGCTATCAAACTGAATGGTTGTCAATGTGTGCATTCCACTGACAGAGTTAAACTCACGTGTGGATTCAGCGGTTTGCAAACTCTTTCTGTGCAGAATCCCAAAACCGCTATTTCCAGCCCAATGCCGGCATCCGTACTAAACAGCAGGAAACTTCGTCTAAAACTCAGGAGAAACGTTTCCTTGAAACTGCTCTGCTGTGCGTTCGTTCACCTAAGAGAGTTGAATCTATGTTGAGATTCAGCGAGTCAGAAACACGTTTCTTCTAGGAGCTGCGTTGGGATATTCCCGAGTGAATGGGACCATAGGCTGTACAGAGAAATATCTGCTTCTAAAACCAAAACGGAGCTATCTAACTGAATGGTTGTCAATGTGTGCATTCAACTGACAGAGTTAAACTCACATGTGGATTCAGCGGTTTGCAAACCCTTTCTGTGCAGAATCCCAAAACCGGTATTTCCAGCCCAATGCCGGCATACGTACTAAAGAGCAGGAAACTTCGTCTAAAACTCAGGAGCAACGTTTCCTTGAAACTGCTCTGCTGTGCGTTCGTTCACCTAAGAGAATTGAAACTATGTTGAGATTCAGCGAGTCAGAAACACGTTTCTTCTAGGAGCTGCGTTGGGATATTCCCGAGTGAATGGGACCATAGGCTGTACAGAGAAATATCTGCTTCTAAAACCAAAAGTGTGCTATCAAACTGAATGGTTGTCAATGTGTGCATTCAACTGACAGAGTTAAACTCACGTGTGGATTCAGCGGTTTGCAAACCCTTTCTTTGCAGAATCCCAAAACCGGTATTTCCAGCCCAATGCCGGCCTACGTACTAAACAGCAGGAAACTTCGTCTAAGACTCAAGAGAAACGTTTCCTTGAAACTGCGCTGCTGTGCGTTCGTTCACCTAAGAGAGGTGAATCTATGTTGAGATTCAGCGAGTCAGAAACACGTTTCTTCTAGGAGCTGCGTTGGGATATTCCCGAGTGAATGGGACCATAGGCTGTACAGAGAAATATCTGCTTCTAAACCAAAAGTGTGCTATCAAACTGAATGGTTGTCAATGTGCGCATTCAACTGACAGAGTTAAACTCACGTGTGGATTCAGCGGTTTGCAAACCCTTTCTGTGCAGAATCCCAAAACCGGTATTTCCAGCCCAATGCCGGCATCCGTACTAAACAGCAGGAAACTTCGTCTAAAACTCAGGAGGAACGTTTCCTTGAAACTGCTCTGCTGTGCGTTCGTTCACCTAAGAGAGTTGAATCTATGTTGAGATTCAGCGAGTCAGAAACACGTTTCTTCTAGGAGCTGCGTTGGGATATTCCCGAGTGAATGGGACCATAGGCTGTACAGAGAAATATCTGCTTCTAAAACCAAAAGTGTGCTATCAAACTGAATGGTTGTCAATGTGTGCATTCAACTGACAGAGTTAAACTCACGTGTGGATTCAGCGGTTTGCAAACCCTTTCTGTGCAGAATCCCAAAACCGCTATTTCCAGCCCAATGCCGGCATCCGTACTAAACAGCAGGAAACTTCGTCTAAAACTCAGGAGAAACGTTTCCTTGAAACTGCTCTGCTGTGCGTTCGTTCACCTAAGAGAGTTGAATCTATGTTGAGATTCAGCGAGTCAGAAAGACGTTTCTTCTAGGAGCTGCGTTGGGATATTCCCGAGTGAATGGGACCATAGGCTGTACCGAGAAATATCTGCTTCTAAAACCAAAACGGAGCTATCTAACTGAATGGTTGTCAATGTGTGCATTCAACTGACAGAGTTAAACTCACATGTGGATTCAGCGGTTTGCAAACCCTTTCTGTGCAGAATCCCAAAACCGGTATTTCCAGCCCAATGCCGGCATACGTACTAAAGAGCAGGAAACTTCGTCTAAAACTCAGGAGCAACGTTTCCTTGAAACTGCTCTGCTGTGCGTTCGTTCACCTAAGAGAGTTGAATCTATGTTGAGATTCAGCGAGTCAGAAACACGTTTCTTCTAGGAGCTGCTTTGGGATATTCCCGAGTGAATGGGACCATAGGCTGTACAGAGAAATATCTGCTTCTAAAACCAAAACGGAGCTATCTAACTGAATGGTTGTCAATGTGTGCATTCAACTGACAGAGTTAAACTCACGTGTGGATTCAGCGGTTTGCAAACCCTTTCTGTGCAGAATCCCAAAACCGGTATTTCCAGCCCAATGCCGGCATCCGTACTAAACAGCAGGAAACTTCGTCTAAAACTCAGGAGAAACGTTTCCTTGAAACTGCTCTGCTGTGCGTTCGTTCACCTAAGAGAGTTGAAACTATGTTGCGATTCAGCGAGTCAGAAACACGTTTATGCTAGGAGCTGCGTTGGTATATTCCCGAGTGAATGGGACCATAGGCTGTACAGAGAAATATCTGCTTCTGAAACCAAAACGGAGCTATCTAACTGAATGGTTGTCAATGTGTGCATTCAACTGACAGAGTTAAACTCACGTGTGGATTCAGCGGTTTGCAAACCCTTTCTGTGCAGAATCCCAAAACCGGTATTTCCGGCCCAATGCCGGCATCCGTACTTAACAGCAGGAAACTTCGTCTAAAACTCAGGAGAAACGTTTCCTTGAAACTGGTCTGCTGTGCGTTCGTTCACCTAAGATAGTTGAATCTATGTTGAGATTCAGCGAGTCAGAAACACGTTTCTTCTAGGAGGTGCGTTAGGATCTTCCCGAGTGAATGGGACCATAGGCTGTGCAGAGTAATATCTGCTTCTAAAACCAAAACGGAGCTATCTAACTGAATGGTTGTCAATGTGTGCATTCAACTGACAGAGTTAAACTCACGTGTGGATTCAGCGGTTTGCAAACCCTTTCTGTGCAGAATCCCAAAACCGGTATTTCCAGCCCAATGCCGGCATACGTACTAAAGAGCAGGAAACTTCGTCTAAAACTCAGGAGCAACGTTTCCTTGAAACTGCTCTGCTGTGCGTTCGTTCACCTAAGAGAGTTGAATCTATGTTGAGATTCAGCGAGTCAGAAACACGTTTCTTCTAGGAGCTGCGTTGGGATATTCCCGAGTGAATGGGACCATAGGCTGTACAGAGAAATATCTGCTTCTAAAACCAAAAGTGTGCTATCAAACTGAATGGTTGTCAATGTGTGCATTCAACTGACAGAGTTAAACTCACGTGTGGATTCAGCGGTTTGCAAACCCTTTCTGTGCAGAATCCCAAAACCGGTATTTCCAGCCCAATGCCGGCATACGTACTAAACAGCAGGAACCTTCGTCTAAGACTCAAGAGAAACGTTTCCTTGAAGCTGCTCTGCTGTGCGTTCGTTCACCTAAGAGAGTTGAATCTATGTTGAGATTCAGCGAGTCAGAAACACGTTTCTTCTAGGAGCTGCGTTGGGATATTCCCGAGTGAATGGGACCATAGGCTGTACAGAGAAATATCTGCTTCTAAACCAAAAGTGTGCTATCAAACTGAATGGTTGTCAATGTGCGCATTCAACTGACAGAGTTAAACTCACGTGTGGATTCAGCGGTTTGCAAACCCTTTCTGTGCAGAATCCCAAAACCGGTATTTCCAGCCCAATGCCGGCATACGTACTAAACAGCAGGAAACATCGTCTAAAACTCAGGAGAAACGTTTCCTTGAAACTGCTCTGCTGTGCGTTCGTTCACCTAAGAGAGTTGAATCTATGTTGAGATTCAGCGAGTCAGAAACACGTTTCTTCTAGGAGCTGCGTTGGGATATTCCCGAGTGAATGGGACCATAGGCTGTACAGAGAAATATCTGCTTCTAAAACCAAAAGTGTGCTATCAAACTGAATGGTTGTCAATGTGTGCATTCAACTGACAGAGTTAAACTCACGTGTGGATTCAGCGGTTTGCAAACCCTTTCTGTGCAGAATCCCAAAACCGCTCTTTCCAGCCCAATGCCGGCATACGTACTAAACAGCAGGAAACTTCGTCTAAAACTCAGGAGAAACGTTTCCTTGAAACTGCTCTGCTGTGCGTTCGATCACCTAAGAGAGTTGAATCTATGTTGAGATTCAGCGAGTCAGAAACACGTTTCTTCTAGGAGGTGCGTTGGGATATTCCCGAGTGAATGGGACCATAGGCTGTACAGAGAAATATCTGCTCCTACAACCAAAAGGGTGGTATCTAACTGAATGGTTGTCAATGTGTGCATTCAACTGACAGAGTTAAACTCACGTTTGGATTCAGCGGTTTACAAACCCTTTCTGTGCAGAATCCCAAAACCGGTAATTCCAGCTCAATGCCGGCATCCGTACTAAACAGCAGGAAACTTCGTCTAAAACTCAGGAGAAACGTTTCCTCGAAACTGCTCTGCTGTGCGTTCGTTCACCTAAGAGAGTTGAAACTATGTTGCGATTCAGCGAGTCAGAAACACGTTTATGCTAGGAGTTGCATTGGGATATTCCCGAGTGAATGGGACCATAGGCTGTACAGAGAAATATCTGCTTCTGAAACCAAAACGGAGCTATCTAACTGAATGGTTGTCAATGTGTGCATTCAACTGACAGAGTTAAACTCACGTGTGGATTCAGCCGTTTGCAAACCATTTCTGTGCAGAATCCCAAAACCGGTATGTCCAGCCCAATGCCGGCATCCGTACTAAACAGCAGGAAACTTCGTCTAAAACTCAGAAGAAACGTTTCTTTGAAACTGCTCTGCTGTGCTTTCGTTCACCTAAGATAGTTGAATCTATGTTGAGATTCAGCGAGTCAGAAACACGTTTCTTCTAGGAGCTGCGTTAGGATATTCCCGAGTGAATGGGACCATAGGCTGTGCAGAGTAATATCTGCTTCTAAAACCAAAACGGAGCTATCTAACTGAATGGTTGTCAATGTGTGCATTCAACTGACAGAGTGAAACTCACGTGTGGATTCAGCGGTTTGCAAACCCTTTCTGTGTAGAATCCCAAAACCGGTATTTCCAGCCCAATGCCGGCATACGTACTAAACAGCAGGAAACATCGTCTAAAACTCAGGAGAAACGTTTCCTTGAAACTGCTCTGCTGTGCGTTCGTTCACCTAAGAGAGTTGAATCTATGTTGAGATTCAGCGAGTCAGAAACACGTTTCTTCTAGGAGCTGCGTTGGGATATTCCCGAGTGAATGGGACCATAGGCTGTACAGAGAAATATCTGCTTCTAAAACCAAAAGTGTGCTATCAAACTGAATGGTTGTCAATGTGTGCATTCAACTGACAGAGTTAAACTCACGTGTGGATTCAGCGGTTTACAAACCCTTTCTGTGCAGAATCCCAAAACCGCTATTTCCAGCCCAATGCCGGCATACGTACTAAACAGCAGGAAACTTCGTCTAAAACTCAGGAGAAACGTTTCCTTGAAACTGCTCTGCTGTGCGTTCGATCACCTAAGAGAGTTGAATCTATGTTGAGATTCAGCGAGTCAGAAACACGTTTCTTCTAGGAGCTGCGTTGGGATATTCCCGAGTGAATGGGACCATAAGCTGTACAGAGAAATATCTGCTCCTACAACCAAAAGGGTGGTATCTAACTGAATGGTTGTCAATGTGTGCATTCAACTGACAGAGTTAAACTCACGTTTGGATTCAGCGGTTTACAAACCCTTTCTGTGCAGAATCCCAAAACCGGTAATTCCAGCTCAATGCCGGCATCCGTACTAAACAGCAGGAAACTTCGTCTAAAACTCAGGAGAAACGTTTCCTTGAAACTGCTCTGCTGTGCGTTCGTTCACCTAAGAGAGTTGAAACTATGTTGCGATTCAGCGAGTCAGAAACACGTTTATGCTAGGGGCTGAATTGGGATATTCCCGAGTGAATGGGACCATAGGCTGTACAGAGAAATATCTGCTTCTGAAACCAAAACGGAGCTATCTAACTGAATGGTTGTCAATGTGTGCATTCAACTGACAGAGTTAAACTCACGTGTGGATTCAGCCGTTTGCAAACCATTTCTGTGCAGAATCCCAAAACCGGTATGTCCAGCCCAATGCCGGCATCCGTACTAAACAGCAGGAAACTTCGTCTAAAACTCAGAAGAAACGTTTCTTTGAAACTGCTCTGCTGTGCTTTCGTTCACCTAAGATAGTTGAATCTATGTTGAGATTCAGCGAGTCAGAAACACGTTTCTTCTAGGAGCTGCGTTAGGATATTCCCGAGTGAATGGGACCATAGGCTGTGCAGAGTAATATCTGCTTCTAAAACCAAAACGGAGCTATCTAACTGAATGGTTGTCAATGTGTGCATTCAACTGACAGAGTTAAACTCACGTGTGGATTCAGCGGTTTGCAAACCCTTTATGTGCAGAATCCCAAAACCGGTATTTCCAGACCAATGCCGGCATACGTACTAAAGAGCAGGAAACTTCGTCTAAAACTCAGGAGCAACGTTTCCTTGAAACTGCTCTGCTGTGCGTTCGTTCACCTAAGAGAGTTGAATCTATGTTGAGATTCAGCGAGTCAGAAACACGTTTATGCTAGGAGCTGCGTTGGGATATTCCCGAGTGAATGGGACCATAGGCTGTACAGAGAAATATCTGCTTCTAAAACCAAAAGTGTGCTATCTAACTGAATGGTTGTCAATGTGTGCATTCAACTGACAGAGTTAAACTCACCTGTGGATTCAGCGGTTTGTAACCCTTTCTGTGCAGAATCCCAAAACTGGTATTTCCAGCCCAATGCCGGCATCCGTACTAAACAGCAGGAAACTTCGTCTAAAACTCAGGAGAAACTTTTCCTTGAAACTGCTGTGCTGTACGTTCGTTCACCTAAGAGAGTTGAATCTATGTTGAGATTCAGCGAGTCAGAAACACGTTTCTTCTAGGAGCTGCGTTGGGATATTCCCGAGTGAATGGGACCATAGGCTGTACAGAGAAATATCTGCTTCTAAAACCAAAAGTGTGCTATCAAACTGAATGGTTGTCAATGTGTGCATTCAACTGACAGAGTTAAACTCACATGTGGATTCAGCGGTTTGCAAACCCTTTCTGTGCAGAATCCCAAAACCGGTATTTCCAGCCCAATGCCGGCATACGTACTAAAGAGCAGGAAACTTCGTCTAAAACTCAGGAGCAACGTTTCCTTGAAACTGCTCTGCTGTGCGTTCGTTCACCTAAGAGAGTTGAATCTATGTTGAGATTCAGCGAGTCAGAAACACGTTTATTCTAGGAGCTGCGTTGGAATATTCCCGAGTGAATGGGACCATAGACTGTACAGAGAAATATCTGCTTCTTAAACCAAAACGGAGCTATCTAACTGAATGGTTGTCAATGTGTGCATTCAACTGACAGAGTTAAACTCACGTGTGGATTCAGCGGTTTGCAAACCCTTTATGTGCAGAATCCCAAAACCGGTATGTCCAGCCCAATGCCGGCATCCGTACTAAACAGCAGGAAACTTCGTCTAAAACTCAGGAGAAACGTTTCCTTGAAACTGCTCTGCTGTGCGTTCGTTCACCTAAGAGAGTTGAATCTATGTTGAGATTCAGCGAGTCAGAAACACGTTTCTTCTAGGAGCTGCGTTAGGATATTCCCGAGTGAATGGGACCATAGGCTGTGCAGAGTAATATCTGCTTCTAAAACCAAAACGGAGCTATCTAACTGAATGGTTGTCAATGTGTGCATTCAACTGACAGAGTTAAACTCACGTGTGGATTCAGCGGTTTGCAAACCCTTTCTGTGCAGAATCCCAAAACCGGTATTTCCAGCCCAATGCCGGCATCCGTACTAAACAGCAGGAAACTTCGTCTAAAACTCAGGAGCAACGTTTCCTTGAAACTGCTCTGCTGTGCGTTCGTTCACCTAAGAGAGTTGAATCTATGTTGAGATTCAGCGAGTCAGAAACACGTTTCTTCTAGGAGCTGCGTTGGGATATTCCCGAGTGAATGGGACCATAGACTGTACAGAGAAATATCTGCTTCTAAAACCAAAAGTGTGCTATCAAACTGAATGGTTGTCAATGTGTGCATTCAACTGACAGAGTTAAACTCACGTGTGGATTCAGCGGTTTGTAACCCTTTCTGTGCAGAATCCCAAAACTGGTATTTCCAGCCCTATGCCGGCATCCGTACTAAACAGCAGGAAACTTCGAATAAAACTCAGGAGAAACGTTTCCTTGAAACTGCTCTGCTGTGCGTTCGTTCAACTAAGAGAGTTGAATCTATGTTGAGATTCAGCGAGTCAGAAACACGTTTCTTCTAGGAGCTGCGTTGGGATATTCCCGAGTGAATGGGACCATAGGCTGTACAGAGAAATATCTGCTTCTAAAACCAAAAGTGTGCTATCAAACTGAATGGTTGTCAATGTGTGCATTCAACTGACAGAGTTAAACTCACATGTGGATTCAGCGGTTTGCAAACCCTTTCTGTGCAGAATCCCAAAACCGGTATTTCCAGCCCAATGCCGGCATACGTACTAAAGAGCAGGAAACTTCGTCTAAAACTCAGGAGCAACGTTTCCTTGAAACTGCTCTGCTGTGCGTTCGTTCACCTAAGAGAGTTGAATCTATGTTGAGATTCAGCGAGTCAGAAACACGTTTCTTCTAGGAGCTGCGTTGGGATACTCCCGAGTGAATGGGACCATAGGCTGTACAGAGAAATATCTGCTTCTAAAACCAAAACGGAGCTATCTAACTGAATGGTTGTCAATGTGTGCATTCAACTGACAGAGTTAAACTCACGTGTGGATTCAGCGGTTTGCAAAACCTTTCTGTGCAGAATCCCAAAACCGGTATTTCCAGCAAAATGCCGGCATCCGTACTAAAGAGCAGGAAACTTCGTCTAAAACTCAGGAGCAACGTTTCCTTGAAACTGCTCTGCCTCGCGTTCGATAACCTAAGAGAGTTGAATCTATGTTGAGATTCAGCGAGTCAGAAACACGTTTCTTCTAGGAGGTGCATTGGGATATTCCCGAGTGAATGGGACCATAGGCTGTACAGAGAAATATCTGCTCCTACAACCAAAAGGGTGGTATCTAACTGAATGGTTGTCAATGTGTGCATTCAACTGACAGAGTTAAACTCACGTTTGGATTCAGCGGTTTACAAACCCTTTCTGTGCAGAATACCAAAACCGGTAATTCCAGCCCAATGCCGGCATCCGTACTAAACAGCAGGAATCTTCGTCTAAAACTCAGGAGAAACGTTTCCTTGAAACTGCTCTGCTGTGCGTTCGTTCACCTAAGAGAGTTGAATCTATGTTGAGATTCAGCGAGTCAGAAACACGTTTCTTCTAGGAGCTGCGTTGGGATATTCCCGAGTGAATGGGACCATAGGCTGTACAGAGAAATATCTGCTTCTAAAACCAAAACGGAGCTATCTAACTGAATGGTTGTCAATGTGTGCATTCAACTGACAGAGTTAAACTCACGTGTGGATTCAGCGGTTTGCAAACCCTTTCTGTGCAGAATCCCAAAACCGGTATTTCCAGCCCAATGCCGGCATCCGTACTAAACAGCAGGAAACTTCGTCTAAAACTCAGGAGAAACGTTTCCTTGAAACTGCTCTGCTGCGCGTTCGAACACCTAAGAGAGTAGAATCTGTGTTGAGATTCAGCGAGTCAGAAACACGTTTCTTCTAGGAGGTGCATTGGGATATTCCCGAGTGAATGGGACCATAGGCTGTACAGAGAAATATCTGCTCCTACAACCAAAAGGGTGGTATCTAACTGAATGGTTGTCAATGTGTGCATTCAACTGACAGAGTTAAACTCACGTTTGGATTCAGCGGTTTACAAACCCTTTCTGTGCAGAATCCCAAAACCGGTAATTCCAGCTCAATGCCGGCATCCGTACTAAACAGCAGGAAACTTCGTCTAAAACTCAGGAGAAACGTTTCCTTGAAACTGCTCTGCTGTGCTTTCGTTCACCTAAGAGAGTTGAAACTATGTTGAGATTCAGCGAGTCAGAAACACGTTTATGCTAGGAGCTGCGTTGGGATATTCCCGAGTGAATGGGACCATAGGCTGTACAGAGAAATATCTGCTTCTGAAACCAAAACGGAGCTATCTAACTGAATGGTTGTCAATGTGTGCATTCAACTGACAGAGTTAAACTCACGTGTGGATTCAGCGCTTTGCAAACCATTTCTGTGCAGAATCCCAAAACCGGTATGTCCAGCCCAATGCCGGAATCCGTACTAAACAGCAGGAAACTTCGTCTAAAACTCAGGAGAAACGTTTCCTTGAAACTGCTCTGTTGTGCGTTCGTTCACCTAAGAGAGTTGAATCTATGTTGAGATTCAGCGAGTCAGAAACACGTTTCTTCTAGGAGCTGCGTTAGGATATTCCCGAGTGAATGGGACCATAGGCTGTGCAGAGTAATATCTGCTTCTAAAACCAAAACGGAGCTATCTAACTGAATGGTTGTCAATGTGTGCATTCAACTGACAGAGTTAAACTCACGTGTGGATTCAGCGGTTTGCAAACCCTTTCTGTGCAGAATCCCTAAACCGGTATTTCCAGCCCAATGCCGGCATCCGTACTAAACAGCAGGAAACTTCGTCTAAAACTCAGGAGAAACGTTTCCTTGAAACTGTTCTGCTGTGCGTTCGTTCACCTAAGAGAGTTGAATCTATGTTGAGATTCAGCGAGTCAGAAACACGTTTCTTCTAGGAGCTGCGTTGGGATATTCCCGAGTGAATGGGACCATAGGCTGTACAGAGAAATATCTGCTTCTAAAACCAAAACGGAGCTATCTAACTGAATGGTTGTCAATGTGTGCATTCAACTGACAGAGTTAAACTCACGTGTGGATTCAGCGGTTTGCAAACCCTTTCTGTGCAGAATCCCAAAACCGGTAATTCCAACCCAATGCCGGCATCCGTACTAAACAGCAGGAAACTTCGTCTAAAACTCAGGAGAAACGTTTCCTTGAAACTGCTCTGCTGTGCGTTCGTTCACCTAAGAGAGTTGAAACTATGTTGAGATTCAGCGAGTCAGAAACACGTTTATGCTAGGAGCTGCGTTGGGATATTCCCGAGTGAATGGGACCATAGGCTGTACAGAGAAATATCTGCTTCTAAAACCAAAACGGAGCTATCTAACTGAATGGTTGTCAATGTGTACATTCAACTGACAGAGTTAAACTCACGTGTGGATTCAGCGGTTTGCAAACCATTTCTGTGCAGAATCCCAAAACCGGTATGTCCAGCCCAATGCCGGCATCCGTACTAAACAGCAGGAAACTTCGTCTAAAACTCAGGAGAAACGTTTCCTTGAAACTGCTCTGCTGCGCGTTCGATCACCTAAGAGAGTTGAATCTATGTTGAGATTCAGCGAGTCAGAAACACGTTTCTTCTAGGAGGTGCGTTGGGATATTCCCGAGTTAATGGGACCATAGGCTGTACAGAGAAATATCTGCTCTTACAACCAAAAGGGTGGTATCTAACTGAATGGTTATCAATGTGTGCATTCAACTGACAGAGTTAAACTCACGTTTGGATTCAGCGGTTTACAATCCCTTTCTGTGCAGAATCCCAAAACCGGTAATTCCAGCTCAATGCCGGCATCCGTACTAAACAGCAGGAAACTTCGTCTAAAACTCAGGAGAAACGTTTCCTTGAAACTGCTCTGCTGTGCGTTCGTTCACCTAAGAGAGTTGAAACTATGTTGAGATTCAGCGAGTCAGAAACACGTTTCTTCTAGGAGCTGCGTTGGGATATTCCCGAGCGAATGGGACCATAGGCGGTACAGAGAAATATCTGCTTCTAAAACCAAAAGTGTGCTATCAAACTGAATGGTTGTCAATGTGTGCATTCAACTGACAGAGTTAAACTCACGTGTGGATTCAGCGGTTTGCAAACCCTTTCTGTGCAGAATCCCTAAACCGGTATTTCCAGCCCAATGCCGGCATCCGTACTAAACAGCAGGAAACTTCGTCTAAAACTCAGGAGAAACGTTTCCTTGAATCTGTTCTGCTGTGCGTTCGTTCACCTAAGAGAGTTGAATCTATGTTGAGATTCAGCGAGTCAGAAACACGTTTCTTCTAGGAGCTGCGTTGGGATATTCCCGAGTGAATGGGACCATAGGCTGTACAGAGAAATATCTGCTTCTAAAACCAAAAGTGTGCTATCAAACTGAATGGTTGTCAATGTGTGCATTCAACTGACAGAGTTAAACTCACGTGTGGATTCAGCGGTTTGCAAACCCTTTCTGTGCAGAATCCCAAAACCGGTAATTCCAACCCAATGCCGGCATACGTACTAAACAGCAGGAAACTTCGTCTAAAACTCAGGAGAAACGTTTCCTTGAAACTGCTCTGCTGTGCGTTCGTTCACCTAAGAGAGTTGAATCTATGTTGAGATTCAGCGAGTCAGAAACACGTTTCTTCTAGGAGCTGCGTTGGGATACTCCCGAGTGAATGGGACCATAGGCTGTACAGAGAAATATCTGCTTCTAAAACCAAAACGGAGCTATCTAACTGAATGGTTGTCAATGTGTGCATTCAACTGACAGAGTTAAACTCACGTGTGGATTCAGCGGTTTGCAAACCCTTTCTGTGCAGAATCCCAAAACCGGTAATTCCAACCCAATGCCGGCATCCGTACTAAACAGCAGGAAACTTCGTCTAAAACTCAGGAGAAACGTTTCCTTGTAACTGCTCTGCTGTGCGTTCGTTCACCTAAGAGAGTTGAAACTATGTTGAGATTCAGCGAGTCAGAAACACGTTTATGCTAGGAGCTGCGTTGGGATATTCCCGAGTGAATGGGACCATAGGCTGTACAGAGAAATATCTGCTTCTAAAACCAAAACGGAGCTATCTAACTGAATGGTTGTCAATGTGTGCATTCAACTGACAGAGTTAAACTCACGTGTGGATTCAGCGGTTTGCAAACCCTTTCTGTGCAGAATCCCTAAACCGGTATTTCCAGCCCAATGCCGGCATCCGTACTAAACAGCAGGAAACTTCGTCTAAAACTCAGGAGAAACGTTTCCTTGAAACTGTTCTGCTGTGCGTTCGTTCACCTAAGAGAGTTGAATCTATGTTGAGATTCAGCGAGTCAGAAACACGTTTCTTCTAGGAGGTGCGTTGGGATATTCCCGAGTGAATGGGACCATAGGCTGTACAGAGAAATATTTGCTCTTACAACCAAAAGGGTGGTATCAAACTGAATGGTTGTCAATGTGTGCATTCAACTGACAGAGTTAAACTCACGTGTGGATTCAGCGGTTTGCAAACCCTTTCTGTGCAGAATCCCTAAACCGGTATTTCCAGCCCAATGCCGGCATCCGTACTAAACAGCAGGAAACTTCGTCTAAAACTCAGGAGAAACGTTTCCTTGAAACTGTTCTGCTGTGCGTTCGTTCACCTAAGAGAGTTGAATCTATGTTGAGATTCAGCGAGTCAGAAACACGTTTCTTCTAGGAGCTGCGTTGGGATATTCCCGAGTGAATGGGACCATAGGCTGTACAGAGAAATATCTGCTTCTAAAACCAAAACGGAGCTATCTAACTGAATGGTTGTCAATGTGTGCATTCAACTGACAGAGTTAAACTCACGTGTGGATTCAGCGGTTTGCAAACCCTTTCTGTGCAGAATCCCAAAACCGGTATTTCCAGCCCAATGCCGGCATACGTACTAAACAGCAGGAAACTTCGTCTAAGACTCAAGAGAAACGTTTCCTTGAAACTGCTCTGCTGTGCGTTCGTTCACCTAAGAGAGTTGAATCTATGTTGAGATTCAGCGAGTCAGAAACACGTTTCTTCTAGGAGCTGCGTTGGGATAGTCCCGAGCGAATGGGACCATAGGCTGTACAGAGAAATATCTGCTTCTAAAACCAAAACGGAGCTATCTAACTGAATGGTTGTCAATGTGTGCATTCAACTGACAGAGTTAAACTCACGTTTGGATTCAGCGGTTTGCAAACCCTTTCTGTGCAGAATCCCAAAACCGGTATTTCCAGCCCAATGCCGGCATCCGTACTAAACAGCAGGAAACTTCGTCTAAAACTCAGGAGAAACGTTTCCTTGAAACTGCTCTGCTGTGCGTTCGATCACCTAAGAGAGTTGAATCTATGTTGAGATTCAGCGAGTCAGAAACACGTTTCTTCTAGGAGGTGCGTTGGGATATTCCCGAGTGAATGGGACCATAGGCTGTACAGAGAAATATCTGCTCCTACAACCAAAAGGGTGGTATCTAACTGAATGGTTGTCAATGTGTGCATTCAACTGACAGAGTTAAACTCACGTTTGGATTCAGCGGTTTACAAACCCTTTCTGTGCAGAATCCCAAAACCGGTAATTCCAGCTCAATGCCGGCATCCGTACTAAACATCAGGAAACTTCGTCTAAAACTCAGGAGAAACGTTTCCTTGAAACTGCTCTGCTGTGCGTTCGTTCACCTAAGAGAGTTGAAACTATGTTGAGATTCAGCGAGTCAGAAACACGTTTATGCTAGGAGCTGCGTTGGGATATTCCCGAGTGAATGGGACCATAGGCTGTACAGAGAAATATCTGCTTCTGAAACCAAAACGGAGCTATCTAACTGAATGGTTGTCAATGTGTGCATTCAACTGACAGAGTTAAACTCACGTGTGGATTCAGCGGTTTGCAAACCCTTTCTGTGCAGAATCCCAAAACCGGTATTTCCAGCCCAATGCCGGCATCCGTACTAAAGAGCAGGAAACTTCGTCTAAAACTCAGGAGAAACGTTTCCTTGAAACTGCTCTGCTGTGCGTTCGTTCACCTAAGAGAGTTGAATCTATGTTGAGATTCAGCGAGTCAGAAACACGTTTCTTCTAGGAGCTGCGTTGGGATATTCCCGAGTGAATGGGACCATAGGCTGTACAGAGAAATATCTGCTTCTAAAACCAAAAGTGTGCTATCAAACTGAATGGTTGTCAATGTGTGCATTCAACTGACAGAGTTAAACTCACGTGTGGATTCAGCGGTTTGCAAACTCTTTCTGTGCAGAATCCCAAAACCGCTATTTCCAGCCCAATGCCGGCATCCGTACTAAACAGCAGGAAACTTCGTCTAAAACTCAGGAGAAACGTTTCCTTGAAACTGCTCTGCTGTGCGTTCGTTCACCTAAGAGAGTTGAATCTATGTTGAGATTCAGCGAGTCAGAAACACGTTTCTTCTAGGAGCTGCGTTGGGATATTCCCGAGTGAATGGGACCATAGGCTGTACAGAGAAATATCTGCTTCTAAAACCAAAACGGAGCTATCTAACTGAATGGTTGTCAATGTCTGCATTCAACTGACAGAGTTAAACTCACATGTGGATTCAGCGGTTTGCAAACCCTTTCTGTGCAGAATCCCAAAACCGGTATTTCCAGCCCAATGCCGGCATACGTACTAAAGAGCAGGAAACTTCGTATAAAACTCAGGAGCAACGTTTCCTTGAAACTGCTCTGCTGTGCGTTCGTTCACCTAAGAGAATTGAAACTATGTTGAGATTCAGCGAGTCAGAAACACGTTTCTTCTAGGAGCTGCGTTGGGAAATTCCCGAGTGAATGGGACCATAGGCTGTACAGAGAAATATCTGCTTCTAAAACCAAAAGTGTGCTATCAAACTGAATGGTTGTCAATGTGTGCATTCAACTGACAGAGTTAAACTCACGTGTGGATTCAGCGGTTTGCAAACCCTTTCTGTGCAGAATCCCAAAACCGGTATTTCCAGCCCAATGCCGGCCTACGTACTAAACAGCAGGAAACTTCGTCTAAGACTCAAGAGAAACGTTTCCTTGAAACTGCGCTGCTGTGCGTTCGTTCACCTAAGAGAGTTGAATCTATGTTGAGATTCAGCGAGTCAGAAACACGTTTCTTCTAGGAGCTGCGTTGGGATATTCCCGAGTGAATGGGACCATAGGCTGTACAGAAAAATATCTGCTTCTAAACCAAAAGTGTGCTATCAAACTGAATGGTTGTCAATGTGCGCATTCAACTGACAGAGTTAAACTCACGTGTGGATTCAGCGGTTTGCAAACCCTTTCTGTGCAGAATCCCAAAACCGGTATTTCCAGCCCAATGCCGGCATACGTACTAAACAGCAGGAAACTTCGTCTAAAACTCAGGAGAAACGTTTCCTTGAAACTGCTCTGCTGTGCGTTCGTTCACCTAAGAGAGTTGAATCTATGTTGAGATTCAGCGAGTCAGAAACACGTTTCTTCTAGGAGCTGCGTTGGGATATTCCCGAGTGAATGGGACCATAGGCTGTACAGAGAAATATCTGCTTCTAAAACCAAAAGTGTGCTATCAAACTGAATGGTTGTCAATGTGTGCATTCAACTGACAGAGTTAAACTCACGTGTGGATTCAGCGGTTTGCAAACCCTTTCTGTGCAGAATCCCAAAACCGCTATTTCCAGCCCAATGCCAGCATCCGTACTAAAGAGCAGGAAACTTCGTCTAAAACTCAGGAGAAACGTTTCCTTGAAACTGCTCTGCTGTGCGTTCGTTCACCTAAGAGAGTTGAAACTATGTTGAGATTGAGCGAGTCAGAAAGACGTTTCTTCTAGGAGCTGCGTTGGGATATTCCCGAGTGAATGGGACCATAGGCTGTACCGAGAAATATCTGCTTCTAAAACCAAAACGGAGCTATCTGACTGAATGGTTGTCAATGTGTGCATTCAACTGACAGAGTTAAACTCACATGTGGATTCAGCGGTTTGCAAACCCTTTCTGTGCAGAATCCCAAAACCGGTATTTCCAGCCCAATGCCGGCATCCGTACTAAACAGCAGGAAACTTCGTCTAAAACTCAGGAGCAACGTTTCCTTGAAACTGCTCTGCTGTGCGTTCGTTCACCTAAGAGAGTTGAATCTATGTTGAGATTCAGCGAGTCAGAAACACGTTTCTTCTAGGAGCTGCTTTGGGATATTCCCGAGCGAATGGGACCATAGGCTGTATAGAGAAATATCTGCTTCTAAAACCAAAACGGAGCTATCAAACTGAATGGTTGTCAATGTGTGCATTCAACTGACAGAGTTAAACTCACGTGTGGATTCAGCGGTTTGCAAAGCCTTTCTGTGCAGAATCCCAAAACCGGTATTTCCAGCCCAATGTCGGCATCCGTACTAAACAGCAGGAAACTTCGTCTAAAACTCAGGAGAAACGTTTCCTTGAAACTGCTCTGCTGTGCGTTCGATCACCTAAGAGAGTTGAATCTATGTTGAGATTCAGCGAGTCAGAAACACGTTTCTTCTAGGAGCTGCGTTGGGATATTCCCGAGTGAATGGGACCATAGGCTGTACAGAGAAATATCTGCTCCTACAACCAAAAGGGTGGTATCTAACTGAATGGTTGTCAATGTGTGCATTCAACTGACAGAGTTAAACTCACGTTTGGATTCAGCGGTTTACAAACCCTTTCTGTGCAGAATCCCAAAACCGGTAATTCCAGCTCAATGCCGGCATCCGTACTAAACAGCAGGAAACTTCGTCTAAAACTCAGGAGAAACGTTTCCTTGAAACTGCTCTGCTGTGCGTTCGTTCACCTAAGAGAGTTGAAACTATGTTGCGATTCAGCGAGTCAGAAACACGTTTATGCTAGGAGCTGCGTTGGGATATTCCCGAGTGAATGGGACCATAGGCTGTACAGAGAAATATCTGCTTCTGAAACCAAAACGGAGCTATCTAACTGAATGGTTGTCAATGTGTGCATTCAACTGACAGAGTTAAACTCACGTGTGGATTCAGCGGTTTGCAAACCATTTCTGTGCAGAATCCCAAAACCGGTATGTCCAGCCCAATGCCGGCATCCATACTAAACAGCAGGAAACTTCGTCTAAAACTCAGGAGAAACGTTTCCTTGAAACTGGTCTGCTGTGCGTTCGTTCACCTAAGATAGTTGAATCTATGTTGAGATTCAGCGAGTCAGAAACACGTTTCTTCTAGGAGGTGCGTTAGGATATTCCCGAGTGAATGGGACCATAGGCTGTGCAGAGTAATATCTGCTTCTAAAACCAAAACGGAGCTATCTAACTGAATGGTTGTCAATGTGTGCATTCAACTGACAGAGTTAAACTCACGTGTGGATTCAGCGGTTTGCAAACCCTTTATGTGCAGAATCCCAAAACCGGTATTTCCAGCCCAATGCCGGCATACGTACTAAAGAGCAGGAAACTTCGTCTAAAACTCAGGAGCAACGTTTCCTTGAAACTGCTCTGCTGTGCGTTCGTTCACCTAAGAGAGTTGAATCTATGTTGAGATTCAGCGAGTCAGAAACACGTTTCTTCTAGGAGCTGCGTTGGGATATTCCCGAGTGAATGGGACCATAGGCTGTACAGAGAAATATCTGCTTCTAAAACCAAAAGTTTGCTATCAAACTGAATGGTTGTCAATGTGTGCATTCAACTGACAGAGTTAAACTCACGTGTGGATTCAGCGGTTTGCAAACCCTTTCTGTGCAGAATCCCTAAACCGGTATTTCCAGCCCAATGCCGGCATCCGTACTAAACAGCAGGAAACTTCGTCTAAAACTCAGGAGAAACGTTTCCTTGTAACTGTTCTGCTGTGCTTTCGTTCACCTAAGAGAGTTGAATCTATGTTGAGATTCAGCGAGTCAGAAACACGTTTCTTCTAGGAGCTGCGTTGGGATATTCCCGAGTGAATGGGACCATAGGCTGTACAGAGAAATATCTGCTTCTAAATCCAAAAGTGTGCTATCAAACTGAATGGTTGTCAATGTGTGCATTCAACTGACAGAGTTAAACTCACGTGTGGATTCAGCGGTTTGCAAACCCTTTCTGTGCAGAATCCCAAAACCGGTAATTCCAACCCAATGCCGGCATACGTACTAAACAGCAGGAAACTTCGTCTAAAACTCAGGAGAAACGTTTCCTTGAAACTGCTCTGCTGTGCGTTCGTTCACCTAAGAGAGTTGAATCTATGTTGAGATTCAGCGAGTCAGAAACACGTTTCTTCTAGGAGCTGCGTTGGGATACTCCCGAGTGAATGGGACCATAGGCTGTACAGAGAAATATCTGCTTCTAAAACCAAAACGGAGCTATCTAACTGAATGGTTGTCAATGTGTGCATTCAACTGACAGAGTTAAACTCACGTGTGGATTCAGCGGTTTGCAAACCCTTTATGTGCAGAATCCCAAAACCGGTATTTCCAGCCCAATGCCGGCATACGTACTAAAGAGCAGGAAACTTCGTCTAAAACTCAGGAGCAACGTTTCCTTGAAACTGCTCTGCTGTGCGTTCGTTCACCTAAGAGAGTTGAAACTATGTTGCGATTCAGCGAGTCAGAAACACGTTTATGCTAGGAGCTGCGTTGGGATATTCCCGAGTGAATGGGACCATAGGCTGTACAGAGAAATATCTGCTTCTGAAACCAAAACGGAGCTATCTAACTGAATGGTTGTCAATGTGTGCATTCAACTGACAGAGTTAAACTCACGTGTGGATTCAGCGGTTTGCAAACCATTTCTGTGCAGAATCCCAAAACCGGTATGTCCAGCCCAATGCCGGCATCCGTACTAAACAGCAGGAAACTTCGTCTAAAACTCAGGAGAAACGTTTCCTTGAAACTGCTCTGCTGTGCGTTCGTTCACCTAAGATAGTTGAATCTATGTTGAGATTCAGCGAGTCAGAAACACGTTTCTTCTAGGAGCTGCGTTAGGATATTCCCGAGTGAATGGGACCATAGGCTGTGCAGAGTAATATCTGCTTCTAAAACCAAAACGGAGCTATCTAACTGAATGGGTGTCAATGTGTGCATTCAACTGACAGAGTTAAACTCACGTGTGGATTCAGCGGTTTGCAAACCCTTTATGTGCACAATCCAAAAACCGGTATTTCCAGCCCAATGCCGGCATACGTACTAAAGAGCAGGAAACTTCATCTAAAACTCAGGAGCAACGTTTCCTTGAAACTGCTCTGCTGTGCGTTCGTTCACCTAAGGGACTTGAATCTATGTTGAGATTCAGCGAGTCAGAAACACGTTTCTTCTAGGAGCTGCGTTGGGATATTCCCGAGTGAATGGGACCATAGGCTGTACAGAGAAATATCTGCTTCTAAAACCAAAACGGAGCTATCTAACTGAATGGTTGTCAATGTGTGCATTCAACTGACAGAGTTAAACTCACGTGTGGATTCAGCGGTTTGTAACCCTTTCTGTGCAGAATCCCAAAACTGGTATTTCCAGCCCAATGCCGGCATCCGTACTAAACAGCAGGAAACTTCGTCTAAAACTCAGGAGAAACTTTTCCTTGAAACTGCTCTGCTGTACGCTCGTTCACCTAAGAGAGGTGAATCTATGTTGAGATTCAGCGAGTCAGAAACACGTTTCTTCTAGGAGCTGCGTTGGGATATTCCCGAGTGAATGGGACCATAGGCTGTACAGAGAAATATCTGCTTCTAAAACCAAAAGTGTGCTATCAAACTGAATGGTTGTCAATGTGTGCATTCAACTGACAGAGTTAAACTCACATGTGGATTCACCGGTTTGCAAACCCTTTCTGTGCAGAATCCCAAAACCGGTATTTCCAGCCCAATGCCGGCATACGTACTAAAGAGCAGGAAACTTCGTCTAAAACTCAGGAGAAACGTTTCCTTGAAACTGCTCTGCTGTGCGTTCGTTCACCTAAGAGAGTTGAATCTATGTTGAGATTCAGCGAGTCAGAAACACGTTTCTTCTAGGAGCTGCGTTGGGATATTCCCGAGTGAATGGGACCATAGGCTGTACAGAGAAATATCTGCTTCTAAAACCAAAACGGAGCTATCTAACTGAATGGTTGTCAATGTGTGCATTCAACTGACAGAGTTAAACTCACGTGTGGATTCAGCGGTTTGCAAACCCTTTCTGTGCAGAATCCCAAAACCGGTATTTCCAGCCCAATGCCGGCATCCGTACTAAACAGCAGGAAACTTCGTCTAAAACTCAGGAGAAACGTTTCCTTGAAACTGCTCTGCTGTGCGTTCGTTCACCTAAGAGAGTTGAAACTATGTTGAGATTGAACGAGTCAGAAACACGTTTATGCTAGGAGCTGCGTTGGGATATTCCCGAGTGAATGGGACCATAGGCTGTACAGAGAAATATCTGCTTCTGAAACCAAACCGGAGCTATCTAACTGAATGGTTGTCAATGTGTGCATTCAACTGACAGAGTTAAACTCACGTGTGGATTCAGCGGTTTGCCAACCCTTTCTGTGCAGAATCCCAAAACCGGTATGTCCAGCCCAATGCCGGCATCCGTACTAAACAGCAGGAAACTTCGTCTAAAACTCAGGAGAAACGTTTCCTTGAAACTGCTCTGCTGCGCGTTCGATCACCTAAGAGAGTTGAATCTATGTTGAGATTCAGCGAGTCAGAAACACGTTTCTTCTAGGAGGTGCGTTGGGATATTCCCGAGTGAATGGGACCATAGGCTGTACAGAGAAATATCTGCTCTTACAACCAAAAGGGTGGTATCTAACTGAATGGTTGTCAATGTGTGCATTCAACTGACAGAGTTAAACTCACGTTTGGATTCAGCGGTTTACAATCCCTTTCTGTGCAGAATCCCAAAACCGGTAATTCCAGCTCAATGCCGGCATCCGTACTAAACAGCAGGAAACTTCGTCTAAAACTCAGGAGAAACGTTTCCTTGAAACTGCTCTGCTGTGCCTTCGTTCACCTAAGAGAGTTGAAACTATGTTGAGATTCAGCGAGTCAGAAACACGTTTCTTCTAGGAGCTGCGTTGGGATATTCCCGAGCGAATGGGACCATAGGCTGTACAGAGAAATATCTGCTTCTAAAACCAAAAGTGTGCTATCAAACGGAATGGTTGTCAATGTGTGCATTCAACTGACAGAGTTAAACTCACGTGTGGATTCAGCGGTTTGCAAACCCTTTCTGTGCAGAATCCCTAAACCGGTATTTCCAGCCCAATGCCGGCATCCGTACTAAACAGCAGGAAACTTCGTCTAAAACTCAGGAGCAACGTTTCCGTGAAACTGCTCTGCTGTGCGTTCGTTCACCTAAGAGAGTTGAATCTATGTTGAGATTCAGCGAGTCAGAAACACGTTTCTTCTAGGAGCTGCGTTGGGATATTCCCGAGTGAATGGGACCATAGGCTGTACAGAGAAATATCTGCTTCTAAAACCAAAAGTGTGCTATCAAACTGAATGGTTGTCAATGTGTGCATTCAACTGACAGAGTTCAACTCACGTGTGGATTCAGCGGTTTGCAAACCCTTTCTGTGCAGAATCCCAAAACCGGTAATTCCAACCCAATGCCGGCATCCGTACTAAACAGCAGGAAACTTCGTCTAAAACTCAGGAGAAACGTTTCCTTGAAACTGCTCTGCTGTGCGTTCGTTCACCTAAGAGAGTTGAAACTATGTTGAGATTCAGCGAGTCAGAAACACGTTTATGCTAGGAGCTGCGTTGGGATATTCCCGAGTGAATGGGACCATAGGCTGTACAGAGAAATATCTGCTTCTAAAACCAAAACGGAGCTATCTAACTGAATGGTTGTCAATGTGTGCATTCAACTGACAGAGTTAAACTCACGTGTGGATTCAGCGGTTTGCAAACCATTTCTGTGCAGAATCCCAAAACCGGTATGTCCAGCCCAATGCCGGCATCCGTACTAAACAGCAGGAAACTTCGTCTAAAACTCAGGAGAAACGTTTCCTTGAAACTGCTCTGCTGCGCGTTCGATCACCTAAGAGAGTTGAATCTATGTTGAGATTCAGCGAGTCAGAAACACGTTTCTTCTAGGAGGTGCATTGGGATATTCCCGAGTGAATGGGACCATAGGCTGTACAGAGAAATATCTGCTCTTAGAACCAAAAGGGTGGTATCTAACTGAATGGTTGTCAATGTGTGCATTCAACTGACAGAGTTAAACTCACGTTTGGATTCAGCGGTTTACAATCCCTTTCTGTGCAGAATCCCAAAACCGGTAATTCCAGCTCAATGCCGGCATCCGTACTAAACAGCAGGAAACTTCGTCTAAAACTCAGGAGAAACGTTTCCTTGAAACTGCTCTGCTGTGCGTTCGTTCACCTAAGAGAGTTGAAACTATGTTGAGATTCAGCGAGTCAGAAACACGTTTCTTCTAGGAGCTGCGTTGGGATATTCCCGAGCGAATGGGACCATAGGCTGTACAGAGAAATATCTGCTTCTAAAACCAAAAGTGTGCTATCAAACTGAATGGTTGTCAATGTGTGCATTCAACTGACAGAGTTAAACTCACGTGTGGATTCAGCGGTTTGCAAACCCTTTCTGTGCAGAATCCCTAAACCGGTATTTCCAGCCCAATGCCGGCATCCGTACTAAACAGCAGGAAACTTCGTCTAAAACTCAGGAGAAACGTTTCCTTGAATCTGTTCTGCTGTGCGTTCGTTCACCTAAGAGAGTTGAATCTATGTTGAGATTCAGCGAGTCAGAAACACGTTTCTTCTAGGAGCTGCGTTGGGATATTCCCGAGTGAATGGGACCATAGGCTGTACAGAGAAATATCTGCTTCTAAAACCAAAAGTGTGCTATCAAACTGAATGGTTGTCAATGTGTGCATTCAACTGACAGAGTTAAACTCACGTGTGGATTCAGCGGTTTGCAAACCCTTTCTGTGTAGAATCCCAAAACCGGTAATTCCAACCCAATGCCGGCATACGTACTAAACAGCAGGAAACTTCGTCTAAAACTCAGGAGAAACGTTTCCTTGAAACTGCTCTGCTGTGCGTTCGTTCACCTAAGAGAGTTGAATCTATGTTGAGATTCAGCGAGTCAGAAACACGTTTCTTCTAGGAGCTGCGTTGGGATACTCCCGAGTGAATGGGACCATAGGCTGTACAGAGAAATATCTGCTTCTAAAACCAAAACGGAGCTATCTAACTGAATGGTTGTCAATGTGTGCATTCAACTGACAGAGTTAAACTCACGTGTGGATTCAGCGGTTTGCAAACCCTTTCTGTGCAGAATCCCAAAACCGGTATTTCCAGCCCAATGCCGGCATCCGTACTAAACAGCAGGAAACTTCGTCTAAAACTCAGGAGAAACGTTTCCTTGAAACTGCTCTGCTGTGCGTTCGATCACCTAAGAGAGTTGAATCTATGTTGAGATTCAGCGAGTCAGAAACACGTTTCTTCTAGGAGCTGCGTTGGGATATTCCCGAGTGAATGGGACCATAGGCTGTACAGAGAAATATCTGCTCCTACAACCAAAAGGGTGGTATCTAACTGAATGGTTGTCAATGTGTGCATTCAACTGACAGAGTTAAACTCACGTTTGGATTCAGCGGTTTACAAACCCTTTCTGTGCAGAATCCCAAAACCGGTAATTCCAGCTCAATGACGGCATCCGTACTAAACAGCAGGAAACTTCGTCTAAAACTCAGGAGAAACGTTTCCTTGAAACTGCTCTGCTGTGCGTTCGTTCACCTAAGAGAGTTGAAACTATGTTGCGATTCAGCGAGTCAGAAACACGTTTATGCTAGGAGCTGCGTTGGGATATTCCCGAGTGAATGGGACCATAGGCTGTACAGAGAAATATCTGCTTCTGAAACCAAAACGGAGCTATCTAACTGAATGGTTGTCAATGTGTGCATTCAACTGACAGAGTTAAACTCACGTGTGGATTCAGCGGTTTACAAACCCTTTCTGTGCAGAATCCCAAAACCGGTAATTCCAGCTCAATGCCGGCATCCGTACTAAACAGCAGGAAACTTCGTCTAAAACTCAGGAGAAACGTTTCCTTGAAACTGCTCTGCTGTGCGTTCGTTCACCTAAGAGAGTTGAAACTATGTTGAGATTCAGCGAGTCAGAAACACGTTTATGCTAGGAGCTGCGTTGGGATATTCCCGAGTAAATGGGACCATAGGCTGTACAGAGAAATATCTGCTTCTGAAACCAAAACGGAGCTATCTAACTGAATGGTTGTCAATGTGTGCATTCAACTGACAGAGTTAAACTCACGTGTGGATTCAGCGGTTTGCAAACCATTTCTGTGCAGAATACCAAAACCGGTATGTCCAGCCCAATGCCGGCATCCGTACTAAACAGCAGGAAACTTCGTCTAAAACTCAGGAGCAACGTTTCCTTGAAACTGCTCTGCTGTGCGTTCGTTCACCTAAGAGAGTTGAATCTATGTTGAGATTCAGCGAGTCAGAAACACGTTTCTTCTAGGAGCTGCGTTAGGATATTCCCGAGTGAATGGGACCATAGGCTGTGCAGAGTAATATCTGCTTCTAAAACCAAAACGGAGCTATCTAACTGAATGGTTGTCAATGTGTGCATTCAACTGACAGAGTTAAACTCACGTGTGGATTCAGCGGTTTGCAAACCCTTTCTGTGCAGAATCCCAAAACCGGTATTTCCAGCCCAACGCCGGCATACGTACTAAACAGCAGGAAACTTCGTCTAAAACTCAGGAGAAACGTTTCCTTGAAACTGCTCTGCTGTGCGTTCGTTCACCTAAGAGAGTTGAATCTATGTTGAGATTCAGCGAGTCAGAAACACGTTTCTTCTAGGAGCTGTGATGGGATATTCCCGAGTGAATGGGACCATAGGCTGTACAGAGAAATATCTGCTTCTAAAACCAAAAGGGTGCTATCAAACTGAATGGTTGTCAATGTGTGCATTCAACTGACAGAGTTAAACTCACGTGTGGATTCAGCGGTTTGCAAACCCTTTCTGTGCAGAATCCCAAAACCGGTATTTCCAGCCCAATGCCGGCATCCGTACTAAACAGCAGGAAACTTCGTCTAAAACTCAGGAGAAACGTTTCCTTGAAACTGCTCTGCTATGCGTTCGTTCACCTAAGAGAGTTGAATCTATGTTGACATTCAGCGAGTCAGAAACGCGTTTCTTCTAGGAGCTGCGTTGGGATATTTCCGAGTGAATGGGACCATAATCTGTACAGAGAAATATCTGCTTCTAAAACCAAAAGTGTGCTATCAAACTGAATGGTTGTCAATGTGTGCATTCAACTGACAGAGTTAAACTCACGTGTGGATTCAGTGGTTTGCAAACCCTTTCTGTGCAGAATCCCAAAACCGGTATTTCCAGCCCAATGCCGGCATACGTACTAAAGAGCAGGAAACTTCGTCTAAAACTCAGGAGAAACGTTTCCTTGAAACTGCTCTGCTGTGCGTTCGTTCACCTAAGAGAGTTGAATCTATGTTGAGATTCAGCGAGTCAGAAACACGTTTCTTCTAGGAGGTGCGTTGGGATATTCCCGAGTGAATGGGATCAGAGGCTTTACAGAGAAATATCTGCTCTTACAACCAAAAGGGTGGTATCTAACTGAATGGTTGTCAATGTGTGCATTCAACTGACAGAGTTAAACTCACGTTTGGATTCAGCGGTTTACAATCCCTTTCTGTGCAGAATCCCAAAACCGGTAATTCCAGCTCAATGCCGGCATCCGTACCAAACAGCAGGAAACTTCGTCTAAAACTCAGGAGAAACGTTTCCTTGAAACTGCTCTGCTGTGCGTTCGTTCACCTAAGAGAGTTGAAACTATGTTGAGATTCAGCGAGTCAGAAACACGTTTCTTCTAGGAGCTGTGTTGGGATATTCCCGAGCGAAAGGGACCATAGGCTGTACAGAGAAATATCTGCTTCTAAAACCAAAAGTGTGCTATCAAACTGAATGGTTGTCAATGTGTGCATTCATCTGGCAGAGTTAAACTCACGTGTGGATTCGGCGGTTTGCAAACCCTTTCTGTGCAGAATCCCAAAACCGGTATTTCCAGCCCAATGCCGGCATCCGTACTAAACAGCAGGAAACTTCGTCTAAAACTCAGGAGAAACGTTTCCTTGAAACTGCTCTGCTGTGCGTTCGTTCACCTAAGAGAGTTGAATCTATGTTGAGATTCAGCGAGTCAGAAACACGTTTCTTCTAGGAGCTGCGTTGGGATATTCCCGAGTGAATGGGACCATAGGCTGTACAGAGAAATATCTGCTTCTAAAACCAAAACGGAGCTATCTAACTGAATGGTTGTCAATGTGTGCATTCAACTGACAGAGTTAAACTCACGTGTGGATTCAGCGGTTTGCAAACCCTTTCTGTGCAGAATCCCAAAACCGGTATTTCCAGCCCAATGCCGGCATCCGTACTAAACAGCAGGAAACTTCGTCTAAAACTCAGGAGAAACGTTTCCGTGAAACTGCTCTGCTGTGCGTTCGTTCACCTAAGAGAGTTGAATCTATGTTGAGATTCAGCGAGTCAGAAACGCGTTTCTTCTAGGAGCTGCGTTGGGATATTCCCGAGTGAATGGGACCATAGGCTGTACAGAGAAATATCTGCTTCTAAAACCAAAACGGAGCTATCTTACTGAATGGTTGTCAATGTGTGCATTCAACTGACAGAGATAAACTCACGTGTGGATTCAGTGGTTTGCAAACCCTTTCTGTGCAGAATCCCAAAACCGGTAATTCCAGCCCAATGCCGGCATACGTACTAAAGAGCAGGAAACTTCGTCTAAAACTCAGGAGAAACGTTTCCTTGAAACTGCTCTGCTGTGCGTTCGTTCACCTAAGAGAGTTGAATCTATGTTGAGATTCAGCGAGTCAGAAACACGTTTCTTCTAGCAGCTGCGTAGGGATATTCCCGAGTGAATGGGACCATAGGCTGTACAGAGAAATATCTGCTTCTAAAACCAAAACGGAGCTATCTAACTGAATGGTTGTCAATGTGTGCATTCAACTGACAGAGTTAAACTCACGTGTGGATTCAGCGGTTTGCAAACCCTTTCTGTGCAGAATCCCAAAACCGGTATTTCCAGCCCAATGCCGGCATCCGTACTAAACAGCAGGAAACTTTGTCTAAAACTCAGGAGAAACGTTTCCTTGAAACTGCTCTGCTGCGCGTTCGATCACCTAAGAGAGTTGAATCTGTGTTGAGATTCAGCGAGTCAGAAACACGTTTCTTCTAGGAGGTGCATTGGGATATTCCCGAGTGAATGGGACCATAGGCTGTACAGAGAAATATCTGCTCCTACAACCAAAAGGGTGGTATCTAACTGAATGGTTGTCAATGTGTGCATTCAACTGACAGAGTTAAACTCACGTTTGGATTCAGTGGTTTACAAACCCTTTCTGTGCAGAATCCCAAAACCGGTAATTCCAGCTCAATGCCGGCATCCGTACTAAACAGCAGGAAACTTCGTCTAAAACTCAGGAGAAACGTTTCCTTGAAACTGCTCTGCTGTGCGTTCGTTCACCTAAGAGAGTTGAAACTATGTTGAGATTCAGCGAGTCAGAAACACGTTTATGCTAGGAGCTGCGTTGGGATATTCCCGAGTGAATGGGACCATAGGCTGTACAGAGAAATATCTGCTTCTGAAACCAAAACGGAGCTATCTAACTGAATGGTTGTCAATGTGTGCATTCAACTGACAGAGTTAAACTCACGTGTGGATTCAGCGGTTTGCAAACCATTTCTGTGCAGAATCCCAAAACCGGTATGTCCAGCCCAATGCCGGCATCCGTACTAAACAGCAGGAAACTTCGTCTAAAACTCAGGAGAAACGTTTCCTTGAAACTGCTCTGCTGTGCGTTCGTTCACCTAAGAGAGTTGAATCTATGTTGAGATTCAGCGAGTCAGAAACACGTTTCTTCTAGGAGCTGCGTTAGGATATTCCCGAGTGAATGGGACCATAGGCTGTGCAGAGTAATATCTGCTTCTAAAACCAAAACGGAGCTATCTAACTGAATGGTTGTCAATGTGTGCATTCAACTGACAGAGTTAAACTCACGTGTGGATTCAGCGGTTTGCAAACCCTTTCTGTGTAGAATCCCAATACCGGTATTTCCAGCCCAATGCCGGCATACGTACTAAACAGCAGTAAACTTCGTCTAAAACTCAGGAGGAACTTTTCCTTGAAACTGCTCTGCTGTGCGTTCGTTCACCTAAGAGAGTTGAATCTATGTTGAGATTCAGCGAGTCAGAAACACGTTTCTTCTAGGAGCTGCGTTGGGATATTCCCGAGTGAATGGGACCATAGGCTGTACAGAGAAATATCTGCTTCTAAAACCAAAAGTGTGCTATCTAACTGAATGGTTGTCAATGTGTGCATTCAACTGACAGAGTTAAACTCACGTGTGGATTCAGCGGTTTGTAACCCTTTCTGTGCAGAATCCCAAAACTGGTATTTCCAGCCCAATGCCGGCATCCGTACTAAACAGCAGGAAACTTCGTCTAAAACTCAGGAGAAACGTTTCCTTGAAACTGCTCTGCTGTGCGTTCGTTCACCTAAGAGAGTTGAATCTATGTTGAGATTCAGCGAGTCAGAAACACGTTTCTTCTAGGAGCTGTGTTGGGATATTCCCGAGTGAATGGGACCATAGGCTGTACAGAGAAATATCTGCTTCTAAAACCAAAAGGGTGCTATCAAACTGAATGGTTGTCAATGTGTGCATTCAACTGACAGAGTTAAACTCACGTGTGGATTCAGCGGTTTGCAAACCCTTTCTGTGCAGAATCCCAAAACCGGTATTTCCAGCCCAATGCCGGCATCCGTACTAAACAGCAGGAAACTTCGTCTAAAACTCAGGAGAAACGTTTCCTTGAAACTGCTCTGCTGTGCGTTCGTTCACCTAAGAGAGTTGAATCTATGTTGAGATTCAGCGAGTCAGAAACGCGTTTCTTCTAGGAGCTGCGTTGGGATATTCCCGAGTGAATGGGACCATAGGCTGTACAGAGAAATATCTGCTTCTAAAACCAAAACGGAGCTATCTAACTGAATGGTTGTCAATGTGTGCATTCAACTGACAGAGTTAAACTCAAGTGTGGATTCAATGGTTTGCAAACCCTTTCTGTGCAGAATCCCAAAACCGGTATTTCCAGCCCAATGCCAGCATACGTACTAAAGAGCAGGAAACTTCGTCTAAAACTCAGGAGAAACGTTTCCTTGAAACTGCTCTGCTGTGCGTTCGTTCACCTAAGAGAGTTGAATCTATGTTGAGATTCAGCGAGTCAGAAACACGTTTCTTCTAGGAGCTGCGTTGGGATACTCCCGAGTGAATGGGACCATAGGCTGTACAGAGAAATATCTGCTTCTAAAACCAAAACGGAGCTATCTAACTGAATGGTTGTCAATGTGTGCATTCAAGTGACAGAGTTAAATTCACGTGTGGATTCAGCGGTTTGCAAACCCTTTCTGTGCAGAATCCCAAAACCGGTATTTCCAGCCCAATGCCGGCATCCGTACTAAACAGCAGGAAACTTCGTCTAAAACTCAGGAGAAACGTTTCCTTGAAACTGCTCTGCTGTGCGTTCGTTCACCTAAGAGAGTTGAATCTATGTTGAGATTCAGCGACTCAGAAACACGTTTCTTCTAGGAGCTGCGTTGGGATATTCCCGAGCGAATGGGACCATAGGCTGTACAGAGAAATATCTGCTTCTAAAACCAAAACGGAGCTATCTAACTGAATGGTTGTCAATGTGTGCATTCAACTGACAGAGTTAAACTCACGTGTGGATTCAGCGGTTTGCAAACCCTTTCTGTGCAGAATCCCAAAACCGGTATTTCCAGCCCAATGCCGGCATACGTACTAAACAGCAGGAAACTTCGTCTAAAACTCAGGAGAAACGTTTCCTTGAAAGTGCTCTGCTGTGCGTTCGTTCACCTAAGAGAGTTGAATCTATGTTGAGATTCAGCGAGTCAGAAACACGTTTCTTCTAGGAGATGCGTTGGGATATTCCCGAGTGAATGGGACCATAGGCTGTACAGAGAAATATCTGCCTCTAAAACCAAAACGGAACTATCTAACTGAATGGTTGTCAATGTGTGCATTCAACTGACAGAGTTAAACTCACGTGTGGATTCAGCGGTTTGCAAACCGTTTCTGTGCAGAATCCCAAAACCGGTATTTCCAACCCAATGCCGGCATACGTACTAAAGAGCAGGAAACTTCGTCTAAAACTCAGGAGCAACGTTTCCTTGAAACTGCTCTGCTGTGCGTTCGTTCACCTAAGAGAGTTGAATCTATGTTGAGATTCAGCGAGTCAGAAACACGTTTCTTCTAAGAGCTGGTTTGAGATATTCCCGAGTGAATGGGACCATAGGCTGTACAGAGAAATATCTGCTTCTAAAACCAAAACGGAGCTATCTAACTGAATGGTTGTCAATGTGTGCATTCAACTGACAGAGTTAAACTCACGTGTGGATTCAGCGGTTTGCAAACCCTTTCTGTGCAGAATCCCAAAACCGGTATTTCCAGCCCAATGCCGGCATCCGTACTTAACAGCAGGAAACTTCGTCTAAAACTCAGGAGAAACGTTTCCTTGAAACTGCTCTGCTGTGCGTTCGATCACCTAAGAGAGTTGAATCTATGTTGAGATTCAGCGAGTCAGAAACACGTTTCTTCTAGGAGGTGCGTTGGGATATTCCCGAGTGAATGGGACCATAGTCTCTACAGAGAAGTATCTGCTTCTACAACCAAAAGGGTGGTATCTAACTGAATGGTTGTCAATGTGTGCATTCAACTGACAGAGTTAAACTCACGATTGGATTCAGCGGTTTACAAACCCTTTCTGTGCAGAATCCCAAAAACGGTAATTCCAGCTCAATGCCGGCATCCGAACTAAACAGAAGGAAACTTTGTCTAAAACTCAGGAGAAACGTTTCCTTGAAACTGCTCTGCTGTGCGTTCGTTCACCTAAGAGAGTTGAAACTATGTTGAGATTCAGCGAGTCAGAAACACGTTTCTTCTAGGAGCTGCGTTGGGATATTCCCGAGTGAATGGGACCATAGGCTGTACAGAGAAATATCTGCTTCTGAAACCAAAACGGAGCTATCTAACTGAATGGTTGTCAATGTGTGCATTCAACTGACAGAGTTCAACTCACTTGTGGATTAAGCGGTTTGCAAACCATTTCTGTGCAGAATTCCAAATCCGATATGTCCAGCCCAATGCCGGCATCCGTACTAAACAGCAGGAAACTTCGTCTAAAACTCAGGAGAAACGTTTCCTTGAAACTGCTCTGCTGTGCGTTCGTTCACCTAAGAGAGTTGAATCTATGTTGAGATTCAGCGAGTCAGAAACACGTTTCTTCTAGGAGCTGCGTTAGGATATTGCCGAGTGAATGGGACTATAGGCTGTGCAGAGTAATATCTGCTTCTAAAACCAAAACGGAGCTATCTAACTGAATGGTTGTCAATGTGTGCATTCAACTGACAGAGTTAAACTCACGTGTGGATTCAGCGGTTTACAAACCCTTTCTGTGCAGAATCCCAAAACCGGTATTTCCAGCCCAATGCCGGCATCCGTACTAAACAGCAGGAAACTTCGTCTAAAACTCAGGAGAAACGTTTCCTTGAAACTGCTCTGCTGTGCGTTCGTTCACCTAAGAGAGTTGAATCTATGTTGAGATTCAGCGAGTCAGAAACACGTTTCTTCTAGGAGCTGGGATATTCCCGAGTGAATGGGACCATAGGCTGTACAGAGAAATATCTGCTTCTAAAACCAAAAGTGTGCTATCTAACTGAATGGTTGTCAATGTGTGCATTCAACTGACAGAGTTAAACTCACGTGTGGATTCAGCGGTTTGTAACCCTTTCTGTGCAGAATCCCAAAACTGGTATTTCCAGCCCAATGCCGGCATCCGTACTAAACAGCAGGAAACTTCGTCTAAAACTCAGGAGAAACGTTTCCTTGAAACTGCTCTGCTGTGCGTTCGTTCACCTAAGAGAGTTGAATCTATGTTGAGATTCAGCGAGTCAGAAACACGTTTCTTCTAGGAGCTGTGTTGGGATATTCCCGAGTGAATGGGACCATAGGCTGTACAGAGAAATATCTGCTTCTAAAACCAAAAGGGTGCTATCAAACTGAATGGTTGTCAATGTGTGCATTCAACTGACAGAGTTAAACTCACGTGTGGATTCAGCGGTTTGCAAACCCTTTCTGTGCAGAATCCCAAAACCGGTATTTCCAGCCCAATGCCGGCATCCGTACTAAACAGCAGGAAACTTCGTCTAAAACGCAGGAGAAACGTTTCCTTGAAACTGCTCTGCTATGCATTCGTTCACCTAAGAGAGTTGAATCTATGTTGACATTCAGCGAGTCAGAAACGCGTTTCTTCTAGGAGCTGCGTTGGGATATTCCCGAGTGAATGGGACCATAGGTTGTACAGAGAAATATCTGCTTCTAAAACCAAAAGTGTGCTATCAAACTGAATGGTTGTCAATGTGTGCATTCAACTGACAGAGTTAAACTCACGTGTGGATTCAGCGGTTTGCAAACCCTTTCTGTGCAGAATCCCAAAACCGGTATTTCCAGCCCAATGCCGGCATCCGTACTAAACAGCAGGAAACTTCGTCTAAAACTCAGGAGAAACGTTTCCTTGAAACTGCTCTGCTGTGCGTTCGTTCACCTAAGAGAGTTGAATCTATGTTGAGATTCAGCGAGTCAGAAACACGTTTCTTCTAGGAGCTGCGTTGGGATATTCCCGAGTGAATGGGACCATAGGCTGTACAGAGAAATATCTGCTTCTAAAACCAAAACGGAGCTATCTAACTGAATGGTTGTCAATGTGTGCATTCAACTGACAGAGTTAAACTCACGTGTGGATTCAGCGGTTTGCAAAACCTTTCTGTGCAGAATCCCAAAACCGGTATTTCCAGCCCAATGCCGGCATACGTACTAAACAGCAGGAAACTTCGTCTAAACCTCAGGAGAAACGTTTCCTTGAAACTGCTCTGCTGTGCGTTCGTTCACCTAAGAGAGTTGAATCTATGTTGAGATTCAGTGAGTCAGAAACACGTTTCTTCTAGGAGATGCGTTGGGATATTCCCGAGTGAATGGGACCATAGGCTGTACAGAGAAATATCTGCTTCTAAAACCAAAACGGAGCTATCTAACTGAATGGTTGTCAACGTGTGCATTCAACTGACAGAGTTAAACTCACGTGTGGATTCAGCGGTTTGCAAACCCTTTCTGTGCAGAATCCCAAAACCGGTATTTCCAGCCGAATGCCGGCATCCGTACTAAACAGCAGGAAACTTCGTCTAAAACTCAGGAGAAACGTTTCCTTGAAACTGCTCTGCTGTGCGTTCGTTCACCTAAGAGAGTTGAATCTATGTTGAGATTCAGCGAGTCAGAAACACGTTTCTTCTAGGAGCTGCGTTGGGATATTCCCGAGTGAATGGGACCATAGGCTGTACAGAGAAATATCTGCTTCTAAAACCAAAAGGGTGCTATCAAACTGAATGGTTGTCAATGTGTGCATTCAACTGACAGAGTTAAACTCACGTGTGGATTCAGCGGTTTGCAAACCCTTTCTGTGCAGAATCCCAAAACCGGTATTTCCAGCCCAATGCCGGCATCCGTACTAAACAGCAGGAAACTTCGTCTAAAACTCAGGAGAAACGTTTCCTTGAAACTGCTCTGCTGTGCGTTCGTTCACCTAAGAGAGTTGAATCTATGTTGAGATTCAGCGAGTCAGAAACGCGTTTCTTCTAGGAGCTGCGTTGGGATATTCCCGAGTGAATGGGACCATAGGCTGTACAGAGAAATATCTGCTTCTAAAACCAAAACGGAGCTATCTAACTGAATGGTTGTCAATGTGTGCATTCAACTGACAGAGTTAAACTCAAGTGTGGATTCAATGGTTTGCAAACCCTTTCTGTGCAGAATCCCAAAACCGGTATTTCCAGCCCAATGCCAGCATACGTACTAAAGAGCAGGAAACTTCGTCTAAAACTCAGGAGAAACGTTTCCTTGAAACTGCTCTGCTGTGCGTTCGTTCACCTAAGAGAGTTGAATCTATGTTGAGATTCAGCGAGTCATAAACACGTTTCTTCTAGGAGCTGCGTTGGGATACTCCCGAGTGAATGGGACCATAGGCTGTACAGAGAAATATCTGCTTCTAAAACCAAAACGGAGCTATCTAACTGAATGGTTGTCAATGTGTGCATTCAAGTGACAGAGTTAAATTCACGTGTGGATTCAGCGGTTTGCAAACCCTTTCTGTGCAGAATCCCAAAACCGGTATTTCCAGCCCAATGCCGGCATCCGTACTAAACAGCAGGAAACTTCGTCTAAAACTCAGGAGAAACGTTTCCTTGAAACTGCTCTGCTGTGCGTTCGTTCACCTAAGAGAGTTGAATCTATGTTGAGATTCAGCGACTCAGAAACACGTTTCTTCTAGGAGCTGCGTTGGGATATTCCCGAGCGAATGGGACCATAGGCTGTACAGAGAAATATCTGCTTCTAAAACCAAAACGGAGCTATCTAACTGAATGGTTGTCAATGTGTGCATTCAACTGACAGAGTTAAACTCACGTGTGGATTCAGCGGTTTGCAAACCCTTTCTGTGCAGAATCCCAAAACCGGTATTTCCAGCCCAATGCCGGCATACGTACTAAACAGCAGGAAACTTCGTCTAAAACTCAGGAGAAACGTTTCCTTGAAAGTGCTCTGCTGTGCGTTCGTTCACCTAAGAGAGTTGAATCTATGTTGAGATTCAGCGAGTCAGAAACACGTTTCTTCTAGGAGATGCGTTGGGATATTCCCGAGTGAATGGGACCATAGGCTGTACAGAGAAATATCTGCTTCTAAAACCAAAACGGAACTATCTAACTGAATGGTTGTCAATGTGTGCATTCAACTGACAGAGTTAAACTCACGTGTGGATTCAGCGGTTTGCAAACCGTTTCTGTGCAGAATCCCAAAACCGGTATTTCCAACCCAATGCCGGCATACGTACTAAAGAGCAGGAAACTTCGTCTAAAACTCAGGAGCAACGTTTCCTTGAAACTGCTCTGCTGTGCGTTCGTTCACCTAAGAGAGTTGAATCTATGTTGAGATTCAGCGAGTCAGAAACACGTTTCTTCTAAGAGCTGGTTTGAGATATTCCCGAGTGAATGGGACCATAGGCTGTACAGAGAAATATCTGCTTCTAAAACCAAAACGGAGCTATCTAACTGAATGGTTGTGAATGTGTGCATTCAACTGACAGAGTTAAACTCACGTGTGGATTCAGCGGTTTGCAAACCCTTTCTGTGCAGAATCCCAAAACCGGTATTTCCAGCCCAATGCCGGCATCCGTACTTAACAGCAGGAAACTTCGTCTAAAACTCAGGAGAAACGTTTCCTTGAAACTGCTCTGCTGTGCGTTCGATCACCTAAGAGAGTTGAATCTATGTTGAGATTCAGCGAGTCAGAAACACGTTTCTTCTAGGAGGTGCGTTGGGATATTCCCGAGTGAATGGGACCATAGTCTCTACAGAGAAGTATCTGCTTCTACAACCAAAAGGGTGGTATCTAACTGAATGGTTGTCAATGTGTGCATTCAACTGACAGAGTTAAACTCACGATTGGATTCAGCGGTTTACAAACCCTTTCTGTGCAGAATCCCAAAACCGGTAATTCCAGCTCAATGCCGGCATCCGAACTAAACAGAAGGAAACTTTGTCTAAAACTCAGGAGAAACGTTTCCTTGAAACTGCTCTGCTGTGCGTTCGTTCACCTAAGAGAGTTGAAACTATGTTGAGATTCAGCGAGTCAGAAACACGTTTCTTCTAGGAGCTGCGTTGGGATATTCCCGAGTGAATGGGACCATAGGCTGTACAGAGAAATATCTGCTTCTGAAACCAAAACGGAGCTATCTAACTGAATGGTTGTCAATGTGTGCATTCAACTGACAGAGTTCAACTCACTTGTGGATTAAGCGGTTTGCAAACCATTTCTGTGCAGAATTCCAAAACCGATATGTCCAGCCCAATGCCGGCATCCGTACTAAACAGCAGGAAACTTCGTCTAAAACTCAGGAGAAACGTTTCCTTGAAACTGCTCTGCTGTGCGTTCGTTCACCTAAGAGAGTTGAATCTATGTTGAGATTCAGCGAGTCAGAAACACGTTTCTTCTAGGAGCTGCGTTAGGATATTGCCGAGTGAATGGGACTATAGGCTGTGCAGAGTAATATCTGCTTCTAAAACCAAAACGGAGCTATCTAACTGAATGGTTGTCAATGTGTGCATTCAACTGACAGAGTTAAACTCACGTGTGGATTCAGCGGTTTACAAACCCTTTCTGTGCAGAATCCCAAAACCGGTATTTCCAGCCCAATGCCGGCATCCGTACTAAACAGCAGGAAACTTCGTCTAAAACTCAGGAGAAACGTTTCCTTGAAACTGCTCTGCTGTGCGTTCGTTCACCTAAGAGAGTTGAATCTATGTTGAGATTCAGCGAGTCAGAAACACGTTTCTTCTAGGAGCTGGGATATTCCCGAGTGAATGGGACCATAGGCTGTACAGAGAAATATCTGCTTCTAAAACCAAAAGTGTGCTATCTAACTGAATGGTTGTCAATGTGTGCATTCAACTGACAGAGTTAAACTCACGTGTGGATTCAGCGGTTTGTAACCCTTTCTGTGCAGAATCCCAAAACTGGTATTTCCAGCCCAATGCCGGCATCCGTACTAAACAGCAGGAAACTTCGTCTAAAACTCAGGAGAAACGTTTCCTTGAAACTGCTCTGCTGTGCGTTCGTTCACCTAAGAGAGTTGAATCTATGTTGAGATTCAGCGAGTCAGAAACACGTTTCTTCTAGGAGCTGTGTTGGGATATTCCCGAGTGAATGGGACCATAGGCTGTACAGAGAAATATCTGCTTCTAAAACCAAAAGGGTGCTATCAAACTGAATGGTTGTCAATGTGTGCATTCAACTGACAGAGTTAAACTCACGTGTGGATTCAGCGGTTTGCAAACCCTTTCTGTGCAGAATCCCAAAACCGGTATTTCCAGCCCAATGCCGGCATCCGTACTAAACAGCAGGAAACTTCGTCTAAAACGCAGGAGAAACGTTTCCTTGAAACTGCTCTGCTATGCATTCGTTCACCTAAGAGAGTTGAATCTATGTTGACATTCAGCGAGTCAGAAACGCGTTTCTTCTAGGAGCTGCGTTGGGATATTCCCGAGTGAATGGGACCATAGGTTGTACAGAGAAATATCTGCTTCTAAAACCAAAAGTGTGCTATCAAACTGAATGGTTGTCAATGTGTGCATTCAACTGACAGAGTTAAACTCACGTGTGGATTCAGCGGTTTGCAAACCCTTTCTGTGCAGAATCCCAAAACCGGTATTTCCAGCCCAATGCCGGCATCCGTACTAAACAGCAGGAAACTTCGTCTAAAACTCAGGAGAAACGTTTCCTTGAAACTGCTCTGCTGTGCGTTCGTTCACCTAAGAGAGTTGAATCTATGTTGAGATTCAGCGAGTCAGAAACACGTTTCTTCTAGGAGCTGCGTTGGGATATTCCCGAGTGAATGGGACCATAGGCTGTACAGAGAAATATCTGCTTCTAAAACCAAAACGGAGCTATCTAACTGAATGGTTGTCAATGTGTGCATTCAACTGACAGAGTTAAACTCACGTGTGGATTCAGCGGTTTGCAAAACCTTTCTGTGCAGAATCCCAAAACCGGTATTTCCAGCCCAATGCCGGCATACGTACTAAACAGCAGGAAACTTCGTCTAAACCTCAGGAGAAACGTTTCCTTGAAACTGCTCTGCTGTGCGTTCGTTCACCTAAGAGAGTTGAATCTATGTTGAGATTCAGTGAGTCAGAAACACGTTTCTTCTAGGAGATGCGTTGGGATATTCCCGAGTGAATGGGACCATAGGCTGTACAGAGAAATATCTGCTTCTAAAACCAAAACGGAGCTATCTAACTGAATGGTTGTCAACGTGTGCATTCAACTGACAGAGTTAAACTCACGTGTGGATTCAGCGGTTTGCAAACCCTTTCTGTGCAGAATCCCAAAACCGGTATTTCCAGCCGAATGCCGGCATCCGTACTAAACAGCAGGAAACTTCGTCTAAAACTCAAGAGAAACGTTTCCTTGAAACTGCTCTGCTGTGCGTTCGATCATCTAAGAGAGTTGAATCTATGTTGAGATTCAGCGAGTCAGAAACACGTTTCTTCTAGGAGGTGCGTTGGGATATTCCCGAGTGAATGGGACCATAGGCTGTACAGAGAAATATCTGCTCCTACAACCAAAAGGGTGGTATCTAAATGAATGGTTGTCAATGTGTGCATTCAACTGACAGAGTTAAACTGACGTGTGGATTCAGCGGTTTACAAACCCTTTCTGTGCAGAATCCCAAAACCGGTAATTCCAGCTCAATGCCGGCATACGTACTAAACAGCAGGAAACTTCGTCTAAAACTCAGGATAAACGTTTCCTTGAAACTGCTCTGCTGTGCGTTCGTTCACCTAAGAGAGTTGAAACTATGTTGAGATTCAGCGAGTCAGAAACACGTTTATGCTAGGAGCTGCGTTGGGATATTCCCGAGTGAATGGGACCATAGGCTGTACAGAGAAATATCTGCTTCTAAAACCAAAACGGAGCTATCTAACTGAATGGTTGTCAATGTGTGCATTCAACTGACAGAGTTAAACTCACGTGTGGATTCAGCGGTTTGCAAACCCTTTCTGTGCAGAATCCCAAAACCGGTATTTCCAGCCCAATGCCGGCATCCGTACTAAACAGCAGGAAACTTCGTCTAAAACTCAGGAGAAACGTTTCCTTGAAACTGCTCTGCTGTGCGTTCGTTCACCTAAGAGAGTTGAATCTATGTTGAGATTCAGCGAGTCAGAAACGCGTTTCTTCTAGGAGCTGCGTTGGGATATTCCCGAGTGAATGGGACCATAGGCTGTACAGAGAAATATCTGCTTCTAAAACCAAAACGGAGCTATCTAACTGAATGGTTGTCAATGTGTGCATTCAACTGACAGAGATAAACTCACGTGTGGATTCAGTGGTTTGCAAACCCTTTCTGTGCAGAATCCGAAAACCGGTATTTCCAGCCCAATGACGGCATCCGTACTAAACAGCAGGAAACTTCGTCTAAAACTCAGGAGAAACGTTTCCTTGAAACTGCTCTGCTGCGCGTTCGATCACCTAAGAGAGTTGAATCTATGTTGAGATTCAGCGAGTCAGAAACACGTTTCTTCTAGGAGGTGCGTTGGGATATTCCCGAGTGAATGGGACCAGAGGCTGTACAGAGAAATATCTGCTCTTACAACCAAAAGGGTGGTATCTAACTGAATGGTTGTCAATGTGTGCATTCAACTGACAGAGTTAAACTCACGTTTGGATTCAGCGGTTTACAATCCCTTTCTGTGCAGAATCCCAAAACCGGTAATTCCAGCTCAATGCCCCCATCCGTACTAAACAGCAGGAAACTTCGTCTAAAACTCAGGAGAAACGTTTCCTTGAAACTGCTCTGCTGTGCGTTCGTTCACCTAAGAGAGTTGAAACTATGTTGAGATTCAGCGAGTCAGAAACACGTTTCTTCTAGGAGCTGCGTTGGGATATTCCCGAGTGAATGGGACCATAGGCTGTACAGAGAAATATCTGCTTCTAAAACCAAAAGTGTGCTATCAAACTGAATGGTTGTCAATGTGTGCATTCAACTGACAGAGTTAAACTCACGTGTGGATTCATCGGTTTGCAAACCCTTTCTGTGCAGAATCCCAAAACCGGTATTTCCAGCCCAATGCCGGCATCCGTACTAAACAGCAGGAAACTTCGTCTAAAACTCAGGAGAAACGTTTCCTTGAAACTGCTCTGCTGTGCGTTAGATCATCTAAGAGAGTTGAATCTATGTTGAGATTCAGCGAGTCAGAAACACGTTTCTCCTAGGAGGTGCGTTGGGATATTCCCGAGTGAATGGGACCATAGGCTGTACAGAGAAATATCTGCTCCTACAACCAAAAGGGTGGTATCTAACTGAATGGTTGTCAATGTGTGCATTCAACTGACAGAGTTAAACTCACGTGTGGATTCAGCGGTTTGCAAACCCTTTCTGTGCAGAATCCCAAAACCGGTATTTCCAGCCCAATGCCGGCATCCGTACTAAACAGGAGGAAACTTCGTCTAAAACTCAGGAGAAACGTTTCCTTGAAACTGCTCTGCTGTGCGTTCGTTCACCTAAGAGAGTTGAATCTATGTTGAGATTCAGCGAGTCAGAAACACGTTTCTTCTAGGAGCTGCGTTGGGATATTCCCGAGTGAATGGGACCATAGGCTGTACAGAGAAATATCTGCTTCTAAAACCAAAAGTGTGCTATCAAACTGAATGGTTGTCAATGTGTGCATTCAACTGACAGAGTTAAACTCACGTGTGGATTCAGCGGTTTGCAAACCCTTTCTGTGCAGAATCCCAAAACCGGTATTTCCAGCCCAATGCCGGCATCCGTACTAAACAGCAGGAAACTTCGTCTAAAACTCAGGAGAAACGTTTCCTTGAAACTGCTCTGCTGTGCGTTCGTTCACCTAAGAGAGTTGAATCTATGTTGAGATTCAGCGAGTGAGACACATGTTTCTTCTAGGAGCTGCGTTGGGATATTCCCGAGTGAATGGGACCATAGGCTGTACAGAGAAATATCTGCTTCTAAAACCAAAACGGAGCTATCTAACTGAATGGTTGTCAATGTGTGCATTCAAGTGACAGAGTTAAACTCACGTGTGGATTCAGCGGTTTGCAAACCCTTTCTGTGCAGAATCCCAAAACCGGTATTTCCAGCCCAATGCCGGCATACGTACTAAAGAGCAGGAAACTTCGTCTAAAACTCAGGAGCAACGTTTCCGTGAAACTGCTCTGCTGTGCGTTCGTTCACCTAAGAGAGTTGAATCTATGTTGAGATTCAGCGAGTCAGAAACACGTTTCTTCTAGGAGCTGCTTTGGGATATTCCCGAGTGAATGGGACCATAGGCTGTACAGAGAAATATCTGCTTCTAAAACCAAAACGGAGCTATCTAACTGAATGGTTGTCAATGTGTGCATTCAACTGACAGAGTTAAACTCACGTGTGGATTCAGCGGTTTGCAAACCCTTTCTGTGCAGAATCCCAAAACCGGTATTTCCAGCCCAATGCCGGCATCCGTACTAAACAGCAGGAAACTTCGTCTAAAACTCAGGAGAAACGTTTCCTTGAAACTGCTCTGCTGTGCGTTCGATCACCTAAGAGAGTTGAATCTATGTTGAGATTTAGCGAGTCAGAAACACGTTTCTTCTAGGAGGTGCGTTGGGATATTCCCGAGTGAATGGGACCATAGGCTGTACAGAGAAATATCTGCTCCTACAACCAAAAGGGTGGTATCTAACTGAATGGTTGTCAATGTGTGCATTCAACTGACAGAGTTAAACTCACGTTTGGATTCAGCGGTTTACAAACCCTTTCTGTGCAGAATCCCAAAACCGGTAATTCCAGCTCAATGCCGTCATACGTACTAAACAGCAGGAAACTTCGTCTAAAACTCAGGAGAAACGTTTCCTTGAAACTGCTCTACTGTGCGTTCGTTCATCTAAGAGAGTTGAATCTATGTTGAGATTCAGCGAGTCAGAAACACGTTTCTTCTAGGAGCTGCGTTGGGATATTCCCGAGTGAATGGGACCATAGGCTGTACAGAGAAATATCTGCTTCTAAAACCAAAAGTGTGCTATCAAACTGAATGGTTGTCAATGTGTGCATTCAACTGACAGAGTTGAACTCACGTGTGGATTCAGCGGTTTGCAAACCCTTTCTGTGCAGAATCCCAAAACCGGTATTTCCAGCCCAATGCCGGCATCCGTACTAAACAGCAGGAAACTTCGTCTAAAACTCAGGAGAAACGTTTCCTTGAAACTGCTCTGCTGTGCGTTCGTTCACCTAAGAGAGTTGAATCTATGTTGAGATTCAGCGAGTCAGAAACACGTTTCTTCTAGGAGCTGCGTTGGGATATTCACGAGTGAATGGGACCATAGGCTGTACAGAGAAATATCTGCTTCTAAAACCAAAACGGAGCTATCTAAGTGAATGGTTGTCAATGTGTGCATTCAACTGACAGAGTTAAACTCACGTGTGGATTCAGCGGTTTTCAAACCCTTTCTGTGCAGAATCCCAAAACCGGTATTTCCAGCCCAATGCCGGCATACGTACTAAAGAGCAGGAAACTTCGTCTAAAACTCAGGAGAAACGTCCCCTTGAAACTGATCTGCTGTGCGTTCGTTCACCAAAGAGAGTTGAAACTATGTTGAGATTCAGCGAGTCAGAAACACGTTTCTTCTAGGAGCTGCGTTGGGATATTCCCGAGTGAATGGGACCATAGGCTGTACAGAGAAATATCTGCTTCTAAAACCAAAACGGAGCTATCTAACTGAATGGTTGTCAATGTGTGCATTCAACTGACAGAGTTAAACTCACGTGTGGATTCAGCGGTTTGCAAACCCTTTCTGTGCAGAATCCCAAAACCGGTATTTCCAGCCCAATGCCGGCATCCGTACTAAACAGCAGGAAACTTCGTCTAAAACTCAGGAGAAACGTTTCCTTGAAACTGCTCTGCTGTGCGTTCGTTCACCTAAGAGAGTTGAATCTATGTTGAGATTCAGCGAGTCAGAAACATGTTTCTTCTAGGAGCTGCGTTGGGATATTCCCGAGTGAATGGGACCATAGGCTGTACAGAGAAATATCTGCTTCTAAAACCAAAACGGAGCTATCTAACTGAATGGTTGTCAATGTGTGCATTCAACTGACAGAATTAAACTCACGTGTGGATTCAGCGGTTTGCAAACCCTTTCTGTGCAGAATCCCAAAACCGGTATTTCCAGCCCAATGCCAGCATACGTACTAAAGAGCAGGAAACTTCGTCTAAAACTCAGGAGCAACGTTTCCGTGAAACTGCTCTGCTGTGCGTTCGTTCACCTAAGAGAGTTGAATCTATGTTGAGATTCAGCGAGTCAGAAACACGTTTCTTCTAGGAGCTGCTTTGGGATATTCCCGAGTGAATGGGACCATAGGCTGTACAGAGAAATATCTGCTTCTAAAACCAAAACGGAGCTATCTAACTCAATGGCTGTCAATGTGTGCATTCAACTGACAGAGTTAAACTCACGTGTGGATTCAGCGGTTTGCAAACCCTTTCTGTGCAGAATCCCAAAACCGGTATTTCCAGCCCAATGCCGGTATCCGTACTAAACAGCAGGAAACTTCGTCTAAAACTCAGGAGAAACGTTTCCTTGAAACTGCTCTGCTGTGCGTTCGTTCACCTAAGAGAGTTGAATCTATGTTGAGATTCAGCGAGTCAGAAACACGTTTCTTCTAGGAGCTGCGTTGGGATACTCCCGAGTGAATGGGACCATAGGATGTACAGAGAAATATCTGCTTCTAAAACCAAAACGGAGCTATCTAACTGAATGGTTGTCAATGTGTGCATTCAACTGACAGAGTTCAGCTCACGTGTGGATTCAGCGGTTTGCAAACCCTTTCTGTGCAGAATCCCAAAACCGGTATTTCCAGCCCAATGCCGGCATACGTACTAAACAGCAGGAAACTTCGTCTAAAACTCAGGAGAAACGTTTCCTTGAAACTGCTCTGCTGTGCGTTCGTTCACCTAAGAGAGTTGAATCTATGTTGAGATTCAGCGAGTCAGAAACACGTTTCTTCTAGGAGCTGCGTTGGGATATTCCCGAGTGAATGGGACCATAGGCTGTTCAGAGAAATATCTGCTTCTAAAACCAAAACGGAGCTATCTAACTGAATGGTTGTCAATGTGTGCATTCAACTGACAGAGTTAAACTCACGTGTGGATTCAGCGGTTTGCAAACCCTTTCTGTGCAGAATCCCAAAACCGGTATTTCCAGCCCAATGCCGGCATCCGTACTAAACAGCAGGAAACTTCGTCTAAAACTCAGGAGAAACGTTTCCTTGAAACTGCTCTGCTGTGCGTTAGATCATCTAAGAGAGTTGAATCTATGTTGAGATTCAGCGAGTCAGAAACACGTTTCTTCTAGGAGGTGCGTTGGGATATTCCCGAGTGAATGGGACCATAGGCTGTACAGAGAAATATCTGCTCCTACAACCAAAAGGGTGGTATCTAACTGAATGGTTGTCAATGTGTGCATTCAACTGACAGAGTTAAACTCACGTGTGGATTCAGCGGTTTGCAAACCCTTTCTGTGCAGAATCCCAAAACCGGTATTTCCAGCCCAATGCCGGCATCCGTACTAAACAGGAGGAAACTTCGTCTAAAACTCAGGAGAAACGTTTCCTTGAAACTGCTCTGCTGTGCGTTCGTTCACCTAAGAGAGTTGAATCTATGTTGAGATTCAGCGAGTCAGAAACACGTTTCTTCTAGGAGCTGCGTTGGGATATTCCCGAGTGAATGGGACCATAGGCTGTACAGAGAAATATCTGCTTCTAAAACCAAAAGTGTGCTATCAAACTGAATGGTTGTCAATGTGTGCATTCAACTGACAGAGTTAAACTCACGTGTGGATTCAGCGGTTTGCAAACCCTTTCTGTGCAGAATCCCAAAACCGGTATTTCCAGCCCAATGCCGGCATCCGTACTAAACAGCAGGAAACTTCGTCTAAAACTCAGGAGAAACGTTTCCTTGAAACTGCTCTGCTGTGCGTTCGTTCACCTAAGAGAGTTGAATCTATGTTGAGATTCAGCGAGTGAGACACATGTTTCTTCTAGGAGCTGCGTTGGGATATTCCCGAGTGAATGGGACCATAGGCTGTACAGAGAAATATCTGCTTCTAAAACCAAAACGGAGCTATCTAACTGAATGGTTGTCAATGTGTGCATTCAAGTGACAGAGTTAAACTCACGTGTGGATTCAGCGGTTTGCAAACCCTTTCTGTGCAGAATCCCAAAACCGGTATTTCCAGCCCAATGCCGGCATACGTACTAAAGAGCAGGAAACTTCGTCTAAAACTCAGGAGCAACGTTTCCGTGAAACTGCTCTGCTGTGCGTTCGTTCACCTAAGAGAGTTGAATCTATGTTGAGATTCAGCGAGTCAGAAACACGTTTCTTCTAGGAGCTGCTTTGGGATATTCCCGAGTGAATGGGACCATAGGCTGTACAGAGAAATATCTGCTTCTAAAACCAAAACGGAGCTATCTAACTGAATGGTTGTCAATGTGTGCATTCAACTGACAGAGTTAAACTCACGTGTGGATTCAGCGGTTTGCAAACCCTTTCTGTGCAGAATCCCAAAACCGGTATTTCCAGCCCAATGCCGGCATCCGTACTAAACAGCAGGAAACTTCGTCTAAAACTCAGGAGAAACGTTTCCTTGAAACTGCTCTGCTGTACGTTCGATCACCTAAGAGAGTTGAATCTATGTTGAGATTTAGCGAGTCAGAAACACGTTTCTTCTAGGAGGTGCGTTGGGATATTCCCGAGTGAATGGGACCATAGGCTGTACAGAGAAATATCTGCTTCTAAAACCAAAACGGAGCTATCTAACTGAATGGCTGTCAATGTGTGCATTCAACTGACAGAGTTAAACTCACGTTTGGATTCAGCGGTTTAGAAACCCTTTCTGTGCAGAATCCCAAAACCGGTAATTCCAGCTCAATGCCGGCATACGTACTAAAGAGCAGGAAACTTCGTCTAAAACTCAGGAGAAACGTTTCCTTGAAACTGCTCTACTGTGCGTTCGTTCATCTAAGAGAGTTGAATCTATGTTGAGATTCAGCGAGTCAGAAACACGTTTCTTCTAGGAGCTGCGTTGGGATATTCCCGAGTGAATGGGACCATAGGCTGTACAGAGAAATATCTGCTTCTAAAACCAAAAGTGTGCTATCAAACTGAATGGTTGTCAATGTGTGCATTCAACTGACAGAGTTGAACTCACGTGTGGATTCAGCGGTTTGCAAACCCTTTCTGTGCAGAATCCCAAAACCGGTATTTCCAGCCCAATGCCGGCATCCGTACTAAACAGCAGGAAACTTCGTCTAAAACTCAGGAGAAACGTTTCCTTGAAACTGCTCTGCTGTGCGTTCGTTCACCTAAGAGAGTTGAATCTATGTTGAGATTCAGCGAGTCAGAAACACGTTTCTTCTAGGAGCTGCGTTGGGATATTCACGAGTGAATGGGACCATAGGCTGTACAGAGAAATATCTGCTTCTAAAACCAAAACGGAGCTATCTAAGTGAATGGTTGTCAATGTGTGCATTCAACTGACAGAGTTAAACTCACGTGTGGATTCAGCGGTTTGCAAACCCTTTCTGTGCAGAATCCCAAAACCGGTATTTCCAGCCCAATGCCGGCATACGTACTAAAGAGCAGGAAACTTCGTCTAAAACTCAGGAGAAACGTCCCCTTGAAACTGATCTGCTGTGCGTTCGTTCACCAAAGAGAGTTGAATCTATGTTGAGATTCAGCGAGTCAGAAACACGTTTCTTCTAGGAGCTGCGTTGGGATATTCCCGAGTGAATGGGACCATAGGCTGTACAGAGAAATATCTGCTTCTAAAACCAAAACGGAGCTATCTAACTGAATGGTTGTCAATGTGTGCATTCAACTGACAGAGTTAAACTCACGTGTGGATTCAGCGGTTTGCAAACCCTTTCTGTGCAGAATCCCAAAACCGGTATTTCCAGCCCAATGCCGGCATCCGTACTAAACAGCAGGAAACTTCGTCTAAAACTCAGGAGAAACGTTTCCTTGAAACTGCTCTGCTGTGCGTTAGATCATCTAAGAGAGTTGAATCTATGTTGAGATTCAGCGAGTCAGAAACACGTTTCTCCTAGGAGGTGCGTTGGGATATTCCCGAGTGAATGGGACCATAGGCTGTACAGAGAAATATCTGCTCCTACAACCAAAAGGGTGGTATCTAACTGAATGGTTGTCAATGTGTGCATTCAACTGACAGAGTTAAACTCACGTGTGGATTCAGCGGTTTGCAAACCCTTTCTGTGCAGAATCCCAAAACCGGTATTTCCAGCCCAATGCTGGCATCCGTACTAAACAGGAGGAAACTTCGTCTAAAACTCAGGAGAAACGTTTCCTTGAAACTGCTCTGCTGTGCGTTCGTTCACCTAAGAGAGTTGAATCTATGTTGAGATTCAGCGAGTCAGAAACACGTTTCTTCTAGGAGCTGCGTTGGGATATTCCCGAGTGAATGGGACCATAGGCTGTACAGAGAAATATCTGCTTCTAAAACCAAAAGTGTGCTATCAAACTGAATGGTTGTCAATGTGTGCATTCAACTGACAGAGTTAAACTCACGTGTGGATTCAGCGGTTTGCAAACCCTTTCTGTGCAGAATCCCAAAACTGGTATTTCCAGCCCAATGCCGGCATCCGTACTAAACAGCAGGAAACTTCGTCTAAAACTCAGGAGAAACGTTTCCTTGAAACTGCTCTGCTGTGCGTTCGTTCACCTAAGAGAGTTGAATCTATGTTGAGATTCAGCGAGTGAGACACATGTTTCTTCTAGGAGCTGCGTTGGGATATTCCCGAGTGAATGGGACCATAGGCTGTACAGAGAAATATCTGCTTCTAAAACCAAAACGGAGCTATCTAACTGAATGGTTGTCAATGTGTGCATTCAAGTGACAGAGTTAAACTCACGTGTGGATTCAGCGGTTTGCAAACCCTTTCTGTGCAGAATCCCAAAACCGGTATTTCCAGCCCAATGCCGGCATACGTACTAAAGAGCAGGAAACTTCGTCTAAAACTCAGGAGCAACGTTTCCGTGAAACTGCTCTGCTGTGCGTTCGTTCACCTAAGAGAGTTGAATCTATGTTGAGATTCAGCGAGTCAGAAACACGTTTCTTCTAGGAGCTGCTTTGGGATATTCCCGAGTGAATGGGACCATAGGCTGTACAGAGAAATATCTGCTTCTAAAACCAAAACGGAGCTATCTAACTGAATGGTTGTCAATGTGTGCATTCAACTGACAGAGTTAAACTCACGTGTGGATTCAGCGGTTTGCAAACCCTTTCTGTGCAGAATCCCAAAACCGGTATTTCCAGCCCAATGCCGGCATCCGTACTAAACAGCAGGAAACTTCGTCTAAAACTCAGGAGAAACGTTTCCTTGAAACTGCTCTGCTGTACGTTCGATCACCTAAGAGAGTTGAATCTATGTTGAGATTTAGCGAGTCAGAAACACGTTTCTTCTAGGAGGTGCGTTGGGATATTCCCGAGTGAATGGGACCATAGGCTGTACAGAGAAATATCTGCTTCTAAAACCAAAACGGAGCTATCTAACTGAATGGCTGTCAATGTGTGCATTCAACTGACAGAGTTAAACTCACATTTGGATTCAGCGGTTTAGAAACCCTTTCTGTGCAGAATCCCAAAACCGGTAATTCCAGCTCAATGCCGGCATACGTACTAAAGAGCAGGAAACTTCGTCTAAAACTCAGGAGAAACGTTTCCTTGAAACTGCTCTACTGTGCGTTCGTTCATCTAAGAGAGTTGAATCTATGTTGAGATTCAGCGAGTCAGAAACACGTTTCTTCTAGGAGCTGCGTTGGGATATTCCCGAGTGAATGGGACCATAGGCTGTACAGAGAAATATCTGCTTCTAAAACCAAAAGTGTGCTATCAAAATGAATGGTTGTCAATGTGTGCATTCAACTGACAGAGTTGAACTCACGTGTGGATTCAGCGGTTTGCAAACCCTTTCTGTGCAGAATCCCAAAACCGGTATTTCCAGCCCAATGCCGGCATCCGTACTAAACAGCAGGAAACTTCATCTAAAACTCAGGAGAAACGTTTCCTTGAAACTGCTCTGCTGTGCGTTCGTTCACCTAAGAGAGTTGAATCTATGTTGAGATTCAGCGAGTCAGAAACACGTTTCTTCTAGGAGCTGCGTTGGGATATTCACGAGTGAATGGGACCATAGGCTGTACAGAGAAATATCTGCTTCTAAAACCAAAACGGAGCTATCTAAGTGAATGGTTGTCAATGTGTGCATTCAACTGACAGAGTTAAACTCACGTGTGGATTCAGCGGTTTGCAAACCCTTTCTGTGCAGAATCCCAAAACCGGTATTTCCAGCCCAATGCCGGCATACGTACTAAAGAGCAGGAAACTTCGTCTAAAACTCAGGAGAAACGTCCCCTTGAAACTGATCTGCTGTGCGTTCGTTCACCAAAGAGAGTTGAATCTATGTTGAGATTCAGCGAGTCAGAAACACGTTTCTTCTAGGAGCTGCGTTGGGATATTCCCGAGTGAATGGGACCATAGGCTGTACAGAGAAATATCTGCTTCTAAAACCAAAACGGAGCTATCTAACTGAATGGTTGTCAATGTGTGCATTCAACTGACAGAGTTAAACTCACGTGTGGATTCAGCGGTTTGCAAACCCTTTCTGTGCAGAATCCCAAAACCGGTATTTCCAGCCCAATGCCGGCATCCGTACTAAACAGCAGGAAACTTCGTCTAAAACTCAGGAGAAACGTTTCCTTGAAACTGCTCTGCTGTGCGTTAGATCATCTAAGAGAGTTGAATCTATGTTGAGATTCAGCGAGTCAGAAACACGTTTCTCCTAGGAGGTGCGTTGGGATATTCCCGAGTGAATGGGACCATAGGCTGTACAGAGAAATATCTGCTCCTACAACCAAAAGGGTGGTATCTAACTGAATGGTTGTCAATGTGTGCATTCAACTGACAGAGTTAAACTCACGTGTGGATTCAGCGGTTTGCAAACCCTTTCTGTGCAGAATCCCAAAACCGGTATTTCCAGCCCAATGCCGGCATCCGTACTAAACAGGAGGAAACTTCGTCTAAAACTCAGGAGAAACGTTTCCTTGAAACTGCTCTGCTGTGCGTTCGTTCACCTAAGAGAGTTGAATCTATGTTGAGATTCAGCGAGTCAGAAACACGTTTCTTCTAGGAGCTGCGTTGGGATATTCCCGAGTGAATGGGACCATAGGCTGTACAGAGAAATATCTGCTTCTAAAACCAAAAGTGTGCTATCAAACTGAATGGTTGTCAATGTGTGCATTCAACTGACAGAGTTAAACTCACGTGTGGATTCAGCGGTTTGCAAACCCTTTCTGTGCAGAATCCCAAAACCGGTATTTCCAGCCCAATGCCGGCATCCGTACTAAACAGCAGGAAACTTCGTCTAAAACTCAGGAGAAACGTTTCCTTGAAACTGCTCTGCTGTGCGTTAGATCATCTAAGAGAGTTGAATCTATGTTGAGATTCAGCGAGTCAGAAACACGTTTCTCCTAGGAGGTGCGTTGGGATATTCCCGAGTGAATGGGACCATAGGCTGTACAGAGAAATATCTGCTCCTACAACCAAAAGGGTGGTATCTAACTGAATGGTTGTCAATGTGTGCATTCAACTGACAGAGTTAAACTCACGTGTGGATTCAGCGGTTTGCAAACCCTTTCTGTGCAGAATCCCAAAACCGGTATTTCCAGCCCAATGCCGGCATCCGTACTAAACAGGAGGAAACTTCGTCTAAAACTCAGGAGAAACGTTTCCTTGAAACTGCTCTGCTGTGCGTTCGTTCACCTAAGAGAGTTGAATCTATGTTGAGATTCAGCGAGTCAGAAACACGTTTCTTCTAGGAGCTGCGTTGGGATATTCCCGAGTGAATGGGACCATAGGCTGTACAGAGAAATATCTGCTTCTAAAACCAAAAGTGTGCTATCAAACTGAATGGTTGTCAATGTGTGCATTCAACTGACAGAGTTAAACTCACGTGTGGATTCAGCGGTTTGCAAACCCTTTCTGTGCAGAATCCCAAAACCGGTATTTCCAGCCCAATGCCGGCATCCGTACTAAACAGCAGGAAACTTCGTCTAAAACTCAGGAGAAACGTTTCCTTGAAACTGCTCTGCTGTGCGTTCGTTCACCTAAGAGAGTTGAATCTATGTTGAGATTCAGCGAGTGAGACACATGTTTCTTCTAGGAGCTGCGTTGGGATATTCCCGAGTGAATGGGACCATAGGCTGTACAGAGAAATATCTGCTTCTAAAACCAAAACGGAGCTATCTAACTGAATGGTTGTCAATGTGTACATTCAAGTGACAGAGTTAAACTCACGTGTGGATTCAGCGGTTTGCAAACCCTTTCTGTGCAGAATCCCAAAACCGGTATTTCCAGCCCAATGCCGGCATACGTACTAAAGAGCAGGAAACTTCGTCTAAAACTCAGGAGCAACGTTTCCGTGAAACTGCTCTGCTGTGCGTTCGTTCACCTAAGAGAGTTGAATCTATGTTGAGATTCAGCGAGTCAGAAACACGTTTCTTCTAGGAGCTGCTTTGGGATATTCCCGAGTGAATGGGACCATAGGCTGTACAGAGAAATATCTGCTTCTAAAACCAAAACGGAGCTATCTAACTGAATGGTTTTCAATGTGTGCATTCAACTGACAGAGTTAAACTCACGTGTGGATTCAGCGGTTTGCAAACCCTTTCTGTGCAGAATCCCAAAACCGGTATTTCCAGCCCAATGCCGGCATCCGTACTAAACAGCAGGAAACTTCGTCTAAAACTCAGGAGAAACGTTTCCTTGAAAGTGCTCTGCTGTGCGTTCGTTCACCTAAGAGAGTTGAATCTATGTTGAGATTCAGCGAGTCAGAAACATGTTTCTTCTAGGAGCTGCGTTGGGATATTCCCGAGTGAATGGGACCATAGGCTGTACAGAGAAATATCTGCTTCTAAAACCAAAACGGAGCTATCTAACTGAATGGTTGTCAATGTGTGCATTCAACTGACAGAGTTAAACTCACGTGTGGATTCAGCGGTTTGCAAACCCTTTCTGTGCAGAATCCCAAAACCGGTATTTCCAGCCCAATGCCGGCATACGTACTAAAGAGCAGGAAACTTCGTCTAAAACTCAGGAGCAACGTTTCCGTGAAACTGCTCTGCTGTGCCTTCGTTCACCTAAGAGAGTTGAATCTATGTTGAGATTCAGCGAGTCAGAAACACGTTTCTTCTAGGAGCTGCGTTGGGATATTCCCGAGTGAATGGGACCATAGGCTGTACAGAGAAATATCTGCTCCTACAACCAAAAGGGTGGTATCTAACTGAATGGTTGTCAATGTGTGCATTCAACTGACAGAGTTAAACTCACGTTTGGATTCAGCGGTTTACAAACCCTTTCTGTGCAGAATCCCAAAACCGGTAATTCCAGCTCAATGCCGGCATCCGTACTAAACAGCAGGAAACTTCGTCTAAAACTCAGGAGAAACGTTTCCTTGAAACTGCTCTGCTGTGCGTTCGTTCACCTAAGAGAGTTGAAACTATGTTGAGATTCAGCGAGTCAGAAACACGTTTATGCTAGGAGCTGCGTTGGGATATTCCCGAGTGAATGGGACCATAGGCTGTACAGAGAAATATCTGCTTCTGAAACCAAAACGGAGCTATCTAACTGAATGGTTGTCAATGTGTACATTCAACTGACAGAGTTAAACTCACGTGTGGATTCAGCGGTTTGCAAACCATTTCTGTGCAGAATTCCAAAACCGGTATGTCCAGCCCAATGCCGGCATCCGTACTAAACAGCAGGAAACTTCGTCGAAAACTCAGGAGAAACGTTTCCTTGAAACTGCTCTACTGTGCGTTCGTTCATCTAAGAGAGTTGAATCTATGTTGAGATTCAGCGAGTCAGAAACACGTTTCTTCTAGGAGCTGCGTTGGGATATTCCCGAGTGAATGGGACCATAGGCTGTACAGAGAAATATCTGCTTCTAAAACCAAAAGTGTGCTTTCAAACTGAATGGTTGTCAATGTGTGCATTCAACTGACAGAGTTAAACTCACGTGTGGATTCAGCGGTTTGCAAACCCTTTCTGTGCAGAATCCCAAAACCGGTATTTCCAGCCCAATGCCGGCATCCGTACTAAACAGCAGGAAACTTCGTCTAAAACTCAGGAGAAACGTTTCCTTGAAAGTGCTCTGCTGTGCGTTCGTTCACCTAAGAGAGTTGAATCTATGTTGAGATTCAGCGAGTCAGAAACACGTTTCTTCTAGGAGCTGCGTTGGGATATTCCCGAGTGAATGGGACCATAGGCTGTACAGAGAAATATCTGCTTCTAAAACCAAAACGGAGCTATCTAAGTGAATGGTTGTCAATGTGTGCATTCAACTGACAGAGTTAAACTCACGTGTGGATTCAGCGGTTTGCAAACCCTTTCTGTGCAGAATCCCAAAACCGGTATTTCCAGTCCAATGCAGGCATACGTACTAAAGAGCAGGAAACTTCGTCTAAAACTCAGGAGAAACGTCCCCTTGAAACTGATCTGCTGTGCGTTCGTTCACCAAAGAGAGTTGAATCTATGTTGAGATTCAGCGAGTCAGAAACACGTTTCTTCTAGGAGCTGCGTTGGGATATTCCCGAGTGAATGGGACCATAGGCTGTACAGAGAAATATCTGCTTCTAAAACCAAAACGGAGCTATCTAACTGAATGGTTGTCAATGTGTGCATTCAACTGACAGAGTTAAACTCACGTGTGGATTCAGCGGTTTGCAAACCCTTTCTGTGCAGAATCCCAAAACCGGTATTTCCAGCCCAATGCCGGCATCCGTACTAAACAGCAGGAAACTTCGTCTAAAACTCAGGAGAAACGTTTCCTTGAAAGTGCTCTGCTGTGCGTTCGTTCACCTAAGAGAGTTGAATCTATGTTGAGATTCAGCGAGACAGAAACATGTTTCTTCTAGGAGCTGCGTTGGGATATTCCCGAGTGAATGGGACCATAGGCTGTACAGAGAAATATCTGCTTCTAAAACCAAAACGGAGCTATCTAACTGAATGGTTGTCAGTGTGTGCATTCAACTGACAGAGTTAAACTCACGTGTGGATTCAGCGGTTTGCAAACCCTTTCTGGGCAGAATCCCAAAACCGGTATTTCCAGCCCAATGCCGGCATACGTACTAAAGAGCAGGAAACTTCGTCTAAAACTCAGGAGCAACGTTTCCGTGAAACTGCTCTGCTGTGCGTTCGTTCACCTAAGAGAGTTGAATCTATGTTGAGATTCAGCGAGTCAGAAACACGTTTCTTCTAGGAGCTGCGTTGGGATATTCCCGAGTGAATGGGACCATAGGCTGTACAGAGAAATATCTGCTTCTAAAACCAAAACGGAGCTATCTAACTGAATGGTTGTCAATGTGTGCATTCAACTGACAGAGTTAAACTCACGTGTGGATTCAGCGGTTTGCAAACCCTTTCTGTGCAGAATCCCAAAACCGGTATTTCCAGCCCAATGCCGGCATCCGTACTAAACAGCAGGAAACTTCGTCTAAAACTCAGGAGAAACGTTTCCTTGAAACTGCTCTGCTGAGCGTTCGATCACCTAAGAGAGTTGAATCTATTTTGAGATTCAGCGAGTCAGAAACACGTTTCTTCTAGGAGGTGCGTTGGGATATTCCCGAGTGAATGGGACCATAGGCTGTACAGAGAAATATCTGCTCCTACAACCAAAAGGGTGGTATCTAACTGAATGGTTGTCAATGTGTGCATTCAACTGACAGAGTTAAACTCACGTTTGGATTCAGCGGTTTACAAACCCTTTCTGTGCAGAATCCCAAAACCGGTAATTCCAGCTCAATGCCGGCATCCGTACTAAACAGCAGGAAACTTCGTCTAAAACTCAGGAGAAACGTTTCCTTGAAACTGCTCTGCTGTGCGTTCGTTCACCTAAGAGAGTTGAAACTATGTTGAGATTCAGCGAGTCAGAAACACGTTTCTTCTAGGAGCTGCGTTGGGATATTCCCGAGTGAATGGGACCATAGGCTGTACAGAGAAATATCTGCTTCTGAAACCAAAACGGAGCTATCTAACTGAATGGTTGTCAATGTGTACATTCAACTGACAGAGTTAAACTCACGTGTGGATTCAGCGGTTTGCAAACCATTTCTGTGCAGAATTCCAAAACCGGTATGTCCAGCCCAATGCCGGCATCCGTACTAAACAGCAGGAAACTTCGTCGAAAACTCAGGAGAAACGTTTCCTTGAAACTGCTCTACTGTGCGTTCGTTCATCTAAGAGAGTTGAATCTATGTTGAGATTCAGCGAGTCAGAAACACGTTTCTTCTAGGAGCTGCGTTGGGATATTCCCGAGTGAATGGGACCATAGGCTGTACAGAGAAATATCTGCTTCTAAAACCAAAAGTGTGCTATCAAACTAAATGGTTGTCAATGTGTGCATTCAACTGACAGAGTTAAACTCACGTGTGGATTCAGCGGTTTGCAAACCCTTTCTGTGCAGAATCCCAAAACCGGTATTTCCAGCCCAATGCCGGCATCCGTACTAAACAGCAGGAAACTTCGTCTAAAACTCAGGAGAAACGTTTCCTTGAAAGTGCTCTGCTGTGCGTTCGTTCACCTAAGAGAGTTGAATCTATGTTGAGATTCAGCGAGTCAGAAACACGTTTCTTCTAGGAGCTGCGTTGGGATATTCCCGAGTGAATGGGACCATAGGCTGTACAGAGAAATATCTGCTTCTAAAACCAAAACGGAGCTATCTAAGTGAATGGTTGTCAATGTGTGCATTCAACTGACAGAGTTAAACTCACGTGTGGATTCAGCGGTTTGCAAACCCTTTCTGTGCAGAATCCCAAAACCGGTATTTCCAGTCCAATGCAGGCATACGTACTAAAGAGCAGGAAACTTCGTCTAAAACTCAGGAGAAACGTCCCCTTGAAACTGCTCTGCTGTGCGTTCGTTCACCTAAGAGAGTTGAATCTATGTTGAGATTCAGCGAGTCAGAAACACGTTTCTTCTAGGAGCTGCGTTGGGATATTCCCGAGTGAATGGGACCATAGGCTGTACAGAGAAATATCTGCTTCTAAAACCAAAACGGAGCTATCTAACTGAATGGTTGTCAATGTGTGCATTCAACTGACAGAGTTAAACTCACGTGTGGATTCAGCGGTTTGCAAACCCTTTCTGTGCAGAATCCGAAAACCGGTATTTCCAGCCCAATGACGGCATCCGTACTAAACAGCAGGAAACTTCGTCTAAAACTCAGGAGAAACGTTTCCTTGAAACTGGTCTGCTGCGCGTTCGATCACCTAAGAGAGTTGAATCTATGTTGAGATTCAGCGAGTCAGAAACACGTTTCTTCTAGGAGGTGCGTTGGGATATTCCCGAGTGAATGGGACCAGAGGCTGTACAGAGAAATATCTGCTCTTACAACCAAAAGGTTGGTATCTAACTGAATGGTTGTCAATGTGTGCATTCAACTGACAGAGTTAAACTCACGTTTGGATTCAGCGGTTTACAATCCCTTTCTGTGCAGAATCCCAAAACCGGTAATTCCAGCTCAATGCCGGCATCCGTACTAAACAGCAGGAAACTTCGTCTAAAACTCAGGAGAAACGTTTCCTTGAAACTGCTCTGCTGTGCGTTCGTTCACCTAAAAGAGTTGAAACTATGTTGAGATTCAGCGAGTCAGAAACACGTTTCTTCTAGGAGCTGCGTTGGGATATTCCCGAGTGAATAGGACCATAGGCTGTACAGAGAAATATCTGCTTCTAAAACCAAAAGTGTGCTATCAAACTGAATGGTTGTCAATGTGTGCATTCAACTGACAGATTTAAACTCACGTGTGGATTCAGCGGTTTGCAAACCCTTTCTGTGCAGAATCCCAAAACCGGTATTTCCAGCCCAATGCCGGCATCCGTACTAAACAGCAGGAAACTTCGTCTAAAACTCAGG